>NC_141687.1:829423322-830028322 GCF_964263255.1 Lissotriton vulgaris | reverse complement strand
TTGTGATGGTTTTAGGACTCTGGGCACTTTACCAGTGCTAAAGTGCATATGCTCTCTGTGTAAATTGTGTTATGGGTAGGTGTTTCCATGATAGGATATTGGATTTACTGGTTAGTCGCTAGTAAAGTGCACTGAGTGTGCCTGGGCCTGTAAATCAAATGAGACTAGTGGGCCTGCAACAGTGATTCTGCCACCCATGCGAGTAGCCCTGAAAAGGGAACTCATACCTGCATGTAGTTTGGAACTGCCATGTCTACTTGGCCAGTGCACATACTTGCCAGTCCTTCACCTTCTCTTTTCTTACAGGTCAGCCACCTCTAAGGTAGGCCCAAGGTACCCCTGCGGCCCGGGTGCAGTGTATATGAAAGGTAGAATATGCCCTGGTGTGCGTGGCATGTTCTGATAGTGAATTACGGCCAATTTAGTTTGTCACTATTGCAAGGCTACCTGTTCCCAAAAGAGCAAAATGGGAAATGGTTTATAACATCTTACATACATAACTGGTCTGGGGAATTTGGTAGGGAAATAAAGTTTAGTATGCCTGAACTGTGTCTCTGCTGGAATGTGGATTGCCTGTCTGGGTTTTGGATATCATTAGGCTGAGGAGCAGGGGTGGCTCCAGATAGTCTAGGTGGGTCAGAAAATGGCTGACTAGACCTGGGCTGCAATTGGGGAAGGGGGAGGAGATTTCCTTGCACCTCAAAGGGCCTGGTCTGCCTCGGACAATGCAGTCTCCACCTCCTGCCAGGAAGTCACAACAGATAAGGCAGAACTGGTTCTGGCAAGGCACAGACACTCTCTGCCTAGGAGATCAAAGGATATTGGGATATAAATATTGGAGCCTAGACCCCTGAACTTTAGAACACTTTTGGATCAAGAAGACTGCCAAAAAAAAAAAGAGCCGGAGAAGCTGTGAGGAGGAACTACCACTTTGCTGTGTGCTTTGCTTTGTTGGCCTGCAGTGGCTGCTTGGGTCTTGGGCAGTGAAAGGACTGGACTGAACCTTCTGTAATCTACTTTGTGAGTTTCTCCAAGGGCTAGAGGGAGAGCTTGCCCCCTGTTCAAGAAGTCTCAGGAACAGCAAAGACTTCAAGCTCTTCTATCGTCAGCACTGGGGACTGTGTGTTTTGTGCTGCAACAGAAGAAAAGCAACCAGACTAAGTCTACGACGCCGCTGTCGACTCAGTGTCCTGAAGGCACCGCAGAGGGCACTGCCGCAACGCAACCCTTCTGATGCCGCCACCGAGCCGCTGCGGACACCAAGACTTGTAGGCACCGCACTCTGCACTGCCTCGCTTTAAAGACGACGCCTTGGCATCGACGACGCTCCACGCCGAAATAGACGCCGCTGCTTGCACCGTGGTTCGAGGACACCGCTCGTAAAGTTACGACGCACCGCTCTCATCCCGCACCACATCCTTGGCCTACGGACCCTGGCACCATTGACTCCAGTTAGTCAGTCGACGACAGCTTCAGCAACGACGACGCTGCTTGCGCCATGACCTGCTAGCACCACATTCCTCGCACCGCGACCCTGATCTTACCGACGACGTCATCCGATGCTGCCACCGAGCCGTTGCTCGCACCGCACACCGCACTGCTGCACTTCGCACCACAGCACCAGACGCCAGTGCTCCCGACTCCAACAGAGAGGAGATCGATCTGCAACGCTTGCGACTTGGAGGGCCCCAACGACTCCGGCACTGATCTCCGGAACCGACATCTGCAGACGCCGTGCTTTCGGAAGCCCAACGAGAGGTCGCCGACGCCGTGCATTTCTAAAAGGTACTGTTTGCGGGTCTTTCCAACACCGTAGCTGGCCCGCGACAAGGTGGTCAGCCAGAACTGTTTGGATTGGTTTGCTCACGATGCCATGATAGCCCCGGACGGAGCTTTCAACATCAAGGAACTATTTTTCAAGCATATTTTAAGAACAAAAGATTTTTAATACTGTATTGTGGAGTTATCGTTTTTGTTCTTGTCTTAAGTATATAAAAATATGATTTTTTCTAAACTGGTGTGGTCCATTTTGTAGTGCTTAAACTATATTACTCTTGGTTGTGTGCAAATGCTTTACACACTGACTCTAAGATAAGCCTGACTGCTCGTGCCAAGCTACCAAGGAGGTGAGCCGGGGTTATTTTAGGAGTGGTGGTGGTTTCTGCCTGGCTTTGGCACATGCCCTTCCAAAAATCCCTCGTCTAACAGCGCCTAGCCACACCCTGTTAGGATAATACCACCAGGGTGCACACAACCAAGTTTGGGAGTTCTTATATAAGGTTTTCTGGAAAAAGCAGGGATCCAGGAAAGAAGGACTGCTAAAAATACCTTTCAGTATACCCAAAGGGAGTTCTTTTTTTATTCTTAGGGTACCGTGGGTATGAATAAAAACACAAAGCTGGGCTTAATTGAGAATTAGTGTCTCAATGGACCCGGGTTCCCAAACATGTTGTGGCCCTCACCAAGAGCCCAGAAGAGTCTGGGGACTTTGTGGGGGGGGAGGTGTATATCCCCTGCCTACTTACACATTAACTCTATGCATAGTTAAGAGGCCTAAGGCTATCACCTGAATACAAAGAAACTTCTTGTTTAGAAGTAACTGAAAGGACATAGTAAGTACAAGAAATTAAGAGGAAAATAATAATATGCAATAAAAGAGGCTAAGTTAAGGAAAACGTGTAGTTTGGTTTTTCACAGGAGGAAGCTTGCTGTCCCATGGAAGCCCTATAGGTGTTCAAGCATTATTAAAATAAAAGGCTCAATATACCCATCAAACCCTTCCTTACCCCCAAAGGTACAAATACCTACTAATCTAGGTGGAGGGAAGAACAAATAAGGTGAACATAGGCTCCAACTCTATAGTTGCGACATCAGTCCGGTGAATAAAAATAATTACAAAAAGTATACTTTCATGCTATACGGTGTAGCACAGCAAACCAACCATAAAGCCACACACATGCATAACTCATTCATGATCATGCTTCAAAATACTCACATACGTTATCCTATTGTCGGACTGTACACTTCTGGCGGGAGGTGCCATCCTGTAGTCAAAATCTTTAAAAAACATATAGGATGTTTAAAGAGCCCAAATGTGGTTCGTTTCTGTGTCAAAAGGGTCATAATCTCAAATGAAAAAGCCTTCATTTATGTCTCAAATGGTGTAATAGTTGATAAATCACCCTTTTGGGGTAGTCAGCTAGCTTTCATTCTAAGCACTCCTCGTTTCATAGTGAAATTAAAGTTAACATGTTTTTCATACCTACACAATCGCCAGGAAACAGAGCGATCCTGTTAACAAATACAGGACCCCCCCAGCGCCCCCCCCCCGTATCAAGAGGTAAATTACGAGTAATCCTGGGATCAAGGAAAAACTGTTCTTAAAGGTCAATCAAATGTATTGCTACTCCCAGGGTCTGTAGCATGATGTTATCAGTATTATACGAGCGCAAGAAAGTTACTAGCGTAAAACTAATGCCAAAGGTCAAGTACCAAACACTGCCCTGGAAAATCCTAGAACACATATGGACACCCACTCACAGCGCTTAACATTACCCCTTTCACTGGTGTTTTTCGAAGCTCCTACCAAGGGTAACTCACCCAATGTTGGGGCCCCCACAGGCATACCCAACACGAAATATGTAGATAAGCCAGTAATCCCTGTGTTTTTCATATTTATTCTACGCCGCACAGAGTTATCTGCCAAAAGGAAAATACTTAGTCAAGGATTGGTCACCACCGCTATAACCTAAACCTGCTGCTTAGATTGCCACCAAACTACAAGCTTGTCCGGGGGCAGTTAAAAAGCGGCTGGCATCTGTTCGGAGGATACGCGTTTGATGACACCAATTAGCCAACGACCTCAGGGCCCCTGAGAAGGTGTGTCAGATGGTGTGGATTTTGTAGACACTACTTAATTCTCCATCTTCTGTTTTTTTGGGCAGGTAGACTAAATGATATTAAGACGAAACACCAGGCTTCAGGACTATGAAGTCCACTATATATGTTGTATAAAAAGCATATTCTATCAACCGCTGCTTAGTTCTGGGGGAATGGTTATTTGTTTGTGCACGCAATAACCGTTCCAAAAGACTCAAAGAGGGGTTTTTTTTTACCTCATTGTGGAAATCACTTTCCCCAACAGCCATGGTTCTTTAAAAAGCTGGGGGAGGGGCATAATTGCACCACTGCCACACAATGATATTTAAAAAGAGGAAAACAAAAAAATAAATATAACAAGCATGTTACTGAGGGATGGCTAATGCTGACTGCCGGTGATATTTAATGGTTTCCAAGAGGTTGCCAACATATGTCAAAGTAAAGAAAACAGCTCCTTTTAATAAACAGTGTAAGAAGGGAGTAGCATGCTATGTGTCAGGAGGCCGACATACCCATGATTAACTAAAAAGGGGAGAACATTCCTGGACTTCGTGATGTAAACATGCTTGTAACCCCTTATCTCCTTGTCAAATGGGTCCAGGAAATTTAATCGAGACCAGTTTATAAGGTTGACAGTCTATAAAACCATCTTCGCTCATTTCTGAATAGTTGTTCTTCTATTGTTGATACTGGCAACTTTTCGATAATTAACTAAGTAAATTCCTTCTCAGTATGACCCGTGGGCACAAACAGCATTAGCTGAGTAATCGTATTTTTGCACCTAAAAGTGCTTCTGTACTCATAGTTAAATATGGCTTTTCTTGTGGTCATGCCCACGTACCACAGGTACAGATCAAAATATAAAATAATGAGAACGAACACAAATGTTGTATTGCTTCAAACCCCATGGTGTTCTCAACCCTAGGTCCAGTTCTTTGGTCACTTTCAATGTGGACACTGCAACATCTGCCCCCTTAAGAAACGAACCAACCACCGGAGGAAGTTTCCACATGGTGAGGATGGCTGGGTTTGTGCTGCTTTTCTTTTTTAGGTCTGGTATAGACCAGAAGGCCCATCAGTGATTTGCCCCATTTAAAGCCAACCATGAGCTTCATGATGTCCAACGGGTCCAAAGTAAGACTCTTCTAATGCCTTAAGATTAGCTTCTTTATTTCATTCAAACGTGTGCCAAACGTAGAGACACATTTTATTCAAATGTGTGCCAAATGTAGAGACACAGACGGTCAGGTTTTGTTTTTTTTAAATTCTGAACGAATATCACCTTAGGTGCTGCGCCTATTCCAACTGCAGACGGCACCACTACCTCGGGAGTGCTGCAGTCGGCCGTTGGACGTTCCAACTGCACCTGCGCAATGGAACTTTCAGCACTGGAGCTGGACGTTCCATAGCTGCTAAGGTGATATGCTACTTACCAGTGTGCATCTGGCATGTAGGGCTGCTGACATTCATATCTGTGCATAGATCTCCGCCTAGTGTTGGGTCCGGATGATTGCACATTGCTGTCCTGGAAGAGTCTTCGAAGTATCACGAGATAGGTGGCTCCTCCCCTGGACTACAGTGCGCATAGGCATCGACTCCATCCTCAGATTGTTTTTAGCCATTGTGGCCAAGATGGAGTGAAACTAAGTGAATGATGACCATGCTAGAAGTATGTGTGAATTCTGCAGCTGCTACGGGCGCCGGGGAGGAGGGTGGGCGATATGAATGTCAGCAGCCCTGCATGCCAAGAACAGATGCACACTGGTAAGTAGGATATTCGGTTCGAGGCATGTGGGCTGCTGAATTCATATCTGTGCATAGAATACATAGCAGTCCCTCCATTAACGGCGGCCGCCCGTGCCAGCTGCAGCAGTTTGGAAAAGTGTTTTGAGAACAGCCTGCCCTACAGATGCCTGCTGTTTGGAGTGCACATCTACGCAGTAGTGTTTTGTAAATGTGTGTGTGGTAGACCATGTGACTGCTCTACATATGTCTTCCAAAGGAATATTTCCAAGGAATGCCATAGAGGCCCCCAACTTTCTGGTGGAGTGGGCCCTTGGTGGAATGGTGAGAGTACGTTTTGCTTTCAGATAGCAGATCTGGATAAATTTAACGATCCACCTAGCAATACCAGCCTTGGAAATAGGGTTACCTTTGTGGTGTGGTGCAAAGGCGACAAAGAGTTGCTTAGTCTTCCTAAAATCCTTGGTCCTATCGATGTAATACATCAGGGCCCTTTTGACGTCAAGGGTGTGGAGCATTCTCTCCGCCAATGACTCAGGATTTTGGAAGAAAACAGGCAATTTAATAGTCTGGTTGATATGGAATTGAGACACGACCTTAGGAAGGAATTTGGAGTTAGTGCGAAGCACTACCCTGTTGGAATGAATTTGGATAAATGGCTCTTGGATAGTTAGGGCTTGCAGTTCACTAACTCGCCGTAGCGACGTAATCGCTATGAGGAAAGCCACTTTCCACGTCAAGAATTGAATCTCGCAGGAATGCAGTGGTTCAAAGGGAGGACCCATCAGCCGGGTGAGGACCACATTGAGGTTCCACTCCGGAGCCGGTGGAGTCCGCGGAGGAATGACTCGTTTGAGTCCTTCTAGAAAGGCCTTAATGGCAGGCACTCTGAAGAGTGAGAGGTGCTGCCTGTTCGGGAGATAAGCGGCCATCGCAGATAGATGTATGCGAATTGAAGCATAGGCCAGCCTACATTTGTACAGATGGAAAAGGTAACAGACGATATTCTGAATAGACGCATCTAGCGGGTTAATGTTGTGGTCTGCACAATAAAACGACAAACCGCTTCCATTTTGCCGCATATCATGCTCTGGTGGTGGGCTTCCTTGCCTCCTGAATGATGTCCATACAGTCAGAAGGCAAGTGCAGGTAGCCAAACTCTAAGACTTCAGGATCCAGATCGCCAGGTTGATCTGTTGCGGATCTGGATGCTGAATGTCGCCATGGCTCTGCGTCAGAAGGCTGGGCGTGAGACGTAGCCTCTGATGCGGTACCACGGACAGTTCTAGAACAGTGGTGTACCATGGTTGGCAAGCCCACGTCGGAGCAACCAGGATGAGAGTCATCGAGTGCTGCCTGAGCTTGCGTGCCACCAGCGGTATCAGAGGTGCTGGGGGAAAAGCGTACGCAAATTTGCCTGATCAGTTCATCCATATCGCATTGCCCTGCGACTGTGGGTGTAGGAACCTGGCGGCGAAGCTTTGGCATTTTGCGTTCTCCCTTGTGGCGAACAGGTCTATCTCTGGATGACCCCACCTTTGGAAGTACAGGTGGAGGACTGATGGATGTATCTCCCACTCGTGCATTTGGTGGCTGTGCCTGCTGAGCAGGTCCGCCATCTGATTGTCCTTGCCCGGGAGGTGTTCTGCCATGAGGAAGATGTTCCTCTGAACGGCCCACTTCCACATGCTCTGAGCAAGATGAGACAGCTGCGGAGAGTGTGTTCCTCCCTGCTTTTGAATGTAGTACATGGCCGTCATGTTGTCCGTCCGGATCAACACGACCTTGTTGCACAGATGTACTTTGATGTACTTTGAAGGCTTTGAGTGCCATGAAGATTGCCATCAGTTCGAGAACATTGATGTGCATCTTCCGTTGCGGTTGCGTCCATAGGCCCTGCACTGTGTAATGGATTACATGAGCTCCCCATCCCTGGAGAGAGGCGTCCGTTGTCAGGATGATCTGTGGCACAGGCTCTTGGAACGGTCGGCCCTTGCAAAGGTTTCGTGGATTCCACCAATGCAGAGAGTTGTATGCCCGACGGCTCACCAACACTAGGTCTTTCAACTGCCCGTGAGCCTGAGTCCACTGACGTGCTAAGCACTCCTGAAGCGGGCGCATATGTAGTCTCGCATGCGGGACTATGGAAATGCAGGAGGCCATCATGCCTATCAACTGCATGAACACTCCTGCTGGAAGCGAGTGTTGAGGTCTGAACTTCTGTATCAGCGATTGAATGCTGCTGACCCTCACTGAATTTGGCTGTGCTGTGGCTGCCAGAGTGTTTATGGTCGCACCCAGATACTGCCGTATGTGGGCGGGTTGGAGGTGGGATTTTGGGTAATTCACTGAGAACCCCAGATCGTGCAGGAGGTGAATGGTGTGGGACATGTGGGCGGCACACTGCTGTGCTGACTTTGCCTGGATGAGCCAGTCGTCCAGATAAGGGTAGACGTGGATGTTCCGTCTCCTGAGATGCGCCGCCACTGTCGCCAGGCACTTTGTGAACACCCTGGGTGCCGTGGTGACACCGAAAGGCAAAACCTTGAACTGGTAGTGCTGGTTTTGTATGGTGAACCGGAGGTATTTCCTGTGTGAAGGGTGCAGTGGAATGTGAAAGTACGCATCCTTCAGGTCTAAAGTTGCGAGAAAATCCCCCTCACTGAGCAACGGGAGCACTTGCTGCAGGGTCAGCATATGGAAGTGCTCCGACAGGATGTAATGGTTGAGTGGCCTGAGGTCCAGAATGGGCCCGAGGGACCCGTCCTTCTTTGGTATTAAGAAGTACAGGGAGTACACCCCTGTGCCTCTTTCTTGCATAGGAACGAGCTCTATTGCTCCTTTTTGCAGCATAACGGTGACTTCCTGCTGCAATAAGTGCAAATGCTCGGCCGAAAGAGGACGGTTTCTTGGGGGCATGTTGGGTGGAGTGGATGTTAACTCCAGACAATAACCGTATTGGATAAGTTTCCTGACCCACCTGTCTGTGGTGATGGACTTCCAGACGGGCAGGAACTGCTGGAGTCTCCCCCCCAACCAGTGTTGTATGGTCGGGGGGCAGTGACAAGGCGTCACTGTTTGCTGGTGGCAGAGGATCTGGAGCAGTTGTTTCCACGACCTCTGCCCTTGGCACTGTTACCACGATATCCACCTCGACTCTTGTTGGTGTAAGTGTTGCCCTTGTAGTACTGCGTGGACTGGGAGAGCTGGCCCCTGGAAACGCCTCTAGTGCTTGAGCGACGAAAACACCCACCCCGAAACTGCTGGGGCTGTAAGGCACCCATGGATTTCGCAGTCTCCGTGTCCTTTTTTATCTTCGAGGGTGGTGTCAACCTCCGGGCCAAACAGGTGATCTGGGTTGACTGTTTGGTTAAGGATGGTGGTTTGGATTTCTGGCTTAAATCCAGAGATTCTCAGCCAGGCATGTCGCCGTAGAATAACACTAGTGTTTATAGCTCTGGCAGTGGTATCAGCTGCGTCCAGAGCGCACTTAATTGAAGCGTTGGAGATCAACTTCCCTTCCTGAATCAGCATCTCAGCCGCCTCCTTGTATCCATCAGGCAGGTGCTGCAACAGGGTCTCCAGTGTGTCGTAGTGTGCCCTGTCATAGCGCGCCAGAAGCGCTTGTGTGTTAGAAATGTGCCAGATGTTGGCTGCCTGTGCTGCTACCCTCTTCCCTGATGCCTCAAAGACCTTAGATTCTTTGTGTGGGGGAGGAGCATCACCCGTAGTCTGAGAATTAGCCCTCTTCCGGGCATTCGAGACAACCAGGGAGTCCAGAGGCAAATGTCCTTTGATGTAGGTAGGATCAGTAGGCGCTGACTTGTATTTCTTCTCAATCCTAGGGTTTATCACTCTCGCCCTGGTAGGTTCTTTAAAGATCTCAGCAGCATGCTTTAAAACACCTTTCAGCATAGGCAGAGTCTTAACAGTTGTTTCTGATACTGAGAAGGTATCAAAAAGTAAATGGACATCCACAGGGTCAGCATGGAGCTGTACGTTGTGATTGTTACCTGCCCGCTCAATGAGGGCATTGAAAGCAGCAGAGTCTTCTGTAGGGGACGTTTTTGCAGAAAAAAGTTAAGGGTCTTTTCCTGATTGAGGATCCCCTGGGTCACCACCAGCTGCCCAGGGTTCGTTGGTATCCTCAGGGTCTTTATAGACAGGATAACTGTACTCATCCTCATCATCCCCCTCTCCAGCGTCCTCATCCGATTAAGTGGGCGAAACATTATGAGTCTGTGGGGAAAGTGGTTCCACCAAGGCGGGAGTGAAAGCAGAGTCCATTTTCTTGAGAGGGATCTTGCAAGACTCCATTGGGCGTTCTGGGGAGATTTTCTGCTTGTGGAGGGAAAGCTTGCCCGTTTCGGCATCGATGAAGTGTTCCTGATGCTCGTCCACTGAAGGTAGTCGAGGTCGCGGGCCGGGGACCACCGCTGACGCCTTCGGCGCCGAGGAGACCTTTTCGGGCACGCCGGCGACTGCCTTAGGAGCGAAAGCCTTCGGCGCCGTCTTTGGCGGCAACGTGAAATGGATGGGCGTGGACGCCTTAAGTGGTTTCTCCACCGGTTTCGTAGGCGGAGGATCCTTCGGACCGACTGACGCGGTCCCGCCCCTGATGCGCTGCAGGGAGTCAGTCACCTTCTTGGTGAACGCGGCGGATGGGCGCGCCGGTTCAATGGAATCCCTCGAGGTCACACCTGGAGTCGACTCTCGGGGCGCGGTGCCTTTGGCCTTGTCCTGCTGACGCGGAGTCGCGAGAACCTTCGGGTCATCCAGCCGCTTCTTCGGGTCGCTGACAGCCTTCTTCGGGTCGCTGAGGCTTTTACCGGCGTCGACCGTCTTCGGCGCCGATGCGCTCGGCTCGACCACCTTCACTTTAGTCTTAGGCGCGGCAGCCACCTTCGGCGCCGAGGTCTCCGAGGCCTTGGAGCCAACCAAAGCGATGCGCACTTTCGGTTTCGAGGACGGCACCTGCGCAGTATCTGGAGTCGAGACCGTAGGTTTCGCTTTAGTTTTGCCAGGGAGTGGCTCGACAGCAATGTCAGTGGCCGAGCCCGAAGGCGGGGCCGTAGAACCCATAGTGAGATCTTGGGTAAGACCCAAAGGCGATCCCTCGACCTGAGCCTTATAAATTGGCACGGCCCCAGAGTCAGTTTGAGGAAGCTCCTCATCCGAGCTATCCTCCATGGCCCCGAGGGCCCAGTCGTCGTCTCCTACCTCGTCGACGACTTCTTTGGCCTCGAACATCTCTGCATCGTAGTCGTAGTCCGATGCGGGGTTCGACTCAAATGTCCTGGATAGATTCGTCCTCGACATCCCCAGCATCGAGGATGTCCACAGGCGCCGGTGCAGCATGCTGGGCCTCCTGGCGCGCAGCTCGTCGAAGCTTAAGCGTCTTCTTGGACCTGAAGCGTGAACAAACCATACACTTGTCTTCATCGTGGTCCGGCGACAGACACTTGTTGCACACCGGGTGGACGTCGATGTGGGGATACTTCGAGTTGCAGACAAGACATCGTTTAAATGGACTACGGTCCATGATGAACTGTCGATAGGGTCTGAAGCGTCGACTGGGCCTTCCGCGTCGAAAGCACGCGGGTGTGGGGAATCCGGCTCGGGACCGAGCTCGAAACTAAGACCGAACGCAAGACTATACAGACGATTAGACTAAAGACCTTTTGGTCTTAAGAAAGTTTTTTATTGATTCCGACAAGAGGGAACCCAAAGACATCCGAACCCAATGGCGGAAAAAAACAATCTGAGGATGGAGTCGATGCCCTTGCGCACTGTAGTCCAGGGGAGGAGCCACCTATCTCGTGATACTTCGAAGACTCTTCCAGGACAACAATGTGCAATCATCCAGCCCCAACACTAGGCGGCGATCTATGCACAGATATGAATTCAGCAGCCCACATGCCTCGAACATAATAAATCTGTAGGAATATTGCGTACTCTCTTTTTGGCCGTTTTAATCAGGATAGTGCTTGGTCACAAGTGCCTTGGACAATAAATCAGCATGCTTATCAATTATATTTGTCTATGCAGTTTCTGCGTAAACTAAAGAACAACCCCACCAGTAAGTTGTCTTTCAAGGCTTTCAGGGTATATTATTACAGTCTGTTGGTTTGTAGTATGCCTCAGACCTTGTAGTCTGAAATGCCTCGTGGTAAGAACGCAGTGTGTTTGAACAGACCCTATTGGTGAAATGGAGCTAGTAGATAATCCAACTTGAAGCAGGTGCCTAGGCCCAGCTTCCACTTACACTGGTCAGAAGACTAGTCCACGTAAGTCACTTTTAGACCCTGCCATGTGCTTTGCGGTCCTGCTTCGTTTCAGGCGCTCCTTCCCTCACTCCTTGTTGCTCCTTACTTCACTCGTCTTTACTTTACCGCTCACTCTTGTAGCCAGTTTGCCCTTTAACTCTTTCACTCAATGCCAGTTTCTCCTATTACACTCACTCACCCCTTGTTGCCGGTCTGCTCATCTTTCCATTCATGTTTCTCCTTTGACCTTCTCCTTCACTGCGGTTCTCCCTGTTGCTCCTTGATCTCTTCCCTCTCCCCCAAGACTCCATTGTCTCCTATTCCCATGCTATGCTTTTCCCTGCACTTTGCCTGTTCTCCTGCTTCTTCCTAGATTGCCTTATCTCCCCTCCCATGCTCCTCCCTGGACCTACTTAATGGCAGCACGTGTGTTACAGCCCCACTGGAGTGCCAAAGGCAGGACCCTCTGCACCTGGAGCCCCCTAGTCCAACCCAAACACTGCTGCTACACTTCCTCCCACCTCCAAGCACTTAATACCAGCTGTCAATACAGATGTCACCGCGCCATACCCAACTTAATGGTAGGACACTTTCAATACGCTCATTACTTCTTCCCCTGCATTAGCACTCCTACGCCAATACCGGACACACACCTCATCCCGCCTGACATGCATGCTCCTCAACACCAGATATCTTTGCAAACACGCCACACAGGAACAAAGCCCTTGCACTGAGACTAGAAACTAGCTCCAAAAACCGCAAAGAGCTCTTCAACATCAAATAATTCTCCAACCCCTCAGCAGCAACCAGCACCATCATCCCATCAAAGAACCTCTACAACAACCTCTCCAACTTTTCACAAAATTCTTAGGATCTACTTCAACCCTCAACACGACAAGACCTCATCAATCACCTGCCCACTGCCACCAAGATTGACTTCCAGCTAACAAACTGGAGCCCCCTCACCCCAGAAGACCCCATTGAAGCCATGAAAACAAACCACAAATACCCCCCCCCCAATCAACCCCTGCCCCCACCATATTTACAACCTAAGAGAAACACTGATTAGCTCCGACCTTACCACCATCAGCACCTCCATCCATAGAAGAACCTTCCCAGACAACTGAAAACGCAAAGGGCACAGCTCTACGAAAGAAACCTTCGGCAGACCTCAGCACCAACTGACCCATCTCGCTCCTGCCCTTCCCATCTAAAGTTATTGGAAAGCAATCAGCAGGCAACTCTGACCTTCTAGAAAAGCACCATCTCCTAGACATTACTCAGTCGGGTTTCTGCGGCAAATGACAACATCCATACCATCATAGAACAAGCATTTACAATGCAATAGGTCTTGCATTATTAAAGTTTGAGCTATAGGCATTGTAAATGACAATGCCTTTTATTCATTTGCATCTGTGCGTAAACAAGCACTTTGTACTTCTAGTCCATGCTTATGAGAGGCAAAGCTGGCAGTCTTTTACTGCCAGCCTTGCTCATCGTAAGCAAGGACTAAACGTTCAAAGAACGTGTTTATACACCGATTGCAGGTTTTAAAAACAAATGAATAAAAGGCATTGTCATTTACTGATCTGCATATGGCCATGTCTGAACTGGGGTGGCATAGTGAGCAAAATAACAATGGATTAAACCCAGATCTGTGACTGGGGGTAAATGTTTTGCCAATGTGCAGCATTCCGTCCATCTTGTGTGTTTTATTGCCATTTACAATGCCAATAGCTTAAACTTTAATAATGCTGGGCCAGGGGACTATGAAACCTATGACTTGAAACCAGAGAGTCGTATGAGATGCAGCACCAGGTAAGTTGGGGAGCTGTTAGAGCCTTGGGCTGATTGGAAGGAAAGGGCCTTTGGAGCTCCAGTACCAATGAATCCAGAGGGACATTTGAGCTTGATGGGCCACATGTATCAACACTTTGCACTGGTGCAAAGTCATCATAAGTGACGCAAAATGGTGTGAAGTGTTTATTTGCGAATTCATTTTCAGTGCAAAAACATTTTTTTAGGCAATGGAAAGTTGAAAAAATTAACGCAAAATAGTGATTTGGGCTAGTTTGCATTAAAAAAAAACTTTCCATGCTTGGTGTATGGGCGTTCCCATGCCACCACCTATGGTTTCCAACGGAAACCCCTATCTACTAACATTTGAAGACGAGCTTTGCGCCAAAAAAACACACCAGCTCAAGTCAGGCACAAAGAAGGATAACAGTTTTTTCTTCTTCAAATGTTTCCAACTTCTTCCGAGTGCTGTTCTGCACAATACACACTAAAAGCAGGAACAGTTTAAAAGTAAGTCTAGGCATAGTATTTTATCTCCCAGTACAAAACCTATGCTAGCCACATGAAGACACTTTTACTCTGTCATACAGGATGTGTTTGTGGTGCTAGGCAGCCAGAAAGTGCTCTAGCACTTGGGAAGAGAGAAGAACAGCGGCACTTGGTAGATATGGGCTGTCCTGCTCTCCCCCTTTTACACAGTACAGTAAGTTGGTGCTGGCCGTTACATACAAAAATAAATAGCATTTGCTTCAAACTGTTCAACTTTACTACAGGCACCACCATTATGCGATGTTAACAAATAATCATGTACTGACTGACTATTTAAAAAATATAAAGGATAGCTGGAAAGAATGGAACTGAAAGTCTATAACATTACTCAGTTGCTTGGTAACTAGGAGCGCCAAAGTGACAAAATGTTATTTTGCCTGGTGATTAGAACATCCTTTGGTGGGTGGGTTGAGGAGATGAAAATCACAAATAGGTTTAGATAAAAGGCAGTCCGAAGTATGCTTGCTTGCCTTCCAGTGTACTTGTACCCACCTCAGAATTCGCTAAATGAGTGCGGGCATCAGACCGAAGGGGCAGGTGGTAGGAGAGAGGGAGGCATCAGTTTGCTATAGATACATTTAAGCCAAAGGCCTTAAAAATAATCTGCTACCCTACGTGAAATTGGGCATTGCTGATCCAATTCAGAAAGAGTGTAAATCAGCATAACCACCATATTTTAGAATAGTTGGAGCTTCTTAACTATGGTAGATAGTATATTTAAAAAGCACTTATTCATACAATCGAATCTGGGTATTTTATGGATTCCACAGCAAGAACCTAAAAATAGAGCAGTATAAAAAGAGATGATCCCCCCTTAATAGTATAATCTGAAGGAAATCAAAAGTTATAACACTGCCTCGCTTCTCAAACAGCAATATATCAAGATGAAACCCAAGATTCTTGACTTTGGATGGAGATAATAAAGGGCAACCCATACCCCTGCTCCATAAGGTGCAGTACCATGAAGGAGGAAAAATAAAGTGAAGCCCCAGAGGAGGTGGATTGAAATGCAAGATATGCAGGGAGTTATCAACATGCAAAACAGACAGCACTAAACTTTCTCATATTGGCCCCTAGTGGTTCACAAGCATGAGATAGCTGCCCATCCAATTCCATACCAGAAGTAGAAGCCCTGCACTGGACAAGGCAAGCAATGGCTCAACATAAATATTGAGAAGACTGCTGGGGGAGGCATGGGAGGTTCATTGCAATGTAAGAGCCTGGCAGTGAAGACGAACGTGGAAACAGACTACTTAGAAGTTGTCAGGAGAAACGATGTACACCTTTCTAACCCTTTGCCTTTAAAGCACAGTGAAGACAGATTGACAAGGCAATAGGTGAAATGAAGCTGACAGATTAAAACAAATGTTCTGACACAGCCGACATCAAAAACAATTCTGAGGTTGGCCAGCATGGCCAGAAAAAACCTCGTTGGGCCTTAAACCCAAATCTAAAAAGATGAAAGATGTGATGTGGAAACTATGGACTACAGAGTAGAAAAGTAAAGTTGGGGGACCGTGATGTCTGATAGAACTAGAGGGGGAAACCAGCGACTGCTAGACAAACAAAGTAAACCTGAGGAAAGGATGAAAGGAAAAGGGTAAGTGATTAAGAAAGTGGACTGGTAAAGAGAAACAGGAGACCCAAGAAAGACAGCAACTGCAAACGACAAATAAGGAAAGCAGAGACCAGAAAGGTCACAAGAGCAAAAACTGTTCGGTTAAAAGTTACAGAAAATCACTAAAACGGTTACTGGGAAAGAGTTAATAAAGGAAGCATCTTCCCCCAAAAGAGTATGGAAAGGAGGAAAACGAGAGCCACTGATAAGGATGGGACAGGTAAACACATCACAAGCTAATGAAGAGTTTAGGAGAAGACATAAGAACTGTTGAAGGTAAAGGAGAATATTAGAAGCCTCCTGCTGAGAGAGGGATGTAAAAAGATAGCAGGAGGTGGGTAGAGGGTCGGGAACATGTATATAACTAACTACTAAAAGACAGGTAGATAGATGCAGCGAACATGGAATTGCTAGGCAGTATATAAAAAGAGAACTAGAACTTCAAAGAAGGGACAGGGAATAGTAGAGTGTAGGACAGGATGAAGACATAAAAATGAGCTCATAGGGAGAACATAAGGAATGCATGAGACTAGAGAGAAGCAGGGAAGAGCAGCAGAGAAAACATCCGGATTGAAGAGAATAAAGCGATCAGAACTACAGACAGGGGCTGATAAGGCCATTACGAGCTACAAGGGAATGAGTGGAGAGGACACAAAGGGCTTAGGGGATTCAGGATTAGGGTGATAGCTGCAACTAGTAGGAGCTATTAAGTACGAGAAGGTAGAATAAAGTAGCAGGGCCTCCGAGGACAGTGAGGAAGATAACAGGGGGATAGGCAGGAGCACAAGAAGTGTGTGTGCCTGGCGTGAGATACAGGTTGATGAGCGCAGACACGAACCGATCATGGTGCCATGTGGTATAACCGAGTGATTGTGGGTCGTCACCCCAAACCAACCATTAGGGTATGCTGGCTGTCTCAATGATCAAGAGACACAATACCCTGGTAGGATTACAAGATGAGAATATTGATCGATACAAGACATTGATGGGAATCCTCATTAAGGTTGACTGACAATCGCAGGTGTTTCACATTCTGGTGATATGGTCTGTTAGTTTAATCTGTTTTTTTCCTGTGTACTCTAAGAGGCATTAGAACAACTCTAAGAAATCACCAAAGGATTTCTAGCTTAGACCCCAAAGTTTTTTGGTTGTATCTACAACTCAACACTGACAAAAACAAAGTCCTGATTTTCAGGAACAAGAGCTCGCCGTGGGATTCCTCCCTGCCCCTACAGACCACATCAGAAACCTTGGAATCATTCTAGGCAACAAACTCACGATGACCAAACAGGTGAACACATTTGTTTCCGGTTTACTCCCCCTAAGTGTGCTCCATAAGATATTCAAATGGCTCCCCACAAACCCCAGATGCACGGTCATCCGGGTCCTCATCACCAGCAGCCTGGACTACAGCAGCACACTAAGCCAGTATGTCAAACCAACTCATACAGAAACTCCAGACTAACCAGAGTACAGCCGCCAGACTCATCCTTGCAATCTGGTTGTAGCCCACATACCACCTCAGAATACACTGGCTATCCATCCAGAAACGCTGCCAATTTAAACTACCCATCCATGCCTACAAAGCCATCTACATCGCCAGATTCCACCATCCAACTAGGCAACTGTGTTCAGCCGCACAGATACCACAGGACGCTGTTTTGCGGCATCAAAGCCAAAACCTGAAATAACCTTCCCCATCTTATCGGGACCTCCCAATCTCTACTTGAGTTCCCAAGAAACTAAAAACCTTGCTGTCTAGCTCTTGGATACCTACTCCAGGGATAGGTGCGCTACACAAATCCTCATAACATAACATGAAACACATAGTAGTGGCTGCATAGGTGTACTGATGTATTCCCAGGTGATCATCCCACCAGTGGTCAGCTAGTTCCAGTGCCTCCAAAACAAATAGGATAATTGCAGGTCCACCCAGGGAATCTCTCCCGAGGTGGTTAAGCTCTCCATGTCCCCATGTGAAGCCATGTTAATCTCAATTCCAACGAGAAGCAGAGCCACCAGTAGCTCTATTATCTAGTCCACCAGCTGAGTCAATCCTGGGGACTGTAACCCAGGGGTGAGGTAGCATGATGCGAACGCAGATCCTCCCCATTTTATCACCCATGCACTGCCACACATCTCAAATGTATTCACCCATGACTGAACGACCTGCAGAGGGTGGGATTGCGGACCAGGATCCCTACCCCACTGGACCCTCTGACCAACCTTGCATGAGCCCGCCCTTTGCAACTGCCTCGGTCCAGGTACCCACAAGTTAACCATCAAAGGCCATACTCTACATTGTGCCCTGGGTGTGAAACAGGCATGTGCATCCGCTTTGTGCACCCCCGGGCCACAATGGTACTGCAGAAGGGGACGTACACCGTTGTGCATGCTGTTCTGTAAGATTGCCAGCACGATCGATCGAGGGTGTTCCCTCATTTGCATGGGGGCAAGGCCCAATGTAAATGAGGGAATCACTATGCCTCTGTGCCCGCACCGTATTACCACCGCCGCTCAGAGGCAAAACATGCCTTTAGAAAGCGCACTGAAGTGTTCCACCCTTTTGTGGTACACTTTCTGTGCAGCTTCTTAAACGGAGTCCTGGGGTGGGGATATGAAAAGCAGTCCCACAGACACTCCAGAGACCCCACTGCAGGCTTGTGCAGTCACTCTGCACCCTCCTACAATGGGGATCTCTAATCCTCCTCGAAAGCACAAGCGGATTACCATCTGCACTGTGAAACAAGGATCAGCTTTAAAACAACTGCTCCGTAATTCAATTGAATGTGCTGCCCCAGGGTAGCGTGAGTTCACGACTGCACTGGGGGCAACACATTCTTTACAATATGGTGCACTTTACTAGTTTGTGCACGGAGCACCTACTGAAAGGTGCGTCATGGCACAAACAAGGAAAGTGCGCTGTATTCATATTTTGGCTATTGGTGGGATTCTTGTAAAAGAATTATATCTGGGTCTTGCCAAAATAAGTATTTATACTCAATTCCCCTCCTGAGTGGGCAGAGTGTGTGTCCCACCATTCCTGGGACGTTTCAGATTCAGGCTGTCACACAACCCTATTCAGTTTGCATTCTTAACCGATGTGTCTCGTTGAAACCCCTTCAAACCTACCCCTATTTTCTCGGAATAAAAGGGCAGCCCAGGCAGCCAGAACTCAGATCTTAGCGGACTGAAGAAGAGGAACAAAGGAGGACTGCAGCATTAAGGGTCTGGCGAAGGGAGGCTGCATGGACATGGAATGAATCTGCTGTCTAGCAAAGGAGAAGGGATTGCGCCTGCTGCATCCCGCTTGTGAAGAAGTGGTCTCCAAAGCCCAGCCATAGCAATAGACTGAGAGTCAGTTGGCTGACCACCTGTTCGCATTACAGGGCCACAACAGCTTAAGAAGGCCGCAGGTGCAAGTTGGTAGCCCTGATATTCGCAGTCAACATGAAGCACCGAAGACAAGGGCCCAATGTTAAACTTGCCCCAGAGTCTGCTGGACCTGGAAGAGTTGCCGGAGTGGCGCTTCGTCACCCAGAAGGCAGGTGATCACCCAAGGAATGATTCTGCTGTAACCACGATACAGGACGTCTGATAGCCCAGTGGCACCTTGACTCTTGCCATGACACAGAGGACTTAGAAGAACACCAACATCTGTGGCCAGGACCTCCTCACCAAGTTCATGGACCGCTGAGGTGTTCGAGCACTGCTGCGGAGATCGATTGAGGCCGTGGCCTAGAGGCGCCCACTGCCCGAACACCGTCATTTGTGTGCATGCTCTGCGGCGCGTTCCCTGTTTCCCTTCCTGGCTTCGCTGTCTTCGGCAGCTTGCGGACACACTGCGGCTTCTTTTGTGGCACTGGGTTCGGACTGAGCACTCACCACATACTGAACAAAATTGTATTCCATCCTCACCAGACTCTGGATTGAATTGCGTACACTACGGAGGGAGAGTCCTGCATCAACTGCCCTATCATAGTTGGGCTCAGAAGAAATACCAGAGACAATGGGCAAACCAGATCATTCACAACCAAAGATCAACTTCGAGCAGCGAAAGTCCAAACGCAACGATGAGTCTGCATTGTCGGACACAGACTGCCAGCAGATGATATTATCTGGGACATCAAGTCTATCATTGCATCAATGCAGAAAGGTTTAACAGCAATAGACGCAAAAGGAGCAAAAATAGACACTCTAGCTTATAGAATGGATAGGATGTCTGAGCGAGTTCATAAACATGCAGAGCGCCTTGACATGGCAGAGCGCCACATCACAGAATCTGAGGAGGCCTAATCGGACTCCAACGCTGCTAAAAAATATGGAGAAAGCTCTTATAACTCTCCAGGTTAGGGCTGAGGCCTTACAGGCGAGTGCGAGGCGGAGCAATCTCCGCATAACAGGCCTTCCGGAATCGACTGAGACAGGCAAAATAGAGCTGTTCGTAGAAAAATTGCTCACTAAACAGCTGGGCCCGAGGCGGTCTCATCAATGTTTGTTGTGGAGAGGGCACATCGCTCACTTAGACCCAAGCCGGCACCCGGTGCTCCCCCTGCCCTATCATAGCCAAACTTTTGAACTATATGGACAGAGATGCTGAGCTCCGCAGAGCAAGGGAGCTCGGCTTGTTGCAATATGAAGGCTCAAATCTCTTCCTCTACCCTGATTTTACTCTGAAAATTCAAGAGGCCAGGAGGCAATTTGCGCCCGTGAAGCGCAAATTGCGTGAACTGAATATTGAATACGCAATGCTTTATCTGGCGCGGCACAGGGTGTGTCGAGAAGGCAGTCAACAGATCTTTACAGATCCTCGCTCCCTCCAGAAGGCCCTCAAAGAGTGGGGCATGGCTGGCATATCTGCAAAGTTAAGAGAGAGTGACACGCAAGCAGATAAGGAGTCTGGTGGCCTAGACGAGAATGACTAGCAAGGAGTGAATGATTGGACAATCCTCAAGTGGCACTCAGTTGAATACTTGAAATATTTTCTATTGTTATGTAACTGTAATGTTGACAACCAGCAGCGATTAACTTCCTTTTCATGCACATACAGTGTATTTTTGTTTACTACCCCTATCCGCTTGACCCTCCTAAGTGTTGTTCAGTAAATAGACCCACCGTTAACCTCCTACAAAGAGTTCTTTGACTTATGCTCCGGTGGCCCAGAGAAGAGAAGGACAAATGTTGGATTGGCGGGCAACATCTGCCCCAATGCATAGCAACAAATAAACAATGTCCTGAGAGGTAAGGATCTGTAGACAATTAAAGAATGCATGCACATAGAATTACTTGTAAAGAAAGAAGGAGAATAATCGTTGGTATGTCAAAAGATAGTTAATCATCTTTATATTGTAACATTAGTTTCATGGTCGGATGTTATACAGTTAAAGACAGCACTGCATAAACTCAATTGGGGACAACCATATAAAACTTGGTGCAAAAAAAAAAGTGTACAAAGTGCAGGTGGCAACGCAAGTGAAGGTGAACAGCGTGGACGGCGTACTGTGAATAAGGTGCAGATAATTTACAGTGAGTGGCTCAAAGGCAGGTGTGACAACTTGATATCACAATAGGTAAAGGTTCTTTCAATTGGTTTGCGGAGAAGGGTGATGGTGGCCACCGGTAGTGGGGATATCAATGGTTCTTTCAACGCACATGACCAGTACAAATACTGGTATGACTCTGAATAAGCAGTTGCTCATACTGACGTGGAATGTCTGGGTGTTAAATATTCACCGGAAGGTGTGAAAAAATGTTGCATATCTCAAGCGTAGGGAGATAGACATCTCATTATTGCAGGAAACGCACCTTAATTCTGGCAGTAAGTTACTCATGGGTAGGGGGTTGTCGGGATCAATTCATGCGGTCCCCTTCACCTCCCACTCCAGGGGAATGTTGACGTGGGTCAACTGTAGATCGGGACTCCAGTTGGACAGCCTTGAGTCTGACCTAGCGGGCAGGTATGTTATTTCTAGATGCCATGGGCAGGGGTTAGATCTGCTAATTGTTAATTCCTATGGCCTGAATTATGATGACCTGTTTTACCAATCGATTTTCTCTTTACTTAAGGCCCGCATGCCTTCAACAGTGCTATGGGTGTAGGGGAGGGGTTAATTGCATTTAGACACCGATTTAGACCGTTCAAGAGGGGCCCCTCGTCCCCTATCGAATTCAACCAAGGCCATACATGACAAACTTGCAGTTGCAACGGACGGATGTTTGACGGATATTTGGAGAATCAGGCCTGACCAACGGGATGGTTTCACACACTACTCAGCTCATCACCACGTCCACACGCGCATTGACCATTGGTTTATTTCACATACTCTAATGCCTACGGTTCAAGACTGTGCTGTCCTACCTCGTTCATTATCAGACCACTCGCCTATTCTCCTAACTATTTCTGCACCCTCTCGTGGCTTCCCTCCATTCTTGTGGAGATTTACCCCTTATTCATTGCTGGATTTAGTTTTCAAAACAGATTCGCACACTGCTATCTCAGAGTTCTTTGACATTAATGAAGGCTCAGTTCATTCATTTGCTTCGGTTTGGGAGGCGTGCAAAGTTTTCATTTGTGGTGTAGACATTAGTAAACACACGGGTGTCCTTCGCTCTATTAGAGACCGGTTTGCTTTGTTGGATAAACGGCTGCCAATTCTGGAGACCGAGCTGTCTGTCCGTAATGAACCGGAGTGGAGGGAGCAGCTCAAGGCTGCTCTGGCTGACTTTCACGATGAGGCGGATTGTGAGGTTAAGCATATGGGTAAATACGCTTCAGCTAGGGCCTATGGGGAATCAGAGGCTCAGTGCTTGCTGCTTTGGCTCGCCGCTGATCATAGACTAGACACATTACCGAAGTACTTGAGGAGGACGGCTCTGCCCTGACAGAGCAAGATTTGATTAACAAACGATTAAGTTGCTACTATCACGACCTGTACAGCTCCTAGTGAGGATGATATAGCACAATATTGAGGTTCCGTGATTCTGAACCCGTTCAATAAAGGTAGTCGTATCAAGACGATTTTGGTATCAGCAGACCGCAAATAACGAGTGCGGTATGTACAAGTGTTTTCGTCATAATCGACTGATGGATACACTGCGTATTCAGGGATTTTGTTTGAACCTCCGGGTTCCATTTTGTGTACGGCAGCCATTTTGTGGTTGCCCTCACAAAGGCCGATGACTACGGCTGAGCGAGTCTTTGGGACACGTACACCTTTAGCTGACTTGTGTGTGACCTGAACGAACTGACTCCCTTGCCCGAAGCGGACCTTGTTGAGCCAGTTCCTGGTTAGGCAGCTGGTCAGATAGAGATCAAAGAGCAGGACATTGCTGAGTTTATGGTACACGCACACACCCTTCTATCTTGCTTCTCATCTGTTTCGGTTCCTTATTTTATGGCCTATTTATGGTTTGGGTTGAGGTCCTTTTATTATGGGGTTTGTCCAGCCTGTCCGAACAAGAATGTTGGATTTTGCCTTGTCATTTATGGTGGGCTGGACAACTGAAAGAGGGCTTGTCGTTATGCGATATCTTTTGAAATGTCACTGTGTGATTGGACAGTTCGTAAATAATTGATGCTAGTCAGGAATGTGATTTTTGGCATAAAAGACGATGTCTCGCAATACGAAAATTGTACAGTCTCTGACGAACCACCTGTGTCGTGCTTCGTAGACCTCGGTTCCTGGTTGCAGCCAATAAATTTGGTCTTTTTTTTTTTTAAACCTTTGACATTTCAACCAAGTACAAACACGGGCCTACAACCCCCAGGGCAGGCCGCTAAGCAGTTGCAACACAATTAAACAATCAAAACCCAGACTCAGCATCCCGGGGAGCAGATTTGCCATGTCCAATATACGTACTGGTTGTAAATCATCAAGTTGGTAACAGGATAAAAAGGTTCCATTTTATAATATAAGATAGAAGGATCAGGTGCCATACAATCAATATCTCAAGTTGCGAAAAAAAGGGGAGGGGGTGGGGGCGGAATAGCATATGTCCACAGTTAAGTCATCTTCGTGCAAGTCAGCGGCGTTAAAACATACTATTAATAATAAGCGATCGTACAAATACAGTTCGCGCCAGCAGAATGTCCGCCCAGTGGCACTGAAACATCGCGAGAATTGAGGCACATATGTAACAGTAGAGATGGCCACAAAAATGAACCCATTACACTGACCCGGGAAGGAAGAAAAGAAAAAGACAAAGAAAGATAAGAAGAAAAAAGGCCATAGAAATAAAACGAGAAACAAAACACTCATTCCCCAACCCCCCACCCTGCACCCCTGCAGATGACTACGGCCTACCCCCCAGCAGCGTGCCTGTCTCCCAAGAACTGAGACCCGAAATATAGAAAGACCCAGAGAAAGACAGAAAGAAATTAAACCCCACCCAAAGAGGGGAAACGGAGAAGGGCTATCTTCTACGTGCTCCCGGTCTCTCCCCCCCGCCCTAACAAAGGGGTCCCCCCGAAACTGTCAGATCTGAATAGTCCAAACTGAGAAAACATCCCGGGGGGAACCACCAACCCTGCCCCGGACTCCGTTAAGCTAATGAAGCAGTCCCGTTACCGATAAGACCACAATGAACAACCCAAACAACAGTCTCAGCCTTGGCCCCGTCGATCGAATTCGCCGAGTCTCTCAGACGAATAAAGCCCCATCATCAAAATGTCAAAAGATACACAGAAGTGGTCGGAACATGGTTCAGTAGATGGAAAAAGAACAGTAGATCCCAAAGTAAGCAGCTGGTACCGACGATGTCACTCCACGTCTCCGAAGCGAGGCCTTATCACATCCGCCGTCTTGATATACCGACTGGGGAGGGGGTTCGACACAATCCAAAACAGTTCACAGTACCAATTAAAAGGTTCCAGGATAGGGACAGCAGTTGAATGTTCCGACAGCTGCAAAACCGGGGATTCCAAAAAATGAGTTAAGTCACCGATCACAGCCCATTCAAGTAGATCCACTTCTGTAGGGGCAGGCACAGCTTCCAGCACCGGGTCCAATTGCTCCACTGGGGCGTCGATCAAAAGGCAAGCTGGCTGCCGGGTCTCGGGCATCAAGTCAGGATCCGGTCTCAGTTCCTTAAGTCCATCTGCCGCCGACAACAGGCCGCTGGTCTGAGCTGCCACAGTTGCCTGAAGTGCCTCCAGGGCCGCCAGCACCTCCCGCAATGACGGGCCCCTTTGGGCCTGCTCCGCCCGGTTCCATATTTCCTCAGGCATAATGATCCCCACGGAGAGGCGCCTTCTCCGGGGTAAGATCAGCAGTAGCAGGACTGAGCCGTGAGGGACCAACCGTCAGCATGCATTAGTGCGCGACGAGACTCCAACCCAAGGTGCGCCGGCGATGCAAATGCCGGGCCTCCGGGTCAGGGACCCCCGCGACAGCACCGTGCGTCACTCGTCTCCTCACCTCCAACACAACACCAGGCTGCCGATGATAGCAAAGCAATCCAAAAATTTTGAAAGTTCCAGAGACCGGACCCTGCCGCCCTCAACAGTCCGCTGTTGTTCAACTCAGACCCGGCTAAGCCAACACTCGAGACCCCGGCTTCCAGACTGGGTTAGGCCACAAATCGGTCCTCGACGTTACTCAGCTCCACAGTGTCAGAAAAACCCCGGGATCACTCCATCGGAGTGCAGATTAGTTCACACACACGGATCCGGGGCAGGAAATCAGGATAAGTGACAGGATGTTGGAGCGTAAGATGGAGGTCAGTGGAGCCGGGAGACTATGCGGCCATCTTGCTTGCTGTCGTAGCTCCTCCTCTCCATAAATTTGGTCTTTGACGTCACCGATAAGTATCCCGTGTCTCTGTATTCCAAGACAAGTGAACCCGAAGACATTGGACGTGCCCCTGGCGCCGCTGGGTTCTAAAACCCGGTTCTTCAATATCTCGAGTATATTGAATTACCTTGGTTGCAAAACTGGCACCGCAAGTTTTTAATGCGCCCCATTGAGGCTCGGAGGTCCGACTCGCCTTTAATTCTATGCGTGAGGGGAGTGCTCCCGGAATGGATGGGCTAACTGTCTCCTTTTACAAGGCTTTTAGTGATCTTCTTATACCTCATATTGTTACCTTGTTTGAAGAAATGGGCACAGACGGGATAATGCCCCCTACCATGCGCTAAGCACTGGTCATCACTTTGCTGAAGCCTGCAAGGATCCCCGCAACTGTCCCTCTTATCATCCACTGTCTACTCAATGTGGACAGTAACATTTTCGCTAAAGTTGTAGCTAATCGGCTCTCCCTACTACTGCCTCAATTGATTGGGCCGGAGCAGGCTGGATTTATTCCCGGACGCACGCCTACCTCTAATCTTCGCACACTGTTCAGTGCCATTCAGCATGTTTGACCAGAGATCCAGGCTACGGCGTTTTTTTTAGACGCAGAAAAAGGCCTTGGACTCCATAGAATGGCCGTTCATGCATGCAGTGTTGCGCCGTATGGGTGTTGGGGAGGTATTTTTGCAACTCATTTTGATGTTGTACAATTTACCTACAGCTCGTGTGCGCACGGGTGAAAGGGTCTCCGCCCTATTTCAAATCTTGCATGGCACCCGTCAGGGGTGCCCACTGTCTCCCTTATTGTACGCTGTGGCAGCTGAACCTCTGTTGAGAGCGCTTCAGGAGTGGTCACCGTGGACTAGTTTCCTCTCGCTACAACTTAATCGTCTCGGCCTATGCCGACGACCTGCTTTTATATGACCGCAATCCTGAAACTCGCCTTTCCCCGGGTATTTGGGAAGTATTACGCTATGGGGCTTTCAGGCCTAAAAATCAATTGGGACAAATCCATAATTTTTCCACTGACATCCGCGTCTAAGCAAATCATACTAGACTTCCCACTTCAATGGACATCAGAACTGGTGAGCTACCATAGTATTCTGGGTCATACCGATGCAGACTTGTTCTGAAGGCGAACTATGGTTCGGCGAGAAGACAAACTTGGCGACAGACCGGTGGATACGGCTACCATTTTCGGTGGCTGGGAGGGTGGCTCTAATTAAGATGGTGGTGCTTCCTCACTTTCTTTTTCTTTTTGTTAACATTCCCATGGTAGTGCCTAAGCATCTGTTTCCTGAGCCGCGATCCCCGATGAATAAATTAGCATGGGTGGTTAAGACTGCTAGGGTCGCTCTGGACATTCTCATGTTGCCTTACACAGCGGGCGGCCTGGGGCTCCGGATCTAGAGCTTTACTATAGAACAGCGCAGGCCTCGCATGCCGATAGTTAGGTACACGGCCCACAGAATCTTCTGCATATTCAGATCGAACGGATGGCTGCTTCTGCTCACCCCCTACCCAGTCTTCTCACTCGGGCGCCCTTGAGAAGATGCGGAATATTGGATTCGGTTAACTCCACAATTCATGTGTGGAACGCAATACTTCACTCATTTAGCGGTGCTCAACTATACTCGCCCCTTCTGCAGATGGAATGGTGCCAGTGGTTTGTCCTTAGCGCAGAGCGAAAGGTACTATCAGTTCTGTGCGTAGCTTGAATATACACACAATGGGGGACGTATTCAGACATGGCCGGGTAGGCATGTGGGAGGAATTGTCTGGCGGCATGAGACCCCTACTGCACTCACGAAATTGCAATTCTTTAGAACTCGACATGCTCTGCGCTCTGTGCTGGGTGATGAACTCCTGGAACCTATGGCGATTCCTCCTCTGGCCATCCATTTGGGTTCTAAGGTGCCTGATAAACTAATCTCTCGGCTCTATGCTGCGACTACACTGATTAAGATTTCTCCACTGACAAAGGTTAGACTGGCCTGGCAGGCTGACATTGGTGTTCCTATCACGGACGAGATCTGGGTATACTGCTGCAAGTCACATGCAAGATTTCTATTAATTGCCGTAACAGATTAGCGCACTTCAAATTCTTGAATAGGGTCCATTACACCCCACAACGACTGCTTGCGAGCATAGTCATATGTCTGGTACTGGATTCTTTCATGTGGCATGGTTGTGTCCACAGCTAGAGATCTATTGGGCTAATATCTTTAAAATGATGGGTCTCTCCCTCACTCCGGATCCCCTATTGGCGTATTAGGATATACGAAGAACGTTCGTAAATTGGTAGCAATGGGTCTTCTGCTTGGGCAGACTTGCCATGAGGTGGATGCGTGGCCCTGTACCTATATTAGCTGAATGGTAAAAAGACATGTTGTATTGTAACACACAATCAGATGTTTATAAGGAGATGCGTCCCCCCTGTAAGCGACCAAAAAGTTTCTGGGAACTCTTTGCGCGATGCCAACTGTCTAAACAGGACACCGATGACGCTCAAGAAGAGCGAAGAGCAAACTGTTATTACTCCCTAATGTACTGGCCTTGTTGTATCGTATCTGTATATTTTATTTTGAATTTGGCTGTATCCTTGATTCGTGTTGAGTTTACCTGTGTATATTGGACTCCATTGATGATTAAAAAAAGCGATGCATTGCTCCTACTCTTTCCCTCCCCCCCCCCCCCCCCCGTCCCCCCTTGTAGGCCACTCCACCCCATGTATGGTAATGTTCTCCCAATGGTGCCTTTATTGACAGATCTGCTTTTTGTTTATAATTTTTGTTTTTGTTTGCAACTCATTTTTTGACATAAATCCTTATTAAAAACATAATAAAAATAAAACCTCTTTCCATCTTGTTTCGCTAATTTTATAAAATTCCTAGAAAGCGGATCTTGGTACCTCTAGTGAGATCACTCAATATTACAAAGTGCAGATTTTATCTGCAATTACTGCCAAATAAATGTGTTTGTTTTACTGTATCTAGATTCATGTGGGCTTCTATTAGGTTATTTTTTTTTTAAACATTTTTTATTATTATTTGAAAACAGATAATCAAACAGACACTTTGGCAGGCGTTACAGTGATTGTGCAATAATGGCTCAGCTACACAGGTATCACAGACTTTATACATTTACACAGTATTTGAGGCAGCCCCCAGCTTTCTTCAGTGTTTTTAGTAAGACCTCCCTTTCCCCCCGCTTCAATCCTCATCTCCTTCGTCAGAACTGGCAATTTCATCCTCCGGCAGAGGGTCACATATTTCTCCCCTAAAGACATTCCAAGGAGTCCAAATCTTATTCCACTTACGAGGACATGCCTTAGTTGTACATACAGTGCGTTCTGTAATCATTACCATATCCATATTCCTACACCACTGTGCTAATGTGGGTGTGTGTTGCGCCCCACTTCTGTGCTATGTCTCTTTGCAACCATCATGCCTACGGTGCTCCATGTTTGACCATGCCTAGATAGGTCGTTTGGGTCCCATATATTCAAAAGACATTTGCGTGGCTCCAGTACAAGGGAGATCTCTAGTGTCTGAGATAGTGTGCAGTACTTGCCTCCAATACTCGGTTATAAATGGGCATTCCCAGATAGTGTGGATAAGCGCTCCTTCCTCTCTGCATCCGCGGAGACAGTAGGGATGTTGGGCTCGCTGTATCTTGTGTAGTGTGGTTCTAGTGTATTATACCCGATGCAGGATTTTAAGCGGTACCAGGCGGAACATGGCCGAAATTCCCTCCTCTCTCGGTGACGCCAGTGCTTCGTTCCATTCCGAATCATCCATGTCGCCCAATTCTTCCACCCATTTCTCTTTTAGTTTTAGTGTAGGTTCTGGTAGGTTGTTGATCAGCTTCCAAATGTGAGGGATGTGGCACTATGCTGCATGTGGTCTGCGAGTAGTCGGTCCTCTAATGGAGAGGCTTATGGGACTTCTGTATCTGTTGGTATTGCCGTTAGTAATGCGTGTCTAATTTGTACATATCTATACGTTTCATTCGGTCCCAACTCATACTGTTGCTGGAGTTGGGTGAATGGAACTAAAGTTCCGTTGTCCCACAAGTCTCCCACCGTGGATATTCCGATATTGTCCCATTGTGTAAATCCCTTGCCACATCTTGGTTGCCCCAATGCTTTGGTGTCCCATAGTGGGGTGAGTTTAGTGATTACACCTTTCCATCCCAGTTTTGCCTGCGCTGTGTGCCATATTGTGGCTGATTGTTTTGTGGGTCCTATCAGTTTCGTTGCCATTCCTCTGTTATAGAGTGCTGACAGCATACTATTCGTGCCCATCTGTACCCTGTCGGCCCTACAGGCCGGATCATTCTGGGGTGCGTGTATCCATTGATTAATGGATTTTAGCTGCACCGCCCAGTAGTACATTTGTAAGTTAGGCAGTGCAATCCCCCCCTCATACCAACTTTTATTCATCTTACTGTGCGCAATACGTGCTGGGCGATTACTCCACAGTAGGTTAGACACCATTGCCGTCACTTGTCGGAAATATCCCGGCGGCACCGAATATGGTGTGTTGTCCAGAGCATAAAGAAATCTCGGCAGAGCCATAATTTTGTATAGTGCTGCTCTGCCCAGTAATGTCAGGGGCAGAGTCGCCCAGTGTTTTACATCGTTTCTTAGACGCTCTAACGCCGGCTTCACGTTTTTGTCGAAGAATGCCGTCAAGTTACTGGTGATGTGTATAACAAGGTATTTGAAGGAGTCTACTGCCAGCATAAGTTGGCAATCAGTGGAGATTGTAGGATTCAGTCCCCTTAGGACATATAGTACTGATTTTGCCCAATTTATGGTGTATCCCGATGCCTTCCCATGGGTATCACAGAGTGTCAGAAGTGCTGTATGCTACGTTCCGAGTCCATCAGGTATACTAGCATGTCATCCGCGTAAAGTGAGAGACGATTTTCCCATCCTTCCTTCCTTCCAGCTAATTCCTTTCAGCAATGGGGTTGTTCTAATCAGGGTCGCTAGGGGTTCTAACACTATCGCAAACAGCAAGGGCGATAGGGGACAACCTTGACGTGTCCCTCTTGCCAGCTTTATTTTATGAAAAATGTGGCCGTTTGCCGTAACCTGTGCAAGCGGTTTAGTGTACAGATGGCGTATCCATGCTATAAATTTAGGGCCAAACTCCATATGTGACAGGACTGCAAAGAGATATTGCCATTCTACCATGTCGAACGCCATTTTCGCATTGAGTGATAGCATCATTGCTGGTACCGACAATAACGATGCCCTTGCAAGTACCCCATGAACACGCCTAAGATTGAGAGCAGTGTTCCTGTTAGGCATAAAGCCCGATTGATCTGGGTGGATCAAGTGCGGGAGGTGGGATATCAGTCTATTAGCTAAGAGTTTCGCCAAGAATTTTGCTTCTGCATTCAGAAGAGATATTGGGAGTTAAGACGAGCAGTCCGTCGGTGGTTTTCCAGGTTTCGGAATTGCTACAATCGTCGCAGTCCGCTGATCTAGCGGGAGTTCGGTATTCGTTAAACTCTCAGTGTACATTGCTAGTAGTGGTTCACTAAGTGTTTCAGACATGAGTTTGTACCACTCTATAGGGATCCAGTTAGGGCCGCCTCCAGCTCGTCAACTGCCTCTGGTGTAAGTGTTCGGGTTAATATGTGGCTGAGTGAGTCTAGTGCCGCTTCTTCCGTAACTTCTCTGTCTGGGGTAGAAATTGTTTCAAAGTAGTCTGCTAGTGTGTGTACTATCTCTTCAGGGAGTGTATGAGGTATTCCTTCCTTAGTGTATAACTGCTGTATTACTCTGGTGCTTCCCCCTCTCTTATCCAACCAAGCTAGCATTTTCCCTGCCTAGTCTCCCACATCGTAGATTCTATGCGTGGTTGCCGTAATACTGTAAATTGTCTGTTTTAGATAGTCCCTGCAGTGCTGTTGGCGTAATTGCAGGGTAGGAGCATTATCTGGTGTGGGGTCCGCCATATGTGTTACATTCGCTGCGTGTAATGCTAGTTCCAACTCTGACAGTTCTTGCGGTCGTGTTAGTTTGTATCCGGTGATGGGTGCGATTGCCTGTCCCCGAAGTACTGTCTTGTTTGCCTCCCAAAGAATGGAGGGAGAGGCTACCGACGTCGTGTTTTCGTTAAAATAGTGTTTAGTCATTCTTTTGAGGTCTTTCTTAATTTTGGGGATCTTGAGATAAGTAGCGTAAATGGGATATATTCTCTTACGTGACTTTTCCTGGCTGGAGAGAGTTAATAGCATTGGGGAATGGTCGGATAACCCCCTGGGTTGTCTATTCACGTTGTTGATACTATGTAATCCATTTCCCAGCATCAGGAAATAGTCTATTTGTGATAGACCATTGTGCACTGTGGAGTGGTAAGTGTACTGATTCGTGGTGGGGTGCATGTACCTCCAAACATCTATCAGTCCCATTGCCTCCAGGAAGCCCTGAAAGCAGGAGGGTCCGGGCGATTGGGCCAGAGCCGGGAATCCATCTACTGCTGCATCTATCGTTGTGTTGAAGCCTCCCCCTATAATGATATCTCCAGCTGGTAGATTTAGGAGAAAGTCTCCCAGTGCTGGCAGTGCAACTGAGTGGAGCGCTGGAGGAAAATAAACTGACACTATATTTATGAGCCTACCTTCCCACTGTCCTTGGATCGCTGCAAAACATCCCTGTCCATCCACCCCGTTTTGCAGGATGAGGAACTGAGACTTCTTCTTCACTAGGATGCCTGTCCCCCTCGAGCCTGACGTGAATTCAGAATGCACCGGCATCTTGTAGCCTAGTCTGTCTAATGCCTGGTGCGCCCTCCCTATGAGATGCGTTTCCTGTAATAGGACCAGTGCTGGACCTTGTCGTTTTATAGCCTGTAATACCAATCCCCTCTTGATTTTGTCCCCTAGTCCTCTCACATTCCAAGTTAGTAATCGTAGGGGTGTTACCGGGGTTTTCTGCGTCTCCCCTTCATGGGTGGTGGGTTGTGAGTTTTGTGCCATGGTAGATGTGTCCAAATCTGTGTGGATGTGTCCATACCGCCGGTGTTCCCGGTCTATCTCGTGTGTGTATTCTATTGTAGCCTGCCACTATGTGTGTAGCTCAAAAATCATGAACTAAACCTCCCCTTCCCTCCCTCCTCCCTGCTTTTCTGCTGAACGGATATTGAACCACCCGCCCCCTAACTTAGAAGAGTGCTTGTCCCAACCCCAAACCATTGTACTTGCTTGCTGGGGTAAAAGGTCCCATGGAGGAAGCATTCCCTCCTGCCCTCTTTGGCTTCCCCAGTCCAGTGTCCAATGACAAAACCTCCAATGTTCATGGCAGTTGCTACTTTTGTGGGGACCGGGTGTTCAAGATCCCGGCCTGTGTTAGTTTTTCGGTGACCCTGTTCCTGGTAAGCGGTCCGGGTTCCCCCGTCCCGATGTCTGTGATCCGGCACGATCCTCGTCCTGTTGGTCTCGATGATTTCTGTTCGTGCGGCGAGGTACTCCTACTTGTCTCCACCCTTCCAACCAATCATGTGTGTCTCCACCCTTCCAACCAATCATGTGCTGCCTCTGGCGTATCGAAAAACCAAGTCTTGTTATCAGCTACCACTCTGTCTGGCCAGAAACATAGAGTAACGCATTTCTTTTGCTCTCAATACTTTAACTTCCATGAAGGTTTTCCTGCGGCGGGAGACTTCAGCTGTGTAGTCTGGAAAGAAGGCGATTGTGGAGTTGTGTACTCTGATTGGTGGTGAAACTCTTGCCGCCTTAAACAATCTGGCCAGAATCGGTCTAGGGGCTGCACCCGGTTTAGGTTTTCCGCCAGGAACTCTGATTGCTTTTTCCACTGAGAAGAAGTGTGATAACCCCTTGGGTTGCAGTCTGGTCTTAATCAATTCCTCAACATATAGATCCGTCACTCGGGTGCCCTCTGTCTCTGGAACCCCAAGAATTCTTACGTCATTTCTTCTTGAGCGCCCCTCCTGATCGTCAAGCTTCTCTTTAAGTAGTTTATTTTCGGTCTCTATTCGCTCTATCGCTATTTGAAGGTCCGAGACGTCTTCCACTAAGGATTTCGTGATCACCTCCACTTCTTTGATGCGCTCAGTCATTTTGTGGGTGACATCAGTGGAGATCGTCCCCAACGTGGTCTGACATTTGCGAGTGCTTTCATTATGTCCTCTAGCGTTAATTTTTTAGTCCTGTCCCCTTCTTGTGCTTTTCCTGTGGGTGTGCGTGTCTCTGCTTGCGATGGGTTGTTTTTGTCGTAGGCGAACTTGTCCAGTCTCGCCTGTGTCGTGTTCTTCAGACCTCTGCCCGCCATGGCTCCTGTTGCCCGGGAAACCGTCTGTGTTGGTTTTAGCTCGGAGCGGCACCCCAAATCTCGTTCCGGTGGCTATGCCTGGTTCGTTGAGTCACGGTGTTTGTTTCCGCCCCGGACAGGTTCCTCTGCGGTGTTCGGGAGCTCCGGTTGCTTCACCCGTGCTCTGGGTCTCCAGCACGTCCTCGCCCCCACCGTAATCTGGGTGTTTGTGCTGTGCGGCGATCTCCTGGTCTATTGGTAGCAGGGTGGACCTTCCGGTTCTTCACGCCCGACTCGCCCTCACTTCCGCTCGGCTTTAGAGGGGCACCACAGGCCGGTGCTTATGGTCTATGTTTAGGCTGCTGTCGGATGTCATGCGACTTTGTTACTTCCCGGTCTCGGTTTTCCACCGGAGTTACACCAGTCGGTGCCGCCCGGTACCGGACCCTGGGTTCCGCCTTCCGAGGTTAGTTTATAGCGGATTAATGTGCGGCTTGTCGGAGTGGGGCCGCCTCACTCACGGAGCTCCTTCTCTATACAGCCGCCATGTTCGGCTGCTAGCCACGCCCCCCTCTATTATGTTATTTTTTTGCTAAATTGGTTTCAAAATATTAACCATTTTAAATGTGAATATCTTTTGTTGAGTTGGGCATTTATAAAGCGCAGTCTCACTCCGGAAGGAGCATCCTGGAGCTATGCCGGCAGAAGTTAAGGTAGACATGCAGGAGCCCTATAGGAGGGATAGGCAGAATTCATTTTAAGATGCAAAGATCCAGGTCTTCCTGAACTGGATTTTAGTTTTGATCAGCCTTAGGTGCTTTGGCATGAAATTCCAAGCTTTGAATCCTAATGCTGCTACAGTTTTTCCTCACTTGGTTTTATACCTAAAGCAAGGGGGTTTGAGGAAGTTAGCCTACGGCGATCTAAGAGTCCTGGCTGTGATGTAGAGGGCAAATCTGGCTGAGAGATACAATGGTCCTGGATTTGAAGCTGCTCTAAAAGGTGATTAGGAGTATCTTGAAGAGAATTGGGGAGAGGAGTTAACCGAACGGCTAGGGAGGTCTACCTCGAATCTGGGGAACCGGGTTAGAGTCTCGGCAATGACGCTGGACATTCTGCGATTCTGGGCAAATCACTTAATCTCCCAATGCCTAACAAAAATTAATGTGTCCTCATGGAACGCAACTAGTGCTATGTAAAGCGCTCCGATACCCGATACTGGGTCACGTTCACGCTATATAAAACACAAAAAAAAAATATTATTCTCTTGTGCAAAGGTAGCCAATGGAGATTTGTTTTTGTTTTTTTAAAGAGCTGCTGAGGCAGAGGATCAGCGTGGTAGTTTTAGAACTAGGCGAGCCGCCACATGTTGTGGAGTTACGCCGAATATATAATTTTCTGATCAGAGTCTTAGCCTGGCTTAAAATGTCTGTAAAGCCAGACATCATTCCTCTCTGGGAATCTTCCACAAGCTGCTAATATTTCCTGGGTTTCATTATAACCACAGGTTCTTCTTGTGTGCAGATCAGTGAAATATGCTAATTGAATCACAAACTGAAATCAATGGTACATCCCCTTTGCAATTTCAGGCAGCCACAGGGGCCCACTGTACCAAATACACTGATAAAATACTCCTAACCTCTAAAAACGGTTTCTGTGAAGAGGTTTCTCTGGCCCAGCTACTAACATGTAAGCCCTCTCATCAACATAGTCTCAAGTCCTTTTTTTATATTACAGCATGCTCACATACTATAATAAGCATGCAAGATAAATCAATGCTACTCTAACATGCCAAGCTGTGGCATGTCAAATCCTGCACCATCTAGAACCTAACCTCAGCCTCTACAGATTTGTGAACAGAGTAGGAGACTGGTTGGCTCAAAGAGACAACTTCGGTCTCATACCCAAGGGTTTAATGAACAACCATATTGATTTAGGCCACCCATGTCAGCATTTCTGTTGCGCCTAGTGCCTGGAAAACAGGCATCAAAAGCTTTAGTATGTCAGTGCCAAAGAAGCAGACTGGATCAAACAGTCAAACGGAAAAGATTCAATGTGGCTAGAGGCCAAAGCTGCTGTCCCGACCCTAGCAGATTGAGTTCCGTGCTTTGGAACTGGCAAATCTGGCAACAGGTTCCAAGAACCAAGAACTCCGATTGTGATGGGGAACACAATCAAAGACAATTTCAAGCTCCACCAGGACAACCCGCAATATAAACTTGGAGAAGGCACCACCCAACTGGTCTTAAACTGCTCTGTTCAGCTCTGAACGTGATTTGGTCAGTAGAAGGACAATAACCATGCCCTCTCCTTCATAAAGAAAAGCCTTCTGGCATCCTGTATAACTGAAGCAAAAGGAGATACACCAGAAAGACTGCTGCAACTGAGAAAGGAGGTATACACAGACCCACTATGTAACAAAAAGAGATCTGTTATCACGATCACCAATAAATCACAGTACTCCATTATTCTAGGATGCGAAGTCTGAGGGCAGTTTAATAGAAGAGGGACTGTTTTATAAGTCACTAGGGTGAGAGTTCACAGGTAGTCCAGTTGAAGGCGTGAGGCGAAACGCGCAGACATTCTGCTTTCTATTTGGTGCACAATATTAATTGAATAAAGAAGATTAATCAAATTTGTGGAGTCCGGCGTCTCATAACAGCACATTCCTAATTGTGGTACGACTGTTGTTGGTGAACGAGGATCACCAAGTGTCAATATAGATATATATGTCAAAAAAGAGATCAGCTGCTATCAGTATCACCAATAAATCACAACACTCCATTATCCTATACACTTAAATTCTTCTTTTATTAAAGGGTATCACATGCAACAGAAGAGAACGCATTTCAGCCTTGTTCTTGCGGTGAATAAACGCATTGCCTTGATTAAATCGGGAGGTAAACCCCCAAACCCAATCTGTAAAAATCCTTACTTACCTGGAACACTAATCATGCCTGAACTCTGAAAATCTCTTTACACTGCCCATCTCTAATCCCTTAAAGCTCTTCTATCCCTCAATGCTACCCGACCCCCCCCCAAAAAAACACCTTACTACACCTATTTAAGTGACAATACACACACAAACACAATATATATATATATACACACATATACATACATACATACATACGCAAACAAAGAGTAAATCCCTGCCATGCTTGCAGAGCAGGTAATGGGGAAACCGACTCCACTTTTTGCAGAAAAGGTGATTTATTTAAGATGTAATAGCAGGGTGGCGCGTTTTGCCCACCTCGCTGGACTTGTTCACATAACGAGGCACAATTCAAATGCAACATTTAAAGTGCAACATACACCACGTGATGGGTAACAGGCGACATGCACAATCATAGAAAACAGACTTCGTAGTAACGTTTAAACTTGATAAATTTAAAAATATATATCTTCAGTTACAATTTTTATCGCATATGAGAATTTAAAATGTTTCTGGATTCAACATGTGGACTTGTAGTAATATTTTTTTCTTTATTTTCTCTTTCTTCTTTTCAACAGATACCTGACAAAGGTCAGATATAATTTCATAAGACCTAGATACCCGCTTAAATGCTGTGTTGCATTCATCTCTATTGATTTAACATTGACACATTATATTGCCAAACACAGGCTACTGTTGCTGTGATACACTTCTTCTCATGTGTTCTATGTATTTTCACGGGAAAACCACAGTTTACAGGAATATTATAGTTAGACTGACATTTCACTTGCACAAAATGTGTGAATTTCAGCCGTTTTAGTTAGCTGAGCTACCTATAACTTGCGCCCCCGCAATGCACTGCTGATGACGTCACATATTACATCACTCATGGTCAGTGACATCACTGATGACATCACTGACATCATCCACATAATCTGATGCACCTGCTCACACCCCATGAGTATTAGGTGAGGTCATAAGCAGTGCATTGTGGGGGCTCACGAGTCAGAGGGGGCGTGAGCGCCTAAGCGAGTCTGTGAGAGGGGGCGCGAGCGCCTAAGCGAGCCTGCGAGAGGGGGCGTGAGCGCCTAAGCGAGTCTGTGAGAGGGGGCGAGAGCACCTAAGCGAGCCTGCGAGAGGGGGCGAGAGCACCTAAGCGAGCCTGCGAGAGGGGGCGAGAGCACCTAAGCGAGCCTGCGAGAGGGGGCGAGAGCACCTAAGCGAGCCTGCGAGAGGGGGCGAGAGCACCTAAGCGAGCCTGCGAGAGGGGGCGAGAGCACCTAAGCGAGCCTGCGAGAGGGGGCGAGAGCACCTAAGCGAGCCTGCGAGAGGGGGCGAGAGCACCTAAGCGAGCCTGCGAGAGCACCTAAGCGAGCCTGCGAGAGCACCTAAGCGAGCCTGCGAGAGCACCTAAGCGAGCCTGCGAGAGGGGGCGAGAGCACCTAAGCGAGCCTGTGAGAGGGGGGCGAGAACACCTAAGCGAGCCTGTGAGAGGGGGGCGAGAACACCTAAGCGAGCCTGTGAGAGGGGGGCGAGAACACCTAAGCGAGCCTGTGAGAGGGGGCAAACAGAGCTCATTCGTGGACCCTCTCACAGACCCTACTAGGCGCTCTCGCCCCCTCTCACAGACTCGCTTAGGCGCTTGCCCTCCACTGTGCCTTTCCTGCTCGTTTTTTACCCTATTTGGCTTGTTTTTCTGCTGCCTTTTTTGCTAAGTTCTTCCCTTTGTTTTTCCTCTAAAATGGGGGGGGCGCCGTAAGTTCAATAGGGGAGGCGCGGCGAGCAAAGGGCAAGAAGACTATTGGATACTACTGAGGTGGGTGGGGCCAAACAGGGTGGCATCCAAGTGATTTCTACATTTGCATACTCCTTGCAATTTAAAGGGAGAACCATGGACTCTGCTCTCACCAGAACAAAGAACTCACTGGTCATAGTCAAATATAGATCGCGCTTGAATAGATCAAGGATGCAGTCACCTCCACGAAGGATTTCAGATTGTTTTACAATATGGAATTGCTGAGAAAAAAAAACTTGCTTTGCCTTCGCCAAATCCTGGAGTTGAGATCATATGTCCTTTTCTGAAGTGGAGCTTCAAAGGGGGCACCTGCTATGTTAAGAATTGTAAAGTGCTTCCTGTTGAAGTGTAAATTCTGTGAAATGCGCATCATGGCCAGAATGGCCCCAGCCGCAATATAATGGGGGGGGAGCCAGGCACATTTCAGTCCCAGGGAGCATTCCAGTGGGGCAAAGCCTTACCTGAATGGGGGGGGGGGGCTGGGAAAACTGCCAGTTCCCAGGCAGATCTCTTCCTCTGGGACCCCATGCTGCGTGCAGGGGCAATAGTTTAATCTCTTTTCCAACCCGCATGCCTGCAGGGCAGGAAATGAGATTAAACCTCCGCTTTCAGATGGCAGAGCACTTTGACAGCTCCCGCCCTCTAGACCGGAGTGTTTACCTTTTGTTAAGGTAAAGCACAATAGCTATGTCTCAGGGGTAGGCACCCCGTGACCTAGCAGAAGCCAGCCCTGGGGGTGGCAGCCGCATGGCCTATAAACAAGACACCCCCCCCCTCCTTTCTTGTATTTGGCACTGGGGAGATGGTGGTCTCTGGGGCTGGGAATCTGCATGGACCCCTTATTTAATTTATTAATTGCAGCCTTGGTGAGTAAGTGGTCTCCTGGGCTCGGGGGTTCTGTGTGGTTTGTGCACGCACCCCTCGCATTACATTTTACAGAACCCAGGTGGTTGTCCAGGGGCTCGAAAGGGGGGGTCCATGCAGCCATCCCTAATTGTATTTATACCCACAGGGAGGTAGAGTTGCCCCTTTGGTACGGGCTTGGTCTGCATGACCCCCCCCCCCCCCCCCCAAGACCCCGTGAGGTGGTGGTCATGTGAGGGTCTGTGCTGCTCCCCCTATGCATTTTAGTTCTAGCCCCAGGGAGGTGGTGGTCCCCAGGGCATAAAAGTGTTCATGGAAGTGGGGGGGGGTGGGCTCATATGCACCCTCCTCCTTTAATTTAATAAAGGAGGTATGCCCCTGGCACACCCAGGGGCTCAATTTACAAGCACAGGAGACTGCACTTGTTTTGGTTTTATTTTATTTTTGGTGCACTTTCACTGTGATTTCTAAGCACAAGGATTTTAAGTGCTTTTTTGCCCTGGCAGGCTCCCCCCTATGGGACACCAAGACTAGAGTTAGACCAGGTATTCCTACATTGCCCCCTTTTCTTTTTTTCACGTTTATCTCTCCGGACGTCGCTTTCCTAACAGAAACTTGGATGAACACCTCTTCAGCCCCAGACATCACCATAGCCATCCCGGAAGGCTACAAGATCATCCGAAAAGATCGCCCCAAACAAACAGGAGGAGGCATCGCCATCGTCCATAAGAACTCCATCCGCATCTCAACCAGCTCAGACGACAACCTCTCTAGCGCCGAACACCTTCACTTCCAGATCCACACCGACCCCAAGACCACACTCAGAGGCTCCCTCCTCTACAGGCCACCAGGACCCCGTGCACAATTCACTGAAGACATCACTGATTTTATCACCCCACACGCCCTCTCGTCTGAGGACTACATTCTGCTGGGAGACCTCAATTTTCACCTGGAAAAGAGCAACGACAACAACACCACCACCCTCTTGGACAATCTCGCCAACCTCGGACTCAAACAACTCGTTAATACCCCCACACACCACGCAGGACACACTCTCGACCCTATCTTCACCTCCAGCAAACATATTTCCTTCAGTCACACCACAGTTCTCCAATGGACAGACCACAGCTGCGTTCACTTTATTTACCATAAAACCACAACCCACAACCATCCTACTAGGCAACAAAAACGCCACCTGGTTCAACGAGGATCTTAAGAAATCCAAGAAACTCTGTCGCTCCCTTGAGAAGGCCTGGAAAAAAGACCCAAACACCAACACCAGGGACGCCTTCAAAAACGCCACCCGCATACACCACCAATTGATCCGGTCTGCCAAGAAAACCGCATTCAAAGTCCGACTCGACAAAAACGCCCACAACAGCAAGGAATTATTCAACATCGTCAAAGAGTTTACCAACCCCACTGCCAACTCCAACGACATCACCCCCTCTCAAACCCTTTGCGACTCCCTAGCTTCGTTCTTCCACGACAAAATCGCAGACATCCACAACAGCTTCGACAACCAACCCGGAGACCAACCCACCCAACCCTCTGCCGTACCTTCACCGCCCTTGAACATCCTCAATGACTGGAACCCAATCTCCACTGAGGACACCATCCGCCGGTGAACTCCATCCACTCCGGATCCCCCACAGACCCATGCCCTCACCACATCTTCAACAAGGCTGACTCCATCATAGCACCACACCTCCGAGACGTCATCAACTGCTCCCTCAACTCCGGCACCTTCCCAGAAAGCTGGAAACACGCCGAACTCAGCGCCCTTCTGAAAAAACCCACAGCCGACCCCACCGAACTCAAAAACTACCGCCCCATCTCGCTCCTTCCATTCCCGGCCAAAGTCATTGAGAAAGCTGTCAACAACCAGCTCGCCGCCTTCCTCGAAGCCAACAAATCCCTAGACTCCTCACAGTCCGGCTTCCGAGCCAAACACAGTACTGAGACCGCACTCATCGCAGCAACAGACGACATCCGAACTCTACTGGACAATGGAGACACAGTCGCCCTCATCCTCCTTGACCTCTCCGCAGCCTTCGACACAGTCTGTCGAGACACCCTGCTACAACGACTCAGAAACATCGGAATCCAAGGAAAAGCATTGGAATGGATCACCTCATTCCTTGCCAGAAGAACTCAGAGTACGCCTCCCACCATTCAAGTCAGAGGCCACTGAAGTCATCTGCGGCGTGCCACAAGGATCTTCACTCAGCCCCACCCTCTTCAACGTATACATGAGCCCCCTCGTGTCCATCGCACGCCAACACAACCTCAACATCATCTCCTATGCTGATGACACTCAACTGATCCTCTCACTCACCAAAGACCCTGACACCGCCAAAACGAACCTACATGAAGGAATGAAAGAAGTAGCCGAATGGATGAAGCATAGCCGTCTGAAACTGAATTCAGACAAAACAGAAGTCCTTATCTTAGGTACCTCCCCCTCCGCCTGGGACGACTCTTGGTGGCCAGAAGCCCTCGGAAAAGCACCCATCCCGACGGATCACGCACGGAACCTGGGCGTCATCCTGGACTCCTCACTCTCGATGACCAGACAAGTCAACGCCGTCTCTTCATCTTGCTTCGACATCCTTCGCATGCTCAAAAAAACATTTCGCTGGATCCCCACCGAAACTAGAAAAACGGTCACCCACGCACTGGTTACAAGCCGCCTGGACTACGGAAACACCGTTTACGCCAGTACCACCGCAAAACTTCAGAAAAAACTCCAACGCATCCAGAACGCATCAGCCAGACTCATATTAGACATCCCGCGCAAAGAACACATTTATGATCACCTGAAAAACCTCCACTGGCTTCCCGTCAATAAGAGGATTACTTTCCGCCTACTCACCCACGCACACAAAGCCCTTTACGAACTTGGACCCGAATGCCTCAATACACGTCTTTCCTTCTACACCCCCTCCCGCCAGCTGCGCTCCTCCAACCAAGCCCTCGCTGCTATTCCCCGCATCAACAAAACCACAAAGGGAGGAAGATCATTCTCCTACCTTACGGCCAAAACCTGGAACTCACTTCCCATGCACCTTTGCCTCACTCAAAACCACCTAGCATTCAGAAAGCAACTTAAAACTTGGATATTCGAGAAGTAATTCCCCACATCTCTTCAAGCGCCTTGAGACCCTCTGGGTGTGTAGCGCGCTATATAAATTTATTGACTTGACTATGGGACTTTGCGCTGCCCACACTGACCGCCTAGAGGCTGAACTTACGAGATTGGAACTAAGGGAAGCCCTTAATTCTCTCCAGGACGGTAAGGCGCAGGGACAGAATGGGCTTCCAGTAGAAATATACAAGAGGCAAGCGAACAGTCATTGACCCTCTCCGGCAGATGTTTCTCGAAGCGCGAAAGGTGGGGAGGCTTCCGCCGGATCAGCGGGAGGCCACAAATATGGTTATTCATAAGGCAGATCAGTGCTCTTCCTATCGGCTCATCTTGCTGCTCAATGTGGAGGCTAAGGTCTTGGCAAAGGTTTTGGAGACGAGGCTTCTCTCTGTTCTGTCAGACCCAATACATGTCGACCAGTCAGGGTTCATGCCGCGCAGGAGCATTCGACACAATCTATGACGGCTCTACGGGGTCTTTTACATGACTGAAGACGTGGGCAGCACTCAAACAGCATTGATGGCGCTGGATGCCTCAATGGCCTTTGACAGCATCGAATGGCCTTATTTGTTTATGGTTCTCCAGTGATTGAGCTCTGGTCCAATACTTTGTAGCTGGGTACACCGGTTGTATGAACAGCCGGTAGCGAGGGTGAGAGATAATAGAGCGATGTCTAGAGTATTTCCCCTGTGCAAGGGTACCAGGCAGTGGAGTCCCCTGTCCACCTCCTCTTCGCCCTGGCCCTAGAGCCACTGGCTCACTGGATCCGGAGAGACCGGTCCTTCTGGGGCCTGGCACTTAACGAGGAGTGGGAGGTGCGTATATCTTTATACGCGGATGATATTGTGCTTTACATGGCCAGACCATACCACTCAATAGCGCAGGCGCTCCATCGCTTTGAATTGTTCAGGAGCTATTCAGGCTATACGATCAACTGGGCCAAATCATTGATTTACCCTCTCTCTTGGGGCCCGCCCCCAACAGATCCCGACGAGGTGCCCAGCCTCTGTCACGGTCAATGGGTTGAAATACTTGGGGGTCTACATTACCAGAGACCGGGCGGAGTTCTTTGCCAGAAATCTGGAGCCCCATCTGGTGCGTCTGGGAACCGACGAGAGCCACTGGAGGTCCCTGCCTCTCTCCCTTATGGGACGAGCTACGTTGTTCAAGATTCTGGCACTACCGCGAATATGAAATCATATATATATATATATATATATATATATATATATATATATATCTTACAAAACCCGGTTCCTGGCGGGGTGTTCAGGCGCATATCTCAGGCACTGCGGGTGCTGCTCTGGGAGGGTGGCAACCAGAGGATATCGCTGCGTAAGCTCACAAGGAGAGTTTATAATGGGGGGCTGGCCCTCCCAGACATACAACTGTACTTCTGGGCATCCCAGCTGCAGGTGGTCAACGACTGGGTATACGCATCGGGTTCGGAACCTGCTTATAGAATAGACAGATACAGCATGCCAGGGGCGTAACTATGAACCACTTCTATACGCACGAAGACCGCGCAAGGATCTACCATCACACACAGGGGTTGCGATTCAGTGCTGGAGGGAGGCCAATAAATTCTTAAGGTGGGCGGGCTCCCTGACAGGTAGAACCCCACTCTGGCTAGGAGATCCGCTAACAGAGGTGACGAGAATGACCGGCTTCAAGGGCTGGAAACTAATCTGTATTGAGTATGTGAGCGACGTATGGAAAGGGGAAGCCCCTAGATCCTTTGACTATCTTTAGAAAGAGTACCAACTCCACGGCTCCCAATACCATCACTACATACGCCTTACCCATGCCCTGCGCTCACACATAAGTACCGACACCTCGACCCCGCAGTATTCCCCTATGGAAGACAGGCTCCTCCTGGATCCCATTTTGGAGAAACCCACTTCCACTATCTATCGTAAGCTGATAAATAACATGCCTGACCCACTGGTGTCCTTGCGGGAGAGATGGAAGGGAGGACATTGGTGTCCTGGAAGACTAGGATTGGCAGACATCCTACAGAGCCCCTGCAAAATTGCAATTCGAACTAGGTTCCGCCTTGCGCAATTAAAAATCTTGCACCGAGTGCATTATCCCCGAAATCATCTGTTCGCCTGGGGAAAGAGCCTGCCCCCCCCTCTGTGCGACAGGAGGCCAAAGGGAAGGCACATTTACCACATCCTATGGGAATGCCCAGAGATAGTGCCCTTCTGGACCAAAGTAGCAAACACGATGGCAGCAATAGTGGGTTCACCAGTTCCGGTGGAGCCCAGGTGGCTATTACTCAGGATCAAAGGAGCCACGGACTGGTCCAGACATAACGAGATATGGTTAGCAAAGGCAGCCGGAGTGGTGAAATGTAACATTGCCAGTGGCTGGGGGGGGCAGGCGCCCCCACAGTGGGACCAATGGCTGCGGGACCTAGATTGGTTTCAGAGAGCGGAGGAAACCATACACAAGTCCAGGAGCTGTACTAAGAAATGGAAGAAGGTATGGGGGTCTTGGCGGAAATATCGAGCAACAAAGGGTGGATCTGGGCATGTTGTATAAGTAAAACCAGTTCAATGTATGCCTATTCTTGCCTCCTACTGTATGATGAAATGTTGTTCTATTCCATGCCATATGAACTTTGATATCCAATGAATGATATCATGAGCAAAGTTACTAAAAAGATTCCAAATAACATTGAAAAAAAAATATGTAGATTTACGGGGACAGGAGTCCTTGCAGTGGACTCACGGATCCTATTAAAATTTGATTGCCTGCCAACACTTCAACCAGGAAGTATTGGCAGCCATCTTGGAACTCTGCTTGAAACGGAGTCCCACAAACAATGTAAATTAATCGTAAAAGGGGGGCATGGTCGGAATACTCTGACCCACCAGATAAGGGGGCAGGGGGTCCACTTAGGAACTGCACTGGAGTAAAAAGCATTATTTTTTACTTTTATCACGGACTACTAGGTGGATCCATGAATCCGCAGAAAATTAACTCACTGGCTTTCATGTGTTTTTATTTTGAAGCCCCCAGGTGGGCCAGATCCCGGGAGCATAAAGGAGGGGGGGGGGGGGGCTCAAGGGGACCCGTCCCCGCGGGGGACCGCCACCTCCCTGGGGCAGTAAACAGTACAAATACGGGGGGCAGCTCCCCCCTCAACCCCGGGACACTGAACACTCCAAATGCAGGAGTCCGCCCTCCCCCCGCTGTCACAGGGACCGCTGCATTTCCAGGGCACACCGTTTCTTTTAAAGTAACGCGGGGAGGCCCTACTACAGCCAGGGTACTGCCACCTGCCTGAGGAGCATACATTATTAAAATTAAAAAATGTGGGACCTTCACCTCCTAAGGGGCATACTGTATTTTTAAGAAAATGAGGGAGGAGGCTCTACGGCCTACCCCGCAGTTCTTGGGAACCGCCACCTCCAAGGGCCGCAAATACAATAATGAAGGGGGTCGACTGCTAGGCGCATCAACTCCCCAGGGCTAAAGTTACCATTGGAAGGGGGCACACAGGCCCCCATCCTGGAGCTCAAGATGGCCCTGGGTACCACACACCCCAGTGCCGGCTCTAGCAATGTCCTGTGGTGCCCACCCCCAGGATATTGCAGTTTGCTAAAGCCATAGCAACACTCCGCTTTCAGCAAACGAGAGCAGAAAATGCTTTTGATCAAGCAGACTAGAACTAAACTAAAGCTTGGTTTAATTAGGTTTCTTCTTTTCTCTCCCCCATTCACATTAAAGTACTGCCATTTATGTAAAACAACAGAGTCTGACTACAGGGCCCATCTCGACCGCCACATGATAATTACTTTTTATTAGGGTAAGTCAAACCATATTGGTAATGACTAGGATTTTACACGTATATGAAGCTGTTGCATGTCACAGCCATTGGGCTTACTTCACCTTAATTATCTGCCGTTTTTAGGGCGAGCGAAGCGAAAAGCCCTCACACAGCTCGTGCATGTTATTTCCAAGGTCCATTTTGATTGGGCTTTGAGTGCGCCCTGTTTTTTAACAGAACACTCAATAGGCCATAGGAGGTCGCGTAGCTCCACCTATGGCCTATTGGTGTCTGTTACGCGCACCAAAGCCCATATATCTTCAATTATCGCGGCCGTCCATGCCGCGATAATTGAAGACATATGCTTGCAGTGGCGCGCGCACCACTCAAGCTTTTTTTTGGGATCCATTTCAGGGCAAAGCTCTCCCTCTCAGGCCTCTTCGGTGTCTCCGCTTTCTCTGCCTGTCTTGTTTATTTTTTACTTTTGGGCAACTGTTATATTGGAGGCAGGTAGGATTGTCCTGTGCACCACTTACGCTTATTAAAGCCTGGAAAAAACAGAAAAAAAACAGATACATTCTTATCTGCTAATTTATTTAAAAACACACAAATGGATGTCTTGAGCAATTTCTTGCCAATACTAACTGTTTGTTTTTGTTTTGCTTGCATTTTTTAAATGGGATGCTGTGGGCATGGAGAACATCCAGTCAGAGTTGGAAATGCTAGTTCTCAGACATAATGTGTTCAAGTTCTGAATCCAGAATTGAAACCAGACATTTCCGATATGTCTCAGACACAACTCGTCCCAAGAACGACTGAGGTTTTACCCCCTCGTTGCTGGACACTAAAACCACAGGCCGGGCTGTCGAGAGTTGTGAACAAGCCTGGGGACAGGAACTATTTCTGTAATATTATTTTCATTGAATGCAGAAAAAGTTTATTTAGCAGGGTTGGCAGGACTCCAGGACAGTCTCCTCCCTTCCCGCCTTTCTGTGTTTCCCTTTATGATTGAACAGTACATCAAGGCGGTTTTGGATTATCCTAAAATAATTTGAAGTCTATTTCATCCCTACTGCGCCTTGTGTGATTTTAGCTAAAGGGATCGTGAAATGCTTTTGGACACAAATGATTACTTGCTCGTCTCCCACTACTCTAGACTATTCTCTACGCAGCCACCTTCTCTGTAGTTGATTTTCACCCCCCTCATATGCCCATTTCAAGCTGCCTTTGCCAAAAAAAGCCTTTTTGCTTAGACCTTTAAATGAATCGTATAAATGTTTTAAGGGAAATGCATTTGCTCTCATTTTTCACTTTCTGTTTGGTATTTCGGACAATAACTCATGTTCTCAGTGCTCTGGAAACGGTCAGTGGGTGATATTTGTATTTTGCAAACTGTGCTGAAAGGCAGTGCACCCATGAACGACAAGTCACCAAAAGACCAGGATTAGTGGAAGTGACATGACACGCCATTAGACCTGTACGTTCACTCGCACACGCTTACACATACACAGTTAATCACACATGCACACACTCACCAACACTCATCTGCACACAGCATATATTTTAAAGCATTTTGTATCTACCTATGCTTCCAGTGAGGGTCCATATTCCAGCTAATTGTACTCCATTTTTTATTACACTAATAGTGAACAATATATTGCTATTCACAATTAGTGCAATGATACAAATATCACAAAACAAGGCGTTTGAAGCCCCAACTGATGTCCAAAAGGATGAGCTGCCCTTGAGTTTGCTCCCTTTGAGTCGAGGAGTCGCAAATGCAGTACCAGGAATCGCACAGGGCAAGCCCGGGGTAAGCCAGGGGTTACAGCTGCGACCTCTAAATGACGTGCATGAGCGGACCCTGTACAGGGTCATGCACAAGTGCTTACACGTCCAAGTACATATCAGCGTCCTTCAGATCGTACTGCAGGACAGAGACTGCAATCACCCCATCAAGCCCTGTATCTGGTGCTTCTTGACCTATCAGGAGTCTTGGACACCATGGGCCAACACCTACTAAAATATCCTGTGTGGGGCTTGCTGACGCCCTACTACACTGTTTCATCACCTCCTGCTCCAAACAGCAACAGCACTTCCTAATGAATACCTCCAGGGCCCATCAGATCACCCTCACACACCCTCACCCACCCACCCACACTCACCCACACTCACCCACACCTTCACCCCCCCTCACCTTCACCTTCACCCCCCCTCCCTTCACCCTTACCTTCACCCCCCCTCCCTCACCCTCACCTTCACCCGCCCTCCCTCACCCTCACCTTCACCCCCCTCCCTCACCCTCACCTTCACCCCCCCTCCCTCACCTTCACCCTCACCCCCCCTCCCTCACCCTCACCCCCCCTCCCTCACCTTCACCCCCCCTCCCTCAGCCTCACCTTCACCCCCCTCAGCCTCACCTTCACCCCCCTCAGTCTCCCCCACACCCTTTCCCCACACCCTCTCTGCCCCACACCCCCCCACACCCTCTCTCCCCCACACCCCCCACTCACCCACCCCCCCCACACCCCCCAACTCACCCACACACCCCCCAACTCACCCACACACCCCCCAACTCACCCACACACCCCCACTCATCTTCACCCCCCTCACCTTCACCCCCTCACCTTCACCCCCCTCCTCCTCCCTCACCCTCACCTCCCACCTTCACCCACCCACCCTCACCTTCACCCCCTCACCCTCCCCCACATCACCACTCGGCGAGCCCATCCACATCACCACTCGGCGAGCCCAACCACATCACCACTCTTCGAGCCCAACCACATCACCACTCTGCGAGCCCAACCACATCACCACTCTGCGAGCCCAACCACATCACCACAACAGCGAGCCCAACCACATCACCACAACAGCGAGCCCAACCACATCACCACAACAGCGAGCCCAACCACATCACCACAACAGCGAGCCCAACCACATCACCACAACAGCGAGCCCAACCACATCACCACAACAGCGAGCCCAACCACATCACCACAACAGCGAGCCCAACCACATCACCACAACAGCACAACAGCATCAACCTTTTCATTGAACTGCTAGACAAATACCTGCACCTTATACATTTCCAGTCTAAAAACAGGAGATTTTTTAGGTAAATTGTGGCAGTCTGAATGTATTAAGGTCCTTAATACACTAAATGCATATTTATCTTGTGATTTATTATTTGCATATGTGTATATTTTGGATTGTCTGTGTATGATTTATGATATTCAGACTGCCACAATTTGCCTAAAAATCTCCTGTTTGTCTTCCCCAGAGTGTGTTAGTTGGGCACCGGCTGGTGTCCCACTTGTATCACACCAAACTTTTATGTACTTTATGCATTGGAAATTAAACTGTCCGGCTGGACATTTGATATAGAACTATTCAGTCTATATTTATTGAAATTCATTGTTTTTTGGTCTAGGGGCATGGGAAATAAGTTCTGGCAGATTGCTTCATATTCCACTTTCATTAGAAGAATGTGAGGATGATGCATGGAATAGTTTCCAGATGATAATGGTGGTACACTGTCAATTAAGAAGGATGAGTGGATTTCAGTGTATGGAAAACATATTGCCTTACAAGAAGTGTCTGGATTGATCTATGGCGGTTGATTGAAAACAGAGCATCTCCTTTCTAATATTAAGGCCATACTAGGAAATCAGATCTGAATTTTCTTTCTACAATGAGATGATTTTAAGGCAGTGGCTGGATCATTCCTCCAACTGGGTTGCGTGGAACGATAACTGAATTGTGTGATCAAAGTCATTTTGGTGCGATAAGGAAGAAATCTGCTAAAGCAGCTGTTCTGGTGTTCAGGAGTAGATTTAGCTGTGGAAACGTTTGTCAGGCAATGCTCAATATGTTCTTTTGCTGTCAAATCTCTACACACTTTGAGACCACCCATGTGTAATGCCTGTACTCTTGAACACCCTTGGGAATCAGTAGCAATTTATTTTGTTGGATCAGTAGGGATGCCACCAAGGTATATTACAGTTTTTTTGGATCTTTTCAAAAGAATGCCAGTTAGGGACAAGGCAGATACAAAAAAAAGTTATCAGGTTTTTAGGATACGGTTTTTGTTTCAGAGGGTATTCCATCTACCATTTTAAGTTATAAAGGTGTACAGTTTTTGTCTGAGGCATCTAAGGAGTACTTCAAGAGGATAGAAGTTCAACACAAATTCACTTCACTGTATAATCATAGTGGCAATGGAATGGTAAGGTGTTATTCAATAAGCAGTAGCCAGTAACATTAATTGGAAAGTGCAAGTAATGAAAGCAGTGTGGGCTTATAGGCTGACAAATAATAATGTAATTGGATTTTTATCATTTTTGCTCATGAGAGGAAGGAATCTCAGGACTAAGTATAATCCAGGTTGGATGTGTAGCACGAGTGGGGGGCAGTGGTCACCTGAATTCGGTCGAGAAAGATTAGTGGAAATGCATAGGAGCAAATCTTAGTATGATGGCAAGCACTGTGCAAAACCTGTGTTTTGCTAGGTTGGGGACTGGGTTTGTAAGGTTGGGGACTGGGTTTGTATCAGGAAATCTAGTAAGGTACCGAAGGGCAAGTCAATATTTTGATGCCGAGTAGGTGGTGGAAGTGTTGCAGAACACAGTCAAGGTGAAAAGTGGTAAGATGTGGAACCTCAAAAGAGTGGCTTTAGTTTTGCAGAAGTTGGAGAAAAATTTTATAGGAGTTCCAGAAGAGGATTTCAATTGGTTCAACGAGGAGCTGGAAGCATCAGCTATTGTGAGAAATTCTACACAGAATGTATGTCTGGAACGTGGTATATGCAATGAGGAAGGTGATACAGGGTGCAATTCTAATGTTATTGTTGGCATGGATTTTGATGGTGTGTGATTAGAGTGTTGCTTTTGATATATGCCATCAGAAGGAGGACACAATTCCTGATCAGATGGTTAGTGACAAAAAGGGAGAGAAGACCTCCAAGATCGTTGATGGCTTGTACTGTGGAGGTAATAGATGGCTAAGGAAATGTGTTGTAGATTTTTTTCCATTATTAGTTTAGGTATTTTGATTTTATATGGTTATAATGGATAGCATTTTATCGGTTTCCGTATTTTTTAAAATATTTTTATTCAAATTCTGTATTATTTGTTTTGACTTGTTGATAAGAAAGGGGGGGGGGTGTTAGGGGTTTGGGTTGATGCAGTAGGCTCTATCCTAGAATGGACTTCCAATGATGCGTGGAGTGTTCTGTGGGAGTACAGAAGACTGCACACACAGGAGGTGTAAGACATGCCTTCCATTACACCTGATCTTATGGTCAGTTGTGTAGTGCGTAATTTACACAACAGTATCCCTATATGACCCTCAAAAGTCCCACGTCCGGGTTCTCTGCCATATCTCCTTTGCAGTCACCTGCCTCCCTATTTTACAGTCCCTTTCCCTTTGTCTGTAGTCCATAAGTCTGTATGCCACCTCCCTCAGTTTCCACCGAAGCTGCCTTCCGTAGGGTGCCTAACTGGCATGGGTGCAAGTTCAGGACGCTAAGTTTTAAAATTTAGGACAGAGGGTCAAAATTCAGGACAAAACTTTGTGAAAAAGGTACGTTTTACAGACACATCAGAGGAAGTTGTGCAATAGTATAAAAGTAAGTAAATAGACAACCACTTAAGTACGAATCAAAATAAGTTTATATTAGGTTGAGACAATCGTGCACTTCACGTTTGTTTGGTATACGTACAGCTTTTAGCAACTTTGCAGGTCTTTTTGTGGTATTTCATATGATAATTTACATGCTGTCATCCATTAATTCTTTCATCCATCATTCAGTCTTTCACCATTCATTCTGTCCTTCCATCAGTGTGCTCATCCATATGGAAACCTTTTCAATCATTATCCTTCTATCCATCATTTCACTCATTCATCTCTTCACCCATCCTTTCACTCATCCATCCATCCTTCCACCCATCCAACCATTTACCCAAGCCATCCTTTCACTCATCCATCCATCATCCATCCATCCACCCATCCAACCATTTACCCAAGCCATCTTTACACTCATCCACCCAGTCTTCCACACATCCATCCACTCATCCATCCAATCATTTACCCTTTTTACCGATCCAGCCATCCTTTCACTCATCCGTCCATCCTTTCACTCACCCTTCCATCCAGCTCTCCATCCTGCCTTTCACTCATTATGCATTCTGTCACTCATCCATCTTTACATTCTTCTTTTCACTCACCCATGCACCCATTCGCTAATTCATTCTGCTAATCATTCATTAATGCTTTCACTCATCCATCCATCCTCCCTTTCTCTCTCCGTTCCCCTTTCACTTAGCCACCCATCCTTCCAGCCACACTTTACCCATACACCCACCCATCCAGTTGCAGACAGAAGACACCCATCAAGAACTTCATCCTCCCTGTAGTTCCTAAAGCAAGGTGTGGGTGAGGGTTCACTATGTACCTGCATATAGGCAATCTGAAAACTTGGAAGTCATGTATCATGCATAATGCACAGTGCCAGGACATGAGGCAACTGTGCCATGGTGCTGTTTGCAGGACTTTACGTGGGATGAAAAAAACTGGGGGTCCCTCCAAGGGGTGTGTCTGATGTAATTAAGGGCTTGACTTAAAACACCCAAGCTAAAACTATGTGCTGAGCATAGTGTGACACCCAGCTGGTATTTAGATGTTTCCATCATTGCATCCAGTAACATTAGACCTACAAGCCATTACTATTGGCTTTGTCAATGGATGTTAGTTGCATAAAATACATTTTAAAATCAGCAACTATAGCTTCGTTGTTCATAATAGTAACAATGCTTGAGGTCTTAAATAAGGAGACTGGAAGAACTACAAGACCTACTTTTTTACTTTGTACATTGTAATCGGGGTACTTCTCTTCTACACATTCTTTTTTGTTTGCCTGCTTGGTGTATCTTTTTCTTCTGTTGCAATAGTGTTTTGGAAAAATGCCTGGTAAAGAAAAGGGTCTGGGTCACGGTAAGTAATGTGAATCCTACAGTTTGTGTGTTGTGGTCCCCTTAAGTGCACCAGGGACCCATTTGAAACAAGAGCTAATACCAATTGGTCGGCCAACTCCCACCTGCAGCAAATTTGGGAATTTGAGTAAGGCATTGATTGTGCACCCCTTCTGACCCACCAGTTGGCTCACTGCTCCATCAAGCAACTTCTGACTCTAAAAACTCCACAGGTCAACACTTTCATTCTCTGGCAAACACCACCCAGTCTCCACTCTATGCGCACCACTGGCTCTTTTTACTGAATCCACAATATAGTAAGCAATACTGCATTCCCCTTAACTTTCAACTCTACCCGGTTATCCACATATCCTTACCCTGGCTCTCCCGGCCTCCAGCTTTCTCCTTCGCTCCTCCGATGGCTCCATGGGTTGAAATGGGGGAGTTCCTCTTCTCTGACGGGCTGTTCTAGTTACTGCTGTTCCGAGGGTCGTACTGTTGTTCTCTAAAGTTGTTCCTGGGACCCTTCTCATTTACCCGCGCCTAGAGCCGCCGAAAAAACTGTCACAGGGATTTTCAACATGGCTACTACAGTAAGCCACGCCTCCACCAGTCACAGCCATTCCTACCTAAGATCGACTCCTACACGCACCAGCCATAGAACCGACCGCGGCGACTCTCGCCAATCATCTTCTAGTTTCCGCCTCCCACAGAAAACGCCCATTACATTCCAAACAGTGGCCAGCGCCAATCAATTCCTACTGCCTTCAACCAATCAGTGGGACCCAAGTACTTTTCAGTAGCACTGAGAAGAGAACCCGCAAGTGTCGAAGCAGGAAAACCGGGAGACGCAAGTGCGCTATGATACTGCGTTTTAAAATATCGTATTTAAAGCACCGTGCAAGAATCAAAGAATGGATAAACTGCGCTACGAAATAATTATTATTGGGCGCGCCTGCAAATCACATGTCTGCACCAGAGTTGCATCTTCATTAGTGATATTAGGTAGTGCGAGTTCAGAATTTCCCTACAAGCAAGAAGTTTACCCAACAAAAAAGTCAGTAATGGACCCGGGACTGGAATAAATAGGCAGCGTTCAGAATGTGCAACAAAGGTTCAAGTTCAACTCTGGAATTTAACAAAACTTGACAGATTAAATTAAAAAAAACAGTTGTAACACCTCAACCAAACAACATCCCATACAGCCCAAATCGAATGTCACTTGCTCCCTTGACATATAGATTCATAATGCCAGTCACCTTACAATGGTCATACACCCAGGATGTCAGCCAGTGCTTTGGATGGAAATAGGTGAAAAAGTACTCACTACCTGTTTGCTCAGAAGTGCCAGAACTCTACCATTGAATGTATAGCAGCAGTGTTGAGAACATCAGGTTCTCTCCTTTCCAGTTAAAAAAGTACGGGCATTACAGCGGTACCTGCCCACTTAAAGGAAGGCATGCTTGGTGTTTCCCTTCAGATCACAGTCTGGTCTCCAGTACCTTTGTACCTACAAGTCAACAGCTTGTGTATGGTATTGTTGTGCCCAGTGGGCACTAAAAAGCAAAACTGTGGATGCTTGCAGGTGGATAACACAGGGCTAGGGTGCACACTCAACCCAAGGCAGACCCCAAGGACCTCAAGAACTTGCGGCCCATCTCCCTGCTCCCGTTCCCAGCGTAGGTCATCGAGAAGACCGTCAACAAACAACTGACCCGCTACCTCAAGGAGAACAGCATCCTGGACCCATCCCATTCCGGGTTCCGCAGCAACCACAACACCGAAACGGCCCTCATTGACACCGCCGATGACATCAGGACCCTGCTAGACAACAGAGAAATCGTGGCCCTCATCCTCCTGGACCTGTCAGCCGCCTTCTACATGGTCTGCCACGCCACACTACGCACACGCCTCCACGACGACGGGATCGAAGAGAAGGCCCTGGACTGGCCCACCTCCTTCCTCTCCGGCAGAACACAGAGCGTCTGCCTTCCCCCCTTCGCTCCGAAGCCACCGAGATCATCTGCGGCGTACCCAAGGGCTCATCCCTCAGCCCAATGTTGTTTAACATTTACATGGCACTGCTCGCCCACGTCGCCCGATTGCATGACCTCAACATTATCTCTTACGCTGATGACACCCAGCTGATCCTCTCCCTCACCAAGGACCCCCACACTGCCAAAACCAACCTCCACGGAGGAATGAAGGCCATCGCGGAATGGATGAGGAACAGCCGACTGAAGTAGAACTCAGACAAGACGGAGGTCCTCATCCTCAGATCTTCCCCTTCTGCCTGCGACGACTCCTGGTGGCCGACCGCACTGGGAACAGCTCCAACACCGACAGACCACGCAGGCAACCTAGGGGTCATCCTCGACTCCACTCTCTGCATGACTAAGCAGGTCAACGCCATCTCTTCCTCCTGCTTCAACACCCTCAGCATGCTCCGCAAGATCTACAAGTGGATCCCCACCGAAAGGATAAGAACCGTCACCCAGGCCCTAGTCAGCAGCAGGTTGGACTACGGAAACGCCCTCTATGCAGGAGCCTCGGCCAAACTCCTGAAACGACTTCAACGCATCCAGAACACCTATGCACGCCTGAGCCTCAACATACTTCTAAAAGATTTCATTTCTGATTTCTTTGAGGTTGTTAAAACAATACATGACAATTATGAAAATGCTATTGGGTACACTGTTCCTATGTTTTTTATTTTGGGGTTGCAGCCCTGATGAAGTCCAGAATGCTTTAGACTTTCATGACGAAACACTTGTTGGCTGCATTTGGGAACTGTACATAGCTGCATTTGGTAACCGAAATTTGTGTTGAATTGTGAACATACTAAGTTTATACGGCTGTACCAACAACAGAAACATTTGGATTTTCAAGACCAAGAAATAAATTGCTGAATGTTGGACTTTATATACGTGAATTCTTTACCAGTAGGAGATACTATTGATAACTTGTGCTCAGGGAGGAATTGAATTTCATTACAACATGGAAATTGTTTCCATATAGGCTCAAAATAGAAGTGACACCCTTCCAACCACACACACTGCACTGTGTAGCTTGCTTACCATGTGGGTAAGCGCTTTAGCGCCCCACATAGAGGTTCTTCTAAGCACTATAAAAAGGCTACAATAAAGTACACTGAACAGAATTTCAAGTGCAGAAGTATTCTTGATACTAGTCAAATTTAATATGCTCATGGAAAGTGACAAAACGTAACATGCTAGAGTATCTACTCAGAAAAAATTAAATGAGTGTTGCCTGTATAGTACATTTCCATCAAGAGACCACTGTAAGAAGACACATTTGTCTATAGTTCATACTAAGAACACTGCAGCTGCATTAAGTATATATAAACTAGAAGGCACAACCAGTTATTTTCTACTGTTGTTCTCATTTTGTGAGGACTAAATTCAGTCTCCAATAAGGTTTAAAGTGATTCTCTGAAATATAAATCTGTAGAACTATTGTTTATACTAAATAACAAGAGCAGCTGCACAGGTTTCATTCTTACATTTAGAAATTTCAGCCCCTGAGGTTCCCAATTCCGTGCATGAGTAGCTTAGCTAGTCCAGATTTTGTCTTTGCATACTGGGCTTTGTTGTCTTTTGTTTGTTGGTAAGTTCATGCATAACACACAAAAGATGATGAGAGCAATTTGCCTAACCAATGGCAATCACTCAGGGTAGCAGTGGTGTAGCTGAAGGGTGCGGGTGGTTGGGTGGGTGGTCCTGCCTGCACATTACTTTTTTAGGGGCGGTGGTGAGCCACCAGCGCAAGCTAAGTTTTGTTTTAAGTTTTTTCTGTATTCTCCCTTGTCGCTACCCCCTGCTCGTTGTCGCCTATTGCCTGAATCAACCCCTCCCCCTTCTTGGCCATTCTCCAGGACCCCACTCCCCGCACTTACCAGCAATGGGCAGCAACCTGTGGTATCGCCCTGGGTGTCAAACGTCCTAGCTATGCCACTGCAGAGTAGCACCCCAACCCATCTTTCTTTTGCATACCATGCCACTTCAGTTTGGAGCCAGCCATATGTAGTTCTGTCTTGACCCTGCTCCAATAGCCCAACTGCCAGCCTAGTGATCCCTGAATCAGAACATAAGTAACCCAAGACCAATGTTGCCCTAATTAGGGGTCATCAGTCAGGGATAGCTTGGTTCCAGTGGCACCGTGGACAAGGGACCCATGTCTGTGCATACCCTTGTGTAGGAAAGTAGGATCTGCTTCTATGGTTACGTCAACTTGTTGCCTGGTGCTAACCTGTATTTGACTAGTCTGACTGGGATCCTGCTAATCAGGACCCCAGTCTATCTGCTTTCTCCCTAAAGTGTTATGTTCAGTACTTAGGTACACCGCAGATTGGATACTGGGGTACCATTATAAGTCCCTAGTATATGGTACCCATGTACCCAGGCCATAGGTACCCCAAAGGTCCCCATGGGCTGAAGCATGCATTATGCCACTGTGAAGGGTCGACCCTTACCTCGAGGGGACGGCGGAGCAATATGGACTCTCATGACTCCGGAACTACTCCTCTCTCTGTCTCCCCACAGGCACCATCGGTAACACCGGTACCTGGCGGACCGGAAACGACCTTTCGTGACCCCGGAAGTAGGGACGGTAATGAAGGACCGGAAGTGATCTCACCTAACCCCGGAAGTCATTCTACCGGATACCGGCAGGAGGGTAGAAAAGCCGACGACTCGGACGACTCAGGGTTCCCAACAGCGAACTCGTGGCAGGAGTTAGCAGAACGCGGAGAACCAGCAGCGGAAAGCAGTGAAGAACCGAAGAACCGGAAAGAAGAAGCGGACGAAGAAGACGTTTGGTGTGAGGACTGGTGGCGTCCTCAGGAGGTGGCTGGAGAGCGGCCGTAACTCGGAGGAGAGTTACGGCGGGGCACGTGAGTACCTTGTTACCTTTCTCCGTGTTTTCCCCTTGTAGCAGAGTACATAGTATAAATAGCCCTCCGAACCACTCTCACTGTAAAAACGTGCACCGACACTGTATAGAATTGCGCACTCCTTTCCCTTCCAAGCACTCTCCTCCCGCTACCCGTCTTCCCCTCTCTGCCTGCACCCCACCCCCTTCACGTCCATTTCAGCCCTCTAACTCCCAGGTGCTGGTGTCAGTGTTACGCCATTTTGTTACCCTTTGAACTAATCGCCCTGTTTCGTTCTCTTTTTCCTCCGAGGGGCTCACCGTACCTACACCACGGAAAGACGACCGCAGCCCAGCAGCGGACACCCCGACGATATCTTCCCGGAACCTCGTCCCTACAACCCCACCTGGATTTCCACCCGGACCACCTCACCTTCTGAATTGAGTTTCTTTTGTATGAACAATAAAGTTTTCGCTAATCATAGCGCACTTCATACGGCCTCCACGCCTGTTATTCCGGCCCGCCCTAACCCCCGCTCCACAGCCACCCATGGCAGACCATTCAAAATGGAACTACAGGGCTGCCATTGCGGCCTGTGTAAGCTGGTGCTTGCACCACTTACTAAAGGTATAGGTTTCCTATATCTAGGGTCACTGCACTTAAAACCTATAAGTCACCCCTATAGCAGGCCTGTGCAATCCTGAAGGCAGGGTGTTTGGTTCTAAGCCGAGTCTGGTGGCTCAGTGGACTGATGCGTCTACTGCATTAGCCTGTGTTCGACCTCATGGTCACAGGTTCAAATTCCAGCGGGTCCACTCAGCCTTTCATGCAACTGAGGTCCATAAAATGAATACCATTGAGTTGGGTAACAACAAACATCTGTTATTCAGCGCCAAGATACCCATAGTGAACGTGCGCTTTACAAATACACATGTTATGTTACAAATACACATGTTAAGTGAGAGGGTGCCCCCTGCATGAGCAGGACACCCCTACAGCCTACGGAGTCCATTCTCCCGGGATGTCAGTGAAGCAGCCACATACTATATAGAGGGGCACAGCGTAATTTCACGATGACCATCTCAAAACAGGCTGCAACGAATCCTATCATGTTTGGTATAAAACATGTTGGAATCATACCTCCCACGCCGTAAACCGTGTGGGAGGTATGATTCCAAGCACTGGAAGAGCCTTCCATTAGGCTCTCCATGTCCTCGGTGCTTGTCTTCCAGACCCGGACAGCACAAAATGGTTGCTGCTGACCAGAGACACAATTCTGCCCTCTTGCTGCTGAGCCAGGCTCGAGCTGGGGAAGGCAGAACAATAGGCATCATGTCAGAGGGAGGTGTGACCACCTCCCAGACAGGATTTAGTGTATTTAGGCAGGATGGATGCGCTTGTCAGCGCCACTCAGTCTGTATGTGGGGCACATTTGGTGTCCCCATGCATAGCCCAGTTCAAACCAGTCCTGGGAGCCGTTGGCTACAGCTCTGGCACAAAACTGGACAAAGGACATGGGAGTAACCTCCCCCCTGCCAAGACCCTTCCCTAGGAGGGTCCCCTGAAGCATCCCAACCCTTTCCTTAGGGTACTTAAGGGCTTATCTGTGGGTGGGTCCTTGGATTCATCGTGGGATAAGACTCAGATCAGACACCACTTCTTCTTTTTTTTAAATTTTTATTTTTGTTGCAAAACAGAAATAATATCGTTATCATCATCAGTCACATATTCATATACATTCGTAGGGTTTCTTGTGAGTACAAAATAAACGGAAAATGGCAGAAGGTGTAACAGCCCCTCGAGGTCCTGTTGTGAACCCGGCAATCCGGGTGACATGATGAAAAGGAATATACATGTATCGTAAAAAATACAGTTTGCATTTTATGTTTTTTGTTTGTGTTTTGCATTTAAGAAACTTAAACAGTAAAAAGTGCACACTTAGTTCGGCATGTACGTGAGGTAGTGTCATCAGCATCTCGCATCACAGTCTATCTATAGAGGGACCAATCAGATGTTCCTATGCCCCCCGCCTCATTTCACCCCCCCATACCACCCTCTCTAGGCAAGTCCAACCCGCACCCGTGTATATCACCCAACAATCATCCTCACACCCAATCAGTGGTCATCTTCACTCTCAGATCCCTTGAGATCGTCCTCTTCCAGTGGTTCACATATGTCCCCCCTGTAGGAGTTCCAGGGCTGCCATACCCCGTTCCATTTACGTGGGTTATCCCTCAGTTTATACACCGCCCTCTCAGTCAGCATGAGCATGTCCATGTTGCGGATCCACTGGGCCAGTGTGGGGAGATCAGCCGACCCCCACTTCTGTGCTATATCTCGTTTTGCTGTCACCAACCCCACTGTAGTCCAAGTTCTTGCATAAAAGGTGAGGTCGGTAGGCCCCCAGACATTCAGCAGGCACAGTCGCGAGTCCAGAGTGAGTGAGGTGTGTAGTGTTTGGGCCATGGTGCGCAATACCCGTTGCCAGTAACCAACAATCAGTGGACATTCCCAGATCGTGTGTATGAACGAGCCTTCTGCCCCGCAACCTCTGAGACAGTAAGGATGATCAGCCCTGTGTAGTTTGTGTAATGTCGTGCGAGTGTAGTAAATCCTGTGTAGAATTTTTAACTGCACCAGGCGGAATTTGGAAGATATGCCTGCTTCACGCGGGGACGCCATGGCTGCGTTCCACTCGGTTTCATCCAGATCACCCACCTCCAACATCCATTTGTCTTTCAGTTTCCCCAGTGGATCAGGCATATTGTTAACCAATTTGCGGTACGTCATCAATGTCGCCCCTTCCTGCAAGTAGTCAGTGAGTAGACGGTATTCCAGAGGGGAGGATTCGGGTGGGGGTGTGTCAGGTGGGATCACCGCTTGTAGTGCATGTCTGACCTGAATGTACCTGTAAAGCTCTGTGTCCCCCAAATCATATTGCTCCTGCAGAGTTGCAAAGGAAATTACTCCTTCCCTCGTCCACATGTCCCCCACTGTGGAGATTCCGATGTTGTCCCACTGCGTGAAGCCCTTGGAGCGCCGCAAGTGGCCCAACGCCTTTGCGTCCCATAGAGGTGTGAGTTTTGTGACGGTCCCATCCCATTTCAACTTTGCCTGTGCCTTGTACCATAGACGAACTGTGTGTTTCGTAGGCCCAGTAAGTTTTGCTGCCACACCACAGTGGTACAGTGGGGCCAGCAAACTGTTCGTACCCAGTTGTACCCTGTCTGCTTTGAACGCTGGGTCCTCTTGCGGGGCGTGTATCCACTGATTAAGGATTTTAAGCTGGGCCGCCCAGTAGTACAGCTGTACGTTGGGTAGCACAATGCCACCGTCGTACCACCCCCTGTTCAATTTTGTGTGTGAGATTCGGGCTGGTTGGTTGCCCCAGAGCAGGCCTGAGATCTGTGCCGTTATTTTCTGGAGGAAGCTATCCGGCACCAAATACGGAGCGTTTTCGAGGACGTATAGGAAGCGTGGCAGAGCCATCATTTTAAAGAGCGCTGCCCGTCCTAGTAGCGTTAAGGGGAGTTCTTTCCAATGTTGTACATCACTACGGAGACGGACTAAGGGGGGCTGCAAGTTCAGTCGTGCGAACTCTGCCTCGTCTCGGGTGATATGAATCCCCAGATACTTGAAGGACGTGTGCGCTAGCTCTAGCGGACAGGAGTCCGGGAGTGGCGGAAGTGGTCCCCGTAACTCAAAAATTATAGCACAGCTCCTGGTCTTCCTCAGCGTCGCCTGGTCCTCACAGCTGCAGAGTGTCATGACTCTGTAAGGCCGCCAGGGCAGGAATATACGATGTAAGGCATGAACATGGTTCTGAGTGAATGAGAGAACTCCAATGACCAAAATGCCTAAGAAGGAGGGGCACAGAGAAATATCCGGTTGCCAGGGTTTAAAAATCCCCAACTGCGAATTGTCCACTGCTTGACAATTTCGAGTTGGAGTACGTATAACTACTGCGTTGTTTTCCTTTTCCTCCAAGATTTACACCATCTGAGATAAACCTTTCTTTTCACGTCTCTTCGTTCAGCGCAGGTGCGTGACGAAGAGAGGAAACATTGTGGCAACTTGTTAAGGCCAGCTGTTTGTTAACGCTCGGGCAAGCGTATTCTCGTCTTTTCAATTCCGCACTGGAGTGCAAAGAAGAGTGGAAACATTGTTCCGAAATAGCTATTACAGACTGTAGCACGACAAGAAATAATACTTTAGTTTACAGTTTGGCAATCTGGAGGTTAACGCTGGTGGAAGCGTCCACCGTGTTTAATTTCCCGCGCTGGCGCGATGAGGAGGGATTACACAAGCCCGTGAAGGATACAGACTCAAGGCAACAAGTACCGTATTGATCTTTATATCTGAGTACATTGCTGCTGCCTAGGGGCACATGGAGAAGTACAGGGTTATATGTAATCAAAGGAGTTTATTCCCTACGTTTTGCCAGTACAAATGCAGGTGTGTTAGCAATTCTGAAAGAACAGTGAAGGAGACATTCAGGATAATTACATTCCTATATTCAAATTATCTTTACAAGACCCAACTCTCGTTGGTACACATGCATGTATGCAGACTGTGCTACTGTAAGCCAAATACCTAATTCTTTTCAAAAGAAGACACGGGAGGGTCATGCTTCGGAAGTCCTGGTGTATATATATATATTTATGGCATGAATGCGGCAGTCTAAAACGTAAGTGCTTGCACAGTCATTATGCAGCAGACTGATTTATTGTTTGGCACATTAGTATTACTCTCTCTCTCTCTCATTCTCTCTCTCTCTCTCTCTCTCTCTCTCTCTCTCTCGTTTACTTGCAGTCCCTCGAGTCTAGCAATCTGGGTAGAGACACTAATGTGGCTGCTCCTTCCCCCAGGAAAGCCCGCCTGCTGCATCTTCTTTTGAGTTTTGTTTTCCTATGTCTCTTTTTTCCCTTTCCACTGACTGGTGTTCGACTGGAGTGGTATATTGAGGTGCTCTCAGGGGATACCAGAAAAAGGGATAGGGTTACTGTAAGGATCTCACAGTTTTTTCTGCAGGAGCGCACAGGAACCGAAGACAGGTTCACAACTTCCCACCAACACCACCGTGACTATCAAACTCTAGATCACAAGGGTGCTTGCGGGGAAGAAGGGAAACAAAACAAGGAAAGGTTTGGGGAAGAATCTGTGGAGCGATACCCTCTACTGGCTGATGCAACGATCCCCTCCACTGGCTGGCTTTAGAGCTTGGCAGGAGCTGTAAGGGAAGCAACAGATTACAAAGACAGCAGAGAGGGGTGTACACATGAAGTATGTATTGGTGGAATAGTTACCTAACTGTCTTCTCTGTATACAAAATCAAATAGTCGGTGTGAAGGTTAGTATAGTTTCCTAGGCTCAGTTAGGGATATATGTGAAGACCGTGAATGTTCCCTATAATAATAAGGGAAAGAATAAAAAGATCTTTAGAAAATGTATGCTGTACTACAATATGCTAGCTCCCCCCATCAACCCCTTGACTCACCATATAGCATAAAATGAATGGGTAGTATCTGGAATCTGTTATGGAACCAAACAGTACTTCTTCACCACATACATCTAAGAGTTACACAGAGGGAAAAAATCTGGTATTAACAAGTGTTTCTCATTGACATCAAATATAAAAAAGAGCAGCGCAGCGCGCTGTTACAAGTCTTTTAAATGTCTTCTGGCTGGATTGAAGGAGTCTTGCCGGAATGCAGCCAACAAACTGGATAATACGCTCCACTGGAGTTGGGCCAAACGTAATGGGAATTAAATAAAGTGGGAAAGGGGAAGGACGGAAATCCAGCACCAAAAGACCCCCAAAAGACCGGCGGAACCGTCCAGTCAAGGTCTGGTAAGGCAGTATCAGAGGACAGTGTAAAGCATTTGTTGTACACACTCAATCAGCAAATGGTCTTACACACTCAAGAACTGAACTCTAGGCCAATTGTTTTGTATATAAAAATATTTCGTTGTTTATTTTAGAACCACAAGTAGGTATCATAAATAGTTTCTCAGAATGAGATGTTGCAATTGAATACTTTCAAATAGCAATAGACTTTTAAATGCAATATATACAGTTGTTGCAATATGCAACACAAGTTAAACACAAAATAACATTGAGCTCAATGGGAAGTTTTAAGTAAATGCAATAAAATCACTTTACAAATGTTTTTCTTACTCAGGGCTGGATCCTGGATTCAGCCCTGGTGCATTTCCTGTAAACAGTTGAAAGAAATTGTTTTTGTTACACAGGCGATTTTTAAGGAATAATCAACAGAAGAAATTTTGGTGAAAACCAAGCAATGTAATCCAATGGAGGAAAATCAAGTTAACGGTAAGTTACAGTTATGATTACTTTTTAGGTTCAGTGCTGGGCTCAAAGATACAGCACTGGGATCTCTCCTGGTAACAGCTGAGTAATTTCGTTTTTGTTGATCGGCTGATTTTTTGTGAATATATATATATATTTTTTTTTAACTTTGTTTATTGAATGAAAATCAGAAGTACATTACATGATTGAATGGCATTTTTCACATTACCATCAAATATTCCGGTTCAACATCATTCAAGGTTATGTTATGTTATGTTATTATGAGTTTGTAAAGCGCTATATCACCCAGGGGTATCTAAGCGCTAACGATACATCTCCTATCAGCCACTCCTGTCTACGCTGTTCCATTTCAACAGTGGGTGAGATACACAGGCCCCCCTGTATTTGTTCCAGTGTGACCAAGTGAATATTTTAAAGTTGCAAAACTCGACACAAGAAATTCTGAGTGGAACCCAGCCAATGTTACCCTATGGAGAAAATCAAGTTATCGGTCTTTGGGGAAGTACCCGGCTGGCAGAGTTAAGGTTCTGGGGGTAGACTCAGGGGTCTCCCAGGGTCAGGTAAATACAGTTGTTACACCCTCAGTGGCACAGGGGCAGCCGGGTGCAGAGTGAGTAGGCCCAATGTTATGATAGGGAGCCTTCGGTTGGTGGCTGCTAGCAGGCAGGCCGCGCGACTGTGGGAGCTGAGCTCCTGGTCACTTACAAAGGGCAAGCGGGGAAGTAGAGTAGGATAGATGCTGCACTCCCAGTGGCACTCGGGCAGCTGGATGCAGGGTGCATTTGGGCCCTCGGGCGCCCAATGTAATTCAATGGGAAAGCTGGAAGTTGAACAAAGGCTGCAGGCACGGGGATGGAGATTCTTCAGGTTCGACCACCACTTCGAGAGGTAAGTTGGGATGTTGGAGGATAGGCAGGCACCAAGGAGTTGGGCACAGGGGGCCGTGGGGTGCCGGGTGCAGGGGTGTCTTTTGACATTGGAAAATCTTACTCTCAGCTGGTCGCGGTTGGAGGGGTCCCTGGTTGTGAGGCTGCAGGCATCGTCAGGAGCGTCAAGGAGGGCCCTTGGGCACTGGATTCATGGTCCCAATTGCCGGGGGCACGTCCTCGTGGTCTTTGTTCACTCAGGCACAGGCCAGGCTCAGCAGGTGCAGAGTTTGCTGGATTCGTGGTTCCTGGCTGGCACCAGGGGTTGTTGCTGTTTGAGCAGAACCACTGCTCGTGGGAGTCCCAGACTTTAGATGAGCAAGGCAGGTAGGTCCTCTGGGGTTTTCGCAGGTGCTGTCCGCAGGAGACGCCGGGGTTTAGCAGGAGCAGTTTCAAGGATTAACAGGCCGGTAGGGCTGGAGCCAAGTCAGTTGGTGTTGTCCTTTTGTTAACAGCTGCACGGCAGGTCTTCTTTCTTCTTGTTTCAAAATCGGGATCTGAGGAAAGAAGGTTCAGGGTGCCCCTAAATACTAAATTTAGGGGCGTTACAGGTAAGGCAAAGGCAGGAACCAATGGGTCCCTGTTCTAGGGTGAGTACACCCCCTATCCTGCTGCTCTGCTGTGGGAGGGGGGCAGGAGCCTAGCTCCGATTGGGTAGGGCTCCCCATTCTCAAAATGGCGAGAGCCCGGAGTTGTGCTTTACCTCGCCTCCCCCCACTGCTCTGGTGACTGTCTTGGATGACCTGCAAATGCGTGCCAACAGTGGCCAAAAAGTCATTTTAGTGCTGTTGGTTATGTCGGCTGCTTTCAATACTGTCAACCATAAGATATTGATCAAGAGGCTGGAGGAATGTGGCATTATGGGTAGGGCACTGGACTGGCTGCGATCCTATCTGTTAGACTGACTGCAGGCAGTGACCTTGAGGCCCTTCCTGTCTCAGAGTAGGCTAGTAAAACATGAGGTTCCGCAGGGCTCAGCGATCAGCCCAATACTGTTTAATCTATACCTATGCCCACTTATCTCTCTTATAAAATCTTATGGCATTGAGGTTATAAATTATGTGGACGACACCCAACTTGTCTTTTCCCTTGAGGGCAATGATGCAGTCCCTCTGGAGATATTCAATAGCTGCATGCAAGAAACAGCAGGCTGGGTTAGGGATAACTCATTGCAATTTAATGGGGACAAGACAGAAATACTCTGCTGTACTGCAAGTAAAATCCCTTGCCCCCTGCCAGTAGACTTCTGGCCAGGCTCTGTTAATAATCCACCAATACCTGTAAAAACAGTCCGCAACTTAGGTGTACGGCTAGATAGTAATATGCAACTGGACTCATACGTAGATAAAACTGTGAGTACCTGTTTTTCTCTGCTCCGAGCTCTTAGAAAAATACTCCCTTTTCTACTTTTTTCAGTCAGACCACAAGTGGTAAGGAGTGTTATTTTGAGCAGACTAGATTACTGCAATGCCCTTCGCCTAGGAGCCCCAACTTCTTTGCTAAAAAAACTGCAAAGTATACAGAGGATTGCAGCTAAACTTGCATTGAACAGAAAACATCGAGCTTCGTCCTCACTTGCCTTGAAAGATCTTCATTGGCTGCCTATGGCACAGCAAGTCCAGTTCAAGGCACTCTGTATCGTCTATAGAGCAGTACATAAAATGGGGACTAAGTCACTACTGAGGAAATTCCAATGGTATTCTTAAATAAGAAGCCTGCGTTCCTCCTCAGCCAGGTTGATATGTGTTCCACATGTCAAGGAAGTTCGACTAGGGGGCAGATCATTTAGTTTTGTAGCCTCCCGACTCTGGAACACTCTGCCAATAGAGCTCCGACAAATGGACACACTGTCCCGCTTTAGGAAGGAACTGAAAACAAAACTTTTTCCCAGAGATTAATTCTAGTCCCATGCCCCGGTTCCATTACACACAGTGTTTTTGGTAATCTCAGTGCCAGGATACCCGTCGGGTGACAGCTGCGCTATAGAAGTATGCCATTACATTACATTACCTGAAGGGTGGGGTTGGCAGAGGCTGGCACACCCCCTTTCCTTCCTTTGTTTTTCCCGCCTGTCTTCCCGCCAGAGTGTGTGTCAGAACCGGTGGGGGCCAGTTGCTGAGTACAGCAAGTGGCCTGGAGAAGCTCCCCCTGCCAATTCTGGGGGGGGGGGGGGGGGGGGGGGGGTAACCTAGCACCTCGTCCCAGGATGTGCATTGTTGCAGGCCCAGGAGAGCGGATGGCTCTCTAGCCAGGTGTCCAGCAACATGTCTTCTGTGTGGCAGCCTAGGCAGCCTCTCAGTCAGGACACTGATTGTGGGTTAGGTTTGGGGGCAACTCTAAGTTGCCCTCTATCGTGCATTTTACATTAAATCTCACACTGGCATCAGTGTGGGTTTAATGTGCTGAGGAGTTCGATACCAAACCTCTCAGTCTTCAGTGTAGCCATTATGGGGCTGTGGAGTTCGTAATGACAACCTCCTAGCACCATATACTCTTAATGACATCATTGCACTTACAGTGCCCAGGAATGGCTCTGGGCACTGTAGGGACACAGGGCTCATGCACCTGTGCCCCCACCACTGGCATAGTGCACCCAGCTGGAGGGGTGACTGAGGTATGCCAGGGCAGTGTGTTTGTGGGCGTGGCACACAGGGATGTGTGCCATGTCAAATCTCTGTTTAGTTCTGCACCAAGACACTCAGCCTGCCAAGGCAGTGTGTGTGTGTCAGGGTACTGGGCCCCTATGGGTGGCACAATAAGTGCTACAGCCCTTAGGGGCCTTCTCTGGTCACAATGCCCTGGATACCTAGGGTACCATTTACCAGGGGCTGACATGTGGCCAGAGATGCCAATTGGGTTTTAGCTTCAGTACAGTTTTAGGGAAGGAACACCGGCCCTGGGTACCTGATTGGCAGGGACCCAGGGCACACCAAGGAAAAGTGCATCAGTTATCAGGCAAAATGTGGGGGTGGGGTTACTGCAACAGAAACCACTTTCCTACACATACCACGTATTGAAATGGATGATTCTGTGTTGTACAACTTCTCTGAATTTTGCAACAAAATGAGAAAACTGTTCGATAGAAAGGCACACTTACTATCACTGGATAGAGAGGTGATCTCTTTAAAGCAAGGATCACAAGACTTGATCTCCTATATCAAGACATTCAACAGGCTCCTTACAGAAACGGAGTGGTCTAAGGAGAAAAGAACTTCATTGTCTTAACAAGGATTAAGGGGAGAGTTAAAGGACGTGTTAGCTCAAGTCGTGTATCTGCAGCAGAATTGCAATGAATTGATAGACCTCATGGTACAGTTGGATCATTGTCTCCAAGAAAGTAAAGGAGATAGGACAAGAACTGAGGTCAAATACTTTGTGCCTCGCTCCAAACCAGCACCAGAAGAATGTTTTCCCCCTTCTGATGGAATAGAACCTTTGTAGGTTAACGGAATAAGGGGACCACTCTCACCTGAAGAACGAGATAAACTGCATAAACTAAAACTATGCTTGTATTGCGGAAAGGCTGGTCAGTTCCTCAAGGATTGTAAGGCTAAGGGCAAGCTGGATGACAGGATCCCTACGGGGCAAAAAAAAGTACCGGTGGTGGGCGCTCCCTACACGCCGTCGGTAAACTGAAGAACTCAAGCATGATAGAGATCCCTTGTTTGAGGCGGAAGAAAATAGAGGTCCCTCCAGCCTTGGCAAATACAGTTCAATCCCCCATAGCTCATATGAATATATGTGTCACCTTGTTGTTGCACACTAAGAAGCAAGTGGTCATTCAGGCTTTGTTGGACTCAGGTGCAACAGGGAATTTCATGGACCAAACCTACGCCAAGGAAATAAGGGTTCCTTGCATCCTGAAGGAAGTTCTGGAACCTGTCAAGGCGGTAGATGGTACAGCGCTGACTTCTGGACCTGTAAGATACCAATACACAGGAAATACAAATGCAGATGGGGGAGAACATTACGAGAATATACATTTTGATTTGATTGACGCCCCTCACTTTAAACTTATATTAGGTATGCCATGGTTGACTTATCACGATCCGTCATTAAAGTGGGCAGCCAGAACGGTTTCAATGGACTCTGCTTATTGCAAGAACACTGCACTAAAGAGGGTTTACTCCCGCGCGATACGATGGAAACGCCTGTCGGTCTTCTCGCCAATGGATGCAATGACAAGACACTGGGTTGTGTTACTACCTTGCCCCATTGTATGTACAATACCAAGTGGTGTTCAGCAAACAAGAAGCAGGAAGGTTACCTCCTCATCGGGTCTATGAATGTAAAATCAACTTGGTGCCAGGAGCAGCCATTCCGTGCAGCCGTATTGACGCTCTCACCGAGCCAGAGACTACGTATATACAGCAATACCTCTAGAAGATGTTGGCTTCTGGCTTCATACGCCCTTCTTCGTCACCTGCTTTCTCTCCTTTCTTTTTCATACCGAAGAAGGAGGGTGGACTGAGAGCCTGCATCAACTTCAGAGCGATCAATAGAGTAACAATCAAGAACCGATACCCGATACCGTTAATTCCTGCATTGTTGGATCTATTGAAGGGGGCCAAGGTGTTCACGAAACTGGATCTTCGGTGGGCATATCACCTGGTGCGGGTACAGAAAGGCGAGGAATAGAATACGACTTTTCAGACTGTATGAGTACCAGGTGATGCTCTGTGGATTATGCAATGCGCCGGCTGCATTCCAATTCTTTATGGATGAAGTATTAAGAGGATTATTGGATGTTTCATGTATCGTCTACATCGACGACATTCTTATTTACTCCACTACCATGGAAGAACATGTTTCTCATGGGTAAGTAGTGTTGGAACACCTACAGCAGTATACACTCTTTGCCAAATTGGAGAAATGCCTCTTCCATGTGCCAGAAGTAGAGTTCCCGGGATACATCATTGGTCAAGGCAGATTATGTATGGACAACAAGAAGATCCAAGCAATCACACAATGGGAAGATCCTTCAAAAGTAAAGGCATTGCAAAGTTTTCTGGGCTTTGCCATCTTCAACCGCCGCTTTATAAAAGATTTTTCCAAGATCATCCAACCCATAAAACATCTGCTATGTAAGGGAGTACATTTTGAATGGAACAATGCTGCTAACCATGCATTTCAGGCGTTAAAGGATCACTTCACGCAGGTTCTTGTACTGAGACATCCAAATGTTACTGTGCTTTTCGTGGTAGAGACAGACGCATCTCAATACGCGATAGAAGTCTTATCCCAGAGACATCCAAACACTGGACAGCTACATCCTGTAGGTTACTTCTCCTAAAAACTAACCCCCTGCGAGGTTAATTACAGTATAATGGATAAAGAACTCCTGCCCATAAAAAGAACATGTGAAGAGTGGAGACACTACTTGTTAGGGGCTCAACACACCATAGAGATCTATACGGATCATCAGAATCTACTATTCTTAAAGACAGCAAGAGAATTGACCCCTTGAGAGCTTCGCTGATCTCTTTTCTTTTCAGACTATGACTTTATCATTAAGTATAGACCTGGACCACAAAACAGGAAGGCAGATGCCTTATAAAGGCCAAATCAAGAATAGGAAGACAACATAGAGCCCTCAGAAGAACCACCCGTAATCCTACAAGAGGCGGCCTTTCCTAAATCACTTAGCGCCTTGGTGACTACGAGAGACTTCCTGGAAGAAGTAAGGAAGACGGCAGATGTGGATCAACAGGAATGGTTGGATAACGATTCTGAACATCGCAAGGTGGTCAATGACTTACTGTACCACGATAACAGATTATATCTATCCGAAGGGACACTACAAATACAGGCCTTACAGTGGCCACATGATTCTACATTTGTAGGCCACTTGGGAATTAGTAAGACCATCCAAACTATGAAGTCCCTATAATCCTATCTTCCATAGCTGGTCTACCAGACCTGATCAACTTTCCAACTTCCTGATTCTCACTCACTGCCTTTCTATGTTCCATGGACTTTATGCGTTATGATATGCTCTGTAACTGATGTAACTCTGTTTTTAATGTTAAACTCATGTAATGCGCTCTGATACATCCGGGTCTAGCCAGCGCTTTATAAAACTATGCAAATCCATACTAATATAATAAAGAGAGAGCCCAAACCTTTGAGGCGGGTAATCTCAAGAACCACAGCACCAATCACAACACCTAATACAGCGTTGGAAAGGGCAGTTGCAGCAGAAGGACATAGGCTATGCAGACGCCCACCATATACATTTAAAAGGTAAAAGAACCGTACCAGCAAAGTAGTCCCTTGTGGGCGTGTCTGCTTTGTGCTGTGGGCGTGTGCTGGGGGGAGTGACAAACGCTGGGGGCGTGTGGTACGTTCCGCCCTTCATGCCATGTTTCATATCGTGTGCTAATCCCACCCTGCTCCCTTTAAATACCCCTGCACCCCATAATCATATCCCACCCTTACTCCTTAAAATACCCCAAGACCCTTAAACACTAACCCATCTTAACCCTATAAATATACCCTGTACCCCAAAACCCAAACCTATCCCTAAAAATACCCCTGTACCCCAAAACCAAAACCTAGCCCTGAACTCTATAAATACCCCTGTACCTCAAAACCCAAACCTACCCCTGAACCCCAAAAATACCACTGTACCCCAAAACCCAAACCTAGCCCGAACCCTTAAAATACCCCTGTATCCCAAAACCCAAATCTAGCCCTGAACCCTTAAAATCCCCTGTATCCCAAAACCCAAACCTACCCCTCAACCCTAAAAATACCCCTGTACCCCCAAACCTAGCCCTGAACCCTAAAAATAACCCTGTACCCCAAAACTAGCCCTGAACCCTAAAAATAACCCTGTATCCCAAAACCCAAACCTAGCCCTGAACCCTAAAATACCCCTGTACCCCAAAACCCAAACCTACCCCTGAACCCTAAAAATACCCCTGTACCCCAAAACCCAAACCTAGCCCTGAACCCTAAGAATACCACTGTACCCCCAAACCTAGCCCTGAACCCTAAAAATGCCACTGTACCCCAAAACCCAAACCTAGCCCTGAACCCTAAAAATACCACTGTACTCCAAAACCCAAACCTAGCCCTAAACCCTAAAAATACCACTGTACCCCAAAACCCAAACCTAGCCCTGAACCCTAAAATACCCCTGTACCCCCAAGCCTAGCCCTGAACCCTTAAAATACCCCTGTACCCCTAAACCCTAAAAATAACCCTGTACCCCAAACCTACCCCTGAACTCTAAAATACCCCTATACCCCAAAACTCAAACCTATCCGTGAACCCTAATACCCCTGTACCCCAAAATCCCAAACCTAGCCCTGAACCCTTAAAATACCCCTGTACCCCAAAACCCAAACCTAGCCCTGAACCCTTAAAATACCCCTGTACCTCAAAACCCAAACCTAACCCTAAAAATACCCCTGTACCCCAAAACACATACCTATCCCTAAACCCTAAAACTACCCCTGTACCCCATAACCCAAAACTATATCTGAACCCTTAAAATATCCAAACACCCCAAAACATATACCTCAGTACCCCAAAACATATACCCCTATACCCAAACTTACCTTATCCAAACATTTAAAAAAATATGCTTTTACCATTCATGCATTTACAACGAATTTCGTGTGGTAAAAGCATATAAAATGTAATGCCATGCGTTATAATGGCATTGCGGAGTCATGGTACTTTCGTAATGAAAGTATGCGGAGTGATGGTATGCGGAAAGAAAGTTGCGGAATAATGGGTGTTTACCCTCCCCCGGTAAGTACATTGGAGGCATGGCGGCCTACATCTCCAGCAACATACTCATATTTTTTCACCACCCATTTGAAAAATGCACAGGTCTCTCTCATTGATGGCCAGCACTGACATACACTTTTAGACACACCTCCCACCACAAGTTTTAGAATTGCGAACTTTAGAGCTGGGGAGCTACGTTCGAATCTCGCATCAGCTCAACATCCTGTGATTCCAGGCAAATCGCTTTGTCTCCCCGTGCCTACCACAAATGAATGTTCTTCTGTAATGTAAATTGTGCTCATGCCATGTTGTCGAGTTTGCGCTATATAATATTGCAAGGAAAAATAAAGTAGGGAAACTCGAGTTCACACACTACTGAACGCGCACTCTCAAGTGCATCAGCAGTGCACTGTGAATCGGAGCGTTTCACAGGCCTGTCACAGATAAGAAATGCTATCAAAACGAAATCCTACAAAACAATATACTACTGGTCGGCAGCAATTCATACCCTGACAACGTTGGGACGGGCTGCTAGTAAATAATAAATAAGAGGTATTTTTGGTGGCCTACTTTATGTGCTGATATCATCCAATACGTGTCAGAATGTGCCATCTGTGCTCAGAGCAAGGCCCTACAGCAATGACCAAGTGAATTTTTGCAACCAATACCCATACAAGTGCCATGGCACACCCTCTCGGTGGACTTCATTGTTGAGATTCCTTCCAGTCACAATAAAACTACCATATTGGTAGTCATTGACCAACTAACCAAGATGGATCACTTTATCTCTATGAGGAGATTGCCAACATCCTTGGAATTGGCACATTGTATGTGCTCATGGAATACCTGCAGTACTTATCACTGATAGAGACTCACAATTTACCTCAAGGTTTTGGAAGGGCCTGTGCAAAGCAATGAATTTGGATGCTCGTCTCTCGACAAGCTACCATCCTCAAACAGACGGGAAAACAGAAAGACTCAATCAAATCCTTGAGCAGTACCTGAGGTGTTTTAAGCTGCAGCATAAGGAAGAGTGGAGCAAGTTGTTATGGATGGCTGAATTCGCTTACAAAAATGCTGAACATTCCACTCTAGGGTGCTCCCCTTTCTTTTGTTCAAATGGACACCATCCCAACATGTTACCCTTTGAATGGCCCATAAAGTCCAGACATCCTACTATACAAGAACACCATTCACATCTTAGACAGGTGGTGCAAGATGCAAAAACTCATTTGGGTAAGGCCCAGCTGTCAGACAAACACCAGGCTGACAAAAGACACTCGGCTGAACCTGCATACCAGGTGGGGGAAAACGTCTGGCTTAACACAAAACATTTAAGGATGAAAGGGAATACCCGACTAACACCTAAATTCAATGGTCCGTATCTTGTAAACAGAATCATTAACCCCGTAGCCATAAAACGTGATCTATCTCCCTCTTGGCACATTCATCCTGTTTTTCATGTCTCATTATTGCGTCCTTGTCCTACTCAAACTAGGTTAGCAGCACGGCCTCCACCCATAGAAATAGTAGGGGAGGAGGAATACGAGGTTAAACGCATCTTAGATTCTAAACTAGTCAGAGGGCAGGTGTACTATTTAGTAGATTGGAAGGGATATGGGCCTGAAGATAGAACATGGAAACTCAGATGTAACCTTAGGTGCCAGGGGCTCCTTAGACGTTTTCACCTTCAGAAACCTACAAAGCCAGGTAGCCCGTCTGGACATCGGTCCTTGTGAGGGGGCTCTGTCATGACTCTGTATGGCCGCCAGGGCAGGAATATACGATGTAAGGCATGAAAGTGGTTACGAGTTAAAAAGAGAACTCCAATGACCAGAATGCCTCAGGAGGAGTGGCACAGATGAGTATCCGGTTGCCGGGGTTTAAAAATGGCCAACTGCGAATTGTCAACTGCTTGACAATTTCTGGGTTAGAGTGCGGATAACTACTGCGTTGTTGGCCTTTTCCTCAGAGATTTACACCATCAGAGAAAAGCCTTTCTTTTCACGTCTTTTTGTTCAGCACCAGTGTGTGACGACGAGAGGAATCATTGTTGCAACTTGTTAAGACCAGCTGTTTGTTAACGCTCAGACGAGCGTATTCTTGTCTCTTAGATTCCGCGCTGGAGCGAGAAGAAGAGTGGAAACATTGTTGCGAAATAGCTATTATTTTATTTATTTATTTTATTAAACTTATAATGCCACAGCTACCCACAATGGGTTTCCCGGCGCTAGGGACAGACTGAAGAAGAACTAGCAGAGTGACATTTCAATAAGAGGAACCTCCGACATTACTGCTGAAAGAGCCAGGTTTTAAGAGCCTTACGAAAACGGAGAAGGTTACATTCCATTTTCAGGGTCACGGGTAGGGCATTCCACATCTTAGGACCCAAATGTGAGAAAGAACGACCTCCCATTTTAGCCAGCCTGAATCAGGGAATGGCAAAATCTCCATTTCCAGAGGATCGTAATTCTCGGCTAGGCTTATAAGCCTGAACTAAGCCTTGTAGATAATTGGGAGCTAAGCCATGTTTAATTTTAAAAGATGACACAGGGCTTTAAATTTAATTCCGCTAGGGATTTTAAGCCAGAGAAGGTCATGGAGTGCTGGTAGAGCAGAAACTCTCCTTGGAACATTTCGGAGAAGCCGAGCAGCCGCGTTCTGAACAACTTGGAGTTTTTTTGTTGTTTTCTGGTCGGCTCCAAGATAAAGAACGTTACCGTAGTCCAGGCGTGAGATCACAAGTGCCTGGACCACGGTTCTCTGTGTCGAAGAAGGTAGCATCCACAAAATCTTCTGAAGCCATTTCAAGATGACAAAACTCATTGAGGCCACCTTCACGGCCTGCTGTCTCATAGTAAGATCCTCATCAATGAGAAACCCGAGGTTGCGTACTACAGCCACGGGCAAAGGGATGGAACCCATATCAGTAGGCCAATGATGGGGGTCCATAGGTCCTTACCCTTGCCCAATATCACAACCTCGGTCTTGTCACCGTTAAGCTTCAAAAAAGTTCTCTTCATCCATTCAGAGACTCGAGTCAGACCCACTTTCAGTGCTGAGATGTCATTGCCCTCCTTGTTGGAAAGGGAGAAAATAATTTGGGTATCATCTGCGTAGGAATATAAAGTGAGACCAGCTTCTTCAATGATGGTTGCTAAAGGTCTGACATAGATATTAAATAATAGGGGACTGAGTATTGAACCCTGAGGAACTCCATACGCCGACAAACACATTTTAGAGGAGGCAGAGACAGAAAAGACCTGGAAAGTGCGACCACTTAGGAAGGCGGCTAGCCAGGCAAGAGCAGAACCCTCCACTCCCAGGGACCGTAGAGTTTCAATGAGGATGGAATGTGACACAGTGTCAAACGCTGCACTTAGATCAAGTAAAATAAGGGCAGATGTTTCACCATGATCGACACTGTGTCGCAAACTCTCGGTCACCCCCAGTAGAGTGGTTTCAGTAGAATGATGTGCTCTAAAACCTGACTGGGATGGATGTAGAAATCCCGAGCTCTCCACCAAATGGGTTAGTTGAGTGTTAATATGCCTCTCCAAGATCTTAGAAAGAATAGGGAGCAATGAGATAGGCCTGAAGTTGGAAAAGTTGGCTACATCTGCTCCAGCCTTCTTCAACAAAGGGACAATCATGGCATGCTTCCATTCCTGCGGAACAGTGGATTCCAGTAGCGATAGGTTAAGAAGTTGCATTAATACACGGCGTGGGCCGAGGTCCAATTGTTTTAGGAGTTTGGCCGGTAATGGGTCACGTGGAGAGCCAGATTTAATGCTATTAAGGCAGGAAGAGAAGGAGATGTCATCAAACAACAGCCAGTTAGTGAGTTTGATCGAAGAAGAAGGCAGAATCACAGAAGTCAATGCGCATCCAGATGACAATGTATCATAAGAATCCAAACGGTTAAGTGATTCATAGATGCGTTCAACTTTCTCTATAAAAAATTCTGCAATAGAATTGCATTGAGCCTTGTCTAGAACAGGAGGAGCAGGCGCCTGATCCGCACCCGTTAGTTTTTTCACCACCGTAAAAAGGGTACGGGGACAATTCTGGGCAATCGTGACAGTATTAACAACATTTGCGGCTCTAGCCAATTTACAATGATGATGGTAGTTTTTAAGAGTTTCCTTATAGGCTACTTTACGGGAAGGGGAGTAAAAACGTCTCGACTTCCTTTCAAAAGTTTTACAATTAGATCTCATACGTTTTAAATCGTCAGAGAACCAGGGTGCCGGAGAACGATGAGAAGAGGAAGTCTTAAGGGTCAGAGGGAGAGACTCATCAATAGCTGAGTTTAACCAGGTGGAGACTGCGGTGTTAGACACAGATACAGGTAACTCAATGTCGGGAAGGGTACTCATCAGACGCCGGTTAAAACTAGGTATGTCAAGCGTACTCCATCGGCGAATATACTCCTTCTTATTGCTGTTATGACAGGACGGTAAATTAGTCCGAAAAAGGGAAAAATAAACAGCAAAATGATCTGACCATTCTAGAGGGCGAGCAGAAGAAGGACATTCATATGGAAGGTTGGAAAGGACGGGATCTAATAGATGCCCAGCAACATGAGTAGGCCCCGTGTTACACAAGTGAATATTGAGAGCTTCCAGCTCCGACAGGCACTGTTTGCTAACATTGCAATGACCATCTTCAAAATTAAGGTTTAAGTCGCCAAGAATAGTAAAATTGGCGGCTTTCAGAAGTATAGGAACGATGGTTTCAGACTGGAGCACTCGGACGAACATAGCCATGATTCTTTGTCTCGTGCTGTAGCGCAACAAGAAATAATACTTTAGTTTACAGTTTGGCAACCTGGAAGTTAATGCTTGAGGAGGCGCTCACCGTGTTTAATTTCCCGTGCTGGCACGCGATGAGGAGGGATTACATAAACCCTTGGAGGATACAGGCTCAAGGCAAAGAGTACCGGATTGATCTTTATTGCTGATTACATCATTGCTGCCCAGGGGCGCATGGAGAAGTACAGGACTATATTTAACGGAAGGAGTTTGTTCCTTACAATTTGCCAGTACTAGCGCAGGTGTGTTAGTAATTCTGATGGAACACTGAAGAAGACATTCAGGATAAGTACATTCCTATATTTAATTTACATTTACAAGACCCAACTCTTCTAGGTACAGATGCGTGTATGTAGACTGTGCTGCTGTAAGCCAAATAACTATTGTTTTCGAAAGAAGGCACAGGAGCGCCATGTTTCGGAAGTCCTGGTGGATATATATATTTATGGTATGAATGCGGCAGTGTAGAACGTTAGTGCTTGCACAGTCATTATACAGTAGACTGATTTATTGTTTGGCACATTGGTCTCTCTCCCTCTCTCCCTCTCTCCCTCTCCCTCTTTCTCTTCCTCGAGTCTAGCAATCTGGATAGAGAGACTATTGTGGCTGCTCCTTCTCCCAGGAAAGCCTGCCTTCTGCATCTTCTTTTGAGTTTTGTTTTCTTTTTTCCCTTTCCCCTGACTGGTGTTTTACTGGAGTGGTATGTTGAGGTACTCTCAGGGGATATTAGAAAAGGGGAAAGGGTTAGATATCTTCATACATCGTTCCTACTGTACCGAGGATCTCAGGTTAGTGGTTTCCAATCTGACTCTGGCACAGAGTCAAAGTCCTCGTCAACTCTTCTGCAACACCCAACATCGGAGGGCATTCATCTCCGGGTCACCCCTGAGGGACATAGACTCTGTCTCCTCTACTTGTCTAGAATCCACTTTTAGATTCCACCGTACACTTTCTCCTCTTCGAGCAGCTGCACTTTTCCTGAAATGCTCCATTGGGTTCAACGGCGGTTTCCGACACCACTTCACACCTATGCACTAGGCCTCCCTGGTGTAGGTAACGTGGGTACTGGGGTATCCATGGATGGGGTGACTCTCCAAACTTTTGTCTTCCACCAGGTTTCTTCTGGGTCCACTGGGAATGGTCCATAATCTTTAAAAAATCCAACCCCGACTTACACGTAGACTTGTACGGAGCACGCAGTAATGTTTCCACACTGAACACAGCCTCCGTTGGGTTCTTAGTCACTCACCTTGAGTGGTTCTTTGGGTCACCAGCCCTTCGACGTCCTCTCGACATCATAGGCGAGCATGGTCCCATCGAGCCCCTAAATCTGTCAAATTCCATCTAAATACCCCAATGGGCGGACCATCAGCCAGCAGATCCGACAGAGTAACCCTGGCTCCACGACTTGGTGCCAGAGGGGCAGAACACTAGTCCTTGGCGTGACCTGCCACGATCATGCTGGTCATGGCCTATATGCCGGGGCCTACATAACCTCATGGGCGCCCTGCGGGCGCGAGTGCTGAAGGTGTTGGACGTGGCCTATCGGGGCCGGCCTGAATTGGGGCGAGAGGCGTGCTGCTCGACTGGAACTCGATTGGCGAGGCCGCAGGTGGAGTGGTGCGGCACATACGGAGCCCGGTGAATCGCGACCACGGTGCTGCGGGCCACCGTAGGAGATACCGGGCCCAGCATCGGTCAATGAAGGCTGCGCAACTATCTAGCGAGCCTCTTGGTGCAAAGCCAACCCTGTCTGTGACACACAGGACACTCACCGTGTCCCTCCGCCCCCTTGGAACTCAGAGCAGAGGCTTACTCTCCCTTACTCGGAGCGGTGACTAACTGCAGCAGGGCGGGCCCGTTGTGTCTGCTTGTACTATGTGGCTGCGCCTCCTTCCAGACCTGCGTACTTCTGCTGGGGACCGTAGAATTCACCTCATCCCAATGGGGCAATTTGCGCATGCATTGCCCGACTGTGGCCCCCGACTCTGAATGCCCAAGTGAGAGCTTGCTGTATCCTTGGAGTGCCCACTTTTGTGGGGTGAGGTAGGCCTGCAGTGCAGGGCAGATTTCTTCAAAAAACGGTATGCCTAAGGGCCCCGCGACGCCCGAGGCGCAAAAGGGAGCTGGGCGTTTTTTTTAGATCTGGGCTTGGAGAGCTGTGTTACCGGGGCCCGTAGGACTAGGGGTGCCCGGAGCCCTCATCATGCTGGCCCCCCCCCCCCGGTGTGCACAGATGAGCGTTTGGTTGCCCCAGGGCCTGCAGCAACAGGAGAACATGTGGATGGGCGATGTCGGCTGGAGGTCCGACAAGAGTGGTCTTGTAGGGGGTCTGCTTTTGCAGTCTGTCTCCGGGATGTGGCGGTGGTCAGGCTAGGCCCAGTGCGGCTTGTGGCCTGGGGCGGGCTGGTTCTGTGAGGCCCGGCCCACAGTGGTTCACCCAGACATACACCACAGAGCTCCCAGAGTGTGCCGAAACCTGCCTGGGGGCGACTGGAGAGCAAGTGTTGTGAGGAGTCGGCTGACGAGTGGAGCCACCCGCCATTTTGTGGTGCCTGCGGCAGAGCCCTTCCTAGACGCGGTGGGGATGGCCTCTGTGCCCCAGCGACCTCCCTGGTTCCCTATGATACGGGGAAAGACGATATAGTGATGAAGATCCCAGGAGGGCACGAGTGCGTGGCTGGCCGGACAGGGGGGAGAAGATCGGTAGCGGACTCGGGGCGGCATCCTGCAGGCCGCACCGGGAGCGCCCCCCGGAGTCTGACGAGGTGGCCGGATTTCATTTGAACTTCCATTTGGCCTGACGGGGCCCATCTTGCAGCTCCGCGCCTGGTGCCTATGAGACACAGGCACCGGTGTCTGGCGGCCGTTGAAGGCCTCCCCTGGCGGAGCGAGAGAAACGCTCGAGGGTGCCGGCAAGCTACACACTACCTCGTGGGAAGCCCGCCATCTTGAGGCCTCCTGGCAGGGAAGCCCCAGAGGAGCGGCGATATCTGTCCCTGTGCCCTGGGAGCCGGGGGACTGTGTTAGAACCAACGGTCACGACACCAGCGGCAGGTCGGGCCATGTGGACAGTCCCATGGCTGGAGTGGTGGTACGGTCGCCACCAGCGAAAGGACGGGGCTGACCCCCCTGACCACGCAGGAGCTGACCAGTGGAGGAGGCGGCATATCGACCCCGGTAGGGGGACGGCGGAAGAGGCCCTGCCGGTGAGTGCGAGCGTTTGGCCTTGAGGGGTCTGCGGGGCTGACGGCTGCCATATTGCACCTGTTGAGCGCGCTGCTTCTACAGACTTCTCTGGACCATAGAGGTCTCCTGGAGTGAGCGTCTCTGCAACCCCGAGTGGCGCTGCGGTCTCCTGGGTGCCCAAACCTGTTGCTCTGAGCCCCGTTGGCCCTCTGGAGTTGCAGCGAGGCGGGTGGCGAGACTGCGGGCTCTCTGGTGGGCTGGCCGCCATTTTGGTGACAGTAAGTGGCGATTGTGTGGCCTCGAGGCAGTGCTGTGGGCCTTGCACGGTGGATCCCCCTGTGTGGAACGTTGACTCCTGCGTGACTAGGAAGATTGCCTTGGGCCCCACCTGCCCCCTTGAGGTTGGAGTGGGGAGAGTGGGGGCATGCCTTGGACACCAACCTGAAAGAGGACTGGCCACATGCTTCAGCGGGAGCACCGTGGGCCCTGAGGGAAAGCTGTGGGCCAAGAGGGAGACACCAGGCACGGGCATTGCTGCAATCTTATGAACATCCATGACTGCCTGCATACTTGGGCCTGTTGCATTGGACTTCTCTGCCCTCTTGGAACTGGTGCGGGGCCTGCGGACCCGCGGGTGGCCTGCTGCCTGGGGATGGTGCCTTCCAATGCCTACATTGATGTCTATGTCATTGTTTACTGTGAATTTTTTTACCTAGATTGTGTGTTATATGAACAAATTTCCTTTTTACTGTGACAATTGATAAATAAAATCATCTTTTTTTAGCCAGCTGTAGTTATACCTTCATTAATGCTTACCATTACGGTTTCTCACTCTCAAAATTGCCTAGGTTGTTATTTCTCAATTGTACTATTTCCCTGACCTAGGAATTTCTTAATTCATTTACTCAGGGGGTCCTTGTTGAATACACATAAGTTTTTCCCACAGCTTGTCTGTGCAGGGCTGTTCCTTATATATGCATTATTGTATCAAATCCCTCTTTGTCAATTCCTTGCAAGCTTCTGATATCCATACCTGTCTATATACTTCCAATTTGTGACCCTATACGATAATGGCCCTACAAAAAACTTTTGGCTTCACAGACGAAGAATTTGAAACACTTGTCGGAACATCATCCCCTTTTGGCGCTACTACCTCAAGTTCTAACCTACACAATGACGACACAAAAAAGCTACTAGAATTAAAAAAGAAACTAAAAAGAATTGAGGCACATGGGGAATTCATGCTGGCCTATTTAAGGCTGGGCATTATCCCCATGGGTCTTCGAGTGAGAAACATCCCCGGGCTCTTTGTCCACTACAAAGCCTTTCTGGACAAATGGAGCAGAATTGCTAGTAGGTGTTCAAGGTAAGCATGGGCGAATTTTGCGGATCTCGCGTTCGCGAATTTTGCGGATTTGCGAACTCGCAATCCGCAAAATCCGCGAATTCCCGCGAATTTGCGGATTTTTTTTTTTGTGTTCGCCCGTGTTTCTGCCAGTTCGCGAGGGTTTTTACAATTTCGCAATTTGCGAACTTACCTGTCGGGTCGCAAGTTTTGCGAACTTGTTGTTTCTACGTGTCCAGCCTGTTTGGGACACTCTTCTTCATCACTGCCACTCTCTGTCACCACTGCCACTCTCTGACTACTCATGCCACCCTCTGGCCCACCCATGCCACCCTCTGTTTCATCACCACACCCTCTGGTTGTCCAGTGTACATTATTTTCGGCAAAGCAAAGCACACCTTCCCTGCCTCAAGTGACCTGAATTAATTTGGGGCTGATTAATGTGTCACAGAATATTTTTTTAGCTGGCACCTGCTTCCTTAGTGCGCCCTGATTAGTGATCTTTTGCACTTGCTAAGTGCTTTCATTGTTGCAAAATTAGTTACAACACCTGCCCTGCCCCAACTGACAATAATGAATTAGGGGCTGATTAATGGATTTTAACTTCCAGCCTGGCTCCTGCTTGTCTCCCTTAGCTGTAATTCAGGACCTTTGTGGCATATGTGTAACTATTCTGAGGTTCAGAGCAGGGTCACATAATAGTTTCAACTGGCAACTGAACTCTGGAGGGGCCCCTCAGGAAGCACTACAGGAAATGGCTACTAATGATGAGCCTGAACTTTTGAACCTGGTAAGTAGTTACTTTCAGTTTTGCTAAGATCGTATTTCTGCAATTTTGCACTTATTCGCGGGGCGCGAACTCACGCGAACAGTGCGAGCAGTGCGAGCAAAATCCGCTGCTCGCGGATTTGCGGATTTTGCGGGAGATTCGCGAATCTCGCGGATTGCGAATTTCCCGAAAATCCGCAAAATCCGCGAGCGGAACGGATTTTCCGCCCATACCTAGTTCAAGGGACCTCATGATGCTCATTGTCGAGACCGCTAAAGAATTAGCTGCAGAAGTTAGATCGGAAGTGGAAGAACTAGAAAGTAAGATTTTAAAAAATGGGTAACATGGAAGAGTCCCTAAAGAAAATTGAGGAATGTAATAAAGAGCTTGAATCATTTACCAGCTATTTAGAAAAAAGAAAAAATGACAAATTATTGAAAGACAAAAGATTTGCCACCATTGAAAACACCTACCCTTACTTAAGACCAGACTTCTACCAACAGAACCATTATACGACTGAAACTAGGGAACAACAACAACAAAAACAACGTGTCAATACATTTTCAGAAACCTCCGATTCCGACAATGAAATCAATGAAGGTTATTATGATTCTGACTTAATCTATAACCCTGCACCCAATAGAGGAAACCGCAGACAGCCTTTTTTAGGGAACCGCGGAGGGGGACGGGGTCGCCCCCAAGTTCACTTCCAGGGCCAACCGCGAGGGAACTACCAACCACAACATCATCACCAGCAGGAAGACCCGCAATTTGTGCGCGAAACCAGAAGCAGACAGTATTGGAAGCAGGGCATATAATTCCAATCTTCAACTTAACTAATCAAGAGCTAGACAAATACAGTACCAATCTGCTATCGAAAGGACTATCATATGTCCCACACTCTAATGTCAACCTATTTGAGCTATATTGCGATATTATCTCATTTTTTCGTAAAATCCGCTTAAAAAAGTTTTTCAAAACAAACTCCATCATAGAGGAAGAATCCCCCACCATAAAACCCCTTTGTCTCCCATCAACCTTCTGTCCAGGTCTCGAACAGCTAGGACCCGAAGTAGCAACATTCGAGCTAGTAGTCCTTAAAAAACTAGACCAGGCTCTAAGATACATCCCCAAACCTGTTTACAATCTAGAAAAGGAAGAACATCAGGCCTTAATATCACTCTCTAGAAATAAAGACCTCACCTTCAAAGGATGTGACAAGGGAGGAGGGATAGTGATCGTTGATACATCAGAATATGAGATCAATATGCTCAATATGTTAAATGACCCGACATTTTATGTCCCTTTAAGATCCCACTCTACGAACAAATTATCCAAAAAAATCATGTCTCTAACCAAATCTGCCCTAGATGATGGCTTAATTAATGCTAAAGAATCTGACTTTCTAAACCATCATCAAGGAAAAATTGCATGTATTTATGGTCTACCCAAGATTCATAAAGATACTAGAAATCCCCCCTACAGACCAATTGTCTCTACAATAGGGACAGCAACTGAGCCACTTTCGAAATACGTAGATAATTATCTGCGTCCTTTTATTCCCAAAATAGAATCCTATATACGCGACACAGGCCACATGATACGGAAGATTGAAGGACTTCCATTTAATCCCCAAAATGAACTACTTGTGACAATGGACGTCGAGTCTTTATACAGTAATATTCCTCTAACCGACGCAATGCGAACCACTAGCTGGTTCATAGATCGGCACCAGATTCTCTGCCCTAAAGAATTTTTATTGGCCTGTCTAGAAATTGTCTTGACTGACAACGTGTTCGAATTTGGCGCCAATTTATATCGCCAAATTAAAGGTGTTAGTATGGGAGCCTCAGTAGCCCCATCCATAGCTAACATCTTCATGGCAGCATTTGAGAGGGAATTTATCCACAATGAAGTAGCCCCTTTTTACGAGTCGATCTCCCATTGGTCCAGATACATTGATGACATCTTTTTTGTCTGGACCGATGGGAGAGAAACTCTTAACGAATTCCTTCAATGGATAAATGGAGCAAATTCCAACTTACACTTTACTTCTCATATAAGCAATGAGAAAGTAGAATTTCTAGATATTGAGATCATAAATAATGCAGGAAATTTAAAAGTAGATCTTCACATAAAACCTACTGCAAGGAATACACTACTCCACTACCGTAGTTTCCATCCACGGACCCAGAAAAACAGCATTCCTTTTTCACAATTTCTACGTGTCAGACGTAATTGTACAAACCTCAGTGACTTCGACAAGCAAGCAGCAATAATGAGAACTAAGTTCATAGATAGGGGCTACCCCCACCGTTTAGTAAGAGATTCTTACAAACGGGCCCGGTATTATGACCGAGATTGCCTTCTAAAAACGAAAACACAAGAGTCCAAAGATCAAATAGTCTGTAGAACAAGGCACTCAACTATAAATGAAAAGGTAAAACATGTCATTAATTCAAACTGGCACATATTAAATAGCAACTGCAATAACGACCAGAAACTAATGAAGCCACTTTTTGCACATAAAAGAAATAAAAACATAAAAGAATTCATTGTTCACTCTCGCTTCAAGAAAAATAGCAACGACGATATCCTAAGTCAGCGATCAATTGTAACTAATAACCCACTAAAAGGTACCTTTCCCTGTTCATCATGTAAGTCCTGTGTGAACATTCTATCAGGCGATGAATTCGAACATAATGGTCACAAAACTAAAGCTAGGGAAATGTGGAACTGCAAATCGACCAACGTAATCTATTTCATACAATGCCCTTGCCTTCAAGGTTACGTAGGGGAAACCTCAAGAATGATACAAACACGATTAAGTGAACATCGTTCAGCCATAAAAACCAAAAAGACTGCATGCCCTATGGTCAAACATTTTATAGACAAAGGACATGGTTCTGACGACTTTAAATGGAGAATTTTGGAAAAAATCCATGTTCCTGACTGCAAAGGAGGAATGGCCATTCGGAAAAAGAGAGAAGTCTTTTGGATTTTTGTTTTTAATACCTTCCGTCAAGGCCTAAACAGTGAAACTCCGTGGGAACATGCAATCTGCTAAGATAATAAAGCCTTCTTGAAATAGAATACAGTCAAAACCCCTAGTTTCTGTTGTATTCAGCCTTGTTTAAAGACCTCTAGAAAGTATCTGATGTCTAGAAACTCTCTTGCCAAAATCTAAACAATTGTAAATCTGAACTAAGAGAAAAATTAAAAATAAAATTCTTCCCCAATTTTCCCCTTGATATAACAAATATCAATAAATATCAACAACTGATGGTTTTGTTGTTTTGGCAATACAAACCTATATATCTCTCCTCTCCTATTCTTTAGAGAAGCCTTTCCCCTATAGTGTAATCATCTATTATTATTAGTTTTTACATACGTCCAGTAATTGCTCTCCTATTCCTGGAATAATGCCGTTATAGACGAAAAGCTTTTTCCTTTACCGTTAAAACATAACCCAGTAGAATACAAGTACATAAGCCATAAAGCCATGTTAAAATCTGCGATGTTCGTGATCACCTTCATTATACTGGGTGAGTTTGAGATCAACCAATCATTTAGGCCGTTGTAGTTGACACGGACGCTAAAACCCCCTTTTTTGCCAGAACCGCTTCTAATACATAAACCATATGAGCTACGCTTAACTCTGCGATTTTTAAATTGCTTTCGTTATAGTGCGTTGTTAGTTACTAAGGACGCTAACCCTATTGCTGTTAGAAACTACTCGACAATGCCCCAATCATTGAAGCCTGTATAAAACTCCACACAAACTAACAGCCAATCAATGAAGCCCACTAAAAAACATCGAACGAATCATTTACCACCCGTTCGAATTCCGCAGGAGCAAGAAGATCACACACATAATACGCGACGAACGAACAGGTGTGAATGCTTTACACCAATCAACTTAGATATAAATACAAACCCAGCGAGAACACAATTAGCCATCCATTTTCCCGCGCTTGCTGACGCCGTTAGCCGTACCGACCCGCCACCGGACATTGGGAGCCCTGCCGTCTATCTTCGGGTAAGAGCCCACACTAGAGCCGATACAATTAGAATGTCCATAATAAGATAACGAGAACATCCATCTTTTTGACATACTCATTCATTTTTACAGGCAGGGAGAACTTTTAATTTCAAACCCAGGATTTTCAAGAATCTTGTAATCCACTTACTCTTGGGACCTAGAAAATACGAAGACGAAATCACTTAGGTAAGATTAGTCATTTAAATAAGATATACTGCAAGATTAGCTAACTGTGCCAAAAATCAAGAATTAAATAATATACCACTCACTTAGATTGGTGTTAAAACTTTTCATTTAGGTAAATAAAGTGCTATCGAGACCAGTACTTCATCAAACCAACATACCCTAGAACAAAAACTATAGAACATAAGCAGTATTTCCAGATCTCTGTGGGGAAAAAAAGATTGAGAACCCCCGAGGTAAGAGAATGGCTAACTACGGATATTTTTCACACTTACTTGACTTTAATATCAAAAGAAGTAAATACCCAGTTTTTCTTTTTCTATATTCCACAACATTAGAAACTGAAAATATCCCTGGAAAATCACCATGAAAATCACCCAACACTGACTCAAATAAAGGGTTCCGGCTGGCGGGTAGTAACAACTTAAGTACCAGATTAACCAGGTAAAAATGACGTAACATACTCGACCTCTATAAATGACGCGAATTTGACTACCCCTATCTATTAACATTCTGTCATTATTTATTTTCTCTTTCTCAAGTTTTATCCATACTGGATACTAAAAGAATAGCAATTAAGAATCTGAAAATCTACTGTGTACTGCTTCTTAGGAAAATAATCTTTTTAGTAAGTATTCAACGTTGAAAAGAAAGTCTAATAAGTGATATTTTACTATCCCTAGGAATACCTGGAAACAGACCTCACAAAATAAGACTGAGGGCAAACTTCCTGCAATTATTCAGGCAGATAATGCATTAATCACAACAGATTATTTTGATCAATTGCTATGGTTAATTGGTCATCTATGCAGATCTCTGAACCTTAGAAGAGGCCATCTCCCTCATATAGTTATCCTGAAATGAACAGAACTGTATCTAGCCATAAAAGATCTCAGCATATATGCCTTTCCATGGCATTTCCTATCAACTTACTAGGCATATCCTGTATTATCTACAGCAAAAGATTATACGAATCCCTATGATTGTTTTATCAACCATACAGCTACTAGACGCCTACTTATATAATAAAATAGAATAGACCGTCCCTTGTACAAACATCCCGAAGCCAAAAGACCTTTTACATAAATATTTTGCCAATGACAATTTCGAATACATGCCCATTCATGGCAACTCGCACTTATTGCGAATACCCTCCCCTCCCGCTCTCTCTATCATTTAATAACTTTCTACTCTTTGGACAGAATACTACAAGGAAGTGACAAAAAGTAAATAATAGAAAATGTAATTGTTTTTATTGTACTACAGCTGCAAAAAATTAGAAAATTAGATCTTTATTCTTATTGTTAAAATTGTTTTTTTATTAATGCAATTGTGAAACGATATAATTTTATACCCTAAATGCATCTTTTACTTTATAGATATTACGTGGCTACTCCAGGAAGAAGGCGCTGGCCGCCGAAACGCACGTAGAGACCCTATTTTTATGCCACTTACCCTCTCTCTTTGTGTTTTACCTTTGTGCATTGATGTCTATGTCATTGTTTACTGTGAATTGTTTTACCTAGATTGTGTGTTATATGAACGAATTTCCTTTTTACTGTGACAATTGATAAATAAAATCATGTTTTTTTAGCCAGCTGTAGTTATACCTTCATTAATGCTTACCATTACGGTTTCTCACTCTCAAAATTGCCTAGGTTGTTATTTCTCAATTGTACTATTTCCCTGACCTAGGAATTTCTTAATTCATTTACTCAGGGGGTCCTTGTTGAATACACATAAGCCTTCCTTGAGGACGCCTGCCATGTGGATACGCAGCATGGGGTGGAGCGGACTGGGATAGCCACTGCTACTGATCTATTCACTTGCCCCACCACACTTGACCACTAAGCCCGGGCCCTGCTGTCTTGCAAAGGTGGTGTGCTGCACGCTTGCTCTGGGTATTACTGACCACGTCATCGGAGAGCATCAAGGGCCATTAGGGGACCGGACGACTAACATCCCAGTGCCTGCTGTTTTCCCTGGGGACCCCTGCATCTGATGTGTAGTGAGCTTGTTTGACAACCAGATGCCCCTGCAGACAATCCTATGGACCCTCGCTGCCCTTAGCGACTGGCACTCTGCAAGACGTCTGCGGATTTGCAATGACACGCTCCGAAGGGGGCAACCCCAGTGGCGACCCCCAAGGACAATCCTGTAGCAGCAATGTGAGGCAAAGTGGAATCGTCTGACCCCGCTGAGGTGGCACCGCAGGCTGGAGGGGACTCTCTGCCGATAACACAAGCGTTCATGGCCTCATTCATGTCCGAACTCGGGACCAAAATAGGCACCCTGCGCACAGAAGTGCATTCCTGTGTTCTGGAACTCAGGAAAGAGGTTACGGACCAGGACGAACGGGTGGGCGGGCTGGAAAAGACAGTCGACACCCGCACAGAGGACCAGGAGCAACTCTGGCAATGCCTGGCCACCCTGGAAGAACAACATATAGTAATGCAACTCAAAAAGGAGGACTTGGAGAATCAGAGTCGCCAGAACAACCTCTTGCGGCGGAAGGGAAAGACATTATGACTTACGTGGCACAGCTCCTCCACGAGGTCTGGGGGAACGATGACGCTTCCCCGCTGGCCCTGGACCGGGCCCATTGGGTCTCCGGGTCTCCGGGCCCGCGGGCAGACCGGGCGTCCTGACGGACATTTTAACTAGAGTCCACTTCTTCACAGAAAAGGAGGCTATACTCAGGGTGGCGTGAGCCAAACAGGATCTCACCTATGCTGGGAACAAAATCCAGATCTTCCAGGACCTAGCCCCTAACGACCCGTCTTCAAACCTGTGATGGACAAGCTGCGGAGCATGGATATCCCCTATCAGTGGGGGCACCCATATGCCCTTATTTTTCTGTGGGAGTCCAAACGTCATACAAAGAAGCGGTTCAACTGCTCTGACTCCGCTCCTCTCCACCTGAAAACCCCACTTGTCTCCCACCTCCTACACGGGTGCCTGCCAAACCATCCTGGTCTCCTGCGCGTCGTCGCTGGCACTCACCACCCCTTGATAAAAGATAGTCTTCGCAGGCTAAGCAGGACATCATTGAACACATCAGGTCCTTGGAGGGAGATAAATCAGAGGCAGGATCACACTCCCCAACCTCCTGATAGACAGCCCGCATACCCGCAGTGGTCTACACGACTTACCTCTGGGAGCGTGTCCTTCCCCTACCGGGATTGATGTCTGCTCTAGCGAACTGGACAACACCCCAGCTCCCCGCTTGAAGTGTAGATGGTGCCGGAGCACCTCATCTGGACGAATCCGAGAGCAGCTGTCAACCTACCCCCATCTGTTCTTGAGAGAGTGACATCTCCATGATCACCCAAACCTTGTGGTGCAGGCTGACCCACGACTGGAACAGAACAAAGTGGCCCGGTTGGCCATTGTTGGTTATTTACTTTTCACTCTTATCTTTTCCTACTTACCTCACTCTTCTTCTTTACTTCTTCTTGTCTACTAGATGTGGCGGATGGGAGACCCCAATGCTGTGGGGCACCTCTCTTGACAGGACGGACATGCTCTTGCTCCCCCTTGCTCCGACCTGCTTTTTATGGTGGCATGATGGACTAATTTGGGGTTCAGACACACCTATGGCTCTCCCCTGCCCTTTAAAGTTTAGATCCCTTAATGTTAAGGGGCTTAAGTCTCCTAACAAGCGGCGGCAGATGGGGCGCTACCTTCTTCAACACAACCTAGACATTATTTTCCTCCAAGAAACCCATCTTTTAAAAATAGACATTCCGCGCATGGCACACCCTAAATATCCCCTCCAATTCTGGGCCACGGCACCCACCAAAACGGAAGGAGTGGCAATTCTGTGCAGAAATGGTATGAGGCACTGGGAACTTAAAGTCTTTCGCAGCTCAGATGGATGCTTCATTAGAGCAGGGGTAGGGATTGGGAAGCGCCTATTCATGCTGTGTAATGTCTATGCGCCTAACCAGATGCAGGACTCCTACCTCCGGACGCTCTTGCGGGATCACGTGCCGCAGAACGACCCCTCATTGATTCTGGGGGGAGATTTTAACCTAGTATAGGACCCTAGGCTAGACCCCAGTGAAGCTTCTTTGACTGGGACGGGGCTATGTCTTCCACTCTCCGGAGACAGATAGTGGACATTGGCTTGATGGATTCATGGCGGTACCACTCTCCTGAGGTAAGTGATTTCTCGTACTACTCACATGCTCACCGCTGGTACTCACGTATCGACTGTCTCTTTATCTCTCACGCCCTGATAAGAGACATGCTGGCGACATCTATGTCTGCCATATCGCTTTCCGGCCATGCCCATGTGGAGCTTCTCCTACAGGACCCAGCCGCTTGACCCACCCATCCCCCATGGTGGCGCCTGCCGCCGAATGTCCTGCGTGATCCAGCGGACGTGGAAAGCATACGGACTGCCATTGACTCTTGCTTCGCGAGTAATTATATACACGAAACACCCTTTCCCTGGTGTGGGATGCTTTCAAGGCTACAGTCCATGGCCACATCACATCCCTATCGATTGCGCGGATGCGTGAGGCCCGACTTCTGGAGGATAACCTCTCCAAGGACATTAAAAACTAGAGAGACAAGATCAGGAGCACCTCGCGCTTGCTGGTCGACGGCGGCTTGCAAACCTACGGGGGCAACTCCGCTCCCTGCACACCAATAAAGCTGAGAGATCCGTTCTAGCCTTAAAGCTGCGGTACTTTGAAGAGGGAGACAAAGTGGGCAAATTGTTGGCGAAACGCCTTCGAGTGCGGGCAGTGAAGGCCCATATAACCAACATCCAATTGCCAGATGGAGAAAGGGTCACCACGGAACGGGCCAAATGTGAAGCCTTTAGAGCCTATTACGCTGCCCTTTACACGGCAGAAGCACCATCCCAGGACCTCATCAATGACGTTCTGAACCAGTGTACCTGAACTCCAATTCATCCCCACCATGCCAAACAACTAGAAGGTCCTCTCATTACAGAGGAGCTGACGGCAGCGTTAAAAGTCCTTCCTCTTGGGAAGACGCCGGGACCGGATGGCCTACCACTGGCCTTCTACCTCATGTTTCTGGTGCAACTCCAACCCCACCTCTTGCGACTATATAATTCTTTCTCGGATGCGGACGGGCCGACGCCCTCCATAGGTATTGCAGAGATAGCCCTTATCACCAAACCGGGGAAAGACCCCATGTTATGTGCTTCCTATCGCCCCATAGCCTTGCTGAACACGGACCTTAAAATATACACATATGCCTGGTCTTGTGGAGCCGGACCAAGTTGGTTTCATACGCAACCGACAAGGGGCGGATAATGTGCGTTGACCTGGTGGGAAAAGGACACCACTGGAACATAACGGCTTGCCTTCTGTCGCTTGAATCGGAGAAGGTGTTTGACTGGGTGGACTGAACCTTCCTCCGGGCGGTGTTGCAGAAAGTTGGACTGCGCTGGAACATGATTTCCATGATCATGGCCCCCCACATTTCCCCGAAAGCTAGGGTACGGGTCAATGGGCAGCTTACAGATCCCTTTTCTATCCATAGGGGTACTCAACAGGGGTACTCTAGCGGGCATGATCATGCAGACTGCGGACATACATGGCCTCTCCCTCAGGGGTTGGCAGAACAAGGTAGCGCTCTTCACAGACGATCTTATCCTCACATTATCGCATCCACATATATCCTTCCCGGTGCTTCACTCCCTGATACAGTCCTTTGAGCGTGCCTCCGGCCTTAAAATCAATCACGGCAAATCCTGGGCTCTGAATCTTACAATCGCTGAAGAGGAGATACCAGTCTTGAAAAAGCTTGCTCCCTATCAATGAGCCACTGACCACATCCGGTATCTAGGACTTCAACTGACTCCCTCCCTTGACATGTGGACCCAAGTAAACTGGCGGGATTGCAGGAGAACTGTTTTGGAGGACTTGAGAGGGTGGAAATCTCTGACGCTGTCTTGGCTGGGCAGACTTAACGCCATTAAAATGTCGATACTCCCTAAAATGAGGCCGGCGTAAACCACGATTCTCCCACAAGATCCTCATGCTACCGCACGACAGAGGAGGCCTAGCATGCCCCAACCTCCTGGAATACTATTGGGCCTCTCATCTTTGCTTTGTCTCGAAGTGGACAACCACTGAAAGCGACAAGGTCTGGCTCCATATTTACAGGGTGGTAACTGGACGTACCATCTGGGATCTTACATGGTTCCACCGTACTGCACGATCCCGGAGCGCCTATATTGCTGTGCCCACAAAAACAGTCCTAGATATATGGGACAAGGTGGCCGTGCTAAAGGGAATCACTACCTTCCCATCCCCCCACCCCCATTGCAGGTAACCCACTATTCCCTCCGGCCCTTCACCCGCAAACATTCGCCAAATGGTCTCAGGGGGGATGCAGAGGGATCGGCGATCTGTATGAAGGGGGAATGCTTAAGACATTTGCCCAGTGCAGAGAGGAATTTCACCTTCCATTGGGAGCGGGACTACAATATACACAGCTGCGGCACTGGGTATCCTCACCGGAGATGCAACAGGAGGCCCTCTGCCCCTTCACCCCCTTTGAGCGGCTGGTCCATTCTTTTGACAAATTGAAGGGCCTTATCTCTCGAACATACCAGATCCTGCAGCATCCCCGGTACTGCCTACCCATCCATACCAACGCCAATGGCAACTGATGTACTCCACGGAAATCACACCCCCCAAGTGGAATCGCCTATGGCGTGACATTCCTAAGATCTATTGTAGTATCTCGCAGAGGGAAAATGCATACAAGATTATAACGCAATGGTATTACACGCCCGCCTGCACAAAATGTTCCCCACCACATCCCCTTTGTGCTGGAACTGTTCGACTGCATCAGGAGACTTTATTCACCTTTTGTGGGCTTGCCCCCTTCTAACCCTGCTCTGGAAGGAAGTCCTTAGTCATATTAAGAAGGTATTGGGCTTCCCCCTGCCTGAATCCACAACCATGATCCTTCACATGCTTGGGGCGGCTAAACAACTTATAGCATTGTATTGGAAGAAAGCGGAGACACCCCCCCCCAATTGCAGCTTGGTTTGTGCGCTTTTGGCATGTAATAACCATGGAACTATTTATAGCGCGACTTCACTCACATGACACTCGCTTCACCGCTGTCTGGCAACCCTTAGTAAATTACCTTTGCAAAATAGAACATGCACGCTACTTACCCTCCAAGCGTAGAGCTCTACGACCCTTTGAAGATGCTATACTCCCGCCACACCCCAACAGACTACTCCGGCAGTCAGACCAACTCTGCCCGTAAACTCCTCTGACAAGTATTAGGACTTTCCATATCATGCGCTGCTAAACCCTCTCCCCTTCCGCCTGCATGCTCTTTTTCTTTTTTCTGCCTCTATATATCTGTCTTTCCTACTACCTCTTCTCTTTCCGACACTTTTCTTGTCCACTCATCACTGCTCTCTTTTTAAGGGCCTCTTGCTCGTGTTCTTAGTGTTGTTGTTTTTAAAGGGTCTTGCGGCTTCCCACAATAGACCAAAATTGCTATATATATTGTGTCACGCAGCCGGCCCAACTAGGGTTGTAGGCGACATGCTGTGTTCAAGCTACTTTACTACTGATTCTTCACACACTTGGAGACTCTCTTACAGTACGCGTCCGGCCCTAAATAGGGTTGTGGGCTTAACGCTGTATATATCAGGACCTGTGTTCTATTCTTTACCTAAAAAAATAAAAATAGATTTCAAAGTAAAAAAAACATATCATACAACTTTTAGGCAGACTCTGTTTTGATATGCAATACAAACACAAGCTCCAATGACCTAGAGCTACCGTCCATCACCACTACAGCAAACTTCCCACCATCCTCCAAATAGTTCATGGGTCTCATAAAATCCAATTATATCTTAGACCAAACTTTCAGTGGAACATAGTACCTCAGAGGATAGCTGCCTTTCATTTTCAGCTTTGTTTTGCTTTGATTACAACCCCTGTGGCACAAAACCTACGAGATAGATCGTTGAGCGGACAGGGACCAACCAGCTCAATATTACCATACTCACCTGGGCCCATATAACATTTACACTTTGAACTAGCCATCCTGCCTAACTAATTACTCATTTACTCACCCTATCAGTACTTTGAGTCCTTTTAGGACTTATACCTGTAAACCATTACTTACCAATCCTTGTCACCTTTGCTATAAGTCCTAGGGATCGAAAAGGGAGTTGAGTTTAAATAGGCAGTATTTAAAACATTTACCTTTCCTGTAACAAACCACAGACTTGGGGAGAAGGTTTAAAAGGTTTATCTATGAAAGATTTTCTGAGTCAAAATGAGAAAAGCCACAATCTTGTGACTATGAATTTTACAAGCAAGAATATAACCAGTAGGACATAAAGTTGGTAAGAAATCACAGGAACACCTTTAAACATTGGTACCTGGGAAGGGTCAGAAAGGGAAATAGCACAAGGACATACCACATAGATTATATTTACCTAGAATGGTGCAATGACCAATCCTGTTCCCGGGCTGGGTCAAAAGACCAGGGCTAGGCTCCCGACTAATCAGGTGCCCACGGGACAAGACAGGCGCAGATCAGGACAGGGGACCTCCTCTAAGTGCAACGCCAGCTTCACACCCCTCTCTCTAGGATAAGCCAATTAGTACCCCGGTTGGGTAATCGATTCTTCTGACAGAGTGATCTGCCAGCACCTTTGTTCTCGATCGCCTATTGAGTGCGTTGGGTCAGTAACAGGTCAGCTATTCGGACAAGTCAGACAATTTCTCTATCTAAACCTACCTTAGTTATACTATTTTGAGGGCAATGTACCCCCCCTAAATGTTGCAAATCTATGTGTTCACTTTTAGTGATTGGTTGGGAAGATGAGGAGAGGTCATCACACCATACTAAGATGAGATCATCTAAATTGACTTGAATTGATCAAGTTCCCACCCATAATTTATTTTCTCATGTCTTTAGTCCGCCCACCAATATTGGCATACAAATTATATACATTGTATTAATTTGAATCTTCTTACTTCCTCTTTAGAGGTCAGTAGAGCATGTTCCCAGGAACATTGTGGGTAAGAAGGGTGTCGGCAGCTATTCAATGCCAATGCTTCAGCAATTTCGAAGTTTTGAGTGCGCTTGCGCAGCATCGCCCAAGATGGAGGATGTGACAGTATTCAGGCCTAAAGTACAAGCTATCAGCAAAGTCAAAGAGAAACATATTAGAATACAAAAATAAATGAATGCACTGTATACCACTTATCTCTACTCTAACCCCATTACTTTATTTTTACTTTTGCATTAATGGTTTAGCAAAACTAACAAACTTAGTACAAGCTGCAGCATAAGCGTGAGCATGTGAGGTTTAAAGCGGCCATTTCTGGCACTAGTGCGCAGAAGCGAAAAAATCCCTCCATAGCAGAGATACGTCATACCACGTAGATGTGGTGGACGCATGCGTAGTACAGTTCCTGCATTTTCGGCAGCCATTTTAGGACATTTGAGTTAATGTTAGTAAAAGCCCATAGGCGAGCTTCCCCTAGATACTAGAAATGTAATGAAATGCAAATTTTAATAGACGAAACATGTTGGTTAATATGTTATAAGTTATTTCGAGAGGGCTGAGTACAAGCAAGTCTTGTGATATGTGCAACCTTGCTCCATCACAAACACAAGCTCCAACGATCTAGAGCTAACGTCCATCACCACTACAGCAAACTTCCCACCATCCTCCAAATAGTTCATGGGTCTCATAAAATCCAATTATATCTGAGACCAAACTTTCAGTGGAAGATAATACCTCAAAGGATAGCTGCCTTTCATTTTCAGCCTTGTTTTGCTTTGATTACAACCCCTGTGGCACTAAACCTACGAGATAGATCGTTGTCCACCCATGACCACTGAAAGATTTCAAGTAGCCTTGTCTTTTATTTAACCAACTCTAATTAGCCAATTGAATCAAAAGCCTGAAGTGATCCCTGTGGAGGCACAATTGGTTCCTTTTCATCACAATATCAAAATATTTCATCTGGTGTTTTATTTTTCACTTGTAGAGAGGGCTTGAGATCCCCTTACCTTTTCCACCCTAACTTCATTAGTTACTGCCTTCTTTCATTGTGCCATCTGCTTGAAAGCAGGCTTCCAAGCATTCTGCTGCACAATTGCTCCACATGCCCCATGTTGGTAACTATCCATTCAGACTCCTCAGATTCCGAAGACCTGTAATCCATATCTTCCCACTTTAAATACAAGTGAGAGAGACAATCAGCTTGTGTCTTACGCCATACTGCCACATGTTCTGCTACGTACTGACACTCTTGTAACCTTGAGGCAGATCTGGCCAACCTTGCCAGAACTTGAACTTTTTTCCTGCTACAACCCAGGTTGCCCCACTTTTAACAGTAGTATATGATGTTGGGATGGTTCACTGAAGGAACTAGCCACCCTACTAACCCTCAGGTATCTGTAGATGACGCCCATATGCTGGATGGGAATATCTACTACATGGTGTACAGTCCTGTTTCCCTGCTCATAGTTCCAAATGGCAAATATCTTGGCCAATTTTGTCCATAGCCTTATGCTAATCTAATGTGTGCACTGAGGCCTAGGCCTGTCCTTTGACATGAGTTATGCCCTGGACCTGTACTGTGACCAGGAGGGGCACACCAAGCATGTTCGTGTTTTGATAAAAGAGCATTAATGTCCCTTACATGGGTTTAGCATGGAGAGCGATGATAGGAGCACACCATATTTTGTAAATCTATAGTTGTGGCCATACCTTTTTATCTGTGTCGATGGAGTGAAGGCCTGTTGTTCCACTCGTGCAAAGTTCTGGTTCTTTGCACGGACCCAGATCCCAGCGCTTACATACCAAGTGTGTGTTGTGCATGTTGGTGTATGTGGCTTGAACAGTACATATATTGTGTGTATGTGTGGACTAGAAAATGGAGACCTGAGAGATCCATTTTGGATACTTCTGGCCTGGTCTATGCACAAGATGGAGGAGGGTTTGCTTACCTCCTCGTTCTTGCAGTGGAAGTGTATTGCTGACATTTCTGATATTAACCCCCAGTCACAGTTCTCGGTTGAATCCATCATCGTTCTTTAACACCTTCGCTACTCATGACGAGCTCAGCTCGTCATGCAGTACACTGGTCGTGTGCTCATGACGAGCTGAGCTCGTCATGAACAATCGGGATCCTGGAGTTACAGCAATCCAGGGGAATTCCCTTAGCACTAATGTGGTTAACCCACTTTGCCACCTCAGTTCAGACCCGGCTATATGCAAATCAGTCTTCACCCTGTACCTCATGGAAACAGTCCAGCCCAAACTGCCAAGCCAGGTCGTCCCTGGCCCAGAAACCAGCATCCAGCCACGTTTGATAACTATACATGCAGGGGCCCTGCAAGGTCTCACCGCTGAATTCATAGGGTGTGCCCCCGCCACTCCTGTGTTCGAGACATAGCTTGGGGCGACTGGATCCTGATGTTTTTAGGGCACTTGTTCTTTTTAGAATTACAGGGAAGTCCTCAATGTTGTCCCCCCCAATCAGCAGTTTACTGCATTTCAACACATGGTGATTACTGTTGTCACTGTAATAGGCACACAGGTACTGATATGCCCTACGTTTTGAGCCTGATTACCCCATAAAGCTTAATAGGAATGCAGGTGCACTGCACCCTATGTGTTTATTGGTGATACTTGGTGATTTATGTGCTTTTCTTGCTTTAACTTAACTGCTGCATTTCATGCCCGGAAATTATAATGTGTGTTCTTACTGAATAGACTGCAAGACGTACAGAAAGCGGTGGCTAGGGCAGTCCTGAGTCTCGGACCTAGAGATCCGATCTCCCACAATCTGAAGAATCTGCATTGGCTGCCTGCCCGATGCAGAATACTCTTCAAAGCGCTGGTCCTGGCTTTCAAAGCTCTGCATGGCATGGGGCTCATAACATCCGCAGAAGAGTCTCACATTACGTGCCTGGCAGACCCCTTAGGTCAGCACACCAACACCTAATTGTCACTCCAAACTGACTCAGAACCCACCGATGTGGACGTTCTTTTCAAGTGCTAGTGGCTAGATTCGGGAACAAGCTGCCTCTTCCGCTCAGACAGGCTACGAACATACTCGCATTCAATGCCGGACTGGCCATAGCGTGCACCGGGCCTTTCCCCGGTAGGCCGATAGGGTGGGGGCCGTGTTTGTTACCGGGGTCGGCAATCTCGGCTCCGGTAACAAATTCGTCCGAAACCGGCCCTCACAAACTGCTCGGCTGCACTCACCCTCACCCGGGGGGGGGGGGGGCAGCTGAGGAGTTTGCCAGGGACGGTTTCTGTTCCCAGTCCGAACCTGCTGGCATTCAGGAAACAACTGAAGATCTGGCTGCTCCAACAAACAGTATAATGGCCTCGCTCCCCGGTACCGGAGTTTCTCCCTTTCTGGCCTCTGCATCTTTCTGTCCCAGCGCCTTGGACACACTTTGAGTAGCTGCGGGCTCTACAAATCCATTTTAACTTAACTTAACTTATGTTATTTTGGTTCTCGCACTGACAGGATAACGAGTACTATTTCAGTAATTACATAATATGCACAGTGATTATGATTCATGTTGTTTTGGTCTTGTGTTAGGTATAATTTACTATATATATTTGATCTATTCCTGCGCTGAGTGTCTTTTGTAGTGTGTTCATTGAGTTTCTGTGTGAGTGTTTTGCGCGAACCCTTTACACATTGCCTCTGATGATAAGCCTGACTGCTCTTCTCTAAGCTACCACAGGGTGAGAACAGGTTATTTTTGGTGTGTAACTTACGTGGCCTGACAAGTCTTGTGGGTACTGCCTGGCTTAGGTGAGTACCCTAGCCAACCAGAAACCCCATTTCTAGCAACTGTGTTTCACATCACTGCAAGTCACTGACTTATAGTCCAATGATACCTTATTGCAGCACCTAACTTGATGCTAAAGGTTATCCAGCCCGACTTACATTTTGAGCGGTCAACCAGGATTGATACATGATACCTTCCCTTTGTCGTTTCCACAACACTTTCTCTTCAAATGACCTTGCCTATTCCATTTCTAATGATTGACAACCATCCCTTGTGCATTGTATTTTTATAATTACTCCCACATCTCTAACAACCATTAAAACGTGTTCTAGTCTGAATGTCACTCATTCTTCTCTGTTCACTCCCTGAGCTTTATAATCTCCTGCCTTACTAGTTTTACTGCTTTGTATTTTTTCATCTACATCAACTTCAGAATGCCTTTGGACCCCAGTTTCTCAATTTCTCTGATACATCTATTAGATTTCTCAAACAATCCAGTAAGGATGGATTCTTAGCTACCCCCAACTTCTCTTGCATATATTATTGTTATATTGAACAATTAGCTAATCTTAGATCTGTCTTTTTTCCATTATCACATTTTATGGGCAGCTCCCTAAATATAGCAGCAAAGTGAGCTACAGTTGTGTATTGCCTTTGAGGCTATGTATAAAACCTGTGCCTTGGCATAACAGTATTTGCTGACTTACCGTAATGGCCCCTCTGTCTTTTGTTCCCTCAGGATATTGCAGCCTGTGCAGTGCACTGATTGACACTGGTAAAAATATGAAGACTTCCTGGCCTTCTTTGCCCAACACATGTACAAGCAGTGCCTGCGTACGAGGATGAACCTCAAGCGAATCCGAAAGTGTTAGATAATATTCTAAAATATCTGTCACTCTTCCCAAAAAAGGCAGGGGCGTCTCAGCTCGCAAGGGTGATCCTTCCATGTTGTTGCTTACGTTCTAGCGTTCTTCGTGTTGTGTGTATTTAATAAAGGTTCCCAAAAACACCAAGTCATCCAGCACAATCAAACTCCATACAGGAAATGACAACATGAAAACCAGGTAATGAGAATTTACGTGCCATGTCATGAATAGTGCAAGTGCAGGTGATCTTGCTAGTGCTCCATAAAGTGAAAAAAGATGGAGGAGAGTCACACACTGTGCTCAGTGTACAGTTACAATGCAAATCTGTGAGCTCTCTCAAGGTCCTTCTTAACAGTGTTACTTCAAAAGAAGAATGTTTCTCTTTGCTACCAGACCCAAGCATAGTTAGTGTAATCTGGGCAGAGACTGCATTCAAGCTGCTACCATGGAGAAGACATTGAGGAGACAGATAGGACAGCTTCCTCCTTATGCATTGTTCTGTGCGTGTCAGTGGACCCACACTTTTGTTTCAGTGTTGAAAACGAAAGGCATGTTCACTTCCTGTCTGTCGATCCTGAGAAACAGGAGCCTCAGCACTCAGGTAGACCGCGTCAAGAACTGCCTTCTGTCACTCCCATCCAGCCCCCAGTGCCCGATTACCAAACAGGCAAAGTATGCCCCGGCCTCTGGGCCCCACTCCATTTAGGGGCCCTGCGACAGCGGATCAAAACAAAACTGATTTGATCTTGAAAGAAAATTACAATGAAGCTTTATTACATATTGTTTCAAAAACATAGAAAAAAATGAATCAACTCAAAGAAACGAAAACTTTACTTCAAGGACTATAGGGAAAATACTCTATCAATTTAATGTACCCGTTTTCACCTTAAAGTACATCGAACATCAAATTCACATAGCAGTTTGTCTCTTAAAAGCCCATCGCCTGGCAGCTGTCAGTTTGTAAAATAAATCTGGTGCATTGAGTATTAGGAGATAATTTGCGAGGGGGGATGGGGGGGCGAACTTTCGACTGACTGGGGCTTCCACAGGGTTTAATCCAGCACTGCCCACTCCATACCATGCAATTGTGGTGGGAAGGACCGCGTTCAAGACTATTCACCTCAACTATATATGTTAGCACCACCTAGAATTCACTTTCCCGGGGACACCGTACAGTAGCTGTAATGAAACAATGCACCAACTCCTACCTCTGATAAAACAAACAGATGACCTGGGCTGCTGTCTTATGCTGTTTGTAGTTTGGAAGGCAACCATGCCCTCTGCTTAGCAACAAATAACAAAACAGGCTATCCAACCGCTTTATTTCTCACTGGAGGCCAACAACAACAAACCCGGGCAGGTCAAAACCTTCACGCACTGGGGACTCTGAGTGGATTGTGTTATTTTTGGGCCCAGGGTGACTCAGGAACTACGGACCTTCACCACTGTGCAAGAATCTGAAGCTACACCTTAGCGGAAAGTCTGTTGCCCAAATGTAGTAAACATTCCAACACAGCGAAGTTCACAAATCATATTTATTGTGCATTTGCAATAACCGTGGTGCTCTCAAGCCTGCCAAAAATAACTAGTTCAACTAGAATGTACACAATTCAAAGTACATTATGACACAAGTAATGAGTTTAGCTACAAAAATTAACAACAGACTACTATACTTTTCAATAAAGATGTATTTAAATATTTATGTTCCGGTGGCTAGTAGGAGATTTATGAAATTGGCCACAATTGGGACCAAGCCCACTTCATAATTATGGCTCCTAGAGTCAGCAGAGATTGGTTTCCAGGTTTTCAGGGAATCCAAGTATTCACTAACAGAAATGTTCTTAAAGTTGAAAAGCCTGTCCTTGGTTGAAACCTTCTTCAGACTGATAGTCACTCGGGGCAAAATGAAGGGTTATGGAAATCTACAACTTTGTTAATAACAATTTAGTTGAACGTTCCAGCCTGGTCTTGAGAATACTCAATTACCCCCAGGTCCCTTCGTCCTCGACACCTTCATTCTAAACATGTGGAGATAACCATCTCCCGACAGAAAAAAAACAACAAGAGGCATGCTGGGACACTAATACTGCCCCTCCCCCCTGGAGTACATAAGCAGTACTTACCCAGCAGACCTCCTGTTCTTTTTTTCTGTCTGTCGACAGAAAGTTGGTGTGCTGATGCTGCTCCTGCTGGGCTTGAGTGGCTTCTCTTCTTCCCCCCCGCCCTGCTGCCGGGCTGTTTGGGCGCGGGGTCCCTGGACTGCCTCCTGGCCTGCCGGGCTTGCTGGGAGTCAGTCTGTCCTGGAGCCGGTGTTCTGCTTCGTGAGACGCCTGCCGGTCCTTTGCGGCTGGGGCTGGAGTTCCCGGGAAGTTGCTTCCGGGTCGCGGGCTCGTCTTCCCGAGCTTGGCCGGGGAGACGTGCCTCCCTCGATGGGCTCCTGCTGTTTCTGGCCGAGCTGAAGGTGGAGTGGGGGCCTGGTTCCTGGGGTTGGCCCCCGCTCTGGGTGAGTCCCGCTTGCGGGGTTTTCTTTCCTTCTGACACGTTCTGTTTTGGTGCAGTGTTCGTGTCTCGGCGTTGGCGCTGACTATGCTGTGTTTCGGGGCAGGGCGGTTTCTCCCCCTGCGTGCATGTCCTTTTTCTTTTCAGTAGCGCTTTGTGCCACGGACTGCTCTTCCGTTTGCCTTCATTCCTGTGTTCTGGAGGCGACGTGCCCAGTCTTTGGTGCTGACTGGCGATGTTCGTGCCTCCTCCCATCCGCTGTTTGCTGCTGGGATGGCCCGGCCTTCTGGAGCTTCGGTGTGCAGTTTGCCGGTTGTGGTTCATGTCCGCGGCTTGCCGACGATGGCGACTGTCCTTCTGGGGGACGCCAGGATTGAGACCCGAGACTCCTGGAGATGCCGGGGTTTGTAAAAGGGGCGTCATGCAGACGGAGCATGCGCCCTGCCACTGTGCTACGTCCCCTCAACTGGACTCTGTCCTCTGAGGCCCCCGCCCTGCTCTCGGTCTGCCTGGGGTTCGGGGCCGGCGCTGCCCCTTGGCGGCGGATGTGGCTGCATCTGCTGCATAGGGTGTCTTCTGACCTCCGTTTGCCCCTCTGCTTTTACACGCTCGGGGCTTTGGTTGGTTCGCCTCTGTGTTTGGGGGGTCCTGTTCTTGCTGGGGCTGCGGCTTTTGGGTTCGGTGGCTAAGGATGTTTTTGGGTTCCTGCCTGTCCGTTCTCCCTCTTATCCTTCTAGGTTCGTCTTGTACGGGCCGCTGGGTTGGGTTACGCTGCACTTCTGTTTTACAGCTCTCGGTTGCCCATCGTGGTGTCCGTTTCCTTTGCTGTCTGTGTTGCTTCCGTGTGGTTGTGTTCCATGCGGTTCGTTTCCTGTGGCCCCACCGCCCTTTGGGCTGGCCCTCTGCTCCTTCCTTTCTTCCTGGTGGCTGTGCTGGTGTGGGCTTTGGTGCTGCTGCTTCTGGACGCGCTCGTGGCGGGAGCCTGAGCTGTTCTTTTTTCGGGGGTCCCTGTGTGCCTCGTCTTTTTGGCCCTGGCCTTTCCGTGCTCGGCCGGTTGGGTTTCGAGGGGTTGGCGTCCCTGGGATGCCTTTCTTTTTGCCCTTCGGGATGGTGTTCTCGGGCGCTGGGGTGCTGTGTTCCTTTTGCTTTCCCTCGCCTGTAGCTCTTCTGGGGTATCTATGGCTGCTCGTGATTGGCTGTGGCTTCGCCTATGTCCTTATCTGGGTCTGTGCCGTGTTTTTCCAGTGCGGATGGCGGCCCTGTGCTGTTGCCCCCGCGCGGGATATTTCGCCCCCTTTTTCTTCTTCTATGTGTCTCCTGGGCTGGTCCTGGATTTTGGGGCTGGCTCTCCTTCTGGCCGGCGTCCTTGTCTCCTGGAGGTGCCGTGGTTTGTGCCGGGGCCTCCTGCTTGAGGGTCTTTCGTTTGGAGCTGTGCTTCTTCCCCTCTTCTTTTTGGGTTGTCCTACTGCTGCCTCTGGTGGCCGCGCAGTTTGCTTCCTGTGTATGTTCGGTGGCTGGTGCTTATGTGTGCTTGTGCTGCTCGTGAGATCTTGTGCTCTCCCCCTCCTCCTGTGGTGCTTGGGGGTCTGGGGGGTGCTGGTTGGTCGGGCCCTGTGGTCCTTGTACTCCTCTTTTTTGTCTGGGGGGTCCTGATTCTGTTTTTGGCCTGCTGCCTTGCCGACTGCCTTCCCCGGCTCGGATCTGTTCTCGGGGGCAGGCTTGTCGCGGGGCTTCTCTCTTTGGTGGTTCCCCTGCTCTTGGCCGCTGTGCGCTTGGGGAGTTTTCCTCTCCATGGTTGGCGTGGGTTCCTGTCGCCTCTGTGGGGGCTGGTTCCTTTGACTTGCTCTGCCTTTGCTTGCTCCTTGTGTTCCCTGTGTTGTTGGGGTTTTTTCCTACGTGCTTGCTTGCGCCTTGCACTTCAGCGATGGCCTGTTGGGGGTGCGCTCTGTTCCCCCTCTTCTTCGGGCTGCCTGCCCCGCCTGGTGGTGGGCCGGTGTGCCTGCTCCTTGGGCCTTTGCGGGGGTGGGGTCCTGTGGGCTCCCCTGGTTCTGGTTGGCCTGCCCTGCTGTTCTCCCTCTGTGGCCTTGCCTCGGCTGCGGGCTGGTTGTTGTGCCTCTGCTCTGCTTGGGTGTCCTGGTTCTTCGCTTCCTGTCTTCTGTGCGGTGGGTCACCTTGGGGGCTTCTGGTCCTTGTCCTGTTCCTCCCTTGGGCTGTGCCTGGTTCCGCTCATGGGTGTTTGCCTGTGTCTTGCCGGGGGCTCCATGGGGTGGTCTGTCCCCTCTGCCTGCGCTTGGGTGGCTTGTGCTGCCTTGTGTGCGAGTGTCTGATTCGGGCCTGCCTGCTCCTGTTCTCGTCTGTTCCCTGCTTGGTGCCTGTTTGTGGTTCCTGCCTGGGTCTTCCTGTTGGTGTGGGCTTCCCTTGCTCCCGCTTGGGGATTCGGATGTGGTCCGGGGTTTTTTCTGTGTGCTGGGCCTGACTGCTTCTGCGCTGGCTCCTCCTGGTCTGGCCTTTGGCTGTCTGCCCCTCCGGTTTCTTCCGGGGTTCCTGCGTGGTTTGTTCCGGGCTGGGGCCTCTGGGCTGCTGCCGGTTCCAGTCTTGCCTCCTGTTCTCCTGGTTGGTGGGCTGTCCCGGTGCTCCGCTGCTCTGTGTTGTGCTTGGTCGGGCCGGGGTTGGTCCCTGTCTGGCCTTCTGGGGCTGCTGGGGGCTGTTGGCTTCCGGGTTCCTCTCCTGTTTGGGGTGGTTTGCTCCCGGGTTGTTCTGGTCTCGTCTGGTTCCCTTGGTAGGTTCCTGCCTGGAGTTTCTGCTGCTGCCTCCCGCTCCTGGTTGTGGTGCTCCTTTTGGGCTCTGCTCCCCTGCTGGTGTCCCTTGGGTATCTGGCGGGGTGTTCTGGGTTGCGGCCGCTTCCTGGCGGTTCCTTCTGGGCCTTCTCCTGCTGCTCTCTTCCCGGGTTTGTCTTCCGGTGTTGTGGGCCTGTGTGGGGTTCTGTGGCTGCGGTTCTGGGTCTCCTTGCTGGCCCTTTTTGATCTGCTCTGGGGGTTCTTGCCGGCCTTTTCCGGGTTAATCCTGGTTCTGTGGTCCTGGCTCGCCCCTTCCTCCCTTGCTTCCCGGTCTTTGTTCCCGGTGTGGGTCTGTTTGGTTTCCCCTCCGTCTGTGGTTGGGGTACTGTTCTGTGGTGCTCGTGCATCTGCGTGTCCCTGCTTCTGGCTGCGGGTTGTATGGGGCTTCTTGCTGCTTGGTCCTCGGCTCTTCTTCTGGGGTTAGCTTGGGCCTGCTGTTCCTCCTGCGTGGTCGGGTTGCTTGGCTCTGTCCTTGCTTCCCGGTTCTGTTGGGGTTTGTTGCTCTCTTTTTTTGCGGTTTGCTGGGCTCCTCTCCGGCTTTGCTGGGTTGGGCCTTGTGGTTGTGGTCTGGGTGCTGTGCTCCTGTGGCTTCTTTTGCCCGCTGCTTCTGCCCTTGCTGTTTGCTTGGCCGAGGTGTGGGGTTCTTGGCGTTCCTTTGTCTTTTGGGCGCCTTCTTGTGCTGCCCTCTGTGCCTCTTTGGGCGGCTGCTGGGGTTTCCCTGTTGCCCTGTGCTCTCCTGCTGCCTTGTGTCCTTTCCCTTTGGGGTTGGGGTTCTCTGGGCTTGTGGCCGTTTTCTCTGTTCCCGGCCTGGTTGTGTTTGGCTGGTTTCCGGTCTTGTTGGCCTCTCCTTGTTTGGTGGGCTTTCGGCTGGGTTCTGGGGTTTCTTCCCCGTCCCTGTCTTTGGGTCGGGTTCTCGGTCCTGATGGGCTCCTGGGTGCTTGTTGCTTCCTGGGCCTCCTGGGTTGGGTTTCCTTCCCGGAGGTCTTGGGCTCCCGTCCTTTCTTTTTGGAGGGGTGGCCGTGTTTCTGGCCTTTTTCTTCTGCTTCTTTTGGGCTGAGTGCTTGTGCTTCCGCTCTGTTGGCCTTTTCTTCTTTGACTTTCTTCTGGGTTGTCTCGTCTTCCTGGGGAGTCTGCCTGGCCCTGTGTGGTTTTGGCCTGGGGGGTCTTCTCCGGTTCCGGTCCCGTTTGGAGGTTGCCCGGGTTGGCGGCCTCCTTTCTTGGGGCCTTGGGTTTCTTTCTCTCCGGCCATGGTCCCTGCTGTTATGTTCTGGGTTGCGGGCCGGTTGTTTCCTGCGGTCTTCCTTTCCTCCTTCTCGGTGCTTCCTTGGGTGGCTGCTTTTTTTGTGGTGTCCTGGGTGTGCTTGTGCGTGCGGAAGGCCGGGTTTCTGCTTTGGTATTCTCCACATGTTTAGAATGAAGGTGTCGAGGACGAAGGGACCTGGGGGTAATGTCCTATTACATCTGGTAATCTTCATTACTCCGGGTCCCGTAGTCCTCGACACCTTCATGCGCCCCTCCCTCCCTCCCGGGCGGCCGGCCTTCCTGTCTGGGCTTGTTAGTACAGGAGGTCTGCTGGGTAAGTACTGCTTATGTACTCCAGGGGGGAGGGGCAGTATTAGTGTCCCAGCATGCCTCTTGTTGTTTTTTTTCTGTCTGGAGATGGTTATCTCCACATGTTTAGAATGAAGGTGTCGAGGACTACGGGACCCGGAGTAATGAAGATTACCAGATGTAATAGGACATCTTTGCTCATAATGCTGATAGGGAGAAAAAGTTCTAAATTATCTGGAAAATGTTTTTGTTTTTTGAAAATCATTTTATTGAAATTACCTGGTTTGTTACTTACCTGTAAAGGTAAGCAACAAACCAAACTTATGGTATTCTCTGGGTACACAGAATGCTACATCATATACAACAAAGCATATTGTGTCTTAGTAAACCGGGATACAGAGGGGCACACATCGAGTTTAACCTGCGACAAAATCAGCAGGATTCTGATGTTAATTTCCCCCCAAAGGCTTCCTAAGAATTCACACAGAACTGGGGTGTTGTCCCTTCCATTGGGCTCCAAGACTTTCTCAGACTTTGTCTCGTAGGGCCATATGTAGGTAACTTGGAAATACCGATTCCTAAATACCGAATTTTACCGATTTGGTATTAAGAAATCGGTATTTCCGATGTATGTAAAAATTCGGTAATATTTACCGATTTGGTAAAAATTAGGAACATTTTATCGAACCCTCAATATCGATCAGTATATCCGAATCGGTAAATACCGAATTGGTAAATATTTCCGAACCGGTAAATACCGAATCGGAAATTCACAACACCAGCAATTGAGGAATCAGCCATTCCTGTGCATCCACCACTTCTCCCAACCAGGAAGTGGTAACACTCATGCAGGTGCACTCAATCAGAACCTTCTTGAGAGGCTGGGAGTGCAGAGGAGAACAACTTAGCCACTGGGTGAACTTTCCCTGCAAAACTTTCATAATGGCCAGTCAGGACACAGAAAGAGAAGGAGGTGAAAGGAAGAGGAAGCTGAAGTTCAGCGCAAGGGAGCTGCAGGTGCTGGTTGAGGAGGTGGTAAAATAACATACCAAGTTGTTTAAGAAGCAGTCCCTGCAAATGGCTGAATCTGAAAAACCGAAGATCTGGCTGGGAATTCAGGCACAGGTGAATACCATAGGAGTGACCCCCGGGACACGGAAGTGCTTAAGAAAAGGTGGTATGACATCAGGAGCATCACCAAGAAGAAGATGGCGGAGAACAAAAAACAAGCCAGCAAGACAGGAGGAGGACGGAACAGGGCATCTGCCCTGTCTGCACTTGAGCAGCTTGTGGAGTCCACCATAGAGCCAGCAAGTGTCTGTGGAATCGGGGATGCAGACAGCTCAGCCAGAGCTGCCACCAAACAAGGTAAGAAGAATGCACAATATTGTGCGCCTCCCCTTCCCAATCCCAAATCCCAATTAGGCTGTGTGAATCCCACTCCAGTACAGGTTTTTGTAAAGGCCAGCAATGCATTATGGGAGATGTATGTGGTATCATTCTTCCTCTCTTCCCTGGAATCTAGGTTTTATGGAACATGGAACTTGGAATCCAGGTCATGTCTCATGGTCAGTTACTCCTGGTGGCTGATTGATGAGGTGTAAAGAATAAACCTCTGTACCAACTTCCACGTGTGTTCCTGTATTATTTAAGAACATTACAATGTAGTCAGTGAAACACCTATCATGACAGTAATCACACTGAACAACAAGGAATGTGACACCCATCAGTGATTAGCAAGCAGAGGACATTGAGATAATGTGCCAGAAATGTATATTTATTATAGCTATGCAAGGCTGCCGGACTACTGAGCTAATGTACTATTTCTGCCCAAAGGCGAGACATCGCGCAGGAAGGGCCCCCAGAAGGAAAGAGCAGAGGAGGCCAGTGCAAGTGCAGGGCACACCACACCACCACCACTGGCATCACCACCACTGCCAGCGTCATCACCACTGCCAGCTTCACCACCACTGCCAGCTTTTACCACCACTGCCAGTGTCACCACTACTGCTAGCCTCACCCGCAGAAACACCACCTGCAGTGGTAAGACCCAGGAGGCCAGCTGTTGCCACGCTGCAGGAGATGGAGTCGTCCTCGGAAGACATGGGGGGGGGACATCAACTGTGCCAGTGGATGGCAGTAATGCTGGTTTGCAGTCCACCTCTGAGAGAGCATACACAGGTGCCAGACGCCGCAGGGCCCAGGAAAGCAGTCCACCTTCACAGGGTGAGGATCATCGTGTCTTCGCAGGGCTGTAGGCAAACATGGTGAAGGCGCAGCGCCTGCAAGGCATGGCAATCCAGTCAGTACAGCGGCAAATGAAGCACCTCAACAACAACATGGGGAACATTGAGAGGGGCATCAGCACTATGACCTCCATGCTGGTTAACAGCATGAAGGAGATGGCTGAGGGCATGCAGGACATGTCTCAGTCAGTGATGCTGCTGTGCAGCAAACTGGATGAGGACAGGGTAGCACTGTGCAGGGAGAGGCAGAGGATGGAACACCATACAAAGGCAGTGAACCGCCTAGCAACTGCCACTTTTCTTCTCTGCAGGCGCTCCGTGGCCATGCAGGAGGGGCTGGCACACTGCAGCAGTGATGTCTCTAGGGGGCTGGTCAAAGTAACAACTGCACTGGAAGTGCTGCTGACAACTCAATCTGCCAATACTGGTCCTGTGGATGTGGGGGACAGTGAGGAGACGACCAGTCGAAGCAGCATTACCCCCCCCCCGCAACTGACACCCGGAGGAGCAGTAGACGGCATGGTAGCTGGCACTGGCTCCACAGCCAGTGAAGACAGTCAGCTGATGGCATCCAGCACTGTTGTGCGTGGCCGCAGCTGCTGATGCAGCCCACACTTTGTGCACTAAATTGGGTGAAGTCACCCATGACATCCTCTTGGGGTTGTCACAATTAGAACTAGCTGGTTGAGCCCTTTCTGTAGTGGCGTAGTGCCCTATGATTAAAACTATATAATTTACATATAACGACTGGCTGTGTCTCCTTACTTACTTATAAATAGTTGCGTGTGATCTCTGCCCGTCTTTGTCTCCCATCTGGTGCTGGCACCACTCCTGCTGCGTTGGGCTCTGGCTGTGTAAATTCATCATCATCGTCCTCAGATAAGGTAATTCAACTTCTGTTCCTTTCTTAGTGGCAAGGTTGTGAAGCATAGCACAAGTAGCAATGATTTTGCAGCAGATGATGGGCGTGTACTGACTTTTGTGGAGGCAGCGGAACCTGCTTTTCAATAGTCCAAACGTGCGCTCCACAACGTTGCGTGTTGATTTGTGTGCCACATTGTATCGTCTCTCACGCGGGGTTGATGGGTTTAGGTAGGGAGTAAGGATAAAGGACCACACGGCATATGCGCTCTCACCTCGGTGAGAAAGAGACTGCCATTAATTACATTCACCAAAACATATTCATCTGTAGTATCTATCAGGGTGTGTCACGGTGATTTACCTAGCAAGTATCCTTCTCCAAATTCTCCCGCAGCCAGACGTGTGTAGATCCCACTGTTCTGGAAGACGTATGACTCGTGGGTGCTCCCAGGAAATTTGGACACGATGCCGGTGATTATGTTGGCAGCATCGCAGATTACCTGCACATTTATGGAGTGGGTGGACTTTCTGTTCCTGTAGATATACTCAGTGGTTGCAGATGGGCAGATTGGAATGTGTGTGCCATCAAAACACCCTATGACATGCGGGAACTGTGCCATTTGGTAAAAGTCTGTCTTGGTTTTCTGCAGCTCCGCCTGTGTGTTTGGGAAGCTAATGTAGTGATACATTCTCTGCATCATGGCATCCAGGAACTTGTTAAAGAAACGGGACAGGCAACTCTGTGACACCCCACCTACCGCAGCTATCACCCCCTGGTAACTGCAAGATGCAAGTAGGTGTAGGCTACAGAGCACCTGCACATGTGGTGGTATGGAGTGCGCCCTTGGTGTTGGGTGCTCCAGGAGTAGGTGCAGGTCCCTTTTCAAGTCCAGGATGGTATGGGGGTGTTGCCTGTACCTTTCATGGGTCTCAGCCTCAGTCAGTTGGAAGAGTGTGATGCGCTGTCTGTAAACGCGCTCCTCCCGTCTCCAGATCCTCACTCCTGCTGCCTGTAGCTGTAGCCACCTTGCTATCACATAGAAAGCCGCCAAAGAAATCCCACTGTTGCATTTTGAGACTGCTTATATGCACTGCAGCTGATTACAACCTGCTTTCAGTCAGTGTTAATCAACGACTCCTAAATACTGAATTTCATGAAATTCGGTATTACCGAATTTACCTACATCTCTTGATCGTTTTTACAGTTTCTTATTTACCGATTCAGTAAATAAGGAATCGGTAATTCAGATTCGGTAATTTAGAAATCGGTAATGAGGAATCGGTATTTACCGATTCTTAATTACCGAATCCATCCCTACATCTTGAATGCCTAAATACCGGTCGGTAACGGTGAAATTTACTGAATTTCACCCTTACCGACCAGTATTTGGGCCACCTACATCGGGCGCTTAGTTCCTTCCACTGGCCCCATCTGTTGGAAAATTTCTGAGTTAATCCTTGCACCTGACAGACCGTTTCCTCTACTTGCATGCACCAGTCCATGTTCTGAGCCTACTGGTACACCCCTGGGATCGTCCTACAACAGGATAATGTCCCTTTTGCAATATTACATACTTGGGAAGCATTTGTTCATTCCAAAGTCACCAGCTCTGGGTGAGACCAACCAACACTGCAATGGTTCTTGATAATTTTTGCCTTATCCTGGACCAGAACTGGATTTTTGGACAATCTCACACAGTATGGACTAGAGAACCCACGAAGGGGCGGCCCCACAGGCCTTTATCATTATCTATCCTCCCTATTCTAATCAATCATGTTCTGGGTAAGTAAGTTGTGTGAAATATTTTCTGTTGTATGAGGCAAAAACCTGCTCTGATCATGACCTCTCTAGGGTATCTACATGCTGCCCCCAGTCGTCATCCTCCAATACTCCCTGCTCCGCCTCCCATTTATATATAAGAGCCTCTATGTGGCCTTGGATATTATTTTTCAGTGTCCCCTGTAACTGGAATATGGCATATTTATGTAATGGTGCTGCAAGGACCCTAAATTCCAAGGGGGGTCAAAGCATAAATATATGTTAACCTTCATCGACTATTTTGTAATTGGCCCTCCATTTTTATGTCACCTTGAGCAGTGTTTTTGCAATATGCCTGTGTTTTTGTAAAATGCTTGCTTGGCAGAAACCTGTTCACAGAAACTTGTACGTTTTCACTCTTTGATCACGTACTGTGGATATGCCAACTCAATAGAAAAGGTTTCCACCCTTTGTCCTAAAAAGAATACAGGGGCAGGCACATAAAAGCTGCCTTGTATTAGAAATGCATGATTGGGGTCACAGGTCTTGAAAACTAAGAAAACGTACTTAGTTGAAGTTCACAGATTTCCTGCCAAGACACACAACTGTCAACTGTTGCTTTCAAGATCTTGATAATGGTGACCTTGCAGCTTCAAGTAGTAGATGATGGGGGCATGTGTAAGATGGCGGCAGCGTAGGACACCTACCTTGGAGCTCCGCCAGATCTTCAGGCCCAGCAGCAAGACAGCGGGGGAAAAGGCCCTTGACCCAAAATCAGCACCCATTTGCCCGTGTGATACTGGCGGGGGCACAAAGGAGAGAACTGCAGGGTTGAGAGCGGACGAAGAGCCAGCCCCTGGACGAGGCCGTCTGGCGGGGCGTAGCAGCCTGCAGCACAGAATCACCCGGGATGGTGCAGGACGTGGTCACTCCCACCAGTCCGGTGCTGAAGGACCTGTCGGGAGGCGGTCGGCTGGTGACCACCCCTCCAGACCCGACTTAACGGTGGTGCCATTGGGGGCTGGAGGGCCGCAGTTGCTGCAGTATTATTAACCACCCACGTGGGGACTGCGAGGCGGCCTGCTGGGCCCTGAGGTACTAGAGTGGTAGGGGGACATCGGGCAGTGCTTGGCCCGGGGTCTGGGGATACCTGGAACGGTGGACCCTCCCTCTCCCTTCCTGAACATTCCCTCCAGCTGTGGTTGGGCTGCGGATGGCTGTGGCATGTGGGGCAGGGACAGCCCATTTAGCACCTAATCATCGCCCCTCATGAGTGGTTCGGAATGAGGATCGATGCTTGCAGCCTGCTGCGGATCACACTGAGTGAACCGGCCCGTCCTGACCAGTGAACCGCAATATCACCCTGGAGCAGGAGTCAGAGACCTGAGGACACATTCGCACCTCCTGGTGAGACTGGAAGTGTGGGGGCAACCGAGAGAACGTGTGCTGGAGATGGCTCTGAGAGCACGTGTGGAGAACAGAGCTGTAAATGTTCACGCAGGCTCTCAACAGGCCCCTCTTGAGCCATAATGCCAGAGTCAGAGGCGAGGGCAATAGACTGTGGCCTTCTGCAGCCCACTGGTAAGTAGACCGCCCGCTCCGGCGGTCTCTGCTTTCCTCCCAGAGCCCCTGCCTTGCCCCCCCTCCTCTTTATCAGGAGCAGACTCAGAGCTTGGGACTGCCTCACCAGGGGCCTGCGGCTACACCACCCCGAGCAAGAGTACCTGCCATTTTCGGAACAGGGGCACATGGCACGGTGAGCAGATCGGTAAGCAGTGGTGTCCTCCCACCGAGCATTGAAGAACGACCCCACAGTAAAATATATATTTGCCTGGTCAAAAATGAAAAAAATGGACGTGCCATAGGAAGCTGAGGCCCCCAGAATGTCCACAGACAAAGCTGGTGGTGAAGGCAGTGGCGGGGAGGCAGTGGTATGTGGAGAAGTGTGGCTCAGTGGTTAGAGGCGGCAGACCCGGAAGCTGGGATCGACCGTGGACCAGGGTTCGATTCCCCGCCTCAGCGGGTCTCAGGCTCAAAAATTCCACGGCCTCGACAATTCTCGCTCCGGTGCCTACTCGACTCACGGGGTCTCACTCTGCAACTCTGGGCAATAGCTTGCTTAATCTCCACGACGGCCCCTCGCGGCGGGATGCCTGGCTTTCACCCTGTGGACACCCTGCCGGGGCCTCTCACAGGGGAATACCAGGACGGGTTCCCTAAGCAAGCGCCAGGATGCCCTTTGGGTGACAGGTTGCGCTATATAAGTACACCTACATTTACATTTACATTTACAGGTTTCTCCCATCACTAAGGCTTTTCTGGCGCAGTTGTTCAGCTCCCTTTGAGATTATCTTGCACAGCTCAAATGAGACATCAAAACCTATATCAATGGGATTAGACAAGATGTCATCACCATTGACCAAAGGTTGACATCGGTGGAGCAAAACCAGGACACCCGAGAATATGAACTGGAGGGTCACCGCCAGGAGCTACTGGAACTACAAGACCAGAACTAAGAGTTGCACTACCAGGTCAAGAACCTTGAAAACAGATCCCGGCGCTCCAACATATGTATTAAGGGCATGCCGGCCCGGGCCGTCGTGAGTGATCGGGAGAGGTTTGTGGTCCATCTCTTCAAGCATGTAACACCCTCCCTGAGGGACCAGGAGATCATTCTGGAGTGCACATACCGAGCTGGGAGACCGGCCAGTACATCAGGCAAGCCCAAAGATATACTCACCTGCATACACTATTATAGGCAGAAAGAATCTATAATGGCCGCAGCAATGGAGCTGAAAATCATTGTATTTGAGGGCTTCACGGTTTGGCTCTAACAGGACCTATACCCAACTACCCTGCAGGTCATAAGGTACTCAAAACACTAACCGACTTCCTACAGGCCCGGAAGGTGAGATACAAATGGGGCCACCCTTTTTGCCTGCAGTTCGTATGGAAGGAGGAGGTTCGGATAATTTGCACCCTGGATGTTGCTCACAATCTTCCAGATTTACCGGATCTTTGACAATCAGTGTCCTCCAGGTCCCCAGTCTAGAGGCCCGTGAGTGTGGAAGGCCGGACGTGAGGTGTTCCTCCAGGTGGAGACGGAAAACGCTGAATAAGCCTTCTGAAGCTGACAGCTGTGAGGAGTGATCGCAACTGCTCCACCACCTACATCAGGATTGGAACTGTGTTCCTGCCACCAATGACCATTAGGCGGCCCAAGGCATTGGCCCCCTCTGGCCCCCTGGTCGTCTTTCAAGCCCCTGTATGGCAGCTGTAGAGTCGGCCTGGGTATCTGCCCTACTTATCCCCAGCTGGGTGGTCTTCTCCCGTGAAGCCCCACATGGAGGACGAGCTCCACAACAGTACTCGCCTATGACATGGACCCCGAATTTGATGTTCCGATTGCTCCCCGAAGGGGGATGTTGTTTGATTTCCTTATCTTACTTTGCTATTCTCTGCTTGCTTTTCTCTAGCCTTCTACCCTTTCCTACCCCTCCGTTATACAGCCCAGTCCCTTACCCTAGGGGGTGGGTGGAAAAGTGTGGTACCTGGATGAGCAGACAATGTTTTATAAAGGCGTTGACCATGGTGTCTTTGCTTAGCCTCAACGTCCGAGGCCTTAATGCTCTTGTGAAGAGACTAGCAGTTCTCTCATTCCTCAAAGATGGAAAATGCGATATTTCATGCTGCAAGAAACCCACCTGCTTCAAAATGACTGCTGGCGGCTGTGCTCTCGCTGGTTCAACCGACAGTATTTTTCATCTGGGCCCTCCAAGGGAGAAGGGATAGTTATCTTGTTTGCTATGCATTTCGCAGGGAAGGTAAAGAGGGTCTTCCTGGACATTCTGGCCGAGTGTTAGCACTACATGGCTTAATACAGGGTACCCGGTACACGATAGCCACTGTTTACGCACCCAATCACAGGCAGGAAACCTTTTTCAGGGATGTTTTGGGGGGCTCCCTGTTATCCACCCCAGATAGGGAGATGGTGGTCGCGGGCGACTTCAACGTCATGATGGAGGTGAAGAAAGATAGGTCCATCCTCCGAACGGGCCACGATGGGGAACTCACTCCAGGCACCAGGTGGTGGTTAATGTGACCCTCTGGGGCTACTTTGTTGGAATTGCCACAGAATATACTAGAGAACAGCAGCATAAGGTCTGCTGTTCAGAAGCTCAGATTAAGGAGCTGGAGACAGCTCATACCCGGTCAGGTTCTATGGTGGTTACCCGCCAATTAACAGCTAGCCACAATAGACATGGGAAGGCCGGAATACGCAACAAGGCGGGTTGCCTGTTAGCGCATCGCCTTTGGGCGCATGTCATGGAACTACAAATATCAGAAGTGCAGGGGCCAGATGGCTGCATATGCAACAAGGATGAGGGCATTGCAAACGCCTATGGTACGTTCTATAGGGATCTTTACACTGCCGAGCTACTGCATGATGAAGCCACGACGAAATACTTGGTCCAGGTTTATCCACCAGATAACGCCAAGCCTGTGTTCACGGCCCTGAAAAAGACATTACAATACAGGAGGTACTCACTGCTATACACAAACTTCAACCCCACAAAGCGCCAGGCCCAACGGTTATGGAAGGAGATTTTTACAAAACGTTTGCCTCCCAACTAGCCCCAATTCTCACGTGATTATTTAATTCAATTGACAAAAGAGGTGTGCTACCGGACTCAATGCGACTTGCTACCATCACAGTGATTCCAAAGCAAGGCAATTTTTACCAGGGTAGTGGCCCATAGGTTGGCACCCTAAGTACAGGGACTGGTCGACCCTGATCAGGCTTGGTTTATCCCAGAGCGAGGATGCAGCGACAAAACGAAAATACTCTGCTATTTATTGGACAAAGTACAACGCTCCCGGATCCCAGCACTCGGATTGACTGTCGATGCAGAGAAGGCCTTTGATTGGGTACATTGGCCATGGGAAGGATGGCAGCCGTCAAAATGACACTACTCCCTAAACTATTATATGTAATGCAAAGTCTGCCACTCCAATCTCCTTCACCAACACTAAACAAACTGCAGACATTGATCTGGGACTTTATCTGGGAGGGTAAACGGGTAGGAATGGCTAGAGCACAGGCTTTTCTCCCACTATCTGCTAGAGGAGTGGAGATCCCAAACATCTGCAGGTACTACCAGGTGTCCCAGATGTGTGCAAATCTTTTGGATGAGTTTCGTAAGCTTTCCTGCCCTCAATACCTACAGATACTTTGGCTGACAGTCACAGAACACACTGCACAACAGTAGATTGTTACCACTCTCACTAGGTATCTCTTCTTAGAGTAATGACACCCCCTCTTTCCTCCCCCCTTCCTCTCGTTCCTATCTATATTTTCTGTTTCCATCTTCTTTGTTTGACACCTACCAAATAAGCTTTCTTTTGCAACTATTACTGGCCAAGAGTTGTCGGTGGTTCCTATTGTACTGTTGTCAATCTATATGAAACCAATAAAAAAGATTTAAACCCAAGTAGTAGATGATTTAGCTCTCGCCATATAACCTGCATTTATGATCTCATCTATAAAAGGCTTAACGTAACCCCAGTGAGGCAGAACACTGTGGCAGTTTGGTCGATTGAGTGTTTCCTCTTGAGCTTGGGGCTCTTTATTTGCATACCACGTCTGCGTGCTGACTGTTTATTTCCTTTCAGAAATAATGCTTTTACAGGGACTTTGTCCTTCCACCATATGTCCCCTAATTTAGATATGCCCAGGAGGTCCCATTTTGCATTATGGATGGCTGAGTCTCACAGGGGTGTTTCCAATGGAATTTTACCCTGCCATCCTAATGTTCAGTTGGATTTTATCGAGATATTGATAACTGTAGCTGTCTGCCCAACAAAGGGCATTGGCCTGCCACTGTGGTAATTCTATTAATTTAGCCACCTTCCAATGCATCATGAGTGAACGTCTGGTGATGAGAAGGGCTAGCTCAATTAGTCTTGGTAAGACTATATAGCCTCTGTTGCCAACATTCTGGTTTCTTGATATCCTGGCAGCTGGTGGCCATAGAAAGGGTAGTGCAGACAGTATCGCAGAAAGATTGAGCATGGGGACAATCCCAGAACATGTGTTTTATATCCATGTGCAAGGCCAAACATTGTGAGCACGATGCGGAGGCCATTGCATACATTTGCTGGAGTATGGCAAGTGCGATGAAATATGTTATGCTGAATGAATTGAAATCTTGCAGGAGATTTTGTGGGGAGGGATAGGGTCCTGTACCATTCCGTCTGTGTGAGGGGATATCCCACGTCTTCATCCCACTGAGTCCGTAGATGTGGCAGAGGGGGTTGTGTATGGTCAGGGATGGCACAGACAAGCCACATGAATGATCAGTCTCTGCCCAAATCTGATGGAGTAGAGTGCTCGGGTCAGAGGGTGTGGGGAGGATGTCATGTCAGTGATACCCCAGATGTGTCCTTGTTGAGCGATAAAGCATCTGTGAGTCAAGAATTGGCCTGCCAGCAGCTCCAATTGGTCTATTAGAGAACTGAAGGGATCAGCAATCTGTCTTTTAATAGGTTGCCGATAAACATGAATTCAGACAACACCATTTTGGTTATATGTCCGTATGTGTTCTTATTTAATCTTGACATGATGTAGAGTAGACATTTGACCCAGACAAAATGTCGCATTGATGGCTGCATATGTCATCAATCAAATAGCTTGAAACTTGCACAGTTCTTAGAAAGATAAAGTCAGGCAACATCTGTGTCTAATAGCAGATATGAAAATGATTCTCCTTTAATCGAGAAAGATGCCGACTTTCATTATTTGAGAGAGGCAAGATGGCAGCCTCAATTAGCCAACATGTAGTTGGGAGTAGGGACCTACATAAGATGGAGTCGGACATTAGGGACTTTATGTCAAGTGGAACGGATAAATGGTAGTGGTAGTACTTCTCACCAAATTAAAAATCGGTCAAGTTCGATAGAGTGGGGACATGGATAACACAAAGTGCCAAGGGACTCTTGATCATGTCAGGGGACCTAAATTAGACACTACACCACCATATGGATTGAATTACAATGTATGTACTCCCTGGGCAAGACATCAAGAGATTATAGAACTTTGCAAGAGCTTTCTGACTTCCAGACCTCTGGTAAACACTCACTCTGACATACAGGAATGCTCATATGTGTATAATAATATGCATTCACTCTAGACTAAACTACTTTCTAACGCCAATGACATTGAGGGGTAGAAATGGGAACACAAATTTCCTGCTAATTACATTAAAAACCCTATGCATTCAAGTGAGTAACTCGATCCATGAATCCTACGAGACTGGGGCACTAAGACACTATTGGTACACTCTACAGATTTATACCTTAAAGAAAATTCTGCATCGGTGGTATCAGGGGTGACACTCCGGGAAGCGTATCATCCAAGCCATTAGGATCAGCAGACATTGGAATAAGAAAAGTGCGTACGAGGGGCCGATTCACAGAACTAATTTAAGACAAAATCATAAACTTACTACTTTTGGTATTCACAGAAGGCATTTAGTAGTCTTAAATTAGGATTTTGTCTTAAATTAGGATTTTGTCTTAAATTAGGGTTTTGTCTTAATTACGATTTTGCCTTAAGTTAGGATTTTTTTCTTAAGTTAAACTTAAGTTTAACTTAAGTTTGTTCTAAGTTTAACTTAAGACAAAATCCTAACTTAAGACAACATCCTAATGTAAGACAAAATCCTAACTTAAGACTACTAAATGCCTTCTGTGAATACCAAAAGTAGTTCGTTTATGATTTTGTCTAAAGTTAGTTCTGTGAATCAGCCCCCAAGAGTTGGAACAGTGGAACAGTGCTTAGACCAGTGAGAAATTTTATACAGGAGCTGAGAATGGAACTATCTCAACACATTGAGCTTCTGAGAGACGAATATAGATAGGTAGTGGAGGAGGAAGCAAAAGTGCTCTTCCGAGCAAAGTTACACAAATTGTATGAGGTAGGCAACAAGGTCAGTATATTAATGGCCTAGCTGGCACACAGGGTGGAGGATCAAACGTGGATTTAGAATATAGTGACAGATGCTGAAAACTTGCTGGAATCCGGGAATCATATTGCACAAGTCCTTGCTATGCATTTAGAACAGCTCTACCGGTCCAAACTAAGGTGCTCTACAACACAAATGGAGATATTTGTGAATGACCCTTCCCACCACCACTCTGTCTAAAGATGCACCCCTGTTGGGTCAGACAATACCTGTGAAAAAGGTCCAGGATTCCATTACCCAAATGCACTTGGTGAGGGCACTGGTACCCAACAGGCTGCCTGCGGAATTCATACAAAAGAGAAGTCACTGTAAGATTGCTCCTCATTTCAACCCATATCATTATTACATGTTGAGGCCGAAATTCTCGCCAAGGTTTTGGCACACTTCTTATATCAAGTAATCAATGACCCATTGCAATGCTGGGCAGCAATTACTAAATTCTGAGTAAAATCTTGACAACTCGACTATACGTCGACTAATACCTGAATGTATCCACTCATATCAAAATGGGGTTATACCTTGAATATCTACATCTCTCTATTTATACGCCAATTACATGGGAAATTGGAGAAAGCCCTACCACGCTGACCATATTCCACCTGGCCAATCTTAGACCTAGAAAAAGCATTTGACATGTTTGACTGGGAATACATTTTTGCTGTGTTGCGCAAATTAGAACTAGGCACCAGGATGCTATGACTAATTAAATGTATCTACTTTGATCCAGCCGTAAGGTTCAAAATTGGTGAACTTATATCCGACCTCGTCCCCATATGGGGATGCCCACATCCACCGCTGCTTTTTTTGGTGGTGATTGAGCCCCTAGCCAGCTGCTTGTGACAGAGGAAAGGTGATTGGGGCTCACCACTGGGAGACATGGAACATACAGCATCCCTCTATGTGGACAATGTCTTTATCTACTTTAGGGATATCTCTGAGGGGTAGACTCAGTGGCAGGCATCCTCCATGAGTTTGAACAGGCTTTGGAGCAGGCCGTAAATTGGATCAAATTAGGCCTGCACAAGCTATCACCATTGATGACTACCTGGTGGTATGGTATGCCTCCACATTTCGCTACCTTGGCATAAACATCTATCATTCTAATGGAGATATGCTTGATGGGAACCTGATGAAGACAGTGTTTTCCCTCCGAGCACAGACCACGTTTTAGCACTCTCTTCTGCTCACTTTGCATGGCTCTGGTCAAAAGGGTGATGCTTCCAAGACTACTTTGCAAACCTCCCCATATCAATCCCTAAATGCCCAGTTCTGAACACTGAATACCATATTAGGGAATCTTATAAGGAGCACAGAATGGTGTAAAGCTGCAGTGTCCAAGCTTAAACTCCGAACAGACCTGGGGGCCCTCAGAGCACCAGACTTTAAACACTATTACCTGCCCACGCACCTCCGGTGGCCTGCCTGCTGGGCATTATCTAGTTGAGGTGGGACTGCATGAAACAACAGCTGCGAATAACCTTGTTTGTGAACTTTCTATGCCGAAAAAAAGTCCACCCACGACCTCTAATAAACTAGTGCCCATGGCCCATAACAGATATATCAGGGCCTTAAAGGCCCACCCTCCTAGCCCCCTAAAGCAATGGAGATTGCATTAACACCTTGGCTGCTTGACTCATTCCCTGCTGTGCTGGACCTTTAATGGGAATGAGTGTGGTCATGACGAGCTCAGCTCATCATGAGCATGGAAGGGGTTAAAGAGCATACGCAATTTTCAACAGGCCACAAAGGGAGAGACGGGAAGGACTTGAGGTTTTTTTACCTTATATATTAATAAGGAAATGTCTGAGATGCAGACCTCGAGGCACATAATCTATGTCAGGCATTCTTAAATTTATGTCAGAAATTTCAATTGCTGATAAGATTTAGGGCTTGAGTACGATCTTGGTAGACAGGGTTACTCCATCACAAACGTGATGGATATCCCATCTGTCGTATTACAAGTCCATTATATCGTATGGACTTTGTACTATCGTGGACAGGATATCCATCACATTTGTGACTAAGTAACCATGTCCACCAAGATTGTAATCAGGCCCTTAGTATATAAGGACAACCACTTGAGTACTTGTCAGGAGAGGTCATTCAACCAGATTATCGCCCAAGATTTTGCCAGAGATGGTCTCATCTACTGCCGACACACTTCACATTTGCCACATATTGCTTGAACATGAAGCTGATAACATAGAGTCCTGGAGAAAGATTGACTGACTGCTACAGCAGCATGTGTTTGCTCTTAGCAGGGACTCTGTTTTCGCGCCTCTGCTGATAAAGGCAGCCTTTGATCTCAACAAGGTATGCAGTACATCTCTTCTCCCTAAGAAACTCTAGACCGCAAGTTGCGCTGCCTTCCATGCTCCCTTAATATAGCGCACAGAAGTAGACGTTAGGGCAGAGGTCTTCAAACTTTTTGATACCGAGACCCCCTTTTAAAACCTTTTTAGGCGTAAGGACCCCCTTCCGACAAAAGTTTCTAGAAACTGGTACTCCTCATCATCAACTTTTGACAAACATAAATGCGCCTGTTAGACCTCATCACATCCCTCCATCATTCATCCACCCACACTTTCACACATCCATCCATCCACCCTTTCATCCTTCCGTCCATACATCCATCCTTCATCCATCCTTTCATCCTTCCATCCATACATCCATCCTTTACCCATCCACCCTTCCTTCCATCCACCCATCATTCATCCACCCACCTTTTCACACATCCATCCATCATTCATCCATGCAACCTTTTATCCATTCATACATCCATCCACCCTTTCATCTTCCCATCCATACATCCATCCTTCATCCATCCACCCTTTCATCCTCCCATCCATACATCCATCCATCCATCCTTCACCTATCCACCCTTTCATCCATCCATCCATCCACCCACCCTTTCATCCATCCATCTACCCATCATTCATCCCCCCACCTTTTCACACATCCATCCATCCATCCATCATTCATCCATCCACCCTTTCATCCATCCATCCTTCATCCGTCCACCCTTTCATTCTTCCATCCATACAGCTATCCTTCACCAATCTATCCTTCATCCATCCACCCTTTCATCCTTCCATCCATTATTCATCTATCCACCGTTTCATTCATCCATCCACTCATCATTCATCCACCCACCTTTTCACACATCCATCCATCAATACATCCATCATCCATTCATTCACCCATCCTTTACCCATCCACCCTTCCTTCCATCCACCCATCATTCATCCACCCACCTTTTCACACATCCATCCATCATTCATCCATGTAACCTTTTATCCATTCATACATCCATCCACCCTTTCATCCTCCCATCCATACATCCATCCTTCATCCATCCACCCTTTCATCCTCCCATCCATACATCCATCCTTCATCCACTCACCCTTTCATCCTCCCATCCATACATCCATCCACCATTTCATCCATACATCCATCCACCCACCCTTTCATCCATCCACCCATCATTCATCCCCCCACCTTTTCACACATCCATCCATGCATCATTCATCCATGTAACCTTTTATCCATCCATACATCCTTCCACCCTTTCATCCTCCCATCCATACATACATCCATCCTTCATCCATCCACCCTTTCATCCTCCAATCCATACATCCATCCATCATCCATCCACCCTTTCATCCTTCCATCCATACATCCATCATACATCCTTCCACCCTTTCATCCTCCCATCCATACATGCATCCATCCTTCATCCATCCACCCTTTCATCCTTCCATCCATACATCCATCATTCATCGATCCACCCTTTCATCCATCCATTCACCCTTCATTCATCCACCCATCTTTTTACACATCCATCCGTCATTCATCCATCCACCCTTTCATCCATCCATCCTTCCGTCCACCCTTTCATTCTTCCATCCATACATCTATCCTTCACCAATCTATCCTTCATCCATCCACCCTTTCATCCTTCCATCCATACATCCATCATTCATCCAATAACCCTTTCATGCATCCATCCACTCATCATTCATCCACCCACCTTTTCACACATCCATCCATCCTTCAGCCTTTCATCCATCCATCCACCCATCATTCATCCACCCACCTTTTCTGGCCTCTCTCATGGGGGGGGATCAGTATCTCTCTGCGTCGTCTTCCTTCTTCTTTCCCGCTCATGGGAGGGCATCTCTGTGCCTCCCTGCTGGGGGCGGGGACGTGTCACGGGACCCACAGCTCCAGGTGCGCAACATCCATTGAACTCAAAGGGGCTACACTACAGCCACTCCCCCCCCCCCCTAGCTCCCCCAGCTCGTGTATGTGAGCCGGACTGTAACAGCTTCAGGGACACACACAGTCACACCCAAGTACTTGACAGGTCTTTAAAAGACCTTTTACTAGTTAATGAGGCGTTGATGTTTTTCACACCTCGGTGTGAATTAGGCCTCCGCCGTGAGCACCCTCAGCCCAATGCCAGGAACTGCACTCTGCAGAATCTGCGACCCCCTTCCCAGGACTCCACGACCCCCCTGGGGGTCGCGCCCCACAGATTGAAGACCGCTGCGTTAGGGTGTTAGGTTCTAGATGACATTTTTAATGGCACTTGAACAATACAAGAAATTGTTAATTTTATTCTCGTTATTTATAACATGCATTCTTGCTATTTTTATAATATTCTGTGTAGTTGTTTTAGATGTACTGAGAAACAGATTGGTACTGTAATAATAAATACTTTTAACTTAAAAAGTGTTCATTCTTCTTAGTACAGTGTGTGTGAAATGGTGAGTAACAAAATAATGCTTTTTAGGGTCGTGCCCTGCGTTGCACGGCACAGCATTGCTCGCGCAGGCGAGAGGCCTTTTGTCCGGGGTTCTGAAACGGACCCTGGAATTGTACAAGCTCGTGCGTATGTTTTTACTTTTGTGGCCTGCTATTGGCCTTTGCCTGCATGTTTTTTTTTAAGATAGCTGTCAGAAGGTTCAAGTAACACTGGAGTCGACGCAGGTTCCTATGCCCACCACCTCTAGAAGGAATAACTTATGTATTACACTCTAAATAATTTCTGTGATTACTTGGAATAACAGGTGATGTCTCTTACCCTCTGTATGAGCTGACTGGCCTCTCTATGTAGTAGGTGTCGGGTTCTTCTCTGTTCCTTCAAGTGGCCCAGAGCGAAGGACTAATTGGAAATTGGCTTGGAGAGTCTCTTGGGAAATTGGGATAGCTGAATGTTCAGACTAAAGAATAGTTCGCTGAAGAAGACACTGAAATGACTAAACCTTGCTATAAGTAAGCTAAATATTGTCCTAGATAAACAGTCTAAATCTACGGTGAGGTAATAGCCCCTACTCTGATACTACGAAATATCTAACTAGAATCCTATGAAGTGGCACTAACTAAATGCAATACTACGAAATTCTTCAATAAAAGTCACTTGCCAGAATCCCACGTTGCGCATGCGATAAGAAACAACCAAGAACAAGAAGCGCTGACAGGAATTTTTCGGAACAAGAACTTCACACGAGAGCCGCGCTATGACTCCGGTGAAGAGGTCAGTTGAAGTGCGCAGATTCCAGAGCATCCGTGCGCTTCATCTCCACAGCTGCTCGCGCGCTCTCGAAGCCTAGAACGCTCACTCCACACTGTTCGTGATCCTCCTCGGCGGCCATGTTGGGGTACTTGCTTTCCTAGGTTCAAGACACAGCGCTGCAGGAATAACGTGGTCAGTCTATGCTGTCTCCTCCAACGTGGATATTTAGAGACTTGCTTTAATGACCGCTGAGTTTTCGCTTGCACTGACCTAATGCTAGCTATAGTGCTTGAAGTCTTGACAGTACCCCCTTTCAAGAATGGTCCTTCCAAAGTGGGTTTGTTGGGGTGCGCCTTATGAAAGGCTTCAACTAGTCGTGGGGCATTTACATTGACTGATGGTTCCCACAACCGCTCTTCAGGTCCGTACCCCTTCCACTCTATCAAGTAAAACAGTTTATTCTTAGTGACCTTGGAATCTAAGATCCTGCTGACCTCGTACTCCTCACTAGATTCTACCGCTATAGCGGGTGGGGAGTCTTTTAACCTGACCTTATCTGGACTTTTCTTCAGAAGGGAAATGTGGAAGGTCGAATGAATTTTCAATGACTTTGGTAATTGTAATTTCACCACTACAGGGTTAATGATCTTATGGATTTTAAATGGCCCTATGAATCTAGGCTGAAACTTCCGATTACCCTTCAATCTCAAATGTTTAGTGGATAGCCACACCTGATCGCCTACTTCAAACTGGGGACCTTGTCTTCTCTTTTTATCTGCCTGTTTCTTATAGGACTGTTTGGCCCTGATTAAGTTTCTCAATGCTCTTTTGTAAGAACCCTGTAGCTCATCCATTACACTAGTAACGGCGGGGACCTCACCAATCTGTTTTCCAAGTGTGATAGTCGGATGTCTGCCTGTATTCAAGTAAAATGGAGTAAACCCTGTGGAGTCATGTGTTGCGTTATTGTATGCGAATTCTGCAGTCCACAGTAATTCAGACCATTCAACATCCTGCTCTAACAGATAGAGGCGTAAATACTGCTCTAGATCTTGGTTCAACCTCTCGGTCTGACCGTCTGTTTCAGGATGATAACTAGTCGAATAACGTGTATCTATACCTAAATTGTGCATAAAGGTCTTCCAAAATTTCGACATGAACTGTGACCCCCTATCTGAAATGATTACTTGTGGAATCCCGTGTGCCCGAATTATGTGTTGGTTAAAGGTCTGCACTAATTGTGAAGCTGTGGGTACAGTCTTGAAGGGAATGAAATGTCCCATTTTTGAAAATGAGTCCACCACCACCAATATCACCGTGTTGCCTTGACTAGGGGGCAGATCCACTATCAGATCTAGTGTCACTGTGTGCCATGGGTAGGGTGCGTTGGGTAAGGGTTGCAATAACCCTTGCGGGGCCTGTCGACTAGGCTTCCCCTTGATGCAGATCTCACAGGTCGAAACATATTGTCTTACTTGGGCTGTCAAATCTGGCCACCAAAAGTGTCGTCTGACCAGTTCTTCAGTCTTCTTCACTCCTTTGTGACCCGCCAACCGGTCATCGTGGCAACCTTTCAAGGCCTCTTCTTGAAGTTTTCTGGTCGGAAGATATAGCTTGCCTTCATGATAAGGAAGTCCATCGACAAGAGTTCTTTTTCCATCCGACTCAGCCCACTTACGGAGATCCTCCTCTGAGCAAACTTGCTGAATTTGTTCATCGAATTCTTTCAATTGCATGTCCCCGATAATTTGTTTCAACTGAACTATCGGTTCTTCGACTGAAGGTTTTTCTTCGGCTGTTGGGTTCATGCGTGAAAGGGCATCGGCCTTCCCATTTTTCGCACCTGGTTTGTACGTGATCACGAAGTCAAATTCTGAGAAATACAGAGACCATCTCAATTGACGTGGCGAAAGTGTTTTTGCAGACTTGAGAAATTGGAGGTTACGATGGTCTGTAAATACAGTGACAGTATGCTTGGCCCCCAGTAAGTAGTGTCGCCAGTCTTGGAATGCTTCTCGAACAGCCAACAATTCCTTGTCGGCGATGGAGTAATTACGCTCCGTGTCAGACAGCTTCCTGGACCGGTAGGCCACCGGATGCAGTTGTCCCGTCGTTTTGTTTCTCTGCGATAAAATTCCTCCGGTTGCAAAGTCTGATGCATCTGTTTCAACGAAAAATGCTTGTTCCGGATCGGGGTGCATTAGGATAGGGGCGCTAATGAAGGCAGTCTTCAAGTCTTGGAAGGCTTGTTCTGCAGTTACGGTCCACACAAATTTTTGCCCCTTCTTTAGCAGGTGAGTGATGGGAGTGACTTTAGACGAGAAATTAGGAATGAACCTCCGGTAAAAATTGGCAAAACCAATAAAACATTGGATTTCCTTCACACTCCCTGGCGATGACCACTCCTGAATGGTACGGACCTTTGAATTATCCATCTCGACCCCAGCTGCGGACAACATGAATCCCAAGAACTCCACCTTCTCAGCATGGAATGAACACTTTTCCAACTTCACGTACAAGTGGTTATCTAGAAGCTTCTGGAGTATGGCTCGCACATGCTTGACGTGATCTTCCATCTTGTCGGAAAAAATCAATATGTCATCAATATACACCACAGCCACTCGATCCAAGAATTCTCGCAGAACATCGTTTACGAAGTTTTGAAAGGCTGCTGGGGCATTGCTCAACCCATACGGCATTACTTGATACTCAAACAATCCATACTTGGTCCGAAAGGCTGTTTTCCATTCATCACCCTCGGCCACTCTCACCAAATGGTAAGCCCAACGCAGATCAAGCTTGGTGTAAATTTTTGCTCCTTTGACTTGGTCCAATAGCCGATTGATGAGAGGTAATGGGTACCGGTTTTTCACTGTGACTTGATTCAAGGCTCTATAATCAATACACGTGCGGAGGGTCCCATCCTTCTTGGGCCGGAAGAAAAGCGGAGACGAAACTGGAGATTGTGATGGCCTTATGAATCCCATTTTAGTGTACTCTTCCAAATATTCTTTGAGATAGATGTTTTCCTTTTCAGTGAGCGCATAAACTCGACTACAGGGCAGGTTGGCACCGGCTTTCAACTCAATCTTACAATCGTAGCTCCTGTGCGGCGGTAGTTTCTCTGCATTCCTTTTGTCGAACACACTTGCCAAATCTTGGTATTCTTTAGGTATTTCTTCTGCGCTAACAGTGCAAATGCGGAGCGACAATTTAGCCAACTCCGTAGCCGGCGATCCCTCGCACTCTTCTGGACCTTTAGCAAAACAATTCCTCTGACAAAATTCCGAGTTCATCTTGACCGTCCTCCTCTCCCAATCAATAATCGGATTATGAGTAGTCAACCATGGCAAACCCAAGATCAGCTGGAACTGAGGTGCATCTATGAGGTTAAATCTGATAAATTCTCGATGACCCTGCAACCCCTCCAATTCTAAGGTCTCCGTTTCTTCTACTATGGGTCCTGAAGTCAAATTGGAACCGTCGACCGCTTTTACTACTTCGAGGTTCTTCTTCTTAATCGCCTTTATGCCCATCTCTTGCGCATATTTCAGGTCGCAGAAGTTCCCTGTGGCCCCCGAATCAATCATAACTGAAACTTCTTCCAACTTCTGGGGTCCGAATTTGACTGTAAAAAACACAGTAAGGTGAGGGGCCGCTGACTGTAATGTGTTAATCCGTTGCTGAGGTTCATGAGTTGACTGTTCGGAACATCCCACCAGGGCAACTCCCTTTACTGGTGGGATCGATCTTTTAACCCCTGGCTATTTTTGTTTCTCTTCGGACACTCTCTCACAAAATGTCCCGAGGTACCACAATACAAGCACAACTGGTTTGCTCGCCTCTTGTCTTTTTCTTCCTGTGAGAGAGGTCCTCTGATGGAACCTATTTGCATTGGTTCCTCTCCGGTACCAGTATCGCGTTTTGAGGGTTCAGATCTCATACGGTCTAGGCGTGGCACAAATGACTTGTAATCTCGCTTCTTCTCTGACCTTCTTTCAAACAATCGATGTTCAATTTGAAGAACCAAATCTATAAGTTCTGATATTTCCTGAGGACGTTTTGGGATCTGTGCTAATGCATCTTTTATTTCATCTTTAAGACCTCGATAGAATATCGCCGCACGTTTACTGTCGGGCCAATCTGTTTCGACGATTAGTTTGTTGAACTGGGCTATATATGCTACCAATTCTCGATTGCCTTGCTTGAGATCTAGGAGTTCATTGTCTGTAGCTTGGTTGGCCGTTCTTCTATCGAATATTCGTAGAAATTCTTTCTTGAAACGGTTAAAATCATATAATGCTGCGTCATTTCGAGAGACCAACGGCATAGACCAGGCAGCGGCGTCACCGCTCAAGTAAGACAACATGAATGCGACCTTGGCTTGATCCTCTTTGAAAACTACTGATCTGCACAAGAAATGCAAGGAACATTGCGTGAGGAAAATTTGGGCCTTATGGGGGTCCCCGCTAAAGCGTTCTGGGTTGGCTAAAGGAACAATTGGAGCCACTGAATGAATCACTTGCGTGGCCACTTCTGCACCAGAGTTATGAGAGGAATTGAAACTAGGTAAAGGAGTTGTTCCCGCAATGAGTTCCTCTAATTTCTGTTGAACGTGACGAGTTTCTTGTTGGGACCTTTTTACCTCATCCCTAAGGACTCTATTCCTTTCTGTGGAGCGTGTAAGCTGGGCCTGTAACCCTTCTAAGATTCCCGCCAAGGAGTTCATATCGAATCCCTCAGTCATGTCGACTCGAGTGAAAAGTTGGCACTTCAATCTGTCAGAAGGTTCAAGTAACACTGGAGTCGACGCAGGTTCCTATGCCCACCACCTCTAGAAGGAATAACTTATGTATTACACTCTAAACTATTTCTGTGATTACTTGGAATAACAGGTGATGTCTCTTACCCTCTGTATGAGCTGACTGGCCTCTCTATGTAGTAGGTGTCGGGTTCTTCTCTGTTCCTTCAAGTGGCCCAGAGCGAAGGACTAATTGGAAATTGGCTTGGAGAGTCTCTTGGGAAATTGGGATAGCTGAATGTTCAGACTAAAGAATAGTTCGCTGAAGAAGACACTGAAATGACTAAACCTTGCTATAAGTAAGCTAAATATTGTCCTAGATAAACAGTCTAAATCTACGGTGAGGTAATAGCCCCTACTCTGATACTACAAAATATCTAACTAGAATCCTATGAAGTGGCACTAACTAAATGCAATACTACGAAATTCTTCAATAAAAGTCACTTGCCAGAATCCCACGTTGCACATGCGATAAGAAACAACCAAGAACAAGAAGCGCTGACAGGAATTTTTCGGAACAAGAACTTCACACGAGAGCCGCGCTATGACTCCGGTGAAGAGGTCAGTTGAAGTGCGCAGATTCCAGAGCAGCCGTGCGCTTCATCTCCACAGCTGCTCGCGCGCTCTCGAAGACTAGAACGCTCACTCCACACTGTTCGTGATCCTCCTCGGCGGCCATGTTGGGGTACTTGCTTTCCTAGGTTCAGGACACAGCGCTGCAGGAATAACGTGGTCACTCTATGCTGTCTCCTCCAACGTGGATATTTAGAGACTTGCTTTAATGACCGCCGAGTTTTCGCTTGCACTGACCTAATGCTAGCTATAGTGCTTGAAGTCTTGACAATAGCACACAATAGGCCAAAGGCGGGCGCATTGCTCCGTCCGTGGCCTATTGATGTCTATTACACGCATTCCTGCCATATGGTTTCAATTATCGTGCCCAGACACGGGCGCGATAATTGAAGACATATGGCTCGCTGTCGCGCGCGCACCACTAGCGGGTGTGGTTTTGTTTTTACAATAGAAAGCGATCGCTTTTCGTGCCGCTTTTTTGTTGATGTTTTGAAACCTCCCTGTTGTTAATCACCATCACCAAAGGGTCTGCGTGTTGCAACCTTCTGATTACTAGTTTGCCGTGGAGGTTCGGGCAGATATTCTGGTTTCTTGTCACATGTGACTGGTGCGAGCTGTGGTGCGAGCCGTCAGTCCCTGTCAGGGTTGTTGGTAGCATGGAGCGCTGAAGACTCCTGGAACGGTGGGACTGGTGAGGACTGTTGATATTCGGAGCGCCTGGTACACACCTACAGGTAAGCTCTTGTTTCTCGCTCGATATGGGGGCGTCGGCCGCCCTGGTGATCTTATGCCGCTGGGACACCGCCGCTGGCCCCTGGTTACTGCTTGATAATCAAACATGTACATTCCTCACGTCTGTAGGTGCCTTCTTCCATCTACAAAATGTCACGTCACCCCCTCAACGCATGTCCACAACATAATAGTGATAAACTTCAGAAGAGGGTTCAGTGTGTCAGTGATTGCTCAGTATCTTTGAGAGCCGCCTTTCTTCGTCATTCTTACAAGGACATTGACTTTATAGTATTCCGAATTTATGGTTGAATCTTCGAAGTGGAAAGGTGTTTTCTCGAAAGCATTATAAAGATGAGCGTTTGGTGTGGTTAGGCTTATGTGCGATTGTCAAATACATCTGAGAGGCATTTGTGTCTGACAACAATACTCTGGCAGGCGTCTGTTGCAAATGTTGACGTTGTTCGCACTATTTGCTTGTAATCCTTTTAACGATTGTTTTTTACTTGAACAAAGTGCATACCTAGTTTTTCCTGGGATGAGTTCTGATGTGAAAATCCCCCATGAAGGGCCGATTAGGATCTGTGGGTTTTTTATAATGTGCCCATGCGACTGTACCTTTGTGTAACTTTGTGGGTTACTTTAAATATTTTAGCATTTGCTTTTGAATTTCGCTTCATTGAATTTATATGGCAAGTCCTTTGGAGAGTTGAAAGTAAAAGTTGCTTTTGTGTGTTGTGTGAGAGAGGGTATACACTCAAAATATCGAGTTTTTAATATCGAGTTACATTAATATCGAGTTAAAAATATAGAATGGACACAATATCGAATGGACAGAATATAGACTACAAAAATATCGTATAGAATTGCATTAATATCGAATCAAAAATATAGAATGGACAAAATATCGAATGGACAGAATATAGACAACAAAAATATAGCATGACAGAATATAGACAACAAAAATATAGAATGGACAGAATATAGACAACAAAAATATCGAATTTGAGGTAAGTAAGTTAATATTAATTTTTTAAAGTATTTTTTATGTTAGTATATGTGTGGAAAGTGTATATTTATTTTAAAATGTATTTAAATTAATTAATTGTACGGTATTTAATTTTTGCGTAGTATAATTCTTAGTGGGTTGTGGGTTTATAGGGGAATAGGGTGTGAAGTAATTTAATTATAATTAATTCAATATGTTAATTTATTTATTTGTATTTATTTTGAATTAATTGTTAATTAATCATAAATTGGTAATTCATTAAAATATAATTGTTAATTATTTTAATTGATTGATTAATTGATAATTATGTTAATTGTATTAATGTATTTTCTGTAGTGGGTTGTGGGCTTATAGGGGAATAGGGTGGGAAGTAATTCAAATATAATTATTAACATTTTTAAATGTATTTATTGGTATTTATTTTGAAATTAATTGATATTTAAATTTTTAATAGGTAATTAAATAAAACATAATTGGTAATTAATTTTAATTAATTGATCAATTGATAATTATGTAAATTGTATTAATGTATTTTCTATAGCGGGTTGTGGGTTTATAGGGGAATAGGTTGGGAAGTAATTTAATTATAATAATTAAATTTTTTATTTATTTATTGGTATTTAATTGGAATTAATTGATATATACATTTTTAATTGGTAATTCATTAAAATATAATTGATAATTCATTTTATTTAATAGTTTAATTGATAATTATGTTAATTTTATTAATTTATTTTCTGTAGCGGGTTGTGGGTTTATAGGGGAATAGGTTGGGAAGTAATTTATTTATAATAATTACATTTTTTTATTTATTTATTGGTATTTATTTGGAATTAATTGATATATACATTTTTAATTGGTAATTCATTAAAATATAATTGGCAATTCATTTTATTTAATAGTTTAATTGATAATTATGTTAATTTTATTAATTTATTTTCTGTAGCGGGTTGTGGGTTTATTGGGGAATAGGGTGGGAAGTAATTTAATTGTAAATAATTAAATATTGTTATTTATTTATTGGTTTTGTTTTGTTGTAATTTTTAATAATTTTTTAATTGTTAATGAATTAATTGTTAATTGGTAAATAATTTGTATTAATAGGTAATTATTTGTAATAATTATTTTTGTTGTATTTTTAATTGATTAATTATTATATTATGTAACATTGTTAATTACTTTTAATTAATTTGTATTTGGTATTAATATGTAATTTATTTTTATTCATATATGAAGTATTTACTTTCCCTACTGTTGCACTCTCTGGAGTGTGAATAGTAAATTTTACCCCTACGCTATCCAACGCTTTCCCTACTGTTGCACCCACTGGAGTGGGAATAGTAATGTTTACCCCTGCGCTATCTAATGCTTTCCCTACTGTTGCACTCTTTGGAGTGGGAATAGTAATTTTTACCCCTACGCTATCCAACACTTTCCCTACTGTTGCACTCTTTGGAGTGGGAAAAGTAATTTTTACCCCTACGCTATCCAGGGCTTTCCCTACTGTTGCACTCACTGGAGTGGGAATAGTAATTTTTACCCCTACGCTATCTAACGCTTTCCCTACTGTTGCACTCATTGGAGTGGGAATAGTAATTTTAACTCTCCTGCTGTCCAACGCTTTCCCTACTCTTGCGCTCTCTGGAGTGGGAATAGTAATTTTAACCCCTAGCGCTATCCAACGTTTTCTCTATTGTTGCACTCACTGGAGTGGGAATAGTAATTTTTACTCCTAGGCTATCCAACACTTTCACTACTGTTGCACTCTCTGGAGTGGGAATAGTAATTTTAACTCTCCCGCTATCGAACGCTTTCCCTACTGTTGCACTCTCTGGAGTGGGAATAGTAATTTTTACCCTCCCGCTATCCAACGCTTTCTCTACTGTTGCACTCACTGGAGTGGGAATAGTAATTTTTACTCCTATGCTATCCAACACTTTCCCTACTGTTGCACTCTTTGGAGTGGGAATAGTAATTTTTACCCCTACGCTATCCAACGCTTTCCCTACTGTTGCACTCTTTGGAGTGGGAATAGTAAATTTTACCCTGCCGCTATCCAATGTTTTCCCTACTGCTGCACTCTCTGGAGTTGGAATAGTAATTTTTACCCCTACGCTATCCAATGCTTTTCCTACTGTTGCACTCTCTGGAGTGGGAATAGTAATTTTTACCCCTATGCTATCCAATGCTTTCCCTACTGTTGCACTCTGTGGAGTGGGAATAGTAATTTTTACCTCTACGCTATCCAACGCTTTCCCTACTGTTGCACTCCCTGGAGTTGGAATAGTAATTTTTACCCCTATGCTATCCAACGCTTTCCCTATTGTTGCACTCACTGGAGTGGTTATAGTAAATTTTACCTTTTCCGCTATACTACGGTAAAAATATTGTAATTTTTTTAATTAATATTACGTATATATATATATATATATATATATATATATATATATATATATAATATATATATATATATATATATATATATATATATATATATATATATATATATGTATTAATAAATCAATTTGTATTATTTTTTTACTTACATTAATTATTTATTAATGTTAAGGTTATTTAAGTATTTTAAGTATGTTTAAGTTAATTGTATTTATTATTTCATTAATTTTTAATTCATTTAAAGCATTTAAAAAAATTCGATATTTTGACTTGCTATATTTTTTACATCAATATTTTTTATTCAATATTTTTGTACTTACCTGTTTGGAGATAGGAGGTCGATATTTTGGTATTCTATATTTTTACCTTGATATTTTTGTAACTCGATATTCTTGACCTCAATATTGTTTCAGTGATCCGTGAGAGAGGGATGCAAGAGCAGTGCAGTACATATATATATATATATATATATATATATATATATATATATATATATATATATATATATATATATATATATACATATAAATACACCTTCCATGTCTCTATATACTTATTACTTTTCTTCAAATTCAGCATATCCAATGCACTACCCTATTTCTCACCCTATACTACTTTCAATATATCCTCCACCTCAACTCTCTGACTCAACCCAAACCTCATTCTGCTATTCTTTCCAATAAACTACCCTATTTCTCACCCTATACCTCTATCAATATATCCTCTACCTCCACACTCTCATTTATCCCGAGCCCAATATCACTACTATTACAGACTCTTCCCTCCTTTACCCTTCCTGGCATCATCTCGTACCTCTTTTACTATTCAGATCTCCCAAACAAGCCTTTCTAAACCTTTCCCACTGACTCTTCCCCCTCCACCTCCCCTATACTCACCCCAAACCCCGCCTACTGCTATGAACTCCCAAAAAAAGATTCTAAACCCTTCCCTCCACTAGTCCTTCTCAATCCAAATAACATGTCCACCCTTAAAATTAATTTACTATTTCCCTATAATAACTCCTATCCACCTCCCCTGTACTCATCCCAAAACCCCTCCTACAGCTATAAACTCAGGAAAAAAAATTCTAGACCCTTCCACCTTTTATCCCTCCACTATTCCTTTTCAATCCAAATAAAAGATTAACATGTCCCCCACTCAAATTAATTGCATATTTCACTCTACTAATTCACCCCTAATCCTTTATGGGTTCCGGAGTAATGTACTACTCGCCCAAAATGCGCTTCAACTCTTCATCAGGGGTAGCAAGCCCTATATAAAGGCAAACCTTTTCCCTCTTCTATCCCTCCACTATCCTTCTCAATGCAAATATCAGACAAACATATACACTGCTCAAATTACTTTCATATTTCACTATACTAATTCACCACTAATCCTTTCTGGATTCCGGAGTAGCGTACTACTGCCGAAAAAGCTCCTCATCACCGCATCAGGGGTAGCAAGATCTATATCAATGCAAACCTTTTCCCTCTTATATCCCTCCACTATCCTTCTCAATCCAAATACTAACTAACATATCCACCACAGATATTGATTTCATATTTCACTATACAAATTCACCACTAATCCTTTATGGGTTAGGGAGTAGCGTGCTACTCGCCGAAAAAGCGATTCAACACATTGCAAGGGGCAGTAAGTGCTATATAAATGCAATTACATTGCTGGATTGTCACTGGGGATGCCCTTCTTCTGCAGGAATAGACCTTCAAGGTGCCATCTAGCCTTAGCGTCGAGACCACGTCCCCAAAAATATCCAGTCAATTGAAACACCCGCAATTCTGTTAGACAGGAAATGTTCTTTTGCCTTAAATACTGCTTTTTCATAGTTAGTGGACTGTGGATGCTACCTTTGAATTTGTTGTGCATAGTTGAGATCACGTGCAGAGCAGTGGGTGTGTGGTGCATGAAGGATGGAACGTGGAACATGAGGTTTATGAAATGTGTAACAGGTGATGTTATGAGGACTTACATGCTACAGTATTTCCTCCAGTGTATATTTCCTATGTTTCCTTTCAGAAATAAGTACTGGTGTGTCATTAAGAGTTTCTATGTCCTTCTGACTACGCTGCTGTTGGAGAGGAAATTTGACGGTAATCTCTTCTGGCAAAAACACCACTACCCTTGTTCTGCTCAAGGCGATGAACCTATTTTACCATCTGATGACCAAAGAGGACACTTACATAAACATGAGCAAATCAAATGCAAATAAATATTTAAAGCAATAATGAGAGTTGTGACTAGTTTTAAAGGGCTTTTCCAATCAAAATTTAAGTTTCTCTGACTCTTCATTCATTAGTCAGATACCAATCAGGTTACAGAATTGAAAATAGAAAACATAGAATTAATACAGAGCATATCAAAAATCACTTACTAAACGTTACATAAAGGAATAAATCCCTATTCTATGGCAGCCACGGCCCGTGGAGGGAGTTTCGGTTGGGCGGAGAGGCGGGCCGGGGGAGGGGCAGGGTGGGGGGGTGCAAAAAACTCGATAATCAATTTTATTAGCATTTGAGTAAAAACAAAATATACAGAGACAGCAAAATCATGCACAGTGTATCTGAGACCATTACCAATAACCGCAGTGTCATAAACCTGGACGCAGGGCCCCAGAGAAGGCCACCTCATAGACGTAGCAAAATGGAAGAGGGCATGCACATTGATCAAAACAACAGGTTGAGCCATTTGCCCCAGGCCCTTTAAAACATTTCTGGACAGCCCCGGGCCTCAAAGAGAGGTTCCTCCTGGGCCGCACACCAGTCCACCCCTCTTCACCACTTCCGTACAGTAGGGGGTTTGGCCTGAGACCAGGCAGCCTCAATGTCTCGTTTGGCCACTGCGACCGCAGTGCCCAGGAAACGTTTGTCGGCTCGAAAGCCATCCAGTCCATCGAACACTCCCAGGAGGAGACGCAATCGGTCATGGGGGACCAACCAACCCTGGTTCTGTGTAAATTCCTTTTCCACAACCGCCCAGAATGAGTCAAGGGCAGGGCACTGCCAGACCATATGGTAAAAATCTGCTGGGGCATGGTCGCACCGTGCACAGGCCCGAGAGGAGCGCAGCCGAGCTCTAAACAGATGCGCAGGGTTAAGATATGCCATGTGGAGGTAGTAGAGTTGGATAAGGCATAGTTTAGTGGAGGTTGTCAGAGTTTTGGAAGCCATGAGAGCATCTCGCCAGTCTGCTTCCTCTAGGGAGCCAATCCATCCTTCCCATCGAGCGTGCAGCGAGTCCAGGGTCGCAGGCCCATTATTCACAAGGGAACAATAGATTTGTGACACCCCTCCTCTGCCTAAATTCCTCATCATGACTTGGGCCTCCAGGGGACTGAATTTAGGAAGGGAGGTGGCCGGTGGGATGTGCACAGTGAGAGTGTGACAAAGCTGTAAGTGTTTGTAGAACTGGGTGGTGTGAAGGGCGTGATACTGCTGCAATTCCTGGAAGGCCCTGATGTGATCTCCCACCCAGATGTCTCCAAGAAGCGAAATCCCGATTTGGTCCCATTGCCGAAAGCCCTGGAGGGTCGATGTCTCATGTTGCCAGGTGCCATGCCACAAGGGTGTGTGCTGAGCGAGGCATATAACAATGTTACCTCTATTTCTAAGGCAACACAAGTTTAGTCTGTAATCAGATCATATATAGCCAAGCTCAAAAGTTCAGTGCAAAGTTCTGTAAGGAGCTTCTTGGAACTGTTAGTTTTCTGCAAAATAAGTAACTAGGATAATAAAAGATCCAAGAGAACAGTTTTCTTTTCTTTCATCATTCAATCATTGTTTTCTTTTCAGCTCTTGGCAGTTCTTCGTTCTTTTTGTCTCAAGCTTGCAATCAAGGGGGCTCATACAGTTCAAGCCTCATATCACATAGTTCATCCAATGTGGCATTCTATACTTTTTCAATCCAAGCCTTCCACTTTCATCTTTACATTGTTCCGATTCAGAAATTTTAGCTAAGGGTGCAAATGATTTTTCAGGGGACCACTGTAGATGTTTTGGATACCCCTTTAACCAGCTTTTTTCTACCTCTACTCGTGGGTCCACAGCACTAATTCTTTCTTCAGAGGCTGGACCTGACTCATTCACCAATTTGACACTGCTTTCATTTGAGCCAGTGTCCACTTTTTGTTTTTCCAGTACCACCTCAGTTTTCTCTATTGCTGCTTCAGACTCTGTGTGTTCCCTTACAGCTTGACTGACCCTCTTCTGTGGCCTTTTGACCACTGTTGGCATCTCTTCTGGAAGAGGAGCTGTTTTATCTAGGGGACACGGCCCCTACATGTATGAAAGGCATGTACCCGTATTGGAAGGCCACCACAATTCACAATAGTCATTGCCAGGATGACTTGTGACAGGCCTTTCCATCTTTGTTTCAACCAAATCTTCAGATTGGGCATTTTCTTCACAACACCATCTCTCAGATCAAAGTTGTATCACCGTCCACTATACAGAGCTTGTGTAGCAGCTGCAATCTTGTGAGAAACTGCATGCTCCACATCAGCCAATCCTTCATAGCAATGGCTAGTCTTCTCATCTGTGGTTTGCACAAGTGCATTTCCATGTACATATTCAAGCCACTTCAGTGATGCTGAGACACAGTCTTTTGCAAAGCGAGACGCTGTTATGTCTTTGTGTTGCTTTATTATGCTTGAAACTTTGGGCAGATAGTGACAATGCAATCTTTTTCCACTCTGTAATTCTGCACATATCATCTTTGAGACCTCGTTGATAGAGTGAGTATATTGATCTGATTTCAGAGAAGCTAGCAATCTATACCTGGGCATCGTTTTTGCAATAACACATTTTCTACTGTGTAGTTGTTCTTTTTCTCAAAATCTGTTCTGATACAACCTTGTTGTACTGCATCTGAAACATTTTCTTGTACGTCCTGTAACTCTTTCCATGTGTAAGTTATTGACATTAACATTAGATAGAAATTGTCCTTCTCAGAGTCACATGTGAAAATTCCATTAAATGTATAGGCTAACAGGATACAATATTGTGCAGCTGAATTTGCATTTCTCTATCCCATGACAATAGTGACTCCCATTTGAGCAGTTATACTGCATGTTATGGTAAGGGCAATCTACTTTTTATTATGTGCTGAGGTAACTTCTGAAAGCCATGAAGCTTTGACAACATAATGTATAGAGAGCACAGCATGTGCTGCTCCTAATGTGCCATTATTAACTCTCAAACATGGGCCATCTACAAAATGGACATGGTTGGGCTCAATCAGAGGTTCATCATTGAAGTCTAACCTTGGCTTCATGCATAGATTCATGGCACCTAGACGTGCATTTGTTGGCAGTAGACTCAATACATTTGAATTTATACATGTTTTGGTCATAGTATTTTTCAGTAGCAACTCCACAAAGTAAGGGACCATTTCAGTTACTGGACATTCCATTATTATATTCTCACTCTTTTTGTGACTGACATCAACCACAGCTCTTAAGTTAAAGCAGCTGGGCATTTCTGTGAAGATGGGGTCAAGGGTTATTGGGAAATACGTCACAGACTTTTGAACACATTCATGTTTTTAAACAGGCACTGAGAGAGCGCAGCCCTCCCTCTCACTGCAAATTGATGTTTATTTCTTTTTTAAAACTGGCATCCCTAGTGCTGGGGTGCGGCACATTTTCCCTTTCAACTCTAAGAATGCTTTTGTGCAATTGTTGTCCAAAGGAAGCGGATTTTAAAAAAAAGAATATATATTTATTTTTAAAACTGAATAAACAGCGCAGTACAAGTTAGCATGAGTTCTCCATAAAAACATAGTCACAAATCAATACAAACATTTTCCCACCAGCACAAGGTCGTCTCTCCCTCCTTCCCTGGGATTCACGTAGACCAGTATTCTCCACACATGTCAGTAATATACGGTCCTGTATATACACATGGAGTGCAGGAACAGTGGTGTCTGGGCCTCGCCAGTGATCACGAGGGTACCACTTTGTCGGGCCCCCGAGTCAGGGTACCTTGTGTAGTACATGCCGCGGACTGTGCGTATCCCACCCCCACGTCAAGTCCGAAGTGTCATCTCCAGGGGTCCCAGATTTTGTGGAATTTCTCGGAGCACCCTCTGCTGCGGTATGTGGTCTGTTCAGCTATTATGTACATGTCCATACCCCTTGTCTATTCCTAAATAGTCTGTTTATCTGCCACTCCCTATTACCTGGCAATGTTTCTTTTAGCGACCACCAACCCCAAGGAAGTAAAGATCAGTTGCGTTCTGGTGATGTCCATCTCACTCGGTATCCCAAGTATCACAAACCTGGGTTCCATTGGTAACGTCACCCCAAGGACAGTACCTAGTAGCCCCACCACTTGTCCCCAGAATGGTTAAAGTTCAGGACATGCCCAGACCGCATGGAAGAAACCCCCATTGGCTGTGGCGCAGGCCAGGCAAAGTGGAGACTCTGTCGTCCCCATTCTATGTAGTCTGTCTCTATCGTAGTATCTTCAACTGAATGAGTCGGAGTCTCGCCTTTATGGCCACTTCGCTGGGGTGCATTATTGCCGCCTCCCAGTCTATGTCCTCCATGGCCCCCACCTCGCTCTCCCATCGTGACCAAAATCTCACCAGCCCATTGGTGATGTTGTTGTAAATGGTTTTGTATGTAAATAAGACTGCCTTTTGGGCGAGCTCCTCTTGCAGGAGTCTACCCTCCAAAGCCGCATATTCTGGAAGTTGGTCACACAAAACATTTTCTACCAGCCATGCGTGGCGCAGCTGGGCGTATTTAAGGAATTGAGAGTCACTCATGTTGTATTCTTGTTGAAGCTTGGCCCATGTTATGAAGTCTCCTTTCTCAACTAAGTTACCTATCGTGGAAATCCCAAAGAGATACCAGGCCTGAACCCATTGAGCTTGCCTAGTTCCCTGAAGCGAGTCCCCTCCCAGAGTGGGGTGGCTTTCGTCACCCGTCCTGTCCAGCCCATGGTCCTGGTCGCCCTCGTCCATGCCGCCAGGGTCACCTGAGTGGCGGGCAGCAGGCGAGAACTGCCCCTCCCTCCATATAAGTAGTGCAGGTGCGTATGGGGTAGCATGACCTCCCTCTCATGCCAGTATGTAGGGTGTTGTCTGTGTATGTGTATCCAGTCGTTTATGGGTATCAAATGAGATGCCCAGCAGTAAGCCTCAATGTCAGGGAGGGCGATACCTCAGTTGTAGGGATTGTGTTGCAATGTTTTAGGCGCGATTCTGGGGTGGCCCCCTTGCCACAGTAGTGTTTGGAGTGTACCATCGTCTTTGTAAAGACGGCATGGGGAAGGGGGTGAAACGAGTTTTGTAGGGCATACAGATGTTGAGGCATGGTGATAAATTTAAAAATGGCAGCACAACCTAGTAGAGTAAGAGGGAGGTCCCTCCATCGCTGCACGTCAGATTTAAAATTAGTGAGGACGGGGCGTGGCCAACAGCATGGCGGACTAGACGTGCCTCGCCGGAGCTCCGGCCGAGTTGCCCCAATATCCGACGAAAAAACCCTGAATACCGAGCGAAAACGCATTTCGCTGGAGACACGACCAATACGGATCCTGGTGAGCAAGTGGCCAGGGTGGCGGTGTGGTCTTTGCCGGTAATTCGGCGAGTCGGGAGGCGACATCGGGGCGAGGACGGCCATGATGGCGGCCGCGAGGTGAGGAGGACGGCGAGAGCGCTGACGCCAGCCCCGGCGGACGGCTGAAGATCCGAACGCCGGACCCATCAGGGGACCCCCACAGTGACCGGGGACGGCGGCGCGCGACTGGGGGACCAGCCCAGCTCAGCGCGAACCGCACGGAGGAACACAATCCCATCCCAAGATGGCGGCCAGCGGGGAACACTGAGCGGCGCCTCGCGAGGGGGCTAGGGAACGAGCCAGCCCGGCAGACGGATCCGGAGACTGCTGTAACCGGCGGAGGTGGCGGCTGCCCCCGGCCCCCCCCCCCCCCCCACTCCACCCCCCCTCGTGGAGGACAGCGGAGGACGGCGCAGCGGCATAGCGGTCAGTGGCAACCGGGCTCTGTGGCTGGAGGGCGGCAGCGAGAGAGCAGGCCTAGAACCAAGGCCCGTCTGGACTCCCCTGGCGGGGGCTGACCCGGACAGCGCGCCTGGCCGGCCAGCGGACAGCGGAGGGGATCGGGAGGGAACGCGGTGATCAGTGCGGTCCCCCTGGCACCCCAGTGACACGAGACATCCGCGGAGCGGCCGACCGGAGCCCCCCACCCCCGTGGAGGCCATGAGGGGGAAAAAGGAGACGACCGCCAGGAACACGAAGCAGGGCCCCATGGACCTTTTCGCTGCCCCGAGGAATGGGACCGATCAGCCGGGTGCCCGTCCAGATATGGCCGTGTTGCTGGAGGCCATTCAAGCGTCCAGGACGGACATCCAGGCATCGAGGTCAGCCCTGGAAACAAAAATTGGAGAGGTCGGGGCGGAGGTAACGCTATTGCGCCAAGACTTTAGGAACCTAAACGAGAGGGTGACGGCCGCGGAGGACAGGCTGAAGGAGGACGGAGAGGCGATAACAACACTCAGGAGAGATATGGCGGAACTCCAGGCGGCGCACCGTAACCTCCAATGGAAGGTGGATGATGCGGAAAACAGGTCCAGGCGCAACAACCTCCGCTTTGTGGGCTTTAGAGAAGGAATCGAGGGTAAGGACATGGCTGCCTTCTTGCTAACCTGGCTCAAGTCCACCTTTCCAACGGCGCAGTTTTCCACCTGCTTCATAATTGAGCGGGCACACAGAGCGCTCCTGGCCAAACCCCCGGAGGGTGCGAGACCCCGGCCGGTCATCGCACGCTTTCTGAACTTTGCAGACAGGGACTTGATCCTACGCGAAGCCAGGGAAATGGGGGAGATCCGACTGGAGAACGCAACGATAATGATTTTCCCGGACTATAGCCAGGAGGTGTCGAAACAACGCCGTTCCTATGACTCAGTCAAGGCTAAGCTGCGTGCCCTACAAATCAGGTACATGCTTCTCTTTCCCGCCAAGCTGAAAGTGATATACAAGGACAGAGCGATCTTCTTCAATCACCCAGAGGACGTGTGGCAGTGGCTTGAGGAGCGCCCCATCCTGAATAGCCGCGAGGCGGCCAGCCGGGAGGCAATGGACATCAGGGCGAGGAGTAGGTCACAAGGGGGACTACCGAAACCTCAGAGGCTGAGGACACGGAAAACCCAACCAACGGACTCGGCGACACCGTATAGGACCCGGGGAGCGACAGGCAAGAGGACCGGCAGGTCGGAGTCACCCGGCGCGGCGACGGGCGCCCGCCTCAGTGGACCCCGAAAGGGCGCACGCTCGGAGGGCGACGACGTGGAGGAGTCTGAGGGCCCGTCATCCGGCGAGGAGGACATGGAACACTTGAGTGCATCACTACACCCTTTGGCGCAGGAAATCCGCCACATGGAACAGGACCTCTCAGGCCACGACCTCACCACAGACACACAAGACTCTCACTCATGAACTAAGGGCGGAGTAGCTCGATGGAGATGGCAACTCGGCGCGAATGGAGCACGCAAGTTGGCACAGATCCCCCCTGTATACTCAACTCCATCCAGGGTTTGAGTTAGTTACTGTCTATACTGGGGAGGGATGTGCGGGAGGGCGACTGACCTGCCCCCACTGAAGGTTTGGTCCCCTGTTGGGATGCGGCTGGAAGGGGAGGGAGGTGGGGAGGGGGGGGGGGGACATGCGGGTGTTGCAGTTACCCCACGTTGGGGTGTTGGGATGTTGGGGTGGGAGGGGTACGAATAAAGCAGCGAGTCCTAGGACAGTCACCCTTATTACCTTCCGGGCCCTGGGGTCCGACCCAGGATGAACCTCGTACAGTGCGATGGCGAGTACATTAGCTGCACAGTACGGTGAGGGCACCGGGATTAAAGTGTTAACCTGGAATGTAAACGGCCTGGGGTCCAAAATTAAGAGGAGCCTGGTTACTGCATACATCAAGCGCGCAGCCCCCGACATCATTCTCCTCCAGGAAACGCATTTGAGGGGAAACCGATGTGCGTTTCTAGCGCGCGGGCAATACATAGTCCTGGCACACGCGGGATACACCATGGGCTCGAGGGGCACGGCAATACTTATTAGGAAAACAAGGCCCTTCACAGTGACACGCACGTGGTTGGACCCGCAGGGCACATTTGCCGCGGTACAGGGGACATGGGAGAGGCGCAGGTACACCTTGATATCAGTCTATGCTCCACCCAAACTACAGACACGAACGATGCAGGAGATCACAGGAGTGTTACTAGACACGGCAGATACAGTACAGATTGTGGGAGGGGACTTTAATGATGTAATGTGCACGACACGGGATAGATCAGGGAACACTCATACAGCGGGTACGGAAACTGCTCTGGCGCGCAGCATGGCCACGATCGGTCTCACTGATGTCTGGCGGTGGCTCCACCCTGAACAGGAGGCTTACTCGTTCTACTCTGGGGCACACAAAGTCTTCTCCAGACTTGATTATATATTCACCTCTAGGCAGGAACTGTCGGCAGGGGACTTGGCGGACTACAGGGCGAGGGGTATCTCGGACCATTCCCCACTGATTGTACACATAGGACATGGTCGGGGGAGAGGGCAGGCGCAATGGCATATGTCGGCGTGGGACATACAGACACCCGAAATTTTAGGGGGCATTCGGGCGGACATTAGAGTCTTTGTGGCGGAAAACGAAGGATCAGTACAGTCTAGGGTCACATTATGGGAAGCCATGAAAACTGTGTTGAGGGACCGCTTCCAAGCCAGGGTGGGGGAAGCCAGGAGGAAACGTACTGAAGCCATAGCGAGGGAGGAGGCTAACATTTCGACCCAGGAGGCCGAATACCACAGAACAAAGGAGGAGGTGACTCTTAGAAAACTGCTAGACTCCCAAAGGCTATACAGGGAACTGACCACAGATGAGGCGCGTACTCAGGCACTGGCTACCCTACATCGCCTATACGATGTTGGCGACAAGTCGGGAAAGCTCATGGCATGGCTGAGCAGGCGGGAGCAGGCTACCAGGTGGGTGGACTGGGTAGAGGCCCCGGGACAGGCGAGGGCGTCCTCAGACCAGGCGATAGCAGAGGCCTTTGCGGCCCATTTTGAGGACTTCTACAGGGCTAGAGATCTGGGGGATCTTGAGGAGATGCAGACAGTGCTGGGTAGTGTGGAGGTGCCGCAGCTGACCCCCGAAGATAGCACGTCTCTGGAGGCGGATCCCACCCTGGACGAGATCGGGGAGGCGATGGCTGCCCTGAAACCGGGGAAAGCCCCGGGGCCTAATGGATTCCCGGCGGAGTTCTTCAAGCGGACGGGGGACCTACTCTCACGTCACCTGAAGTCGTTATATGCGGAGGCGTTTGAATCTGGCGCGCTTCCGCCGGACCTGGCCTTAGCTACCATAATCCCGATTCACAAGGAGGGCAAACCCAGAGGGGAATGCTCCTCCTACCGCCCAATCTCCCTCCTGAACATCGAGACTAAACTCCTTGCCACCATCCTGGCGAGGCGGTTGAGGCATGTCATAACGGACCTAGTGCACCCAGATCAGTCCGGGTTCCTGCCGGACAGGGCCACTAAACTCAACCTGCGGCGCACGCACAACTGGCTCCAGGAAGTCTGCGACAGGAGCGAGCCCCACTGGTTCCTCTCACTGGATGCAGAGAAAGCATTCGATGCGGTTCACTGGCCCTTCCTGCTGGGGACACTGCAACGGTTCGGGTTTGGACCCAGGTTCCAGCGCTGGGTGCGGCTCCTCTACTCGAACCCCAGGGCCAGAGTACGGATTAATGGGCGGGTGTCCAGGGAGTTTGCGATAGAGCGGGGGACCCGCCAGGGGTGCCCGTTGTCCCCACTCCTCTTTACTCTCACAATAGAGATACTCGCAACCCGTATCCGGTCCAATGGCGACGTGACGGGCTTCTGCAGGGGAGACTCAGACACTAATCAGGAGAAGATCTCCTTGTATGCCGATGACGTGCTGTTATACGTTACAAATCCAGCTAGGACGATACCGGCCCTATTCAAAGAACTGCGAGACTTTGGGGCGGTGGCCGGGCACACCATCAACTGGCATAAGTCGATCCTCTACGACCCACAGGGTGCGCCGAGGGGAGAGGACCTGCCGGAGATGCTCATCCACACCACGGAAGGATTCCGCTACCTGGGGGTCTTTATCACCCGAGACAGGAGGCGATCCTACGCGGATAATGTTGACAGGGTAGTGGTGGCAGCGAAAGCAGAAATGGACAGGTGGCGAACACTCCCGCTCACCATTCTAGGCAGGGCCGCCCTGTATAAAATGATACTGCTACCGAAGTTTTTGTACGCTCTCCAAAACGAGTACTATCCCCTGCCGGCCACGACAGTGCAAAGAATTCACTCAGATCTCCGCTCCTTCTTGTGGCTGGGGAAGCAGGCCCGGGTGGCGCTTGCGACCTTGCAGCGACACCAATATAGTGGGGGAATCTCACTGCCTAACCTAGAGGCCTACTATTGGGCAGAACACCTTACCCCGGTCAACGACTGGATTCACGCCCCGGCTGATCACCCCACCTATGCGCTCGAGAGATCGCAATGGGACGATGTGACGGTGTTACACCTCCTGTATGGGGGGAGAGGGGGCCCCCACCTCCTTCCGGCGACTAAGATAACCCTAATGGCGTGGCGCAGAGCAACGGTAAGAATGGGCTGGCATGAACGGCCCACCCGGCAGACACCCCTGTGGTCGTGTAGGTGGCTGACCGAACTGAACAAGCTGCGGGGATTCCAAAGGTGGGATGATATTGGCATTTCAACGATTGGGGACGTCATAGCGAAGGGAGAACTTAAAACCTTCCAGGCGCTGCAGAAAGACTTTGGACTCCAGAGAACCCAGTACTTTAAATACCTTCAGCTGCGGCATGCATGGGGAGCACAGAACATATCCCTCACTGACATACCCCAGTTTGCACCACTCGAGGGCCGCCTACTCCAAGAACAGATTCAGAGGGGGGCGGTGTCCATGACATACAAAACACTGACAAATAACATGCTGGGAGATCTACAGACACTCAGGGGGAGATGGGAGGCAGATGTGGGCACGCTAGAAGATCTAGACTGGGAGCTCATACTCATGCACCCTCGGGAGGTGGCCATAAAATCGAGGCTCCGCCTCATTCAGTTCAAGGTCCTACACCGGGCCTACTTTGACAGGGTGAGGCTCTTTCGGATGGGGAGGGCAGGGGACACCGCCTGCCTGCGATGTCAACACCAGCCGGGCGACTTCTTCCATATCATTTGGGGATGCTCTGTTATACAAGAATTTTGGGGTGGAGTCTTCCATGAACTGACTGAGATACTGGAGGTGGAGATACCTAAGGACCCCAAATTGGCACTTCTGGGCATGTCAACGGAGGTTGACATCACACGATATCTCCTCATTTTCCTGCTGCTGGCCCTGGTGGTGGCAAAAAGAGACATAGCGAAAATGTGGGGGGCGCCTGGGAAGCCCACCTTAGAGGAATGGAGAAGGGGCTTGGATATGTATATGGCAGCTGAACGAGTCACCTATAAAGCTAGAGGGTGCCCAAGGAAGTTCCGAAAGATATGGGCTAAGTGGCGACACTACCATGGATTGGAGTAGAGGGGCGTACCTGACCGGGGGGTTGTGGGGGAGTGGGGATGGACCAAAGGGATGGTACCTAAGCCGCAGGTTTTAGCTGAGTCACTGCTCGAGGGCCTGGGCCATGGGATGGCCTACATTCGATTGGGACACGACGCAGGGGGCTTGGTGTGTCACGGATGTCGGGGGGAGGAGGGGGGTGAGGGTGATATGCTGCTTGGGGGGGGGAAGTGGGGGGGGGGGGGGAAGGGGGGCCTCGGACCGAGGTCCCCAAGTTGCTCACTTCCCTTGTTGTTGAGGGGGGGGGATGTTCGGGGTGAAAACGAAAAAGTAAGTTCGCCAAGATGTATGCCATGTAACGAAACATTTACAAAAGTTGCGTATTCTCGGGAAGAGCGGAATGTTGACGCTCCCCCGAGACAGTTGATGATCCGTGTGAGAGATTTGTCTGATGCAACAATAAAAAGAATTTCAAAAAAAAAAAAAAATTAGTGAGGACGGATCCTAAGTTTTCCCTTCTGCGCACCTCGGGATGGGGAGTAATGAAGATGCCCAGATATTTAAAGCCACTACGCACCACTCGAAGGTCTACCGGCAGGGGACAGTCTATTTGTGCGGTGGTTGGGCAGAAGAGTGTGGACTTCTTCCAGTTTATTTTATATCCCGAATAGCTGCCGCAGTCAGTAATTAATTCAAATAGGGCTGCGATGGTCATTGTCGGGTGCGAAATATACATCAGGATGTTGTCGGCGTAGAGAGAAATATTTGCCTCTTCAATGTCTGTGGGTGCAATATGGAAACCATGGATAGATGGCTGTACCCATATCGCACACGGCAAGGGTTCGAGGGTGAGCGGGAAAAGAAGAGGGGAAAGGTGGCACCCCTGACACATTCCCCTCTTGATAGGAAAGGGTGATGAGCACCGTCCGTTGACCCGCACCATGGCCATCAGCTGGTTGTAGAGAAGTGCGACCCAGCTACGAAATTTCGGCCCTAACCCAAGTTTTGTCAGGATGGCATCAAGGAACAGCAAGTCAAGCGCATCAAACGGTTTCTCAGTATCTAACGATAGGAACACCTGCGGGCTGGTCAGTTCCTGGCAGGATTGCCAAATCTAAAAGCAAAAATAATCATTCAGTGAGTCTGACTTGTGTAATACGCAAAAAGCCTATCAGGCAAAATCACTCATCAAAAAAGAGAACCCCTAAAGAGAACCAAGTGGTGCGCCCGTTCTGTGGCGTACTTCACCTGAACTTCGAGGATGACAGAACGTCGATGGATTTGCACCGCGAAGTTTTAGGGTAAGATTTTGTCGCGCATTCCTTACTAGAATCGAGTGCAGTCCCGCAACTGAAGTAAGACTGTTCCAATATTATTGTGAAGAGCATGCGCATTAAGTCTGTTCTGATATTTACTTTGTGAAGAGCATGCACATTTAAATATTAGTGTGGACCGGTTGGAGGCATACGCAATAGAGACATTTTCTGTGGCATTGAGCATGCGTGACATAGGACCGCTGCTCAGTTCAATTATGCTGCCAGAGTCAGCACAAGTAATAGGAAGTTACAGACGCAAGTTTTCTCGCGGACATTAGCAGCATTAATCAAAAGACTGAGGGAGCATTCAAGAGTAAAACTCCAGGCAGGAGTGAGAGACTTGCTGATATAGATGCTAGCACTGTTAGTGTAAAATAGAGTGAATTAACTCTAGTTTTTGGGAGGCGCTAGGGGGCGCACAGCGGAATGGCTGCCTGAACCGCAGCTCCGCCGGGCGATCACACGCGATGTGATCCGTTGACGCTGTAACCCCACCATCCCGCAGCTCACGACCAGATAAAGGTGTGGGAAGATGAGGGGCATATGCGGACCTACACGAATGCGGTCTCTGCCTCCGCGTTACGGAGAAATGCTGTGAAAACCGCATCACTTATGGGACTGCCTGACAAGATGGCCGGCGGCAGGTAACGGACATCGCGCAAGCACGGCGGATTCGGCATAGGGCTGCCCAGTTCATCCTGCACACAAAGCCCGGGGGTATGTACCCACTGCTAGACACAGTATGCCACATCTGCGCTGCTCTCACTACTGAGCGGTAACAGCTAAGCCCAACGACACCCCGGCCGAGTGCCTGACAAAATGGCGGCGCCTGATGCTGAGACGGCGGGCACTTCGGACTAGCGCTGATGACCTCGAACTCGGCTGCGCTGTGCTGCCTGATCGGCGGATCGGCGTGTGAGGAGGCAGGGACTACCATTGTCTGGGGACAGCCCGCTGCAGGCGTTTTGGTGCTGCTCGCACTGACTAACAGAGGAGAGGTTTCATGTGCTACAAAACATAGGCGGGACACCACACGAAGAGGTAACGTTCCGTGTGCCTGGCTTGTTGCGGCGGGACCCCCCTGCAGAAGAGGTCGAGTGCCACCGTCTCACATAAAGAAACTGCCGACATGATATGACTACGACCCACCCATACCACATACACCCAGGTGGGAGACGACTGGCGGTGGCCTTATTAAACTCGGAGCCCCACCACGTGCAGCTGCTGGCTAACACTGCCGAGGAAACACGGCGACAACGGTCAGAGTGACGAGGGCATCTGGGCCCACATTGCGAAAAGAGCGTTCCCCGGCCGCCACAATGGGGAAACCAGATAAGCAGCAACCGAAACTCTCCTTTGACAACAGGAGGGCACCGAAACCCTCAGAAGATTTGGCGGAGGCCGGCGGATCTTCAGAACCACCGTCAACTAACAACATAGAGAAGATTCTGATAGCAATCCAGTCGAATTTGCAAGATATAAATGGTAAGCTGGACAATTTGACGTGCAGGATGGATGGCATGGCAGCTCGGCAAGAAAAGCATGGCGAACGTTTAGATGAAGCGGAAACAAGAATCTCAGCCGTTGAAGATGAAGCGCGAACGTCCACCACTAAATGCGCGGGAATGGAACGAATTCTGGAGGTGATAAAAGCGAAGGAGGAGGATTTGGAAGCGCGCTCGAGGCGCAATAACGTGCGAATCGCGGGCCTGCCAGAATCGACCAACACAGGACGAATGGAGCAGTACATCGAGGGATTGTGTAAGGATATCTTTGGTGTGGAGGCCCTGTCGCAGATCTTCATCGTGGAAAGAGCCCATAGGTCACTAGGCCCTAAACCACCACCCGGTGCTACGCCCAGGCCGATTGTGGCGCGGATTCTCAACTACCGAGACAGAGACACGATCCTCAGGCTCGCAAGAGAAAAGGGCAAAATCACTCATCAAGGCAACTCTCTGGAGTTTTATCCTGATCACACGGTCGCTGTGCAACAGGCACGTAAGGAATACACCACTGTGAAGGCTAAGCTGCGAGAGTTAAATGTTGGCTATTCAATGTTATATCCTGCCCGACTTCGAGTAGTGTGGAAGGAGCAGACGATCGTACTGGCGACACCCAAAGCGGCCCTTGAATTGGTCAAAAAAATACAGCGGGAAGCAAGGTCGGAATCCCAGCATGATCAGAACAGAGACTCGGAATGATGCAACTGGTGATTATCGTCATTAACCAGCGGTGAGTGGCACTTCGCAGATGGCTACAGTGGGCCACTGCATGGCCATCTTTCGCTGTACTGAGCAGAGCAGACTGATACGAGACTCATGGAGGTGAGATGTTGGCGCTCTAATATGACACTGGGCATTGAAAAGGTGGGGAGTAGATGGGATACCAAGGGCGATAAAACACTCCTGTCCTGAAATGCGACAGAACCCATGGCTGGGACTTGCTGCCGCGCTCTCCCCACTAGTTAACTAGTCCCGCGATTGCGTTAACATGTCACTATTTCTGCTGCTGCGGGCGATGGGTCAGAACATTTCACGTAACTGTACTCGCAGACCCTATGATCGGGGGTGGGGTAGAGAAGGAAGCGGCAGACCACTAAACACTGATGTGCATGTCTTGTTGTGCGATGTAAACTGCCAGAGATGTGATCATACCGGCCCGCTACTGTTTGCCTATCTGCATGGTATCGGGTGATAATTATGTGTGGGACAGTCTGAAGGCTGGACAATCGGGACCTAGTTCCTACAATATGCGTCTGACTGTCTTGGGGTGTGGACACCTTTCCTCTTTGGCAGTGCCACAACTTACTCCCATGTGGGGAGTGGTAATGGGGTGGTGGGGTCTGCTGAATCATGGACACATATTTTGCGTAAATGTTTGAGTTTTTCAGTATCGCCTGCACCCGTCCACCGGGTGAAGGGTTGTGCTCCTGGCGGTCCTCCATGAGGGTAATACCCGACACAAGTTCTTAATATGAGCACTGAGTTGATGGTTATGTGGTTAAGGGGGTTGTGCTCTGAAGGGGGATGGCTTCGGCAGGTTGGGGATGCTGGAGTGGGTGGGATTTGGGGAGGGGGGATATTTGATTGTTTCCTAAGACCGAAGGCATTGCAAATGTATGCATTATTAGTTGCTCCACGGAGAGAGTTTGTCATTGCGACCTATGTTCGGGGTGCTGGGTGTGGAAGTGCTCCGAGTATGTCACCTGAGGGTGCAGGGATTTGTGATTTTGCATTGACTACGACCGGCAGGTTCTAGAAGTGAAAGCAGAATTGGTCTGAACGTTCTTACTTGGAACATACGGGGGTTCTCACGCCCTCAGAAAGTTAGACAGATATTTGCTAGCCTTACCAGGTGGAACGTTGATATAGCATTCCTGCAGGAATCACACCTCGCACCGCACACTCACACTACATTAGGATCGAGATGGGCGGGGTCGTCCTATAGGGCGTCGTACTCATCTTACTCTCGGGGGGTGCTTATACTGATTAAGAAGGGGATCAAATTTGAGGAGAAACATGTGACACAAGACCCTGCTGGCAGGTATGTGCTGGTGACAGGTACACTAAGAGGCCAACATATAACACTCCTTAATGTATATGGCCCAAATACGGATGCTCCTGAATTCTATCGGGAAGTTTGGGGACACATGCAGAAACATGCTAACACACACATGTTATGTGGTGGGGACTGGAACGTGACATTACAAGATGGTCTGGATCGCTCATCACAATCTGTGGAACAACACAAGCAGTCAAGACTAATGGTGGGTCACATGATGGGGGATCTTTCTTTAGAAGATCTCTGGAGACTACAACACACTGACACGCCAGGCGCCACGCACGTCTCCACATCTCACAACAGTTGGTCCAGGCTGGACTACTGGTTGGGTTCCAAGGATGTGGCTCTATGGGTTCGTAAGATACAGGTACTACCGCGCACGTTATCGGACCACAATCCGGTCTTGATACAGGTGGACATTCCACATTACGCACCCCCACCGTTCCAATGGCGATTCAACTCCCAAGCCCTCACAGACCCAATTTATGTTGACACCTTGACAAAGGCGATAAAGGACTACTTCGCTAATAACGCTCAGACTACTGAGGACCCATGCCTCCTCTGGGAGGCCTTTAAGGCCACGATCAGAGGTGTATGCATTGGCACTACCATAGGAGTACTAAAGGACATTAGGGGCCAGATTCGCCGCTGTGAAAGTCAAATGAGGGACTTGGAACTGCAGTATGAAGCGACGCAGGACGTATTACTATTACCCAAATTGCGCGACTTACACACCGAACATGCTGACTTTTTGACATCAGAAATTAAATATTTAGATCGCAAACATGTGGCTAGGGCCTTTGGAGAGGGGGGAAGACCGGGGAGTGTACTGGCGCGGAAAATATGTGAGGGGCGGGGACAATCAGCGATACTCCGAGTCAAATCTAGGGAAGGGATATTACAAACACATTCCACCGATATACTGAAAAGCTTTGTGGACACCTACAGCACACTATATCAATCTCAACAAACAGCGGCAGCGGAAGACACGTATGAGTACTTGCATGATGTAGCAATTGGCTGGCTATCAGACGCCCATAGGGAATATCTGGCTCGGCCAATCACGGTGGAAGAGGTCACCGAGGTGATCGCTTCACTCCCAAATGGAAAGGCACCGGGCCCTGACGGGTACACATCCGAATTCTATAAGAAATTTGTAGATATCATCGCCCCCTACCTAGTGGACATGTATGGGACCTCCTTTGAGAGAGCGCTGCTCCCCCCCACATTGAGAGAAGCAATGGTCATTGCACTCCTAAAACCGTCAAAGGATCCAGAACATTGCGATTCCTACAGACCCCTATCCCTGATCAACGTAGATTCGAAGATACTCGCTAAACTGCTAGCTGTTAGGCTGTCCCCCTTGATGACTCGTCTGGTCCTCCCGGACCAGGCCGGGTTTGTTCCCACCAGATCCACCTCACATAACACCAGATCCCTGTTTGCACTAGCGCACTACCTGGAACCCTCGGTTAAGGCGGTGGCAGTCATGCTGGACGCCGCGAAAGCTTTCGATTCTATTGAATGGCGTTATATGCTGACTGTTCTCAATAGGATGGGCTTCCCTAAAAGGTTTGTCCAGTGGATTTCCCTGCTGTATACTCAACCTTGTGCAAGGGTCAGGATCAATGGCTATGTTTCAGCCCCGTTTGACATTGGGCGAGGCACTAGGCAGGGCTGCCCCTTGTCACCCCTGCTCTTTGCACTGGCCTTGGAGCCGCTAGCGTGCATAGTGCGACAAAATTACAAAGAATCGGCGCTGCAATTTGTAGCTCGGCCACTGCACATATCGCTCTATGCAGACGATATGCTGCTATATGTTCGAGACCCAGAGGTACATCTAGGCCCGCTCCTCAGAGAGTACATCCGATTTGGGGGACACTCGGGATTGGCGATTAATTGGTCCAAATCCTCACTCATACCCCTCACTGACACCACAAGTCCCTTTGAGGTTGATTACCCGCTAGAGTGGCAACAAGATCCGATTCGCTACCTAGGGGTCATGTTCCACAGAGATCCGGAAGAAGTCATGCGAGCGAACTATGGGGTGGTGCTCTCCAAACTGGACGAAAAGGTCCGTCGTTGGATCCACTTACCTCTATCACTAGCTGATCGGATAGCGATCGTCAAAATGAACATCTTGCCCAAGCTCCTGTATCTCTTCAACAACATACCCATCACGCCAACTCGAGAGGTCTTCCGCCGTATAAAATCCCTGGTACTAACCCTGATATGGGCGGGTAAACAAGCTCGTATTGATCTGCAGACACTATCACTCCCGATTGCGCAGGGTGGATTCGGGGTGCCTGATTTTCTCCTATATTACCTCTGTGCTCAGGCACAGTATGCAGCATACTGGTACCATGAGGTCCCCTATCTCACTCACGTAGCCATTGAGGAGGGAGATGCCCACCCTGTCCCCCTATCGGCGATATTATCGCACGCCAGACCACCGCTGCACAGAAGAGATATCAACACTGTAGACACCACGATTAAAGCATGGAACAAACTAGGACAATTAGCTCGCAAAACCCCGCTATATGCACCGAACATGCCATTGCAGTATCATCAGGCGCTATCAGTCACTAACGAAAAAGTGGGGATGTCCTTGCTGAATAGGGCTGGGATCGACAAGATGAGCGACGTGTTCCATGGGGGCACGTTTCAGGACATCAACCAATTGGACTATATCCAAAACCAGACTCCTATGTTTAGATTCACATACTATAGGTTAACAAGGGCACTGAGGGAACATTACCCATCCTTCCCTGCAGAACCGGAAAGCTTAGCACCTCTGCAAATGCTGATCACTACAAGGGATCTATCTCACTTAGTTTTCCAGACTGTACGCTGCTGCACAATTAGAAATAGCGGGCCACACGCTTAAGGCTAAGGAGAGGTGGGATGCACTACTAGACACTCCACTAACAGAAGAAGAATGGCACAATACCTGCACACTAACACAGATACTGACGCCAAACGGGAATCTCAGAATTATTCATTTCAAGTACATTCACCAGGCCTACTACACACCGACGAAATTGCGTAAATTTGGATTGCAAGAGGAGGACAAATGTAAGCGTTGTGGCAGGGAGGGTGCGGACTTTGTGCATCTGGCCTGGACTTGTGAGAAGATAGCGGGTTATTGGGTAGAGATTACTGCCACACTCACGATCATGCTAGAGGATGAGGTGCAGTGCACACCACAGGTCTGTTTACTAGGTATTATTCCTCAATTCAGAGCATTGAAACGAAAATTCTGTGCAATCGCCCTATTGTTGGCGAAAAGACAAGTGTCACAATGTTGGCACAGCCGTAGAGTGCCGACTATAAAAGTATGGTTACATGACATGTCCATCTGCAGGGATAAACTGCAAACGTATGAAGAGAACTTGCCAGCGAAATCGAGACCGAAGGACGTGTGGTGTTTCTTATCAGATTACCTAACCTCCTTGCAAGACGATGAGGAGGAATTAACTTGACCACTGGCTATACTAACGGATGGGCTGTCTGGGATGTGGGTTGGAGGCGGATGGGAGCTACACTAGAGTAATGCCAGTATACTGTTCCACACTGTATAGGTTGTGTATGTGAGCAATGTAAGGTCTTAAGTTGGGGTATGTTGAACTTTCCGTTTTCTATAAAATGACAAAATGTAAGACTCATATAGATTGTTTGCTAAGAGTACTACGGGAGGTACGCATGGCAGCTCAGCCTGAAGATATCACACTGCGTTTCATGACTAATTTAGTGTTTAATGGATATACAACATCAAGTGGCGAGCCGGCCTCTGGGTTGTAGGCTCATGCTGTGTAATTTGCTTTATGTTAATAAAGGTCTTACGCAAAAAAAATAAAAAAAAAAAATTAACTCTAGTTTTTGGTTAAAGTTATTTAAATTAAAGAACAAGCAAATATAAAACCAAGTGAAGGTGAAGCAAGGTTGATAAAGAAAGAATATACTTACATCAAAAGAATCCACAGAAATAGGCAGTGAGCTGTATCAGTTAGGTAAGGAACCTGGAATAAATAAGAAAATAGAGAAGTTGGCAGAAGTATAGAAGGGATTTTACAGTCTCATTATTATGTTTAGTTACAGCGACTGAAAATAAGAAAAAGAGAAAAAACATCAAGAAGAGAGGCATAGGTCACATCTAGACGGGGTAGGGGAGCAAGAAAAAGGATATACAGCACAATAGGTTCATGTAGGAAGTTGAGTATTAATGAGTGTTTTTTACTCACAGTTAATTTCAACCTGTACTAATCTAAAGAAGATTTAGAAGAAGAAGACATCTGAAGCTGAATAAAGAATCAGACGCGGTGTGGCTGTCTCTTCTCTGTCCCATTCCCTTTCCCCCCTGGGGTTTTGTTGGCATGCACGCTAATACTGTGTGTTGCTGAGGAACCTTGGGGAGGCATTGGGAGCTTGCGGCATTCTGCTCCTGTGCATTGTGAGAGCGCGCCACGTCTGACAGAGTGAAGTGCCCGTTGTAATTAACACCTGAGCAGAATGGCGGAAGGTTTAGACTTAAAGAAATTAGGAGATATATTAGAGGGGATACAAAGGGAATTAATTATGGTCAGAGAGGAGAATAGAGAGCTTAAAAAAGAAACCACAGATTTAACTCTGAAAGTGAGTAGTTTGGAGTCCAGTTCGAATTTAAAACATCCAGTTTTTCCTGAAGGGAATCCTAGTGACGCATCTGTCCCTCAAGCAAAGATCGCTATATAAGTTATTCATTCCTTATCCCCAGTACTTCCTTTAGCGCCACCAGAGCGTTTTAGTGGAGACCCACAGAGGCCCAGGTATTTCTGATACAATGTACCTTGCATTTTATGTGTTGTGCCGCAGTTTTCCCCGATGCGCAGTCTCAAATGGCATTTATTTTGTCATACCTAAGTGGTGACGCAGCATCTTGGTCTATGCCTTTGGTGACTAGAAATGATCACATACTATATGATCTGGATGAATTCATGAAAGAATTTCTTTGAATATTTGACAGGCGAAGATAACGAGTTTTTGGAAATCAAACAGGGTGGCCGAGATCTAGTAGCTTATTTGGCCCAGTTCAATAAGCTGGTTGTGGAAACTGAATGGCTGGAAAATAAACGAGCGGCCGTGTTCTATCGAGGTTTAAAAGATGAATTAAAAGATGCCTTGGCACAGGTGCCTAATAGACCCACAGAAATTTCAGCACTAATTGATCTGGTATTGGAGATTGACTTTCGCCAAAACGAAAGAAAAGGAGAAAAAAGGAGAGATTTTCGTCCTAGTGTGCCACGGTTTGATCGAGCCAGAAATGAAGGAAGCAAGGAAGGGGACCTAACTCGTAGCAGTGAACCAATGCAGATAGGAACAATCAGAGGGCCTCTATCAAAGGAAGAGAAGGAGAAATGGAGAGCAAATAAATTATATCTATACTGTGGAGGTAGTGGGCATTTTGTTTGAAATTGTCTAAAGAAACCCAAGCAGACACCGGCGGAAAACGCCTTGCACCACCATTAGATGGAGTAGGACTAGTGGTTGCAGAATCAAAAACGACTCCAGAAGCCCATACCTTGGCTAATACTTTACAATCAGCATCTCCACATTTAGTGTTGATGATGACCTTAGGATTCAGAGAAATGGTCCTGAAAAATGTAACTGTGATGATAGATTCAGGAGCTACTGGCAATTTTTGTGACTTAAGGTTTGCGGACAAAATAGGTTTGCTGGCAATCAAGAAAGAAAAAAGTGGGAGGAGCTTCGCGGGCAACCAAGATGGCCGCGTGAGCTCGGAGCTCCGAAGACCCTCCGATCCTCCGAATTAATCCTGTTATCTATCCTGTCCCACATTAGTGGGAATCTGTCGCGGTACTGCTGCTGATGCGGGACCCGTTCTCTGATCGAAGATCCGAGTTTCCTACGCGGAGTTACACCGTGTTGAAGGTTGGGGATGACAACGCCATAATAGCCTGGCATTACGTGGGCGACGGCGGTGCTTCTACGCGATGGCAGTCTGAGGATGTGGAAGCTGCCCCGTTCTGCACTAGCGACCAGACCAGATTACCGAGCGGATTGACGTGCTGGAGAGGCGGTGGAGACGAGTACTGATTTCTACCGACTTGGGGCTGAGGGGACGGCTGGATCCTTCCCCGGACTGTGCTACCCCCGTCGCCGAACATGGCGGGCAGAGGTGATCCGGACAAAGGGAAGCCCAGGGTTAGCAGGAAACCTTCCCTTTCGCAGCCAACCATTTCTGAACGCTTCACCCTCCCGAAGGGATCGCCTGGAGCCTCAGGCCGTACTAAAGACACGCAGCGAGATGTGTCACCGGACGACTCTGAGCCCACCCTCCGGGATGTCATGGTAGCCATTGCGGGCATCAAGGCCGAAATGCATAAACAACATGAAGTGTTAACGCATAAGGTCGACACGTTGGCGATTGAAGTCAACCTCATCAGGGCCGATCTCGGCAAAACCAATGACAGAGTCAAGTCGCTCGACATAAAGGCGTCGAGTTTGACTTCTGATGTGACCGACCTGCAGTCGGAGATTCGGGACCTGAAGGCCACAAACACGTTGTTTGCCCGCAGGCTCGACGATTTCGAAGGACTGGCAAGGCGCCAAAACGTCCGTATCATAGGTGTGCCGGAGGGCGCTGAAGAAGACGCTGCCAATCTTTTTGTTGAGAATCTGGTACTGAAACACTTAGCTCCCGGTGGACTGAGCAAGTTCTTTTCGGTGGAGCGGGCGCACAGACTACCTGGAGGCCAACCGAAACTGGGAGCATCTCCGCGCCCCATCATTGCCAGAGTTTTCAATTTCAGGGACCGGGACGCGATCCTGCAGGCCTCGAGGAGAGGTGGTCCATTAAAGTTTCAAAACGCCGATGTAAACTTTTTCCCCGACTTCACTCAAGCGGTGCAGAAACGTCGGCAAAGCTTTACGGGCGTCAAGCGTAGGCTGAGGGAGATGGGGATGAAGTACTCTATGTTATTCTGCTGCTGGGGACTGGCTGGACACTTTGCCTCAACGACGGAGTGCCCCCGAGGATCAGTCGGAGGGGGCGTCGGGCGGACCTGATCTTCAGGAGTGAACGATTTTTCTCGGACTTCCTTCGGTAGATGGACCTGCACATGCAACCAGTCACGAACTATTGTCTTTTTATTATTGTTCTTTTCAGGATCGGGGGATAACCGGGGGGGGGGGGGGGATAGGATGTCTCCTTTCTCCTCGGGGGGCTTTCCGTAGAGTAGTTTTTGGGGCGACAGGCACACTGCTAGTTGGGGGGGCTTTTTAGTCTAATGCAGGGGTGCAGGGTGGGGGGTGGTTGGTTTGATTGTTCTCTTTGTGTTTCTCTTTTTTTCCCTTTTTTAAGGCAAGGTGACCATTCTTCTGACTACTATGTAGCGGTAGCTGTTCTCTGGGGGGGGGGGGGGCTGTGCTTTGATGATGGGGGGTAAGACGCTAAATGTACTGAGTTGGAATATGAATGGGCTGGGGGATCGCATTAAACGTGGGGTGGTGTTGCAGATGTTTAAAAGGTGTGTGCCCAATGTCATATTGTTACAGGAGACGCATCTTATTGGTAATGCGTGCCATGCACTCAATAGGAAAGGGTTTAAAATGGTGGCTAACTCGGGGTTCTCTTCGGGGTCCCGAGGGGTGGGGATTATGGTGCGCATGTCTCTCCCGTTGGAGGTGGAGACTAGTGTGATTGATGATAGAGGCCGTTACGTTGCCGTCACGGGTAGATGGGAGGGGCGTACCCTAGTTTTGGTTTCTGTTTATGTCCCCCCTGGCTTGCAATCAACGACCTTTCAGGATCTCGGGGGCGCCATTTTGGGCCTGCCGGAGGGATTGCTTATATTTGGTGGATATTTCAATGCACTTGTGTCGGGGACCCTTGATCGTTTTCCATCCAGAGATCTTCGCGGTGTGCAATCTTGGCTCCCAGACTTCCTGAGTACTATGGGACTTATTGATTGTTGGCGACTTCTCCATCCCGCTCAACAGCAATATTCCTTTCACTCGGGTGCGCACGGTAGCCTCTCCAGGATTGATTATATTTTGGCCCCGGCTGCCCAGGCCTCGGCCGTCTCCGGGGCCCGCCTGATGGCTAGAGGCATATCGGACCATTCCCCGGTCTGGGTGTCATTTGATTTTGGTATCATGGCAACCTCTAGAGTAGCACCGGTCAATCCTTGGTACTTTTGTAACCCCAAAACTCGTGACCTCCTAGCTAAAGTCATTGACCTGTATTTCTCCGAGAATACGGGCTCGGTGACGTCTGCCTTGTCCCTATGGGAGGCCTTCAAAACTGTCCTGAGAGGAGAAGCTTTCTCCTTAATAGCCGAGGTGCGCAGGCGCAGGGATGAGGATGTGGTGCGGTTGGAGTCAGAGATTGAGGATCTTGATTCTCAACTGGAAACTGATCCGACACCTACCCTGTTACATGCCCTCTCCTTAAAGCAGTCGGAATACCGGGCCACTGCTACTGACGCTGCCAAGGTGATGGGCAGAGAACAACAAGGGAGGATCTACGACGCAGGGGATAAGGCAGGCAAGCTTATTGCTTGGCTGGATAGGAAGGAGATGGCCTCCTGTGTGGTGCCCGAGGTGTTGGGTGACGACGGGGTGGTTGTTACTGACCCCAGCGCTATAGTTTCGGCCTTTGCCGACTACTTCGAGTCCGTCTACACGTCGGTTTCTACCTCGACTGAGTCAGAATAGGCTTCTTTCCTAGACGGGATTGAGCTTCCTTGCCTGTCGGACACCGAGCGTGATGACATGGACAGGGGCATTACGGCGGATGAAGTGGCGCTCGCGATACGCTCTTTACGTTCTGGCAAAGCTCCCGGCCCCAACGGTCTTCCGGTGGAGCTTTATAAGATTAAGGCTGATACCATTGCTGTACCTTTGCGACGTATGTTCCTGGAGGCTCGCGAGGTTGGCGAACTCCCGCTGGATCAGCGCCTGGATCCTATTGTGGTTATTCACAAGGAGGGGAAGCCTAGGGACCTTTGTAGATCATACCGCCGGATTTCCCTGCTAAATGCTGAACCTAAAATTCTGGCTAAGTTATTGGCCAACCGGTTGGTGGGTGTGATCGCTGATCTGGTTCACCCGGACCAATCGGGATTTATACCCCATCGCAACATCGCTCTCAACCTTAGGAGGCTTCACGCGGTCATGGCACGGGTCAACAGACTTGGAGAGCCGGCCGTCCTGGCATCACTGGACGCAACAATGGCGTTTGATTCCCTCAAATGGAATTACCTGTGGGCGGTGTTGTCTAAGTTTTGGTTCGGCCCCGACTTTATCAGTTGGGTTAGGCATCTATACGCCTCCCCGCTGGCCAATGTAATGGTCAACGGCCGTGTATCAGCTTCCTTTGCCTTGCGCAGGGGCACCAGACAGGGCTGTCCTCTGTCGCCGCTTCTTTTTGCTCTAGCGCTTGAGCCGCTCGCTGCCTGGATACGCACCCACCCAGACATCTGTGGGATTAAGTGGTCGCCGGGCTCTGAGGACCGCGTGTCGTTGTACGCGGACGATATCCTGCTCTACCTTACCTCCCCTTGTCGGTCCTTGATTGTGGCCTTTGACGTACTGGGTACTTTTGGAGGATACTCGGGCCTAGTTATTAACTGGTCGAAATCCTACCTTTACGTGCTTAGTGGAGAGACCCCACGTCTTCCTAGGGACTGTGCTATACAGGTTGCGCTGCAGGGATTCAAGTACCTGGGTATTTATATATCAACTGATGCCCGGGCACGATACTCTAATAATTTGCTTCCCCCTCTTGCGCGCCTTCGGCGCGACTTGGAGGGCTGGAAAAGGCTGCCGCTGTCCTTGCTCGGGCGTGCGGCATTGTTTAAGATGATGTCCCTGCCGAGATTTTTGTATGCGCTTCAGAACACACAGGACCCCGTCCCTTCCAAATATTTTAAGGAGGTTGAAGGCCTGCAGCGGACCCTCTTATGGGAGGGCAGGCCACGTATTGCTGTTGTCAAGCTGACGATCCCTTGGTATGACGGCGGTATTGCTTTGCCCGATATCCGGAGGTATTATTGGGCCTCTCAATTGGCCGCTCTTAACCATGGCTTTTATGGACCGGCTGATAGCCCGGGGTATGCCATGGATCGGTGGCTCCTGGACGATGGGAAGTACTACAGAGCACTATATTCAAGATCTCTGGATGGAAAAATGACTGGTCCCACCAAGACTGCTGTGCACATTTGGAGGGCCATTACGAAAGCACTGGGGTGGAAGGGTAGGCTTACTATGGCCACTCCACTCTATGACTCTGACCTGTTGGGCAGGATGTGGCACACGAAGGGGTTTGACCGGTGGGATCTTATTGGAATCTCCAAAGTAGATGATATGATGGCCAGGGGGGAGATAAAGTCTTTTGACACTCTGCAAACTGAATTTCAACTGGGAGCCACAGAGTATTTCAGATATGCTCAATTGAGACACGCCCTTGCGGCAGCACTGCCGGTTGGAGAGAAGGTCCCCGAATCATCCCCGCTGGAAGATAGGGTGCTGGACGGCCATATGCCAGACAGTGCCATTTCCCTGATTTATAAAAAGTTGAATAATGTTCGCACGGATCTTTTGTTCGGTGTGAGAGACCAGTGGGTGCTTGATGGCATTGAACTGGATGATGAGGACTGGCAGTGTGCGGTGTCTTCCCCCAAAGAAGTGGCAATTTCGGCTAGATTGCGTCTGGTTCAGTTGAAGATCCTCCACAGAGTCTATGTGACTGGCCCCAGGTTAATTCATATGGGACTCTCAGTGGACGGTCTTTGTAGGCGTGGCTGTGGAGAACTGGCCACATTCTTACACACCATCTGGGAGTGCCATGTTATAGTTTCTTATTGGGAACGTGTGCATGCAGTGATGCGTGAGGTAACTGGGGTAGACCTGCCAGCGGAGGCCCGGCGCTGCCTGTTAAATGTGTGGGGTCCAACGGACTGCAATAATGCCCAAACCCAATGGGTCACGCTGGGGAACATGGTGGCTAAGCGGGATATCGCCCAGAAGTGGGGGGCCCCAACTCCCCCCTCCGTGGAACTGTGGAAGACCAATATGGATTGGTGCATGCTCCGTGAGAAGACAGTATACGTGGCCCGGGGAAAACCCAGGAGGTGGAGAGTGGTTTGGGGGCCTGGAACGAATATAGGGGTGACCTTTGTATACCTCCCGATGCCGATCTGATAGAGGTTCGTCTTTCTCCCTAGCCCTCCCATCCAACCAACTCCTCAATTGGTTGACATCCTGACTTTCTTCCCCCCCATCTTCGCTTGCTTTTCACAGTATGGTTACTCTAGGGTGCCGTTTGGCCCTACCCACCTCCCGGAACTATGTGTTGTCACTTTTGTACTGTTCCTTGCCAATTCCTTTCTTTTAGTGTTTCTTTTTCGTTAGTATTTTTCTAGGTTTATTGTATTCATAATATAAAATTAAACCTGATATGCTCCTTTGATTTGATTTGTGCGCACCTCTCATCCGTTCTCTACAATGCTGCCTAGCCCCAGGGATGTAAGGCTGAATAGCTGTGTGCTTTGGACTAAATAAAGGTTTTCCAAAAAAAAAAAAAGAAAGAAAAAAGTGAAGCAGTCGGAGCCGTCAACGGAACCAATTTGTCGTTGGGTCCCATAGTTAGCCAAACTGAACCAGTGGAGTTGGAATCGGAAGCAGAACATTTGGAAACCTTGCAATTCAACTTGATCGATGCTCCGCGATTTCAACTAATACTGGGATTGCCATGGCTCACGGAGCATAATCCCACGATAGATTGGGAAGTTCGAACAATAGCACTGAATTCCAAGTACTGTAAGGAAAATTGTCATAAGGGTTGTAAGATTGACCCAGAAAAAACACCAGCATTTCATCTAAGTGAACAAGGAACCACGATCTGTGTAATCTCAACTACTGAGTTACCTGAAGAGTATCATGAGTTTCAAGATGTTTTCAATGAAACGGAGGCTGAAAAGCTTCCTCCTCACAGAGAATTCGATTGTAAGATAGATTTGGAACCAGGATCCAATCTTCCCTGTAGCAAAATCTATGCCTTGACAGAACGAGAAGATGAAAATCTGAAGGAATATATACAAAAGTATCTTCAAAATGGATTCATCAGGCCGTCTCAATCACCTGTTTCTTCCCCACTTTTTTTTATTCCAAAAAAGAGTTGAGAGTTGAGATCTTATATAGATTATAGAGCACTCAACCGAATTACCGTCAAAAATAGATACCCCCTGCCTCTCATTTCAGTACTACTATATCAAGTGAAAGGAGCAAAGGTGCAAACTAAGTTGGATTTGAGAGGTAATTACCATCTAGTCCGGATTCGAGAAGGAGACGAATGGAAGACCGCATTTAGAACAAAGCATGGTCTCTTTGAATATCAAGTGATGCCTTTCGGTTTATGCAATGCCCCAACAGCTTTTCAGCATTTTATAAATGATGTGTTAAAGGAGTTTATTGATCAGAATGAAATTGTGTATATAGATGATATACTCATTTACTCCAATACAGTGGAAGAACATGGAAATCACGTGAAGAAGGTGCTGCAGAAATTGTGAGAAAACAACTTGTTTGTGAAATTGGAGAAATGTGCTTTCAATGTCACTTCAGTGGAGTTTCTGGGGTTTGTTCTTTCACCCAGTGGAATAACCATGGATGAACACAAGATCAAGGCAGTGATAGAATGGAAATCTCCTTCAACAGTGAAAGAAGTCCAGAGTTTTATAGGATTTGCTAACTTTTATAGGAGATTTATTCAAGATTTTTCTAAGAAATTGATTCCATTGACCAAATTATTGAAGAAAGGTGTTCAATTCCACTGGAATAGTGATGCTGAAGTGGCTTTCACACAACTAAAGAAAGATTTCACATCTGCACCAGTTTTGCTTCATCCAGATCCATCGGAACCTTTCTATGTGGAAACCGATGCTTCTAACCTGGCCTTGGGCGGAGTGTTATCTCAAAGACACAAGGCTACAGGACAACTGCATCCAGTAGCTTTTCGTTCTAGAAAATTGATTGTGGCATAAGTCAATTATACAATAACAGAAAAGGAGTTACTGGCCATCAAAGATGCCTTTAAAGAATGGAGACACTATTTAATGGGAGCCAGACATGTAGTTACAGTATATACCGATCATCGGAATTTAAAAATTTTGAAGTCAACCAGAACATTGACCCCTCGGCAACTACATTGGTCCCTGTATTTTGCTGACTGTGATTTTGTGATTACTTATCGACCAGGCTCTCAAAATGGTAAAGCAGACGCCTTATCCAGACTAGGTACAGAAGGAGTTTTGGAAGAGGTCAACGATCAGTCAATTATTCCACCAGAGAAGGTGATTGGAGCTGTTTTGCATGAGAACCTGGAAGAAAAGAATCAGAGTTTAATGACCTTGGAAGAAATGAGGAGTTGGGTAGAAGAAGATTCAAGACGAGAGAATCAAGAAGGTTTACCGTATCACAATGGAGCGCTTTACTTACCCACACTGGAAATGCAGCAACAGGCCTTAAGAGAGAGTCATGACAGTATCCTGGCAGGACATAAGGGCATTTCTAAAATGGAGGATTTGGTGAGGCGACGTTATTGGTGGCCAAATGTGATAAAAGATGTGCGTCAGTATGTAGCTACCTGTGAGATTTGCGCTAGGGAAAAACCAGAGCGACAAGCCCCTAAAGGGTTGTTGCGCCCCTTACCCACTCTACCATACCCATGGCATACAGTCACACTAGATTTAATTGTTGATCTGCCATCCAGTCAAGGTTATGACACCATTTTGGTCTGTGTAGATGCTTTTACAAAGATGGCCCATTTTGTACCTTTAAGGGTTTGCCCACAGCAAACACCTTAGCATTCACCTTTAGTCAAAATATTGTCAGAGCACATGGAATTCCAAGGGTTTTAATATCTGATAGGGGTTCCCATTTTTTGTCCCATTTTTGGAAGGCATTCACTAAACGATTGAATATCGAAACTAGGTACACCACTAGTTATCATCCAGAATCAGACGGCCAAAGAGAACGAACAAATCAGTAGTTAGAACAATATATGAGGTTGTGTTTGTTAGATCAAGAGGACGATTGGCCAGACTTCTTGTGGGCGGCTGAGTTTGCACATAATAATGCAAAAAATGTTTCCACTGGTCATTCCCCTTTTTATTTGAACACAGGTAGACACCCCAATCAATCAATGGGTTTTCAGGAAGTGGAAGTACCAGCAGTTTGTGATCTAGTAGAACACATGACACTAATACATACATTAGCCACAGAAAACTTAAACAAGGCTAAAGAAAGTTACAAATATTTTGCAGATAAAAACAGAAGAAAGGAACCAGAATTACAAGTTGGAGACAAGGTTTGGTTGAATACAAAACACCTTAGATTTAAGGGAATCAAGAAACTTCAACCAAGATTTGTGGGTCCTTATTTAATTGAGAAAAAGTTAAGTGAATTAAACTACCAGTTGAGTTTGTCGAAGGAGTTACGTGTTCATCCTGTATTTCACATTTCCTTATTAAAGAAGGTGCCCATTGATATACGAATCAGTAAACCCCCAAAACCAGTTCAAACTGAAAAAGGAGAAGAGTTTGAGGTAAAACAGATTTTGGATGCTAAGATACAGCAGGGACAATGGATTATTTTCTGGATTGGAAAGGTTATGGTCCTGAAGAAAGATCTTGGGAGTTGTCTTCAGAAGTCCATGCCCCCTCGATTGCTTAGGGATTTTTATAGAAGATTTCCAAACAAGCCTAAGCAAAGAGAAAGTACTGTGAGGGAGGGTACTGTCAGGATTGCCAAATCTAAAAGCAAAAAGAATCATTCAGTGAGTCTGACTTGTGTAATACGCAAAAAGGCTATCAGGCAAAATCACTCATCAAAAAAGAGAACCCCTAAAATGGCCGCCAAAAGAGTGATTACTGGAGCTGCTAGTCAGCGCTCTAGTCTTTGTTAGAATTCTGATTCTTCCAGGTGGTGCGCCCGTTCTGTGGCGCACTTCACCTGAACTTCGAGGATGACAGGACGTCGATGGATTTGCGCCGCGAAGTTTTAGGGCAAGATTTCGTCGCGCATTCCTTACTAGAATCGAGTGCAGTCCCGCAACTAAAGTAAGACTGTTCCGATATTATTGTGAAGAGCATGCGCATTAAGTCTGTTCTGATATTTACTTTGTGAAGAGCATGTGCATTAAAATATTAGTGTGGACCAGTTGGAGGCATACGCAATAGAGACATTTTCTGAGGCATTGAGCATGCGTGACATAGGACCGCTGCTCAGTTGAATTATGGTGCCAGAGTCAGCACAAGTAATAGGAAGTTACAGACGCAAGTTTTCTCGCGGACATTCACAGCATTAATCAAAAGACTGAGGGAGCATTCAAGAGTAAAACTCCAGGCAGGAGTGAGAGACTTGCTGATATAGACGCTAGCATTGTTAGTGTAAAATAGAGTGAATTAACTCTAGTTTTTAGGTCGAGTTTACTCACACCTATTGTTGTCAACCCTAAAAATTCCTTTCCTAACAGGCGGATTTGGCGGATTTTGGACAGTGCACGAGAGAGTCACGTGACTCCTCGTGGACGAGCATGCCCGAGCCTTCCCACTGCCAGCAGCATTTCTCCACGGCCGCCAGGCCACATCAAAGGCTTCCCCAGCACTGCCCCACCCATCAATCACCCTCCCACGCTGCTTCACACCCTCATCGCCGCTCTCCCCGCTCCGCCCCCTCCCCTGCCCGCCGTGTCGCATTTCTTCTCCCCCCTCCCCACAGCAATGCCCTCGGTCTTGTTATTTATTTAAGCTTTGGGTGGATGCTCAGCACGGCGCTGCTCATGTTAACTTTAAAGGTTTCTCTCATTCGCAGGCATATCCTCTTAGGCTTCCTAAAACTCTTCACACCTGAGCTCTAATACGTGCCTTGTTTCTTCTTGTTTCATTTCGCGGCCGATTTTCGTCAAAGACACATTAATTGTTTACAGGCACAGAGAGTAAGTGATTTGCCCAGAATCACAGGCTTTTGAGCAGACGCAAAGACCCCTTTTCCCCGTTACAAAATCGTCAGCTCTGGCCGTAATGCCACATCCTGGGTAAAGCTCGGCTTGTTATGGGCTGGAGGTTCAAACGGGAATGAACTCGAGCTGAGCCAGGCTTCAGGCTCGAGCTTACACCGGCTTGCACACCTCTAATGGGGAGGGGGCATGACACAGAAGAGATGAAGTCTCAAGTGTGACACGATACCTCCCACTTCTTTGACAGTGGCAACAAACAGCAGATTATACCGTACGTATCAGCATATAGCGTTTATGCCATGCCATTTTTAATATATAATATGTGCTTTAACAAAATATATTTAACTACAACGAGAATGCACAGGACCATGAGAACGTATAAAAGGGCAAAGCTCACACTATTAGAAGGGATATAACTGGAATCAATGACACAGATCCTCAAAAAAGAGTGAAATTCGGTTGTGGGGGTGAATAACGAAAAGTACATGTGCATGGGCTTTAAAGACGTATACATACAATTTTATAAGGACATGTAAAAACATTACAAATATCATTCATGTTCTTTTCCATTAGAAGAATGGCTCTTGTACTAGTTTGTACGTGGATTTACGCACGTCATGAGTGGGCCGAACATCATTTCCGCCAAATTATACACCTTAAACTTGTAGTTGGTGCATTTTACGCGTTAAGCTACAATCTGTGTGTGTGGCGTTAATGTAAATATTGTAAGAATGCTGCATTAAACCAAATCCTCTAACTTTCTTGCCTGGCCGTCGTCTATGCAGAAGGCGGCTCTGTGCAGCAGGGCTCTGCAGAGCCGCTGCCGGCTGCCATGTCTGAGCTGCAGCTTTAAGAGCCGCCATTCCTCGCCAGGCATCACGTAAAGGACACCCGCAGCGGGTTCCTGGCAGACGGAAGCCTCGTTTCCAGGAATCGCACATCTGGCTAGTGAATGTAACTATGCACAGAACCACCATGTCACATGTGTCAGAATTTGACTGTGTCTCAGCACAGAATGAACGTGTGGATGCGAACAGTAAGTATACCAACATAAGATGGCGGGGGATGGAGACCGTTCTCTGGAAAAACTTGCCCACAAGTGCTATCAAGAGACCAAGAATGCTACACTGTAAAAAAAACAAATAGTAATAATACAGGTTTTACTCTTCCGAAAGTTTTTTTAGAATGGGCATATCAGGAGAAGAATCACCATCCAGACAATGTAGGAGATGGCCAGGTGTTGGGTTGTAAGACTCAAATATAGTGAGTGGGCCATGGACACGAACTAGTGCAGGGCAGCAGAAAGGGAGTTATATAGATGTATATTAGAGCGGAGGGTTCTTTCAAAGATACCAGACGATAAGGAGGAAATGTACGACCATGAAGCGACCATGAAGCAGAATACTCGTGATCGATAATTCGGATAACAGCCAATGTGGACTGAATTGGAATAGTGAGAAAGTCAAAGGAATTCCTTCCGCTCCTTATCTCCTCAGGCACTCACTTAGTGTCTACGCGTGTCTCCCAGGGTCCTCACAGTGCCATATGTCCTCAGGGCATCACACTTCTAACGTGAACGACCATCTGCTCCTTGGAATGCTGGCATGGTTGACCAGCGCTGCCTGATCTTCTTCAAAGGCAGCTTGTAACCCGAGCTGCCCTCTGCCTTTGCTTTGGCTTTGCATTCTGAACTCTTTCTTGGATTTCACACACAGTCCATAGCGCTTCCTTCTACCTTTCACGAGGCACACACACAAACCACCAGCTTTCAGTGCACGCTTTCACCAGGCACACACACACACACACATCACCAGCCATCAGTGCACGCTTTCACCAGGCACACACACACACACACCACCAGCCATCAGTGCACGCTTTCACCAGGCATACACACACACCACCAACCATCCGTGCACGCTTTCACCAGGCACACACACACCACCAGCCATCAGTGCACACTTTCACCAGGCACACACACACTCACACACCACCAGCCATCAGTGCACGCTTTCACCAGGCAAACACACACGACCAGCCATCAGTGCACGCTTTCACCAGGCATACACACACCACCAGCCATCAGTGCGCGCTTTCACCAGGCACACACACACACACACATACCACCAGCCATCAGTGCACGCTTTCACCAGGCATACACACACACCACCAGCCATCCGTGCACGCTTTCACCAGGCACACACACACACACACCACCAGCCATCAGTGCACGCTTTCACCAGGCATACACACCACCGGCCGTCAGTGCACGCATTCACCAGGCACACACACACACACACACACGTCCAGCCATCAGTGCACACTTTCACCAAGCATACACACCATCGGCCGTCAGTTCACTCTTTCACCAAGCACACGCAAACACCACCAGCCATCAGTGCACGCTTTCACCAGGCATACACACCACCGGCCGTCAGTGCACACTCTCACCAGGCACAGACACCATCAGTCATCAGTGCACGCTTTCACCAGGCACACACCACCAGCCGCCAGTGCACGCTTTCACCAGGCACACACACACACACACTGCCAGCCATCAGTGCACGCTTTCACCAGGCATACACACCACCGGCCGTCAGTGCACGCTTTCACCAGGCACACACACACACACACACACCACCAGCCATCAGTGCATGCTTTCACCAGGCATACATACCACCGGCCGTCAGTGCACGCTTTCACCAGGCACACACACACACCACCAGCCATCAGAGCACGCTTTCACCAGGCATACAGACCATCGGCCGTCAGTGCACACTATCACCAGGCACAGACACCATCAGTCATGAGTGCACACTTTCACCGGGCACAAACACCACCAGCTGTCAGTGCACGCTTTCACCCAGCACAAACACCACCAGCCGTCAGTGCACACGCTTTCACCGGGCACACACACCACCAGCCGTCAGTGCACGCTTTCACCAGGCACACACTACCAGCCATCAGCGCATCCTTCCACCAGGCGCACACACCACCAGCCGGCCAGGCACACACACACCACCAGCCATCAGTGCATGCTTTCAACAGGCACATACACACCACCAGCATCAGTGCACGCTTTCACCAGGCATAAACACCACCAGCCGTCAGTGCACACTTTCACCGGGCACAGACACCATCAGTCGTCAGTGCACGCTTTCACCAGGCACACACCACCAGCCGTCAGTGCACGCTTTCACCAGGCCCACACACACCACCAGCTGTCAGTGCACGCTTTCACCAGGCACACACACCACCAGCCATCAGTGCACCGTTTCTACAGGCACACACACCACCAGCCATCAGTGCACACATCAATTGTTAACGCATCCACAATTACCTATTGTAGCAATCGCAGAATGGCACACTTTACTTTTAAACATATTCATCTAAAGCGCAGCATGCCACCATTCCCTTACACTCTGCACCCTCACACACACTGCAATGGAACATACACTCCAAATACCACTCAGTGCCACATAATTGCACGCCACATAATTACACTGCACTCAATGCAACATACACTTCAAATACCACTCAGTGCCACCTAATTTCACTCCACATAATTACACTGCACTCAATGCAACATACATTCCAAATACCACTCAGTGCCACATAATTACACGCCACATAATTACACTGCACTCAATGCAACATACACTCCAAATACCTCTCAGTGCCACATAATTACACACCACATAATTACACTGCACTCAATGCAACATACACTCCAAATACCACTCAGTGCCACATAGTTACACACCACATAATTACACTGCACTCAATGCAACATACACTACAAATACCACTCAGTACTACATAATTACACGCCACATAATTACACTCTACTGAATGCAACACACACTCCACACAATACCACTTAGTGCCACATCATTATATGCTACATAATTACACTGCACTCAATGCCAAACACTCCAAATACCACTCAGTGCCACATAATTAAACACCACATAATTACACTCTACTGAATGCAACACACACTCCACACAATACCACTCAGTGCCACATAATTATATGCTACATATTTACACAGCGCTCAACGCAACATACACTCCAAATACCACTCAGTGCCACATAATTACACGCCACATAATTACACTTCACTCAATGCAACATACACTCCAAATGCCACTCAGTGCCACATAATTACACACCACATAATTACACTCTAGTGAATGCAACAAACACTCCACACAATACCACTCAGTGCTACATAATTATATGCTGCATAATTACACTGCACACAATGCAACATACACTCCAAACAATACCACTCAGTGCCACATAATTACACCCAACGCAATTACACTCTACTGAATACAACATACACTCCTCACACAATACCACTCAGTGCCACATAATTATATGCTTCATATTTACACTGTGCTCAACGCAACATACACTCCAAATACCACTCAGTGCACATAATTACACGCCACATAATTACACTGCACTCAATGCAACATACACTCCAAATACCACTCAGTGCCACATAATTACACACCACATAATTACACTGCATTCAATGCAACATACACTCCAAATACCACTCAGTGCCACATAGTTACATACCACATAATTACACTGCACTCAATGCAACATACACTCCAAATACCACTCAGTACCACATAATTACACGCCACATAATTACACTCTACTGAATGCAACACACACTCCACACAATACCACTTAGTGCCACATCATTATATGCTACATAATTACACTGCACTCAATGCCATACACTCCAAATACCACTCAGTCCCACATAATTAAACACCACATAATTACAGTCTACTGAATGCAACACACACCACTCAGTGCCACATCATTATATGCTACATAATTACACTGCACTCAATGCCAAACACTCCAAATACCACTCAGTGCCACATAATTAAACACCACATAATTACACTCTACTGAATGCAACACACACTCCACACAATACCACTCAGTGCCACATAATTATATGCTACATAATTACACAGCGCTCAACGCAACATACACTCCAAATACCACTCAGTGCCACATAACTACACGCCACATAATTACACTTCACTCAATGCAACATACACTCCAAATGCCACTCAGTGCCACATAATTACACACCACATAATTACACTCTAGTGAATGCAACAAACACTCCACACAATACCACTCAGTGCTACATAATTATATGCTGCATAATTACACTGCACTCAATGCAACATACACTCCTAACAATACCACTCAGTGCCACATAATTACACCCAACACAATTACACTCTACTGAATACAACATACACTCCTCACACAATACCACTCAGTGCCACATAATTATATGCTTCATATTTACACTGTGCTCAACGCAACATACACTCCAAATACCACTCAGTGCCACATAATTACACGCCACATAATTACACTGCACTCAATGCAACATACACTCCAAATTCCACTCAGTGCCACATAATTACACATGAAATAATTACACTGCATTCAATGCAACATACACTCCAAATACCACTCAGTGCCACATAATTACACGCCACATAATTACACTCTACTGAATGCAACACACACTCCACACAATACCACTTAGTGCCACATCATTATATGCTACATAATTACACTGCACTCAATGCCATACACTCCAAATGCCACTCAGTCCCACATAATTAAACACCACATAATTACAGTCTACTGAATGCAACACACTCCACACAATACCACTCAGTGGCACATAATTATATGCTACATAATTACACTGCACTCAACGCAACATTCACTCCAAATACCACTCAGTGACACATAATTACACGCCACATAATTACAATGCACTCAATGCAACATACACTCCAAATACCACTCAGTGCCACATAATTAAACTCCACATTATTACTCAGCACTCAATGCAACGTACATTCCACATACCACTCAGTGCCATATAATTACACGCCACATATTTACACTGCACTCAATGTAACATACACTCCAAATACCACTCAGTGCCACATAATTACACAGCACATAATTACACTGCACTCAATGCAACATACACTCCAAATACCACTCAGTGCCACATAATTACACGCCACATAATTACACTTCACTCAATGCAACATACACTCCAAATGCCACTCAGTGCCACATAATTACACACCACATAATTACACTCTAGTGAATGCAACAAACACTCCACACAATACCACTCAGTGCTACATAATTATATGCTGCATAATTACACTGCACTCAATGCAACATACACTCCAAACAATACCACTCAGTGCCACATAATTACACCCAACACAATTACACTCTACTGAATACAACATACACTCCTCACACAATACCACTCAGTGCCACATAATTACACGCCACATAATTACACTGCACTCAATGCAACATACACTCCAAATACCACTCAGTGCCGCATAATTACACTCCACATAATTACACTGCATTCAATGCAACATACACTCCAAATACTACCCAGTGCCACATAGTTACATACCACATAATTACACTGCACTCAATGCAACATACACTCCAAATACCACTCAGTACCACATAATTACACGCCACATAATTACACTCTACTGAATGCAACACACACTCCACACAATACCACTTAGTGCCACATCATTATATGCTACATATTTACACTGCACTCAATGCCATACACTCCAAATACCACTCAGTCCCACATAATTAAACACCACATAATTACAGTCTACTGAATGCAACACACTCCACACAATACCACTCAGTGCCACATCATTATATGCTACATAATTACACTGCACTCAATGCCAAACACTCCAAATACCACTCAGTGCCACATAATTAAACACCACATAATTACACTCTACTGAATGCAACACACACTCCACACAATACCACTCAGTGCCACATAATTATATGCTACATAATTACACAGCGCTCAACGCAACATACACTCCAAATACCACTCAGTGCCACATAACTACACGCCACATAATTACACTTCACTCAATGCAACATACACTCCAAATGCCACTCAGTGCCACATAATTACACACCACATAATTACACTCTGGTGAATGCAACAAACACTCCACACAATACCACTCAGTGCTACATAATTATATGCTGCATAATTACACTGCACTCAATGCAACATACACTCCAAACAATACCACTCAGTGCCACATAATTACACCCAACACAATTACACTCTACTGAATACAACATACACTCCTCACACAATACCACTCAGTGCCACATAATTATATGCTTCATATTTACACTGTGCTCAACGCAACATACACTCCAAATACCACTCAGTGCCACATAATTACACGCCACATAATTACACTGCACACAATGCAACATACACTCTAAATTCCACTCAGTGCCACATAATTACACACCACATAATTACACTGCATTCAATGCAACATACACTCCAAATACCACTCAGTGCCACATAGTTACATACCACATAATTACGCTGCACTCAATGCAACATACACTCCAAATACCACTCAGTACCACATTATTACACGCCACATAATTACACTCTACTGAATGCAACACACACTCCACACAATACCACTTAGTGCCACATCATTATATGCTACATAATTACACTGCACTCAATGCCATACACTCCAAATACCACTCAGTCCCACATAATTAAACACCACATAATTACAATGCACTCAATGCAACATACACTCCAAATACCACTCAGTGCCACATAATTAAACTCCACATTATTACTCAGCACTCAATGCAACGTACATTCCACATACCACTCAGTGCCACATAATTACACGCCACATATTTACACTGCACTCAATGTAACATACACTCCAAATACCACTCAGTGCCACATAATTACACAGCACATAATTACACTGCACTCAATGCAACATACACTACAAATCCCACTCAGTGCCACATAATTACACAGCACTCAATGCAAAATACACTCCAAATACCACTCAGTGCCACATAATTACACTGCACTCAATGCCACATACACTCCAAATACCACTCAGTGCCACATAATTACACTGCAATCAATGCAAAATACATTCCAAATACCGCTTAGTGCCACATAATTACACGCCACATAATTACACTGCACTCAATGCAACATACACTCCAAATACCACTCAGTGTCACATAATTACACAGCACATAATTACACTGCACTCAATGCAACATACACTACAAATCCCACTCAGTGCCACATAATTACACAGCACTCAATGCAACATACACTACAAATACCACTCAGTGCCACATAATTACACGCCACATAATTACAATGCACTCAATGCAACATACACTCCAAATACCACTCAGTGCCACATAGTTATATGCAACATACATTCCAAATACCACTCAGTGCCACATAATTACACACCACATAATTACACTCTACTGAATGCAACACATACTCCACACAATACCACATAATTATATGCTACATAATTACACTGCACTCAATGCAACATACACTCCAAACAATACCACTCAGTGCCACATAATTACACGCCACACAATTGCACTCTGCTGAATACAACATAACCTCCCCATAATACCACTCAGTGCCACATAATTATATGCAACATAATTCCACCCCACTCAATGCAACAGACTCTCCAAATACCACTCAGTGCCAGATAATTACACACCACATAATTACACTCTACTGAATGCAACACACACTCCCCATATTACCACTCAGTGCCACATAATTACATGCTACATAATTACACTGCACTCAATGCAACATACACTCCAAATACCACTCAATGCCACATAATTGCACGCCACAAAATTACACTCTACTGAATACAATATACACTCCCCATATTACCACTCAGTGCCATATAATTACATGCTCATACTTACACTCTACTCAATGCAACATAAATACACTTTATCTATCAGTCTATCTATCTATCACCCTTCTATCTGTCTATGTCTCTATCACCCTCACTCTATCTATCTATCGCCCTCACTCTATCTATCGCCCTCACTCTACCTATCTATCGCCCTCACTCTACCTATCTATCGCCCTCACTCTATCTATCTATTGCACTCACTCTATCTATCTATCGCATCACCACAGCAATACTCAGCACCACCAGAGCATCACTCAGAGGCACCAGAACATCACTATGCGCTACCACAGCATCACTGAACGCCACAGCATCACTTGTCGCCACCACAACATCACTCCGCGCCACCACAGCATCAATCTGTGCAACCATTCAACAACAGCTGGTTCAAATATGTTCTCTCACTGTTTCTAGCTTCATTACAAATGTCACAAAAATATGTTAATAGTTCACTTCTGTTCTTGGATTTTCATCACAATAAAATACAATGAACATAATCTTCAAAAAAGTTATTTACAAAAGCTATTGCCATTATAAATTACAATAACTTTAAAGTATTAATTATTCAAAAAATAAAAGCCATTTTTATTTTTAATATCAATACATCTAAGTCACGTAAATACAACACATATTGCATTACAAATGCTATAGGTGTCACATTTGCGAAAGTTAAAACTATTTTCATTGTAAATGACAAAGCTATTCATTTCACTATTTTCCAAACCAACACATAAATAAAAAATGTGTCATTTACAATACCAATAGCTCAAACTTTCCTAATGCGAGACCTATTGCATTGCAAATGCTTGTTGGTTAAAGTTATTTAAATAAAAGAAACAAGCACATATAAAACCAAGTGAAGGTGAAGCAAGGTTGATAAAGAAAGAATATACTTACATCAATAGAATCTATAGAAATAGGCAGTGAGCTGTATCAGTTAGGTAAGGAACCTGGAATAAATAAGAAAATGGAGAAGTTGACAGAAGTATAGAAGGGATTTTACAGTCTCATTATTATGTTTAGTTACAGCGACTGAAGATAAGAAAAAGAGAACAAGCATTAGAAATGCAATAGGTCTCGCAGCATTAGAGTTAGTGCTTTTAGAATTGTTTATGTTTTTTTTTGTAAATCTTTAGCATGAGGTTGAGGGTGAGTGAGGGTGAGTGAGGGTGAGTGAGGGTGAGGGGTTGAGGGTGAGTGAGGGTGAGGCTGAGGGGTTGAGGGTGAGGGTGAGTGAGGGGTTGAGGGTGAGTGAGGGTGAGGGGTTGAGGGTGGGTGAGGGGTTGAGGGTGAGTGAGGGTGAGGGGTTGAGGGTGAGTGAGGGTGAGGGTGAGTGAGGGTGAGTGAGGGTGAGGGTGAGTGAGGGTGAGTGAGGGTGAGTGAGGGTGAGGGTGAGTGAGGGTGGGTGAGTGTGAGTGAGGGTGAGTGGGGGTGAGTGTGGGTGAGTGTGGGTGAGTGTGGGTGAGGGTGAGGGATTGAGGGTGAGGGGTTGAGGGTGAGTGAGGGTGAGGGGTTGAGGGTGAGTGAGGGGTTGAGGGTGAGTGAGGGTGAGGGAGGGTGAGGGGTTGAGGGTGAGGGGTTGAGGGTGAGTGGGGGTGAGTGAGGGTGAGGGGTTGAGGGTGAGTGAGGGTGAAGGTGAGTGAGGGTGAGGGTGAGTGAGGGTGGGTGAGTGTGAGTGAGGGTGAGTGTGGGTGAGTGTGGGTGAGTGTGGGTGAGTGAGGGTGAGGGATTGAGGGTGAGGGGTTGAGGGTGGGTGAGGGGTTGAGGGTGAGTGAGGGTGAGGGTGAGTGAGGGTGAGGGGTTGAGGGTGAGGGGTTGAGGGTGAGTGGGGGTGAGTGAGGGTGAGGGGTTGAGGGTGAGTGAGGGTGAGGGGTTGAGGGTGAGTGAGGATGAGGGGTTGAGGGTGGGTGAGGGTGAGTGAGGGTGAGTGTGAGTGAGGGTGAGTGAGGGTGAGGGTGAGTGAAGGTGGGTGAGGGTGAGGGGTTGAGGGTGATTGAGGGTGAGGCGTTGAGGGTGAGTGAGGGTGAGGGGTTGAGGGTGAGTGAAGGTGAGGGTGAGGGTGAGTGAGGGTGAGGGGTTGAGGGTGAGTGAGGGTGAGTGAGGGTGAGGGGTTGAGGGTGAGTGAGGATGAGTGAGAGTGAGGGTGAGTGAGGGGTTGAGGGTGAGGGGTTGAGGGTGAGTGAGGGTGAGGGGTTGAGGGTGAGTGAGGGTGAGGTGTTGAGGGTGAGTGAGGGTGAGGTGTTGAGGGTGAGTGAGGGTGAGGGTGAGGGGTTGAGGGTGAGTGAGGGTGAGGGTAGGTGAGGGGTTGAGGGTGAGTGAGGGTGAGGGTGAGTGAGGGTGAGGGTGAGTGAGGGTGAGTGAGGGTGAGGGTGAGGGGTTGAGGGTGAGTGAGGGTGAGGGTGAGTGTGGGTGAGGGTGAGTGTGGGTGAGGGTGAGTGAGGGTGAGGGGTTGAGGGTGAGTGAGGGTGAGTGAGGGTGAGTGAGGGTGAGGGTGAGTGAGGGTGAGGGGTTGAGGGTGAGTGAGGGTGAGTGAGGGTGAGTGTGGGTGAGGGTGAGTGAGGGTGAGGGTGAGTGAGCTACATCTAATGACTTCAGAGGACTGCTTATAGACTGTTTAAATTACAACCACTGTCGATAGTAAGTACTATTGACCCTGATAACACCCTAATATATGTCCAAAGTCACAGTTTGGTAGGACTGGGCCAGACCAATGTATATGTTTCTATAAGTGTAGTCAGGACCATACAAGGGTTAGTTGAATAGCCTTGGCGGAAAACCCTGCTTCATTGTCTGGGAAGATTTTATTTAAATAGCTCGTTCCACATTTAGCTGTAACAACTTAGGAGAGAGCCTTCCCCACCCACATCAAGGAAGATAAAACCTGTAAACGGTGCTACCTGACGGTAGAGCCCCTTTGCAAAACAGACATCAGGCAAAGAGTTATGCTGTTACTCTTAAATAGAGTGTTATGATGGAATGCACATTGAGCCCCCCGGCCAGGGGGCGTGAGGCGGGAGGGGCTTGGCTGGGCTCCAGCGTGTGTAGGATTCCTGCTTCCCTGCACGGGGGTCTCCTCTCTGCCTGCAGCTGAGGTCACATCCTGCCCTGCCCGCCGCTCCAGACATCCATACAACTCTGCCTCCTTTGTTGTGGTGCGAGCAGAGCAGGCGCGAGAGAGGCACGGAGAAACCCTGGCACAGCCAGCTGCAAGGGGCACGGGAGCAAGATCACACGGAGAGACGCAGCGGCGCCCGGGACTGAAGGGAACGGGTCCTTGTTGTTGAGCGGAAACCGAAAGAAGAGGTACCTCTGTCGGCCCCGCGGGCTGCAGAGCACCAAGAAAGGGTGGAAGGGGCAGGGGAGGAGGGGGCCGGGGAGGAGGGAAGGGCCAGAGGGACTTGATGGGAGTGGTGGGGGGGAGGGGGAGGGTATAGAGAGGGAGAGGAGGAGAGACAGGACAGGGGCAAGCAGCAGAGATGGAGGGGTAGAAGATAACGGGAGAGAAGCAATGAAGGAGGAGGAACCCCTGCAAACGTGTGTGTGTACATATACATTAGTGGACTGTGTGTGCATGACGAGGTTGTCTGATAGTAACCTTGTGTAGGTAAGTGCACACATTTTAGCGAGGAGTGTGTGTGGTGTGTACGTTTTCTCCGTGTAGCATGTGCTGAACCGCAATGGGACAACAAGCGAAAGGATCGGAGACACGGCGACACGGCGGGTAAAATAAACAAACAAAAAAGAAGCCGGAGGGAAGAGAGGGGAGGGGGGAGGAGAAATGCGACACGGCGGGAAGGGGAGGGGGCGGAGCGGGTCAAATAAAGAAACAAGCCGGAGGGAAGAGAGGGGAGGGGGGAGGAGAAATGCGACACGGCGGGAAGGGGAGGGGGCGGAGCGGGTAAACAAAGACGGACGTGCACGCGCTTTTAAGCTCAATGCGCATGCGCATTGAGCTTAAAAGTCACGGGCACTGCAAGGAATCGCCACGATTCCTTGCAGTGTGGATAAAGAGCGGATAAGTCCCAATACTCTCGCCTTGCTCGATGCGCATGCGCATCGACAGGCGAGACCTAAAAAACATCAAGAAGAGAGGCATAGGTCACATCTAGACGGGGTAGGTGAGCAAGAAAAAGGATATACAGCACAATAGGTTTATGTAGGAAGTTGAGTATTAATGAGTGTTTTTTACTCACAGTTAATTTCAACCTGTACTAATCTAAAGAAGATTTAGAAGAAGAAGACGTCTGAAGCTGAATAAAGAATCAGACGTGGTGTGGCTGTCTCTTATCTGTCCCATCCCCTTTCCCCCCTGGGGTTTTGTTGGCATACACGCTAATACTGTGTGTTGCTGAGGAACCTTGGGGAGGCATTGGGAGCTTGCGGCATTCTGCTCCTGTGCATTGTGAGAGCGCGCCACGTCTGACAGAGTGAAGCGCCCGTTGTAATTAGCACCTGAGCAGGATGGCGGAAGGTTTAGACAAAGAAATTAGGAGAAATATTAGAGGGGATACAAAGGGAATTAATTATGGTCAGAGAGGAGAATAGAGAGCTTAAAAAAGAAACCACAGATTTAACTATGAAAGTGAGTAGTAAGACAGATTGGCGCGAAAGCGGACACGGACCCGAGGAGCAGGGAGGCCGACCATAACCCTACAGATGGTGAATTAATTAATCACCGACAAAAAGAGGTTTCCATTGAATTAAATGTGGAACATACAACCACGAGTGGATCTCCGGCTAAAAACGATTATCTTGTTATATAATTTTAATTAACAATATCGGTGGCTCCTCTGGACTTAAGGAAAAGGAGACATGGCAACATAAAGTTCCATACCATCCAATGCGAAGAAGACACATGTGACTGGGAATTCCAAAACAAGAAAAAAGGAAAATAACAGGAACTGAGTCACACAGGTAGAATTGCTTTTAAACAACAGGACTCGGAAAACCACCAGTTCTATTTAGCCTTAAAAGTATTCCAGGCTGACCAGAAAAGAAAGCCCAAAATTAAAGGAAAGGCACACAATCTAAATGAGAGAACTGTCCTGAAGAAGGTGTTATTGCAACATACCGAAACGCTGCGTCGACATTTTGTTTCTTTCAAGTGAATTTATGTTTTAAAACTGTCACTGTGTCCTCACACAGCTTTTAATGTTTTATTGTAATGGCACGTATATCCATAAAATGTGTTTTTTTATAAACTAATAAATGAAAATGTTTTATATACAATCACTTCATTTTTTATTATAATTATGTAATATAACGATAAATTTGTAGTAAACCGTACTAGTGGGCTCTTGAATCAGCTGCCAGTCCTTTTTCCTATCAAGGGTTCTAGGGACCTTTCTTATTTTTGAATCTGTTTCTCCTTGTCCCCTACCGGATTTATAAGGAGACCTCCTTCTGTTTTTTGTATATGTCTCTTCTCTGTCCCATACCCTTTCCCCCCTGGGAGTTTGTTGGCATATACGCTAATACTGTGTGTTGCTGAGGAACCTTGGGGAGGCATTGGGAGCTTGCAGCATTCTGCTCCTGTGCATCATGAGAGCGCGCCACGTCTGACAGTTCCGTACCTTCATGCCGGTTGTGGGTGTGTCTAAGCGAGTGGATCTGCCCAGCATAAACCCTGATTGATCCTCGTGGTCCAGACCCTCAATCACCCCCAGGACACATGTTGCCAATATGGTTGCCAGAATTTTGACTTCCGAGTTTAACAGGGAAAAGGTTCTGTAGGACCCACAGTGGTCACTGGCCTTGACCTCCTTGAGTATGACCACAATGGTGGCCATCTGCATGTCCGGTGGGAGAGCGCCTTCCTCGTGTGAGTCAATAATGAGTCAGAGGAGATGGTGGCCAGGTTGTTCGCATATCGTCGAAAGAATTCCGCTGGGAGCCCGTTAGTGCCAGGCGTCTTCCCGGGACAAAGTTTCGCAATTGCGTCCTGGACCTCTGCTAACGTCAGGTCTCGTTCCAGGCTCTGTGCCGCCACCTCCTCCGACATGGAGATCTCCTCCAGGTAGGCCTGGACCTCAGTTCGCGACTTGGACATCCTGGCCCGGTATAAGTACCTATAGTAACCTGCAAAAGCGTTGGGAACCCCATCGTCGGCGGATTGGATGGTGCCTTGAGAATCCAACACCCCCTTTACCCATCTGTTCTGTACCTCTCGCTGGCTGATCCAGGCTAGGAGCTTCCCAGCCTTGTCCCCTACCTCGGAGAGGTGATGTAGTGTGGCCAAATATAACTTTTTGGCGTTTTCTTTGGCAAATACTTTATATTCCCCTGTCAGGGCTGCCAATCTGCATGTGATGTCTGGGTCATTGCCCAGGATCACCCGCCTTTCAAGTTCTGTGACTCTTGTTCCAAGATTGTTAAGGCTTTATCTCTGTCCTTCTTTTCCCATGCTATGCGGTTTTGGGCTCTGTCATGTAAGACAGTCTTGTACGCATCCCACACTGTCACCGCGGAGGAGACGGAGTCCTTGTTTTCTTGGAAATAGATTTCAGTGTCTGCCTTAAGCCCAAGCGCAATCTTGGCATTGCTTATTAAGTCCCACAGACTCAGTCTCCAAGTGCAAGTGCCCTCCAGTTCCCTCAGACCCATCTCAGTCAGAAGTGAGGAGTGGTCCGAAAGGCCTGAGCCTTGTATTCTGCGCTCCCTGCGTCCCGTAGCTCACCCTTAGGGATGAATATGTAGTCCAATCTAGAATATGCGTCATGGGCCACGGAATGAAAGGAGAACTGCCTGACTAGGGGATGAGTTTCCCTCCAGACATCTATCAAACCCAATGTTGTGGAGAACCGCCTAAGTGGAGTGGTCATTGAAGGCCTGTGTCCCCCGAATGATCCAGCTGTGAATCCATAACGTCATTGAAGTCGCCCCCCACTATATGCAGAACTATGGGCGTCTCTCTCAGTATGTCCATCACCTTAGTCATAGAAGGTGCTTGTAGCCTGGGTGGTGCGTACACACACAACAGTACGACTTCTATGCAACCCCATAGTCCCAGGACTCCCACATATCTTCACAGGGGGTCCTGCAAAAGATGTGAGACATGGAAGGGGAGACCCTTTTTAATCTGGATAGCCACCCCCTCGCCCCAGAGGTGAACCCAGCATGTGCCAGGACTTTGTATGGACCACGGCCAATAAAGCCACACTGTGTGCCCCGGAGGTGCGCTTCCTGCAACTTTACGATGTCAGGGTGACCCCTCTTAAGATATTGTGACACTAGTCCACGTTTGATCTTCTCCCCCAGCCCATTTACATTCCATGTCATGACCGTTAGGGAAGATGTGCGGGTCATGGCGTCACTGTCAGTATTGGACCCTGGTTTTAAAATCCAGGGGTGTGTGGGAGTGTGTCCCGAGTGCGTTTCAGTCTGTGCAGATATTCTGGTAATTTGATCCTTGCACTTAACAAACCAACATAGAAAACTGTGAAACCCCAACTGTTCGGTCCTCCCCACCCACCTCCCTCCATCCCTCCACAGCTTTCTGCCCCCCCATCGCTGGAAGTGACCCTTGACTAAGGAGAGTAAGTCGGTCTGTCGTACCCTCTGCCACCTAAATCAAACCCCCAGGAAACCCAAACTCTTACAGGGCGTTGCTCAATAGTTCACTTAGTCAACAGTTCAAAGCATGGGAACGCTGCAAAGGAGAAGCAGGTGGGGTGTCTATGCTGGAACAGGGGATTTCCCCGCCGGTGTCAGGTTGCAGCACCCTGTTCCACTGATTCAGGTCCTTAGTTGTGTTGACTGTGATTGGGGAGCGGAGGTGCTCTCAGTCTTTAATCAATTTCCCTTGGACCCTTATTTACCCTTTTTTTTCGTTCCCTCTGGAGGGAGCCCCATCTGGTGGTCTGCCTGCTTCCTCGCCTTCCTCAAGTGCCTGAATTGCCTTCTCCAGTGGATTCGTGATTCCTGCCCCAGGGACATGTCGGTGGCGTCGGAGTCAGACTGTTGACTGGGAGAGCCAGGTCCCTGTGTTGCATCTGTTTCCGAGTGAGTGTGCTTGCTCCTGTGGTCATCTTGATGCATCTTGTCCTGTGTAGTTTTCCTGAGGTCAAATCGGGTACCCTTACGCAATCTCCGCGAGCAGCCCGAGGTAAAGCGACCATGTCTTCGGGGGGAGCTCTCCCAGGCAGCACCGGCATGAGGCACACGGTTGTCCAGGGACGTGCTGCAAGGGAGCGCGGCACTCGCTGTTCCTCCAACCAGGCCCACGCCTCCTCCGGGGTTTGGAAGAAGAGGGCCTTCCCCTGGAAGAGGACCTTTAGTTTTGCCAGGAACAGGAGCATGTATTGTAAATGAAGGACCCGGAGCTGGACCTTAACTGAGTTAAATGTGCGGTGTTGCTTTTGGACCTCGCGACTGAAGTCTGGGAAGATCATAATCTTGGGGTTTTCGTAGCGCACTTCCCCCTTATTCCGCATTTCCTTCCCAGGGGGAGGTCTGGCGCTCAGCACCCGATGTGCTCATTCTATGACAAAGCAGTGGGAAAACTGTCCACCATTTGGCCAGGAATGCTGGTGTGTTGGTGCCCTCTACCCCTTCAGGAAATCACACGAAGGGCCCGGTTTTCATCAATCCTCCAGTAATGACACCTCGGAACAGACTCCTCTGATTTTCCTCTCGAGGACTTCTCTGGAACGTTAAATAGCTTGCACGAGTAGTGCTGTGTCAGAGGACAGCTGCGCTGCTTCCGCCGCCTCGGGCTGCATGGAGAGCACTTTGGATAACTTGTCCCTTTTTCCCTGTTGCAGGAGTTTCGAGTCTTTGTACTTCGCCATGGCAGTGGCCCGTGTCTTAAAAGCGTGAGTGAAGGGCTGTCCTTTTGCACAACCACACGTTGCCCAGCCGGCGATCTCTGGCCTTTGCAGGGCCGCACGGCAAGCAGGATTGTGAAGGGTGTGTGTGCAATGTCTACGTTAGCCCTTGAATACTTCTGGCCGCAGAGGGCCATGCCTATTCACGTGAAATAGGGGAAGAGGAGCCATTAGAGCGGCAGGCCATGGTACCCATGAGCATGTCAGAGGTAAAGATTGTTGTGTGATGTTCTGCAAAGCCAATTTTTCGTTTGTAGTGCAGAAATTTGTGTGTAGATGTGATGAAAAGCCACTTTTTCGTTTGTAGTGCAGTGTTCACTTATAAATAAAACATTAATGTCAACGGTGTCTTTTCTTGCAGCTGATTGTTGCGTGTGGGTGATGGGCCATTCTTACGTTACCAGGCTGGAGCAGTGGGTGATATGCAGGAGATGGGATCTGGCCTTAGCAAGGACACAAATTCTATGGCTGGGTTTCCCTGGAATGAGATGGGGTCAGCTGAGGCGCAGGCTTGAGCAATGTCTAACAGCACGGGGCGGTCCTCCCAACATCCTCATTATCCATCTGGGGGGAATGATCTGGTCACAGTGGGGAGGAGAGGCTTAATAGAAGCCATGCAGAGGGATGTGACAGTTATAACTAACCAATTGGGAGCCACTGAGTTAATATGGTCGGAGATTGTCCCCCGCAAGGCCTGGTCAGTAGTTGCAATAGAGCAATGCCGAAAGAGGGTCAACAGGTCCATGCAGAAATTCATGGAGAGGAGGGGCCTGGGGTTCATTAGGCATGCGCTGATACAAGAAAAGACCGAGGGATATTACGAAAGCGACGGGGTGCACTTGTCTGGGCTGGGTATGGATGTCTTTCTCCTAGACTTACATGAAGCCCTGTCAGCGGCAGGGTGCCAGTAACCGGGTAGGTGGGGGGCTCTGTCATCGACGTGGGCCTCCTCCAGAGCTGTAGCGGAGTACAGGGCGATCTGGAAGCAGATGGACAGTAGGGGTACCTCTGTGGCAGAAGGATACAGTCTAAATACCTCTGCCTGGCACAGTAAGGGTGCCTGCGCCAAGAACCTGGAGCCGAGGGGGTTCCAGGAAACTGCGTCGGCGCCCCGTTAGTCCTTCAGGCGGTCGGGGGGCCTGAACCGACCGGGGGTGTGCCTCATCGCTCCGCCCTGACAGGGGGGGCGGGAGTATAACGAAATAAAGTGATAATTTACTGCACCGTCAGAGCATCGCCTCGCTGTGCAAGATGGCTCCTTAGGCATGCGGGTCAGCGAGGGGCTGCCGCATTGGATCGCCTGTAAGATGACCCACCTTATCAGCTACCTGTTGTACGAAATAAACCTGCATCACTTCTTTCCCACAAATATGTCTCATGAGCTTCCTTGGTATATAAGTGTTAATGTGCGCAGTGCGGAGCGAGCGCTGGCGGTGTGGGCACTACGCCGCTGGCCGCGCGACACGGAGGGGAGCATGGGCGGGACAGCGCCTTAGTCCCACATGACGGGCGAGCGGAGCCTGCAGCGCGCCAACCCCCCTGAGCCGCCCTCCTCGCCAACAGCCAATAGGGAGGGCTCTCCTGGGGATGGGGGCGTTCCTTGGTGTATAAAGCAGGCCCAACAACTTTGCTCGCCCTCTCCTTCCCGCGTCTGGTTCCCTAGGCTCTGCGCTGTTCCCACCCTGAACCCTGACCCAGCTGCAGAGCGGCGGGCGAAAGTTGTGAATCTTTTAATGGTCATGTTTTGTGTTGCAGGCGGAGTCACAGGGCGATCTGGAAGCAGATGGACAGTAGGGGTACCTCTGCGGCAGAAGGATACAGTCTAAATACCTCTGCCTGGCACAGTAAGGGTGCCTGAGCCAAGAACCTGGAGCTGAGGGGGTTCCAGAAAACAGCGTTGGTGCCCCGTTAGTCCTTCGGGCGGTCGGGGGGCCTGAACCGACCGGGGGTGTGCCTCATCACTCCGCCCTGACAGGGGGGGCGGGAGTATAACGAAATAAAGTGATAATTTACTGCACCGTCAGAGCATTGCCTCGCTGTGCAAGATGGCTCCTTAGGCATGCGGGTCAGCGAGGGGCTGCCGCATTGGATCGCCTGTAAGATGACCCACCTTATCAGCTACCTGTTGTACGAAATAAACCTGCATCACTGCTTTCTCACAAATATGTCTCATGAGTTTTCTTGGTATATAAGTGTTAATGTACGCAGTGCGGAGCGAGCGCTGGCGGTGTGGGCACTATGTTCTTCGCCATGGCAGTGGCCCGTGTCTTAAAAGCGTGAGTGAAGGGCTGTCCTTTTTAACAACCACACGTTGCCCAGCTGGCGATCTCTGGCCTTTGCAGGGCCGCACGACAAGCAGGATTGTGAAGGGTGTGTGTGCAATGTCTGTTCGTGATCAGGTCAAGCCTTCTGCCTCCGGGCCTCACCTGCTTTCCTGATCCCAGACAGGAATCGCAATTCGTTATGTGAGGCCAGTCGACCTTCGTGGAGTCGCTTCGGAGCTAAGGCTGCGCTCCTACTGTGGGCGTGGTGGGAAGCCTTTTCTCAGTCCCCTCCAGATATCAGGGGAGTGGGCCCCATAGTTTTTGCGACAGTCCGGGACCTCTGCCCCAGCCCGGTCTCAACAGGAATGGGGCCACCAATCCGTCAGCCACGTCACCGCAGATCCCACTCCATTTCTGGGGGGCCCAAAATCTCCGCAGACCAGATGCAATGTCTGCCACACAGCTCGTCGCCACTCAGTGGACCCCTCTGGCAGGTGGGGGAAATCAAGAGTGCCCCAACCACGGCCTGCCACAAGGTCGCAGGTTCCAGTTTACTCCACCAGGGGGTTGATTAAGGCAAGGATAGCCCAGCCTGTTCCCTGGTGCTATCACAGGTGTTGTTTGCAGGAATGGGCCTAAGGATCATACGGTCGTGGTCAAATCGTGCCCCCACTCAACTCTGCAAGCAGGGGTGGGAGTCTCTATGTGATAGCTGCGGCCAAACAATGTCGGAGCGGGCGGGGCCCAAATGCACCTCCTTGCTGCTCATGTGTCTTTCCCAGGGCACGGGCCGCTCCGTCTCCCACAGCTCTCTGACTCTTCGCCCATCTCAGGGGAGAGGAATGCTGGATTTGATGGGTGCAGCCTAGATGGGACTCCATCCACCACAGCCTATCAACACCGGGTCAAGTAGACGGATGCCGGGCACACTCCCCTGCCACTCAGGCATCCACCGGCCCGCCTACCTTGCCTGTCCCGACCAGGACGCCGTCCATACTTCTGGTGCGTGATCTTCAGCTCAGGCCGCCCCTTCGATCCCGGCAATGCCCCAATGCTTTACTCAGAGGGAGGGAGCAGGGGGGCAGGGGCACAGGTCGCCGCTCTTCGGCCATTCTGGCATTGTCCCCGATCTATCGTGCGCAGGCAGTCTCCCAGTGGCCTGCGGCTACTCCGGACTTTCCATCAAGGCTCCAGCTGCCGCCATCTTAATGCCTCATTCTGTGATAGGCCTTAGTGCCTGAAGCGCTAGATAGCAAGCAAATTAGTCATGAGACGCTGCAGGATCTTGTACGGATTCAGGGCTCTGGCGGGAGCTCTCGCTCAGTGTGGCTTACTCGGCCATGAGCTAGGCCATGCCCCCAGGATTAGGCACAACCTTGTGTGTCAGCCTCAGTAAAGGCTTAGCCAGTAGGAAAAGGTTTGGTATGCACTGTCTACAGCAGCCAACCATCCTGACTTCTCTCTGAATTTGAGGTGGATTCATCTGATGTGCTGCTTCCACTGTCTATGGTGCCACCTTTCTAGCTCCTTTTCCTATTATGTGTCCCAGATATTCATCTTCTTTTTGACAGTACTCTTGACTATTCTCATGCAATGGCACTGTGATATAAACTCGACAAAAATCAATAACAGAAAGCCTTTCTTCTGCACATGAGAAGTAAAAAAATATGTTGGCTGGATTCGGTGTCATTGGACAACATGGAACAATTATGCTGTTAATCTCATGCCCTATTCTGTTCTTCTCATTTAGTTTCTGTAAACCTGTGATCAGAAAGTTACATGAACTTCCAATCAATTGGCTCAAAAATCCTTTACCCAGTTTATTTCCAATTATGAGTAAAATTCCTATACTGCCTCTTGCATTAAATTGTATGATGGTGTTCTTGAATACATGTCATCTGGTTCAAATTTGACTAAGATGTTCTGCACATTTATTATTCTGTCATCTTTCTCCGTGAACTCCCTTATTTCTGGGTTTATTATTTCTTTCAATTCAGAAGATCATTTTTTTACTGTCATTTCTGAAAACAATCCTACAGGTGTCTCTTGTTGGGTCATTTTAAACTGTTGATCCTCATCAGGAATCTGATATTTAACATCATACAGTATGCAGTAAATTGTGCTATTTAATTTGAAATACAAATGTTTTCCTGTCAGGCTTACAGTGCTTGAGTCACAAACAACAAATTGGTAACTTTCCTCAAATTAACCTATTTTTGCTGTATCCTTCTCTAAAACTGGATTTGTAATCTGTCTGTTTAAAACTCCTACGAGTGGGGTAAATCTGGAGCTTCCACTGTTTTCACAATGGATCTGGTAATGTCAGAAATGTTAGAGCTAAAACTCTCATTTTCAAATACAGCTAACTCGTGAAATGGGTTCTGATTTTGTTTCTGAAAAGAATTCACATTTGCTTTGGACAACTGATTTAAATTATTTGAGCATTTCTCATATTTTGCAGGACCATCTGGGCTTGAAAAACTTGTGTCATTGGTACCTGTTTCTGAATTGGCATTTCCATTTGTTGAACAGGCACATTTTGCACCTGCATTTCTCTCTGTGTTTGTCCATTTTATTTACTGCGTCAGGTTTAAGTATACACTTCCGCTTCCAATGCTCAAATCCGTAACAAAGATGGCAAAATGTCATTTTCTCCAGCATTGCGACATTCATATCTAAATTTGCACCAACCAAAACACCTCTACTTCTATCCTGTGCAACACCAAATCTTCCTTGAGCACGTTTTATTTCTGCTTGTGAAACAACACCCTGTAACTCACCTTTATTCTCTGCAAATAACTGATTCTGAAAACATCTCTGAGCAAACTCCCTCTGTACTATCATAGTTTTTTCTTTAAACTGTTTCTGCTTTATTCCTTGTTCAGCACTACAGTACCCTTCATCCTTCAGAATCCCATCTATCAACTTTCTCTGATAGCAAACCAATATTTGCTGTAAGCACACACTGATCTGATCAGAGAACATTAATCCAATAACAAACTGAGACACAAAGAATCTCACGTAACTGGCATCAGTACATTCTCTTCCACTGTGTTGTTAGAACTCTTTACACACGCTTTCACAAAACGCATGAACCCATTCTTTTAGCGCTTGTGTGGTTCTTTTCATCTGTACCCAATTAATATATTTTGGTGGCACTCTGCCCTTCAGCAAAGTAAGCACTGCATCCTTTTTCTCCATAACAACTATAGAAAATGGTGGTGCATTTATGCAAATATTTTTCATTTTCTCCTTACCTGGCCTTGCACAACAACTTTAGATTCACACCACAATTCAATTGACATTGCAGTGTCAAAGAACACTTTCAAATTAATGTACCTTTGAAATGTCAACAAATCCATCAACTCGTGGGTATTACAGCATAGGCTTGTCTCTCAACTTTGGGAATGTGTTCCAGAACATGAACATGCACTTCTCCCACTATTTCTCTCAATGGGTAAGCAAACGCTTCTCCCTCATCCTGTTTTTCATTTTCTCAAACTAGGTCTGGTGGTTTCTTTTTTTCTCTCCTGTTTCCTTGCTAGGTCTGGTGGTTTCCTTTTCTTCTCATTTTCCTTGCCCACTGGTCTTCCAATTTCTCAAACCCATTTCAACATTTCTGCAATGTGTAATTGCATTCCAGAAGAACGCATTATCTCATTTACTTCATCATCCAGATATACCCTGAAACCTTTCTGAAATGGAAAACTTCCTGAAACATTAATTTCATATTTTGGGTCAATCAGTCTATCATGTGTAGTTACTGCACATGTTGTATGTCCTTACTCAGGGAAATTAATTATTTTTCCTGGCATTGGTTCACACTCTCATGAGCTAAACATTCCCTGATCATTTCTTCATGTTAAATTTTTAAATTTGAAACATTAAGCTGTCTCTCTTTTTCGGGGTTTGGGTTAATTTGTTCCCCCATGCTCTCCATCTTTTTAATCACTGCTGCTTCCTCAAAGCATGTTTGAAAAATCCCATCTTGTAATATATTTGTTTTTTACTGGGCTGTTGGTGTTGTAAATACCCTTTTCCTCCCATCTTTCAATGCTTGAACTGTCTGTGGTAGTTTCTGTTCAATAATCTGAATTCTGAGATAAACCCTGATGCAATTACTCCTTCTACAAACCTTTGAGCTTTTTGAGTAGGGACCATAATAATTTGGACAGTCATAATATGTCTAGGCACTGTCTGTGCAATTACAGGTTATAGTATTTGTATGGAATCAGTCACAATTGAAGCAGTAACACCTGGCAATATCACTGTCAGTATTGCACCGACAGGCAGTGAGTCAATCTGAAAGGTCTGTACAGTTCTCTCAATCTGTATTTCTCTTGGTTCAACTGAAGCAGTAGCCACGGTTGTACTTACTGGTACACTATTATCAGTATTCGTAGTGGACACTCATTTAATAATGCTTCTATTATTTCATCACCTACATCACTATTCATTTGAAGCTTTTTGTCATCCTTAATTCCCTTCCCTTGTATCTGATCATTTACCTTTTTATGCTCTCTTTCTTTGTCTCTTGCTGTCTTTTCCCACATGCTTAAGGCTTCAAATTGCGTGGCTCTAGATGGAGTCTTTTTTCACATAACATTTCCGTTAGTCTGTCAATAATTTGGCAATTCAAATGTACCATATTTTGGGTAGAGAGAGACAGCACGGGTTTATACCCAATAGGGATACTGTTAATCATATCAGCAGAGTTGTGACCCAACTTGATATGGCAAATGTTCAAGGTAGCACGTTTGGGCTGATTCTATTAGGTGCCGAAAAGGCTTTTGGCCGGATTGCCTAGGACTTTTTGTGGACTGTTTTGCAGCAGTTGAGGTTTAGCCACGGTTTTATTTTAGCTATCTAGGCTCTGTACCTGTCCCCTACAGCTAAAATATGTATAATGGGCCTAGAATCTGAACTAGTACATATTACGAGAGGTATGAGACAGTGATGCCACTGCTCCCCAGTGCTGTTTGCCCTATGTATTAACCCCTGTTTACATACTCTGGAGCTGAGCTCTAGGATCAAACCTATTACTTTTTTAGAAAAGACCAATTTTGGGTTTTGGCTTATGATGACGACATAGAGGTCGTGACATCGGACCCTGCAGAAGCTATGCTAGAAATTGAACAACCGGGGGGTCTAAAGGGGCTGGGAGCCCAAATGTGTATGCCCTCCTCCATTCTTCTTCTTTTTCCTTCCTTTAGGGTTTTAGTTATTAGGGGCGACAGGCACGCTGCTAGTGGGGTTAGGCTGTAGCCATCTGCAGGGGTGCAGGGTGGGGGGCCGGACGTTTTTTTTTTATTTTGCCTTTTTTATTTTCTATGGCCTTTCTTTTCCTTCTCTCTCTTTTTAAGGATCAGTATAGCTACGAATTATTCAGACTTTTATCGTATGCTTGTTTTTAGTGCTCATGCTTTTATGATATCCGATTTCCGGGTGGGCAGGCTCCGAGAATTGGCGCAACATGGAATGTATATTGTGTGTTCATTTGCATCGATCTGTATGCTTTGGCGCCGATTCTCCATCACAGTGGTTATTATATGTATATCCTGTTTCTTACCCTGTCCCCCGCATTCTCTGATTTGATTGTATGGCACCTGATCCTCTCTTATATAATAGAAAACGAAACCTCTGACTCATCCTGGAACTTAGTTGTGCATTCTTACACCAGTTTTGTCCCGAATCGCGGCCGCACCTCTGGGTTGTCGGCTGATGAGATGTGTAGTACTGTAATATCGGTGGTCTTAATGTATCTAGCGGCCGGCCCCCACGGTTGTAGGCCCATGCTTGTATTTTATTGAATGCTAAAATAAAGGTTTTAAAAGAAAAAAAAAAGAAATTGAACAACCTGCACATAGGTTTGGTTCCTTTTCAGGGTACACATTTAAGGTGTCAAAAATCCAGATTATCTGTGTGAACCAAACCAGAAATAATGATCCTAGAATAGTTGAGCAGGTGACATACTTGGGAATTAGGATTAGGATATCTCTGAGGCAATTAGTTGAGGTTAACTGGAGGGCAATCGTGGCTAATGTCAAACAATGGTTGGAGAGGTGGGAATGTTTGCATTTTTCACTGATTTGGAGACGTAACATCTTGAAAATGAACATCTTGCTAAAAGTTTTATATTTCTTTAGATCAGATCCACTAGAACTTTCCTGCAATCAGCTACAAAAGTTGCAATCAATCTGTGCTTGATTTGTATGGGCCCGGGGAAACCGCAGACAGCAATGCGTTTGATGACTCTCATGCGGGAGAAAGGTGAATGGTCAATCTCAGACTTCACACTATATTACTATGCCTGCATATTACAAAACATGCAGCTTATATTAACGGGGGAAGAGGTTGGTAATGCTGCTGTATATATATCAGATGGTTTTAGGAGTAGAAGCTAGAAATTGTTTATTCAAAAAGCTGGAAGGTAGCTACTACAAAAAAAACTTGGTTTAAGGCCATAGTGGCAGCTTTTAAGGTTTGGAAGGTGGTGCGAAAGAGTTTTCAGATTGAAGGGATTTCGTCATATACACCCACTTTTGCCACAACCTTACTGCCAGCTATTTTTTGGGATCGGATGGTTGACAGCTGGAGAGGTAAAGGGGTTATTCAAATCTATAATTTCTAGGATGAAGGGGGTCTTTGCTCTTCTTTTGCAACACTGGTTGATAAATGCAATTTACCCAAAAATCAATTCTTCAAGTTTTTACAAATTCGAGACTTCTTAGGCAAACGGCAGAGGGTGATAGAACCAAATCCGTTAGTAGAAGATATTAGAGGCAGGGATAAGATTGGGGTATTATACAATTGCTTATTGGAGACAAGGAGGGACGACCTTGACATGAAAAATATTAAATGGGAGAGTCGCCTTGGGAAAGTTCTTTCAGTGGAATATTCGATTGCTATAGCTGGGAAGATCCTGATTTTTGCTAAGTTAAGAGCACAGCACTTTAAGACTCTATTCAGTGTGTATCATACCCCGCAAAGATGTTGAAATGGGGGTGAGTGAATGACGGATATATTGCATATTTTTATACACATGAAAAATTGATACAGTTTGTGAAACATATTGAGAGATTCCTTTCAGAGATAGCAGGGGCCGGGATAAAGAACTCAGTGTCAATAATGCTATTAGGAATTGGGATAGACTTGAAACTGGGGCTATCAGCTCATAAATTCCGCTATTTGGTCTTCGTACCCACTGCAGCGACCCAGCTCTGCGTCTCGCCCATGTGGTTACAGCAGGAAGCTCCTTCCTTTGAGATGTGAAGAGTTAGATTTTATAGTATATTTAATCTAGACTATAGCCTATATGCAGTTAAAGGGCCACGAAGGCAGAAGTTGGGTATGCAGGTATGGGGCCCAATGATAGCGCACATGAGAGATTGAAGGTTTTATTACTATGTATAACACTCTTTATGCTTAGATAGGTATTGCATGGTATAAAGCCAATTTGTCTTTAATGTAATCATGAATTTATGATCGTTGTACTAATTTATTTCTGCTATGGATTGAAATAATATATATTTTTTAAAGTACCATATTTTGGAAAACTCAAAGTATCCTCTTCACCAGTAATCTTGCACCATTAGAGAACCCACAAACTTGAATTCTGTCCCAAATTGGTTATCATAAAATGCGCAGGTGTCCCCTCAGGGGCATCAAAATAAAAAAATTCACATTACCTCCCAACAATTTCCTAAAGCCTTTAAACAATTTCATTTCTGCAATAGTTCAAAGCAGTGTTTTCATTCAATTCTGTAAATGCCAAACTATCGTTCCTTAAAATCCTGTCACAGTTTAAAAATCTTGAAGACTTTCAACAAATCCCAATAGGGTAATCACACAACAGAACTTTCACAGCACAGTACATTCTGTTGTTTTTCAACTCCCTGCAACAACTGCTCCTCACTTACAATTTTACTTTCTTCCTTTTTCTCAACACAACTTATCACTAAAAACAACACAAAACATGAAACAACTTTGTCTGCTCCACTAAAACAATTATGGATACCCACTTTCATTCACCTCCAGTGAAACCTCGATGGCGAGATTTCGCCCTCAATAAGTCAGAATCTTCTAAATTTTCCCAAATGCGCTTTCTGAGGAAACCTCAAAAATTCTCACTTGTCACGCTTCACGTTTTCCTATGTTAGAACTGACAAGGCCTATCCACAGTACTTACTTCCACAGCAGACAAACAATCTTTAGTGTATGCCACACTAAGACTCTCTTAGGCTTTATCCCGGGATCTTAGCTCATCAACAGACCCGTATACTTCCTTAAGCCTCGACGTACTTAAGTTCAATATCATCACAACAACAACCGTAGTGTACAGAAAACACTTAAACATTTCTCTGCACATTAACAATATTTCACAACCCTATTAATACTCACACCACTCCCAGAAATTGCCTTCTCACATTACTTTCCAGTACCACTTTGCCAGTCTTCAAGTTCTAGGCATTGGAATCAGGAATCAGGACTTTTTGAGGATTTGGACATTTACCTTACTTGGGTATTTATTTTGTAGCTCCATTCAGGACATTAACCTAAACTCTGCTCCTTTTGGTAAAGGTGTATACCCATCCTCTGCTACCAAACTGATGGAGCGGAAATTTCACGGTAATCTCTTCTAGCAAGAACACCACCACCCTTGTTACCGCTCAAGGCTATGGACCTTTTTTATTGTGTGATGACCAAAGAGGAGTCTTACATAAAAATGAGATAATCAAATGTAAATAAATATTTAAGGCAATTATAGGAGTTGTGAGTAGTTTTAAAGGGATTTATTTCCCAGTCAAAATGTAAGTTTCCCTGACTCTCAGATTACAGAATTGAAAATAGAAAAATAGAATCAATACAGAGCATATCATAAATTGTTTACTAAACGTTCCATAAAGGAAGAAATCCCTATTCTATCATAAAAGAATGAGGCATAAATGATATCAATCAGAACTCATGAAAGAGTTCAAAAAATACAAAGAAAGAGTTAGCTTAGCATGAAGCTAAATCACTAAATAGTAATTACAAAATCTACCATAAAGAGAATAATGCATAGGTCAAATAAGTCTTGGCAAAGCCAGTTAGTCAAAGCAAAAAGCTTGGGGTTTTCAGCAAAAAGCCTGCATCTGAATCTGCCCTCGTTCCCTCACAGCTGATTTCCTCTCCTCGCTCTGAGCTACATCTCTGTCTGCCTCTCTCTGTGTCTTCCCCAGAGTCTGCCCACAGCTCCCTCCTTCCACGGCTGAGATCAAAATCCTTCTAAAAAGAGAGAGAATAGACCCTCCTCTCTCTCAGCGAGAAACACATATATATTTCTGTAAAACAAATTCAAACATGTGACTTTTTGGTTTTCATGCTTTATCCAATTGAAGTTGCAGAAAGTTTCACGTCATCAGGCCAGTTCTTGTAACACATTTGAATTTTGTTCTAAATGATTTCATCCCCTCTTCCTTCTAAAGAAACAATTTATTTCAACTAAACAGAAAACTTTTACTCCAACAAGAACTTATTATTTAGGCCGGAAACTGTGAATACATTTAACAATAATAATAAGAAATACGTGTACTTTGCAGTTACTCTAGGAATGGAATGAATAAGGCTTTCTTTAAAAAACTGAATACTGATAAAAGCAAGCTACAGGCTATAATTATAAGAAGCTTCTTTCATGAAGAAATAGAAAAGGGGAGGCAAACATTCCATTCTTATCTCAAGAACGTTATTGAGGCTTCCCAAAGCAAACTAAATCACAAGCTGTCGAGCTCTGTATTTCAACTTTCTCTATACTTTAAAATGAGTGTTAATTCAGCACAAATATATATGCCAACTTTAAAGTTCAAAACACATTTTCTAAATTAAATGTACATTCTATAGTAAGGTCAAATCTACACTAAACACATTTATGAATTAATTGTGTGTGATTTTTACATGATTCACTAGACTGAAAGCATCTGACCAGGCCTCGTTCATTGTTTTCACTTTTAGTGCAGTAAATGTCTGAGTGACTCCAATGATGTGGTGCACCCTGTTTATGTGGAATGGATCTTCACCTCTATTTCATAACTCAAAGCTTCTTCTGGGATTAGTTATAGTTTACCTGCAAAAAATAAAGATGTTAACTTGCTCTTGTATCTGTTTTGTAAAGTGTAAGAATCTATATACATCTAGATTAAAAGCTCCCAATTACACTATCTGCATGTATGATCCTTCAGAGCTCCCTTGCACTCGTCAGGCAAAGTCTTTGAATATAGCACACTTTAACTTACAAGTCTTATTGATATATAAGCATTTCCATGGTCATTCAATCTCCACCTTTGGACCACAGTTCTATTCCTTTATGTTGGGCATACTACATGCATATCCTTGTCTTCTCAAATTACGTTTATTTTTCCTGTCCAGGCGACTTTACATCATTTTGTTTTAGACGGTATTTCTTTTTGGAACTTTTTAATCCATCCTCATAGGATATATATCCTTCTGTTACTACCACAGGGTCAGATGACATACCATTGTGAAAGATGTATGTATGTTGAAAGGCATATCAGTTGGTTAATTGCAAATATTGTAAGAAACTGTTGAAAATACTAAACCTAATTGTTACACCACAGTTAAATAAAGTTTGTTTGTTCCATGTAGCTCTGAAATTAATATATGTTATCATTCCCAATCAAGGTGTTATGTGACCCTGTTATGAATCCAAAAATACTAACACACATGGATTTGTATTTGACACACCTGCTTTCTTACAGTTGTGATATGCATATAACTTCTTGTTCCTTGTTAGCTTCTCAGGAGTCAATAAATCTACATGATATACCCATAGTACTTCTTGTTGTGCCATGATCTTTTGTCTGTTGCTTCCTCTCGATTATAGTCAGTAAAAACAGAAATTTAGTTTTATATATCGTATGTGTTTCTTTAACTAAACGCTATATTATTGCTTATTTCATGTTGTTCATCCTTATATTGGAACAATTCCAAAGTTGTTTTACAGATTTTTCTGCCATGTGTACAAGAAAGAGTTTAAACTGGCTTAAGATTGCATAGATGCAGAATGGGGTATCACGTGTGCCATATTCCCATCATTTTATTTTTTCCTGCATATGAATGATGATGCCTTCTTGTTGTAGACACAGCAATTTTAGTAGGGTAAACGAGAAAGAGCGTCTTCTTTTGGACCCTGCCAGTCATGTCTCTTTATTTTGTTGTTGAACCAATGTGAGCTTGTTACAATTAAAAGAAAGAACAGTAGTTAAGAAACTACTAGTAGTCAGCACTGTTCCTGCCGGAAACAAAAACTGTTTTCCTAACTATTGTTAAACTCTTGAATCAAAAATGTAATTAAATTGTTACATTAACCAAGATGTTAAATTAGTTTTTTTTCATAAGACATCCATCATTGTTGTGGAAAATTGTTCTTTGACTGTGTAGCCTGTTTAATTAATTCCCATTTGTTATTTACTATGCATTGTATCTAATTACTCTGAGAAAATCTCAACTCTTACATTAATCTCTCTATTGGTGTTTTCTTCTTAAGTTCTTTTATAATATTATGTAGAATATCTATTTCTAAATGTGTCACTCATTTCCTCTAATTGCTGTGCTAATGTATTCTCATGACATAAAATGTATTTTAGTATCTGCATTTGACTGTGCAGTAAATGGTTCTTCATCTTTGGCGGAGTAAATGATTGATATTGCACAAGTGTTGTATTTGTGTGTTTAAAAAAAGAAAATTGTGTACCAATCCCCTTCTATTTTAAGCATTCCTACATCCAAGCAAGATATGTAATTATTTGCTATGTAAGTGGTAAATCTTGATGATGTTGTCAATAATCATGGCTGTAGAGAAAGCTGCTTTATCATACAATACAATACATACATACTGTGTGTATTCTACAGCAGTGGGCGGTTGAAAAGCCATGTGCAATAGTGCAAATCTTATTAGGAAATCAGCAGGTATATGTCCTTTCCCAGGCTTTGTGCAGCATACAGAATCAATAGTCCTACAACCCTAGATATACTATTTCTGTATAAAAGGACATTTTGACTTTGGGCTTTACTATGTGGGTACAAGCATCTGGTGATAAGTGACCACAATCAACTCTTTTCCACACAAAAAGTGAAATTTGTGTCATCCCCTGACAGGCTTCCATTTGGCCTTAGAGCACAACTTATAAGATCCTTTCGCGCTACTATTGCTAAAAATAAATGTCTGTTGAGCAAATCAAGGCCTGGTTCATGTTCTGCAAATGTAGCCCCCAATCTTATGAGGCTGAAATCGAAACTGACTTTAGTTTATAATAGGAGGTCAAAGTATGACATGTATGTCACTTCACAGCCTTAAACTGCCCACCGACCATTGTGAACTCTGCCAAATCCTTGGGCATACTCCTCGACAGTAACTTGAACATGCGTGACCACATCAACTCAATGGCTAAATGAACCAGATTCCACCTGAGCTACTTGTGGAAGCTAAAACCCTTCATAGATGCTCTAGGCTTAAAAATGGCAGTCCAAGCACTAGTCATATCGAGACTGGAATATGGGTGTTCAACCCTCACTCGTTTACCCCAAATTTCTCTGTCTCCTCTAAAAGCCTGCCTCAATGCGGCCGCGAGATTACTCACAGGCACCAGGAAATGTGACCACATTTCTCCACATTTGAAAGCACTAAACTGGCTCCCTAAGCAGGCCAGAATACAACTGAAAATTGCATGCATTACTCACAAGGCCCTCTACACAAACTCCCCTGCCTATCTGGCGCAGAAACTGGTGATGTCTGGAGAAACTAGGAACCCCTGGTCCACTAGAAACCTCCTGCTCCAGCCTGCTCGCTTTCAGAAAAATAGAACCTACAATAGGGCATTCTCCGGAGCAGCACCAAGAATTTGGAACTCTCTCCCGCCTGACATCCGAAAAATCCCCTCTCTATCCCGGTTCAAGAAGGAGACCAAAACCTTCCTCATGGGAAAATTCCTAGGCCAATGACATGCTTGCAACTACCACAGTGTGTCTAGCGAATCCATAACTATTGCCTCTTCCGCAGTTTACAAACTCGCCCTGATATGTAATCGTTTGGCTTCTTTTTCTGCTTTTACTGGTCCCACTATAACTGTATCCTATGCCCCTCAGCTACCCTACCCCTCCCCAAACTTTGTGTATTTATGCACTTGAGTTTATGTTGCTTTGTTATCTTGCTTTGTTGCTTTGTTTACAGTGTAACTGTGTAAAGCGCTCTGATACCCTCACGGGTCAAGTTTGTGCTCTATAAAACATTAAAATAAATAATTAAATAATACATGGTGTCAGACCCAGCATGGAACATATCGGGCCTACAGGGCCACACATCATGTGCGGGTGCCAGCGTCAATGTAAGAGCTTCTGCCATGCCAGGGTCAGGCGGCACATCTTGGTGGAAGAAAATCTACCTGTTGAATTTCAGTTCGGCCTTGCCAAAGCAGGGTTCTTTTTGTGGAGAGTTCTTGGTGCTCACTCTTGGTCTTTTTCGAAATACCAGTATGTCATCATTATAATCCAGACACTCCACAATGGCTTGAATAATCCCCTGTGATACAATCCCTGTGGGTGGCAAACATCGGGATTTAACACCACAATTCTTCTAGTTTGAGTTGATAATGTCCCTTGTTCTGGCTGAGCTGAGAGAATAATGGAGCTCCATTAAGCTAATGTATTGTATCCTTAATACAGAAAGATATATTTCTTTCTCTGAATGACCAGGTTGAACTATCACATGTCAATACGTATTGATTTAACCCCTGAATGTCTCTTGGGCAGAGATACCATAGTGGAACCTATGGAATGGGTATTCTCATTAGCACAATTATGCCTTTTGAGGGTAGGCGCTTTACTTCATTTTCCAGCTGCTGCTTCATGTTGTAAGACATTGTATGTCAGGCCCTGAGGTGGGGATTATGCATTCCTACTTTCTTCTATTACCAAGCAACAATTAAGAGCCACACAAGAAAATCTCCAAGCAGTGCCAAGCTTCATTCAATGACGTAGATCCTCTGAACGGCTCTCACATTCCTTAGTCTCCTTAAGGGCATTGAAAACTTGAATACCCCATAAGATGAAGAATGGCAAAAAGGGGAAGAGAAGACAGGAGTGCTTGCTTTCGAACTGTGTCATCAAAAATACACTGTCAGGACTGGCATCTGCTAGCAGGCTGCTGTGATGACTGGCTTTCAGGCAGCAAGTGAACTCACGTCTAGATATGTAAGGTAAATGCCAAAATGTCTATGAAAATAAAATACAAATAAATTAAGATCCTGTGCAGTGAGGCGTTACCTACTATTGGGGCAAGTAGTTTACCCTGATTAAGGGCAGGGGGAATGGTGAATCGACTGGAAATTTACCAAAATACCCTTGCAGATCCCCTGGGTGGTGAAGAGCAGGAGAATCTCGACATGCAGCAGATAGATGGAAGACACGCTACATCTGAAGAAAAACAAGAGCCCTGAAATAGGTACGGTCAATGTTTAGCCAAAATGGGGAAGTGAGAAGGGAGAAAATAAGAAAGGTTAATGGATGTAAGGTCAATTGAACAAACTAGAGCAGTAGAATTGAACTAATACGAATCACTACCAAGTAAGAAGACGTGCAGTGGCAAACATGTGATGTGCCACTATTGACCTGGAAGTGGAAACCTGAACCAGGAAACCACCACCTGTCCTGAAGACCAAGGGACAACATTTCCCAACAGTCTCTAAACTAGAGCATTCGAATAACATCTGAGGAAGTCCATGCTATGAAGCCCAAAGGAATCATGCAATTGTTCTTTCTTTTGCAACGTCAAACAGTATTGTACTAGAAGCGGACACTTACTTTTGGTTGTGGTCTGATCCTATTGACTTTTTTTTTGTTTGAATATCTTTTATTGCATTTCGTCCTTTGTACACAGTGCATATCATAGATGTAGATGAAAAATTAATGTAACATCCTGTAGCTGTACGTGAATATACTTGTAAACAACAATTTGCCGCAGTAGGTTGCACATGTTCCATTTTGCACGAATCGAATATCAAGATAAACTTCAGAGAGTATATAGTATCATGATCATAATAACTATTCGCTATAGTCGCTAGCGACTCAACACAAGAAATATAATCTTATCTTTGGGTCTCCACTGGGCAGTGTCATTTAACAGTCACAGGATGGATCATCCAGCACGTTGTTATTGACAGATTCAAGTGAGTACAGGGTAATGCGTGAACGATCCGATATTCATAACATTATAACAACAGTTAAAACTAAAACAATAATGAGACACAAAATGATAAAAGCAAGAAGAAAATAATAAGACAAATAAAGAAATTATTGTTGTGCTACCGCGAGTGCGAGACATTAGTCGTGGGGTATGCCATAAACGAGAGCAAGGAAACATGCTGCTACTGTATTCAGGGTCTGTCGGGGAGTACAGTGTCAGCATATGGTCTGATCCTATGGATACAACAAAAACTAACTAGCAGCAGCCTTAACCATGCATAACAATAGATTACACCAAATATCACTACTGTCATGACCATGATCATAAAGCCCTTACACACAGCAGAATCCTGTGGACGAGTATTTAGGAAACTAGTATTTACCGCCAGTTTGGTCATTCTTTACCTGTCTGTCCTTAATATAATTGAAAATTTCATTTATTAAAACTATTAATTTTCGTATTTTACAATAGTACTGGATGCCAGGATTAAGCAGGTTTAAAGATTGCTCACCAGCAACGAAGCTGACCCACAACCGGCTCAAAGTATACATTTTTAATTGTAGAGTCTGTTGACCAATCCACAGCGTTCTTAATGTCCTCCAATGTGCCTCTTAGCATAATTGACTTGGATGCCGTTGTACCTCTTGCTGAAAGCTTCACAGAGTATGAGACAAACTCGCCTGCCTCAGCAATGGCCCAGCAAACCAAACAGGCAATGTTAGGCAAAGAAACCTATGGGAAATAAGTAGTACCGGGCACCAGCAGGTTGTAATTTCTCAGTCATCTCTTTGTACGCTTTAATGGATTTAACTACACATAGTTTAGGTGAGTCGGGGAGGGATGATAGTAATTGCATTCATTCTTAATTACTTAATTCTCCTGGCAGTGTTGAAGGTTACTCCTTCCGGGGGTAAACATCCTCCCTGACAGATCTAATGCACATAAATCTGAGACCCTTTTGCATGAAACCATGTATTGCAATATAGCCAGCTTTGCAGACAATTCTTTTCTAGACAGAAATTCATTGTGCGACAATAACAGGTACAAATTAAGGACTATATTGATGTCCCAAATATGCAAGTATCTGTGTTCTTCAGGTCGAGAGAGTCTTACTCCCCAAAGCAATCTACACACAAAGGGGTACTCTCTTACAGGAACATTCCCATTAGGATGATGCCCTGCTGGCACTGCAGATATGAATGAATTAATCATTCTATATGCCAGTCTAGCCTCCATTTATTTTGACCAAAAATTCTGAATACGAACATCAGTGCTAGAAGGTGGGAGCACTAAAGCCCTCTGCTAAGCCACCTTTGTCTGCGCCAAGACCCTAGGAAGAGGCCTCACACCTCACATAATTCATTCATTTAGGGCACAAATCAAGACATGTTTCACCATGGGCTATTTCTCTTGCTTTTTTCTATTCATTACTCAGCATGAACTCACTTGTGAAAAGGTTACCATGCAACAGTCTCTTCACAGACTCTCTTCATTGGTGAACATGGCTGGTCCTGCAGGTCCTCCAGTACACAACCTCTGCTAAGATATCTGCAGGTAATTATTGGGAAGATTCGGTGTAAAGAGTTCCCAGTTTCTCAATCCCCATGACTAACCAAGCACAAGATCTTTCTGCAGGGTCATCTTAAGGATTTTGGGGCCCCAGGTAATAAATATTTTGGGAGCCCCAGTTTAGAACAACTTTGAATATCATTAAACAATTTCAGGTAATGATAAACAATATTGAACTATATATCATAGAGTGAGATATAGAAATAGGCAGAATCGAGATAGAAAAAAAACACATTCAACGGGGGCCATTTGAAAGGTAGGGGGCTGGGGAAATCGCCCTCTGTGTACTGTCTTAAAACGTCTCGGCCTCTGAGTCTGGTTAACTTAACATTACATAACACAAATAGCAATCTGCGGTATAGTAAGAACTGCTAGTGATGGCATGTCCAGGTGTATTTATGATGATTGGTGGAATGTGAGGATGCAAGTAGAAGTCCGCATGCCTTTGGCTTTCCTTTTAACATTTTGCAGCAAATTTCCATTATAGGTTACTAGGGGTACCTGTCCTGCAGTAATTAATTTCAGCAAAAGTTGAAACAACTTTGCTACGCCTGAAACAATACTTTTAAAGGATTCAGTTTGTTGAATTTAAAAAATCTCATTGACTAGATTTAGATTTCCAGCATGTCGCCCCTGCTTGAACTGGTGGAAGGGAGAGGTGTGGCGCAGCAGCCAGATTGTCTGACTCTGTTGCACGGGGCTCACGGTTTGCACGTTCGATCTACGGCGCCAGCGGCAGCTCAGCATCATGTGACTCTGGACAATATCTCACTTATTCTCCCCGACAGCCCTCAGTGCCTTGAAACCTTAAGGGGTGATATGTTCACGCTTTACAAATATGGATTATTATTATTATAACTGGTGTACTACGGTTTTTGGGCATATGCGAACCGCATGTCTTTTTAATAGGCCTATTGTTGCATGCCACTAAAAAGTCACAAGATATTTTTACATGAAAGTACCACTGCACCATCACCTGAATTATGCTAATGGAATTGGAAGTCACTCTTGAGGTGGTCAGGATCTCCCCCAACACCATCAGCATCAATTTTCTACTTATCCAAATGCGCCCCTCCCCTCTCTTGTACACATAAGTTGGCCTTTGTTCAGCTTTGTTGATTCTGGGATGCTGTCAGTGCTGCTTCTCCATCACTTGCTGCGAGGAAGGCATTGCCAGATGATAGAGTAGAATAGGGCAGAAGCATGGCACCAACATGCAACAAAGAAACAACAGAGCCTTGGAAGCAAAAATAGGACTATTAATAGCCATTATCAGCACCAGCTGGCATCTACCATCTTTAGTAGAGGGTTCACATTTTAAAAAAATTAATTCCAAGATTGTCGTGAATCTTGCTAGACCAAATGTAATATTTTGACAATTTCCAGATGTGTGCTCGACCCCTTCCTAAAAGTGTGACCTTCTTACACTACAAGAAATGACAGTGCCTGAAATGATTAATGCCCTAAGGCAGTGGTTTCCAAGCTGTGGATGGTTTCTAGAAGTTTTGTGGGTCACGAAAGTTCAAGCAATAAATAAAGAGGCCTTTCAATACTGTATTTATCCTGTCACATTTGCTGCATTTCAAAGACAGAGGTCAAATGCAAGTCTATGTCGTCTGACAAATTTCTGCTTTTTTATGTGTATTGGTGTTTAGACAATCCTCTCACTTTGCAGTTAGAGAAAGAAAAGTAATTTTATTTTTTGACAATCTTGCTGAGTGTGAGTGTGAAGGAAAAGGCTGTAGGATGTCATTTTTTGTAACATCCATCAAAATGTAAATACATGTAAAGGACCTATACACATCCAGCAGATAAAATTCTGAATTATGATGGAAACAAAGATTTTATTAGGCAAAAAAACAAATCAAGGCACTTTACTTAGTGATGCATAATTGATCAATATTCACAGAAATCCAATTTCCTTTGTGTGCAGTACAGTTTTATCAGTAAACCTGTATGTCTGTGCAATTTAGTGCCCACTTCAATAGAAAATGTGCTGTCTGTAAATGACAGTACACTACCAACCGGTGCTTTAGATACATGGAAAAATCGCCTGACTTATACCTAGCTGACACAACAGGTGATGTACCGAATGTGGATCAATGTCACACACTCACCCCAGTCCAAAGATCTGGGCCCAAATCCATCGTTTTTTTGCACTCCACACCACCCTGGGTTAGACAATGGCGATATGCAAATCAGCTCTGACCCTGTGCCCCATGGGAACAGTCCAGTCCGAACTACAAAAGCCATGTCCGTCCCAGAACGGAATCAAGCATCCGAGGACCGGACCGGTTTCGAGGTAACACCTCTCATCAGCCCGGCTAGCTTGACTCCAGTGGTGTGGAGTGCCTGGGACCCACGTCTGGGCATCCCCAGCGCACTTAGGGCGGAATATGCAAACACAACAGGTGATGGACCGAATGTGGATGGATTTGGGCCCAGATCTTTTGACTGGGGTGAATGTGTGACATTGATCCACATTCGGTCCATCACCTGTTTTGTTTGCAATACCGCCATAAGTGCGCTGGGGATGCTCAGACGTGGGTCCCAGGCACTCCACACCACTGGAGTCAAGCTAGCCGGGCTGATGAGAGGTGTTACCTCGAAACCGGTCCGGTCCTCGGATGCTTGATTCCGTTCTGGGAAGGACATGGCTTTTGCAGTCGGACTGGACTGTTCCCATGGGGCACAGGGTCAGAGCTGATTTGCATATCGCCATTGTCTAACCCAGGGTGGTGTGGAGTGCAAAAAAACGATGGATTTGGGCCCAGATCTTTTGACTGGGGTGAATGTGTGACATTGATCCACATTCGGTCCATCACCTGTTTTGTTTGCAATACCGCCATAAGTGCGCTGGGGATGCTCAGACGTGGGTCCCAGGCACTCCACACCACTGGAGTCAAGCTAGCCGGGCTGATGAGAGGTGTTACCTCGAAACCGGTCCGGTCCTCGGATGCTTGATTCCGTTCTGGGAAGGACATGGCTTTTGTAGTTCGGACTGGACTGTTCCCATGGGGCACAGGGTCAGAGCTGATTTGCATATCGCCATTGTCTAACCCAGGGTGGTGTGGAGTGCAAAAAAACGATGGATTTGGGCCCAGATCTTTTGACTGGGGTGAATGTGTGACATTGATCCACATTCGGTCCATCACCTGTTTTGTTTGCAATACCGCCATAAGTGCGCTGGGGATGCTCAGACGTGGGTCCCAGGCACTCCACACCACTGGAGTCAAGCTAGCCGGGCTGATGAGAGGTGTTACCTCGAAACCGGTCCGGTCCTCGGATGCTTGATTCCGTTCTGGGAAGGACATGGCTTTTGTAGTTCGGACTGGACTGTTCCCATGGGGCACAGGGTCAGAGCTGATTTGCATATCGCCATTGTCTAACCCAGGGTGGTGTGGAGTGCAAAAAAACGATGGATTTGGGCCCAGATCTTTTGACTGGGGTGAATGTGTGACATTGATCCACATTCGGTCCATCACCTGTTTTGTTTGCAATACCGCCATAAGTGCGCTGGGGATGCTCAGACGTGGGTCCCGGGCACTCCACACCACTGGAGTCAAGCTAGCCAGGCTGATGAGAGGTGTTACCTCGAAACCGGTCCGGTCGTCGGATGCTTGATTCTGTTCTGGGAAGGACATGGCTTTTGTAGTTCGGACTGGACTGTTCCCATGGGGCACAGGGTCAGAGCTGATTTGCATATCGCCATTGTCTAACCCAGGGTGGTGTGGAGTGCAAAAAAACGATGGATTTGGGCCCAGATCTTTTGACTGGGGTGAATGTGTGACATTGATCCACATTCGGTCCATCACCTGTTTTGTTTGCAATACCGCCATAAGTACGCTGGGGATGCTCAGACGTGGGTCCCAGGCACTCCTTACCACTGGAGTCAAGCTAGCCGGGCTGATGAGAGGTGTTACCTCGAAACCGGTCCGGTCCTCGGATGCTTGATTCCGTTCTGGGAAGGACATGGCTTTTGTAGTTCGGACTGGACTGTTCCCATGGGGCACAGGGTCAGAGCTGATTTGCATATCGCCATTGTCTAACCCAGGGTGGTGTGGAGTGCAAAAAAACGATGGATTTGGGCCCAGATCTTTTGACTGGGGTGAATGTGTGACATTGATCCACATTCGGTCCATCACCTGTTTTGTTTGTTATACCTAGCTGAGTCACAAAAGTTTGTGATTCTAAAAACTATGTCGTGATACTAAAAGGTTTGGGAAGCAGTACCTTAAGGGGTCCGAGAAGGGAGAAACAAATAGAGGAGCATCATGCAAGATATTTTGTCTCGGGGTAGGCCACAAACTGGGCACAGGAGTCTGTAACCCAGCATGTATGTATGTTTGTCCATTAATATCAATATCAGACACAGTGTAACAGGTACAAGGTACAATTGGATTGGTTACATCAGGTACAAGGTACAATTCTTTATTTGCAGAGTTACTTGAAACCATTGTAATACACGCAAAATAAAACCATATATAAAATATTCGTCCACCGTCATAAAATGTCATGATATCAAAAGTCTAAAAGGCTTCTGTAGCTTTACAGTATAACAGGAGTTTCTTAATTCGCCTAACACCCACTTGCACACACACCTATCAACATACCAAGAACAATTTCAGGAAACCTCTGGAGGCTGCTTCACCATAGCCTAAGTACAGCAGCAAACATCTGGAAGCTGGAGAGGATCAAAGGCATCCTAATTCCGAAGGTTAAAAGATCACAAGAGAATGAACACCAAAAAAGGAAAATCTGGAGGACCTACAAGAAGAAAACGACAAAATTGGAGAAGTGAGTAGCTGCTTGACGAGTAATTGTTGAGTGTGACAGAGCCACACAACATTGCCAGGCAAGGAGCACTTGCTGCAGTGTCCTGAAAGCAGGTCTGTGCTCCTTGACCAGGATGTCTCACCACAGGCAGACAGACTTCCACAAAGAAGGTGTCTGGCCCCAGCACTCTGGACAATACCTCAGGCTGGTGTGCCAAGTTTTCTATTCACCTGCATGTTTCCTTCCCAAGCGCACAGCAAGACTCTATTGAGCCCCACTGTACAGCTGAGACATGCCCATCAAACAGGGATATCCTGACATCATCTTTGTTAGCTTTGCAATGTTTAAAAAGGTTAAAAAAAGAAAATCTGGAGAAAATTCTCACAAAAGTAGGTTTTATATAAAAATCCAGTTTTGCTTGATAATTCTCCCAAAATGCTTTTGTTAAAGGAATATTTTTCTGCAGGGAAATTTCACAATATGCAAACACTGTGACCCGTGGTTGGGCAAAAAGCAAATAAACGTTACTACTTAGCCAACTACTTTCTAAGTAGCAGTGACTATGTTCTATTGGGCTGGTGGATGAATTAATAGCAATTAAAAGCAACAAACCTTCCCAAGTCTGGTGGCTCAGAGGACTAATGCACTTGCACAATCTGTGTTTGGCTTTATGGCAACTGGTTCAAATTTCAGTGGGTCCAATCAACATTTAGTCCTTTTGAGGTTGGCAAAATGAGAAACCATTACACATCTCATATTGAGTGCCAAGAACCTTTAAAATCGTGATGTCTCCTTCCACGGATATGTAGACTGCGCCCATGCCTACCTGAAACTGTATTCCCCTGCATCTATTATCGAGTTAAAACCAGCACTACACAAATGAATGGAGCAAAATAATCCAGTTGTAATGCACTGAAGACTGAATTTCTCCTCTTTACATCTAAATCTAACCCTGCAACTGGACTTCATTGGTTAGCCTCCTAAACAGCTGGGATTCCGTCTTGACTCTAATCTCTGCCTGAGACGCCCTTCTAAATTATGGCTAAATCTTCAAGATTCCACCTTCACAAACTTAAGAAGTTCAAACACATTATTCTTGAAGGATCTGAAGCTGAGAGTTAAGGTTCTAACAAACTCTGTCTGGATAATACTCCTCCCTCCTGAAGGGTCTGCCAAAAAATAGACCAGCTTCTCTTAGAGCAGGGCCACCTACTATGGCCAGGTTCTTCACAAATATAAAAAATGGAACACATTACCCCTGCACTCCCCTACCTGCCACGACTCCCAATTGAGGCTAGTTGCACCTTGAGAATTGCTTACATTGACTTCAAAGCCTAGAAAGACTACATTCCAAAATACCGCACCCAAAAACATTCCTTTTCTGGAGGCTTTTGTGCTGCCCTTCTGCAAAGACCAAAGAGCACATTACACCCCTAACTTCAGAAACAAATCCTCACTTTGCAGATTCTTTACCAGCAAACCCCTGAGATTATGGGATGTCTTTACTCCCTACATCAAAAGCTTCAAATCACTGTTTGAAAACTTGGTACATGAGGAGAGCTTGTCCACGCCCTCCCAACTAACATATTGTTGCTGAAACCTGTGTGCTCAAAGACTACTTCTACTGTTTCCTTACCTGATTACTTACTTTTATTCTTAATTCCTGTTGATTCACAATGTTGTTAGCAAGCCCCCAACCTCCTAGGTTCCTCAATGTCCCACTGCCAGTCCTTTGCATTAACTTCTGATTTCTGAGTCCTGTATAGTGCAAAAGCAATTTCTTTTACAAATTACTTCTTCTTCTACTCTCCCCACTTATTCCTGCGGCATTTGTACTTGTATTCTATTTGTTGGAAAACAAGTGCTCTCTCGTTCACAAGCCCCCACTTGTATGACCGGTGTACCCAATGCAAAGTGCTGCTTTATTGCATTACATACTTACCCTTGAAGTGTTGTACCTATAGTTTGGTTTTATCAATCCATGCTATTCCCTTCACAAACACTTCTATATCATGGCTCGTGTTCTACAGCCCTTACATTTTTTGACCCTCCTATGTATATATTGCTATCCCTGCTATCTCCGGCATATTCAAATGCCAAGACAAGCCTGTCAGCACTCTGGCCCTGGGCATCCAGTTATGTTGCCCATTACCCGAACTGTAAGCATTAACTCTTTTTTTAGCTTTTCGCTTACTTTCAATAAGATACTCCAGCAAGACACCTGAAAAAGAAACACTCATCTTTTATGAAACCTAAATTTACTTTGACCCTTCAAACCCCCACCCCATCAATACATGCCAACATTTCGAACTATAACACAATAAACGAATGGTCCCCTTGGGGAAAGTGTAAGCCTCCACTTCCTTGGGAATTTTAAATAAGGCTATCAACTGATTGCTTGTCATAGGGATTTTAATAAATTCAGTTTATTATGGACAACACTGAAATTAACCTCAGAATATATACAAAGACATATATAGACACATTGAGTCTGAATATGAGGTCTGTCGGAGTTGCCTCTGACCGACATCGCTGCAGATGGAGAACCGACTGACATCAGGTCGGAGGTTCTGACACCGCAATTAGGATGCAACAGCACATGGTGCATCCGCAAACTTCCATTTTACAATAAACACATGTGTGGCGGGTTGAAACCTCCAGCAGCACAAGCTCCTATTGAAAAGTGGAAGTTTTTACACATCCCGGCACCGTGTGGCAGGTACCTCGTGGTGCCCGCCACACGGTGCAGGGATGTGAAGGGGGCACCCAGGGTCACATGCTGATGGCCAGGGTGGGAGGGGGCTCTGCAAAGGGCCCCCAAATACACTTTCTGATAGCTATTCCATGCCAGAAAGGCCGACATGGAACTGCTGTCTAAAAGTGCCATCATAATCCAGATGGCGAAAGCCATCCTTTAGGGATTATGAGGCCTTTCCGACTGGCCGACGGGCTCCTTGAGCCAATTGGGACTGAGAAGGATTCCCCGGACAGTTTACAATGATGGTGGTCGGAGTTTAAACCTACAATGTCGGTTGGACCGACATTGTAATTAGGCCCTTTGTGTCATAGGCCACCTACCTGGATCCTAGGTGATTCTAATGGGGCAGTGATGCTAATTCCCAAATACTCTCAGGACTTGCCCTCGGTTTACAGAAGGAGACACTGCTCCAGTGGCAAATCCCAGAGGGAAGGGGGTTAGGATGGAGAAAGCATGGAGAGTCAAAAAGACGCTGTGGCTCATCTACTCAACTGCAACACTGCAGCAGGAATTAACACCAGTCTGATGAATGGTACTGGCCGATATGTTAACTATAAACAAACACATAATAAGGCTTTAGTTCAGTATTAGTTATATCTTTTAAGGTATCACTTCACGAAAGGTTTCTATATCTCCACCAATCTTTAGTTTTGTTGTCAGTTTTTTTTAGATAGTCAATAGAGGTTGCTTCATCAAAGTTTCGAAACTGTAGAGAGTATGATTCCAGCACCAAACCCAGAAGCTAATTTGAACAGGGTTAGCTTCACCCAAGTCCTTTCTGGGAGAACCCTGCCAACAGAATGTACTAGTTGAACAAAACTGTCTGCAAGCACAATGTTACGACTGAGCTCAGTGCATTGCAAAATCGAGTCTGTTAATGCATCACTCCTTTTCTTCTTGTTTTTCCACTAAGGGGCGAGACTGCTGTGAGACGTCCTATGCGGTGAGGTCAAAGTGGAAGGAACAAGGGAGCTGGCGAGACAGAGTCCTGGAAGCTGGAAAACAGGTAAGTGGAAGGCGAAGACGCTAGGCGAAGGGGAGGAGTTTGGACGGTCTTTAAATAAGACTGATTTACAAAGTTTATAAAGGTCTCATTTTAATTGTTTGTAAAAGGAACAGGTGAAGATAATTACCTTGATGAGGATGCCTTCCAGAAGGTGCTTTATAATGTTCACAAAGGTCGCATTCTAATCAGGCGTGGCCGGCACAGGTAAGAGCAGTGGGGTGGGGCGACTCGACGAACGACAAGATAGGTAAAATTAAATTAAAATTAAAAAACACTTACCTTGTGCTCGCCACATCGCCGACTTGAAGACGTGGCGAGCGCAAGGTAAGTGAATTTTTAATTTTTTTATTACATTTTACCTATCCTGTCGTCTCTCGGAACACCCTTTGTCACCCCACCCTCACCCCACTGTGCATGGTTCTAATTGCTTATAGCAAGGAACAGGTGCATATGACTAATTTGATGAGGCTGTCTTCTAGAAGTTGTTTTAGAATGTTCACAAAGGTCACCTTCAAATAGTTTTTTTGTTGTAGAGTTTTATATAGCGCGGACTAAACCCGAGACATCGGGTATCAGAGCGCTTTATATGAGCACCAGTTTTGTTACAGATGGATACATTAATTTTTGTTATGGACAGGGAGATTAAGTGATTTGCCCAGAATTACAGGATGTTGAGCGTCCTTGGAGAGACTCAAACCCGGTTACCCAGCTTCGAGGTCAACTGCTCTAACCGTAAGGCTACATTCTCCTTTTTATTTATATAAAGGAACAGGTGCAGGGGATTAATTTGATGAGAGCTGTCTTCTAGAAGGTTCAGGTTGAGGTCATCTATGCCGTTTGCTTGATGCTTATTCTGGTGGTCTTTCTGGTTTAACATTTTTATTAAAGCCAAACTCGTCAACAGTCAGATTTACAGATGCATATATTACGGTATACAGAAGGTAGTTATTCGTCAACATTTATCACATACATTGTGGTAGATCATCTCTTCATGTTCTTGATTCCCCCTTTTTGACATTTCCATTTCCACTGCTGGCGAAATACACAATTCCCCTCGATAAATATTCCATCCTGCCCATTTTTTGGCCCACTTTTTGGGACAGCCTCTGGATTTATAGACATCTTTTTCAGCAATCATACATCTGTTCATTTCCGCTACCTAGCCTATTGTCAGTGGGCGGTCTGCTGCTCCCCACTTCATAGCAATTTCTGGTGGATTTTCTGGATGTTTCCGTGGCTCCTGAAACCAGACCTTGCATATGCATGGTAAAATATTTGTAAAAGCTATTAAGCCTTTTCAAACAAACCGGGGAACACCAGCTGCAGCCAGCTATTACCAATAGCAAGTGTTGGGAGGAATAATATGAGTCATGCCGGTATATTGTGATATCTTAAACAAAAAGAACGAGCATAAGACTTTGCTCCATGAAGAATCCAAATTAGGAATTGCTTATTGCATAGTCAAAGCTTGTTGCTTATTGCATATAAGTCTCCTTAACAGGGAAACCATTTGGTTTCATAGAAGAACCCTCACCCACCAACCTAGTTGGTGGCATGCTTTATCATCGGGTTCCCACCCAGAAGGCCGAGTGCCTCCCTGGTGTGCTTCAACACCTGATTACAGCGGAGCTGTTTTTTTTGTGCCAAGTGATTGCTGTGAAGGTGATAGGTTAAAACTACCTACAGGATACTTTGTCCTTTAATATATGGTTCCTGTGGTAAGGTTAAAAGTTAGCAGTAGAAGGTGGACATGATGGAAACACTGGTCTGGCACAACTCAGCTAGTAATTCCTAGCACACCTTAGCACACTAGCATAGTTCAACGTGAGCACAGGGTTTACCCTGAGCCGTGGGTCCTGAAGAAGGTCCTTTCAATCTTCAAATATGGCTGAAACATGTAGACTACCTCACTAAAAAATTCACGTATACACTTTACTAGCTGAGACGTGTGATGATGAAGCATGCCAACAACTAGGTTGGTAAGTGAGGGTTCTTGTAAGGGTTCACCAGGTCTATTCTGCAGGAGCGCCAGGAATCCGAAGACAAGTCCTCAACCTTCCGCTTCGACCTTCTGCCTCTATCCGACACTAGAGAGCAAAGGGTACATAGGGGAAAGAAGGGAAACAAAACAAGGAAATAAGGGGATGGAATCTTGGCTTTCTGCACCTCTCTTCAACCAGCTGGATGTACTCGGATACTGTAAAGGAAGAATATGTTATACGCCTTGCAACAAGATTTAGACTGGTATAGTAATGTCTCAATATCTGTACATATTCACCTATTATTCTGTGTAACTATGTCTCTCTTGACGTGGGAGGAAAACTAGAGCCACGAAATCTAATGTCTGGAAAAAGATAATACAAACACATTCAGTAAACAACAACCTGATAAACTACAGGAATAAGGAGGTATGTATTGCTATCTTACCCATATATATTCTCTGATAGGTATTAGGGATCCTATGTCAAGAGAGACAGATAGTCCGCAATAGGGGAATAATATGCCTAGGAACATATACAAGACAGTCTTAGTAATGAGCAATATCAAATAGCAAGGTAATACATAAATGCAGCGCTGCGCGCTGTTACCGGGACCCAGGAGAGTGTGTCGCTGTTCACTGACAAGCAGATCCAAGTTCTTGGTGAAGGAAAGCTGATTCCGAACTGATAAAGGGGTCAGGTAAGCTGGTTCCGAATGGATAAGGGGTCAAGTGAGGGTAAGTACTTACAAAGGAGGAGGGAAGTGGAACCCCAACGCTATTGAGGTCCTGATGCTGGCGGAACGGAAGGCCGTGTCCGGTCAGCCGGCGGGAGAAACTCCGGCCGACGGGCGGAACACCACACTCGGCCATCCGGCCGAGCAACCAAGAACCACGAAGGTGAGGTTCCTAGTATCCCAATGGTAGGGAACCACGAACACCGGTAGGGGCACCAAATGCCGGTAAGCGCGTCTTGACTTCAGACGCTAAGCACGAAGTTCCAGGTAGAAACAAAGGACGGAATGCCGGTAAGCACGTCTTGACTTCAGACGCTAATGATCTCCAAAAGGCGGAATCCTCCAGGGGAGATTAGGGGCACCAATGCCGGTAAGAGCGTCTTGACTTCAGACGCTAAGCAAAAAGTTCCGGGTAGAAACAAAGGACGGAGAAATCCGGAAACAGAATTCCGTCATGAGGCTGTCACTAGAACGCGAAGCACAGTCTATGCCGAGAGTCAGGCTTTTGTTGCCTGCCTGACGTTCGCGCACATGCGCATTGGGATGCCGCCATCTTGGGTAGGAATCCGACAGTCGTGACAGTTCTTCTATGAAATAAAATGGTTTCCCTGTTAAGGAGACTTATATGCAATAAGCAACAAGCTTTGGCTATGCAATAAGCAATTCCTAATTTGGATTCTTCATGGAGCATAGTCTTATGCTCGTTTTCTTTGTTTAAGATATCTATAGCCAGGGGAGACAAACAACATTTGTTTGTTGGTATATTGTGATAGTCAAGGGAGGTGAGCTGGGGCAGGAATCCTGACACATTGTTTCAAAAGGTGCTCCAAGAAACGATGCAGTGAAGATAAATAAGTGAATTAAAGTATGCATCATCAGCAAACAAAACAAGGTAGCATCAATCTTAAGCGAAACATCCAAGAGTATAAATTCCTCAACAGCTCAGTCGTAGCTGGTTTGAAGCAAACCGGATGCTGTGTGTTTCAGAAGCTGACAGCTTCTGTTGAAGGTGTGTGAGCAACATTTTTTGCCTAACTTTACTTGCTCCTTGCTGAATCCACTTAAATGTGAGACAAGGGGGGGGGGGGGGGGCATGCAAAGAGTGCAACGAGGTGGAGTAATTTATACTCCTGGAAGTTTCGCTTAAGATTGGTGATAACTTATTTTTGGTCCTGATGATGACCCTATTTCGAACTAATGTTTTATTGGGGTTGAAACCCTGACAAATAGAATAGAGGACTGATTTTAATCAGGATCTTTCACACCATACTCTGATTCTGAGTTGTATCATTTAATTTTACATTCATGTCAGCCACTAGCTTTGCATATATCAGGGGCCGCTCCTTCACTAGGGCAAAGGAGCGTCGCCACTGCTTTCTCTGAGCGCAAGAAGCAGAAACATAAAATAGCAAAACTACCATTTTATGTTTCTGCTTCTCGAACTGCGAGAAAGCAGAAGTGTTCAGTTGGGGAAAGGGGTGGGGGGGTCCTGCTCTAGGGCAGGGGAGGAGTGGCTGGCCCAACTGCTGAGGGTGCTGACTGTTTGGCCGGCCCTCTAGGGCTGACTAAACCAGTCATCCGCACTCTGCCTTTTCTCCATGTAGGCTGCAAGCAGCCTGCATGGAGAAAATTGCCTCCCTGTAGGCGCGTGGCTGGTCAGCGTCCCGACCAATCACAACACTGCCATTGCAGCTTTGCGATTGGCTTAGTGGAAGGGAAGGAGGCTGCCTGCTTCCAGTTCCTGCTGGGGGCCGGAGAACAGAAGCAGGAGCCAAGAAAACGCGGGACCCGGCTGGTGAAGGTAAGTTAACTTTTTTAAATTTTACTTTATTTTAAATTAAACCACCCGCTCTCGCGCAATCCCCGTCCCCGTGTGACCCCCCCACCCACGAGTCATGCCGGCCATGACTCGTATATATGCATTGTATATAGCACTTGCACCAGGGCACAAGTCCTAAAAAAAGAAGTGGGGGGACGATGTCACCGGAAGTGACTTCACAACAGGAAGTGACGTCACGAAAGGTGAATTGTAAAATCGAGCTCATTGCTTCCCCGTGTGTTTCCAAACTTGGTAGAGATGGCTTTCAAGAGGTGCACCGGCCCACCTCCCTTCAAATGCCCATCTGCTCGTGGAATGTGCCCGCCTTACTGCTGCGTCCTCTCTGGGACGAGATCGGAGCTCGCAGCATGCTGTGAGCTCCGTTCTCGTCCCCGAGAGGCCAAACAGTGAAGTCCATCTGTTTAGTAGGGAGTACAGCGTCCCCCTGGTAAAATAAGTGGGGGGACGCCGTCCACCCACGTGGTACCCCGACTCGAGCCCTGACTTGCACATTTTAATTCACTTATTCGCCATTACTGCGTCAAGTAATCAGTTGCCTTTTTTAAATTGCCATGGAAGTACAGGTACTTTCCCAGAGAGGACCATTGTTTTGTTATATTATTCTCCTTCCCAGGTTCCCAGGGTTATAGGGATACCTATTTTATTTTGCAACATTTCATTTTGAAACAGGCAAGAGAGAGATAGTCAAAAAGAATGAGGGGATTTATCTTCCACAATTACTAAGATTGAAATAGAGGCAATTTTAGATGGAAGGCTGCTAAAATAAAGCAATGTTTAGCTTTAAGAATAGTCTCCTGCCTGAATCGGTTCTGTTGGGATGTATGCACATCTGTGTCTGAACTAATCAATCCACAGGAGAGTAACCAGCACTCACTTCATGTCCCTCTATGAAATGCAAGATTCAAAATTGCGTATTGGTACAAGATCTTTTACTTCCTACTTGATCATAATCCAGATCTTTTTTTTATTGCAGAAACTTGGTTTGGACCCCATTCTGACCCTTTATTCATGAACTTGCTCCAGACACTTTTAAAATTTTAAAAAAGAGCGATTAAATAATATGTGGTGGAGGTGTTCCAATCATTTATCACACTTCCTTAAATCTCATATTTTCGTCATTTTCCGCTACCACTATAGCAGACTGCAGTTACGGTAAATAGCTCAAATTTAAAAGACAGTTTTCTTTGAATGTATAATCCACTCAGCTGCTCTTCATCCACTCAGGATGCATTCAATTGAAGAAATTGACTGCTTGTTACTCAATAGAGAAAACGTTACTGTACAGGGTGATATGAATTTGCGGGTGGTAATTTCCTCGGGCCAAGCACTCAAGTTGTAAAATGATGTAGGAATCTTCATCAATCCATCCTGCCCATCATCAGGGCAATTTATTGGACCCTGTTTTTACGAATTTAGTGATTCTAATCTGTTGCACTCATCATTTAATAAAACTGTTTCACCTATTACTCCCACAGAAACCCCACACTACCCCTTTCCACCCTCCCAAACAGCTAGGAATTGGAAAATGTCCACCTCGGTAGTAATCATTAAATGTACACATCCTTTCTCCCCCTTTGGCAGGAACGAAACCTTTCTTGCCGCTCCATAAACCAGTCTGTCAACTCTTTTGGAGTCTCTTCTCAGCTGACTTTACTCCTTTTCACTATTACAAACCAAAAAAACAGCCTCCAAACCAAATAACAAGCATTTGCAATGCAATAGGTCCCGCATTTTTCAGAGTTAGAGCTATTGGCATTGTAAATGACAATGTCTTTTATCTATGTGTTTTGGTTTGGAGTGTAGTGGATGTATGGAAAGAGAAGCAGTTGCAGCACTGTCTAGAGGACTTAGAATGAGGAATTTCTGACGAGACCAGAGAAGCAGATAGCAGCATTGTGTAGAGGACTTAGAATGAGGAATTACCACTGGGACTAGAGAAGTAGCTAGCAGCACCCATAGAAGACTTATAATGTGGAATTACTGCTCAGGACTAGAGAAGCAACTACAGCACAGCCTAGACGACTTAGAATGAGGAATTACCACTGGGAACAGAGACAGAGCTGCAGCACTGCCTGGAAGGCTTAGAACTTGGAATTACCGACGGGACCAGAGTAGCAGTTAGCAGCACTGCCTAGAGAACTTAGAAAGAGGAATTACTGACGGAATTAGAGAAACAGCTAGCAACACTGCTTGGAGGACTAAGAATGAGGTATTACCATTGGGACCAGAGAAACAGCTGCAGCACTGTCTAGAGGACCAGTGGGAACAGAGAGGCAGCTAGCAGAACTGGCAAGAGGACTGAGAATGAGGAATTACCACTGGGAACAGATGCAGCTGCAGCACTGCCTAGAGGACTAAGGATGGGGAATTATGATTAGGAACAGAGACACAGCTGCAGCACTGCCTAGAGGACTCCTAATGAGGAATTACGGACAGAACCAGAGTGGCAGCTCTGCCTAAAGGGCTTAGAATGAGGAATTATCGACGGGACCAAAGAAGCAGCACTGTCTAGAGGATTTAGAATAAGGAATTGCCATTGGGACCAGAGAAACAGCTGCAGCACTGTCTAGAGGACCACTGGGACCAGAGAAGCAGCTAGCAGCACTGTCTAGAAAATGTAGAATGGGGAATTACCACTGGGACCAGAGAAGCAGCTGTGGCACTTTCTAGAGGACTAAGAATAAATAAGTTCCAAGGGGACCACAGAAGCAGCTAGCAACACTGGCGATAGGACTAAGAATGAGGAATTACCACTAGGAACAGAGACGCATCTGCCGCACTGCCTACAGGACTAAAAATGAGGAACTACTACTGTCTAGAAGACTTAAAATGAGGAATTACAACAGGGACCAGAGAAGCAGCTAGCAGCACTGGATAAAGCACTAAGAATGAGTAAATAACATTGGGAACAGAGACGCAGCTGCAGAACTGCCTAGAGGACTAAGCATGGGATTAACACTGGGAACAGAGACACAGCTGCAGCCCTGTCTAGAGGACTTAGAATGAGGAATTACTGATGAGACCAGAGAAGCAGCTAGAAGCACTGTCTAGAAGACTTAGAATGAGGAATTACCACTGGGAACAGAGACACAGCCGCAACACTGCCTAGATGACAGACTTATAATCATGGCCTAGAGTAGTTTTTTGTTGCATGAATAGATTTTTATAAATGTGTATACAGATATTTCTAAATATTAACTTTTTTATATTAAGTTGACCTTTTTACTGCATGATGCTACAATTATTGGTAATAATGCAGAACTGTTAAAAGGAGCTTTTAGCTCTAAAAAGGCTAGAGGTACTATTCTGTACAATATATGTATGTTTTTCCTTCGCAGCACATTGACTAGTGTTTTTCAGTTTAAAAAAATGAATTCATGAATACTTGAAGGGTTCTAACGCATGTCAACTGCTTCTCTTTTGTTAAAAGAGGAAACAAAAAACTTTGAAGGCTCTGGCATCTTTCAGTGCCCACGCATGCCAATAATAATGTAAGTGCTGATGGTATTTTTTTGTATTTATTATATTCATACAAAGCCCTTAGCAACTTGTTCGTGGAAAACCACACCTTCCAAAGAAGGGTGAGCTGACGGTTAACGCAAAATCTATTGTGGAGAGAGGAACACAAAGCAGAAAGATGAAGAATCGAAGAGCAGTGTTAAATGAGAGAAAGGAGCACAATAGGACGGTGAGGCAGCCTTTTACTCATGTGTAATAGAGGAAGGAACAGTTCCTCCCAGCCTAGAAAACTAACCTGAATCATGCTGCTCCTGTGTTTACGAATCTGGAAGAGCCTGCTCCCAGGCTTCGGTGGCAACCTTGCGATGGAAGTTCTGTCGGCGAGACATAGTCCTATTTTTATTGGACCTTTGAAATTGTGAGAATCTCTGAAAATGACTTTGTGTGAAGATAACCAGTATGGTATTTGCAGGCTGCGATGCCTGAGATGAGAAACTCTGGACCTCACTGGTGAGCTTCGATACCTTGGCACGATATTGTAAAAAAATGGTAAACAGACATAATATCGATTCCAAAATATCGATTGGACAAAATATCGATGAAAAAATATAGACTGGACAAAATATCGACTAGACAAAATATAGACAATAAAAATATCGACTAATATCGACTAGAATAGCAAAAATATCGAATCAAAAATATAGACTAGACATAATATAGACTAGAAAAAATATAGACTACAAAAATATCGAAAATAAGGTAAGTTATTAATATTTAATAATATTTGAGTAATATAAATCTGTAGCGGGTTGTGGGTTTATAGGGGAATAGGGTGGGAAGTAATTTAATTATAATTAATTAATTATGTAAATTTAATCTAATTGTTAATTAAATAATAATTTGAAACTAATTAAAATATAATTGGTAATTAATTTAAAATAAATAATTGATAAATAATTAATATTTTGTAATTTATTTTCTGTAGCGGGTTGTGTGTTTATAGGGGAATTGGGTGGGAAGTAATTTTATTATAATTAATTAATTATGTAAATTTAATCTAATTGTTAATTAAATAATAATTGGTAAATAATTAAAATATAATTGGTAATTAATTTAAAATAAACAATAAGTTTTTGGGTAAAGGGGTATTTTTAGGGTTCAGGGTCAGTTTTCAGTTTTTGGGTAAAGGGGTATTTTTAGGGTTCAGGGTCAGTTTTCAGTTTTTGGGTAAAGGGGTATTTTTAGGGTTCAGGGTCAGTTTTCAGTTTTTGGGTAAAGGGGTATTTTAGGGTTCAGGGTCAGATTTCAGTTCTTGGGTAAAGGGGTATTTTTAGGGTTCAGGGTCAGTTTTCAGTTTTTGGGTAAAGGGGTATTTTTAGGGTTCAGGGTCAGTTTTCAGTTTTTGGGTAAAGGGGTATTTTTAGGGTTCAGGGTCAGTTTTCAGTTTTTGGGGAAAGGGGTATTTTTAGGGTTCAGGGTCAGTTTGGGGTTTTTGGGGTACAGGGATATTTTTAGGGTTCAGGGTCAGTTTTGGGTTTTTGGGGTACAGGCGTACGCTTTCTCTACTGTAGCACCCACTGGAGTGGTTACATTAAATTTAAACCTTTTGCTATGCCACGGTAAATATATTCTATATGTTTTATTAATAACATGTATTTATATATATATGTATTATTATTATTAATTTTTAAATTTACATTAATTATGTAATGATGTTACATTTATTTAATAATTTTAACAATGCTTATATTAAATATATGTAATATTATAATAGTTTTAACTTATTTTAAAGACATAAAAAAATCGATATTTTGACAGTCTATATTTTTAACACTCGATATTTTAAACTCGATATTTTTGTACTTACCTGTTTGTAGATAGAAAGTCGATATTTTGTCTGTCGATATTTTGGCAACGATATTTTTGCAGGTCGATATTTTGGCAGTCTATATTATTTCAGTGATCCTAAAAAAATGTATGTCTCAAAAACACATTAATTTAAAAAGTGTTAACACGGATGAGGGGGTGCAGCATCTCTGTAGTAATGAAGGTCTGGTAGCCAAGGTGTAATTTAAAGATGATTTGTTTGTCTTAGTAGCAGATCATAATATTTATAGTAGGCTTTTGGTTTAGTTCACAGTATAGCCCTCCCAGGAGCAGCTCTCTGCTGCTCAGCCTATGCTCCAACTGACCCTCCTCACCTCACAGGCACCGAAATATTGTATTAATCATCACCACTCCAACATTCCACGCAGCACATTCACATTGGCTGAACATTAAGGGCCAAGGCAACAGGGGAGATCCACTGATAAATACACAATAAATAATAATCTCCTATTCTGTGGGTGGATTGCAGGGAGATAAAAAAAAGGGGTGTTTCTGTGTTATTTAGGTGGTCAGTCAGGTGTTCTGGCAGGGCTACCTTCCGGTGTGTAGACCTTGTGGGGAATCAGCGCTTTAAGTTTTTTTATTTTATTTTACAGTTTTATATAGTGTGAACTTGACCCAAATTGGGTATCAGAGCACTTTACATAGCACCAGTTGCATTACATGAGGATTCATTCATTTTTTGTTAGGCACAGGGAGATTTAGTGATTTGCCCAGAATCACAGGATGTTCAGCTTGCCGAGACTCGAACTCAGTTCCCCAGATTCGAGGTTCACCGCCCTAGCCGTTATGCCAACTCCTCTTCCCTTGATCCGGTGATCCTGCTGGCGGGTTTTCTGATGGTGTAGGGGACCCTTTGGCTGGTCCGGTTGCACACATGCTGGCAGACCAGACCCGGCAACTGTTATGAGGTCCCAATAACTGGTGGTGATGAAGTGGTCAGTTGTGGGGAAACTCGCACTGGCCTGGAGACTTTGCTATTGGATTCTTTGGTGCCCGGGGTAGCCTGGATCCGGTATAGTAATACACAGGCTGGTGGTGCTGAGGCTGGTTGCAGTGATGCCACTGGTGGTAATCCAGTGAGTTGGTAGGAACCTGAGCTGTGTCCGCTGATGTGCAGACTGGGGTTGTGGGTCGTTAGGAGTCCCCGCAGCAGCACCAGAATGCAGATGGCGACGGTGTCTCACTGCATGGGATGGTCATGACCATGCAGGGCACTCAGGCAGAAGGGCTGCGAGACCCTAAATCACTGCGGACTGCAGGGGGTGGTGTGGTCTGTCACATGCAGTGGTGCGATGTGGCCGGTCACAGCTCTGTACCCGGGGTCGATGCTGCTGGTTGCGGCTCTTTGTAGGGTGATCAGTATGGCTGTTAGTGGTTCTGTGAAGGTGGTAGGAAAGATCCTGGGTGCCCGAAAAGGTTTGGGGTTAGGTCAGCGACCAGGTTGATGCCTGACCAAGTGCAGGGTTTTAAGCAATGTCAAAACCTGGCTGACAAACCTGGCCGATAGGTGTTGCAGTGGCCAAAATACGGATTGTCGTTTCCAGGGACTGCAGCTTTATGGAGATACCACGTTGCAGCAGCTGTTCTTCTGCCGAGGGTCTCTGCTCTTTGCAGACACATGTGGTCCATCAGATTTCTGCACCAGCTGGCAGGATTGATGGTTGCAGCTGGGGCATATAGCACTGGGCAATGCCCTTTCAAGGACCGACAAAATCAGCAGGTGGTGCTCAAGTAATATACAGCACATATTAAAAATGGAGGTGGGCAAGCTACGCAAGGTATAACAAAGAAGGGCGCGGCTACCATACTTAAAGATAAAGCGCAGTGTATAGCACTGCATCAGTTGGAAACCAGTAGTCTAAAAAACACAATAAACAACTATAGCGTATGGAAACTGTAGTTGTCCAGTGCTACAGAGCGAAAAACGTAATTGATGTATCAGGAGCATCAGCCAATAAGCAGCTAACGAAGAAGAGCCATGGAAGAGTAAACCAATGGCAAGTAGCAGGCGGGTTACACTCAGTATAGTGATTACCGTTGATAGAGCATGTGCGCTTCTGAGGCTCGCCCTAAAAAGCACCATTTGTTTTTGCAGAAGCTGTCAACACTAGAGTTCCAAACCCTGACAAGCTGAAATGAAATGGAGGCACGGGTACAATCCAGAACTCGGGTTAGCTTACAATGAGAAAGCCAACAAATAAAAGAAATTATAAAAAAAGACTACAATAGCCTATTACAATTACTGTATTATCCCAGCACCCAACCTAGCTAAAGAATTATTCCACATCATGAATCGTTTTTTACTCCCCGTGCCCTCATGCAAAGTATTGCTCCCTCTTGCTTATGTGAGGATTTTGAATTTTTTTTCAACAACTAAATTCAAACTATTCGCTCAGCCATTTTAGCAGAAAACATTTCAACATGCAGCTTTTCCTGAATTTAGTCCATGCATCTAAGCACAAGATTCTGAGCTGTTAACTCCTTTATCAGAGGAAGATATCTCATAAGCTATCAAATACAACTGCCCATCTGGCTCTCCCTAGACAAAAGGCCCACACATTGGTTGGCTGTGATCTTAGTCTCTTATTCCTCATTGAATTAGCAACTGTTCAGTTATTCAGGATATCTTCCATAGTCAATGGGAGAAAGCTGTGGTTAAACCCCAATTGAAGAAGCCCACCCTTGACCCAGCTGATTGAAATAACTAACCCACCCCTTTCATGTTTTCCTTACTGGTGAAAACTGTTTTGAGAGACTGGTCTTCACCAGCTTCAAAAACATTTTGTACATGTAAACCTACTTCACCCTCACCAGACCAGCTTTTGGGTGGCTAGAAGCACCGAACTGGCTGTTCCCTCAGTTGTTGTCGACATTGGTGGTTCTTGACCTATCAGCAACTTTTGACACCATTCTTTGGTCCAGGCTCCAGGATATAGGGATTGGGAGGTATCGCTCTAAAGTAGTTCACATCTTAACTGTCCAACTTTTATCAATTAGTGACTTTACCTCCATTTCAGTCATGACCCAAAGCTCTCAGCTGTGGAGTCCCACAAGGTTCCACTTTGTCTCCTTTACTATTTAACATCTACATGCGCCTTTGGCTGAACTCTTGTCCCATGTGGGTGCTAAATGCTACATGTGTGTAGATTTGGGGGTTAAACTATTTTGGGGCTAAAGCTGGAAGCATCATCCTCACCATTCTTGCATGACACTGTTGCACTTGATTTGTTGGTGGATGTCCATTCCCTGTATCACAATATAACCATAATCCACGCCATTTTCAATCTTGCTTCGATTATGGCAATTCCATTTTTATCAGCATGTATGAAAAAACTGTTAATTACCTACAAATCATTCAAAACCTTATTTTCATCTTCACAGATGTTCTTTGAAGACATTTCTCTTTCTCTCATAATCTCTTGCTACAAACTGTGCTGCAAACCGAATCCAGGTAAAAGGCGCCAACAAACTACATTGTTTGCGTGCTATACCAATACCCCATAATATTACATAAGATAAAAGTATAAGATTGACTTTCATCTCCTGAAAATGACAGGCATCTGTATTCCCAAATAGGACACTGGGCAATGCACCCAGTGAATAGGGATGCAGGAATCAGAGAAGTTACAGTGTTTAAACTATTGTTCCCTAGCAATGAAAAACCAAAGGTTTCACCTCAGCAGGTCTTAATTTGTGTCGGTGGTTCCAGTGCTCCGCTCTGGTACTTATTTCATGGGGCCTGGTCTATACGATTTTTCTCTCCTGTGCAATAGGCCTGGTAATCATTAAAAATAAATTCATGTTCTCCTTCTGTGGTTGCATGGTAAGTTCTACAGAAAGGCCCACCCTGATCCAGGTGTATAATGTCATGGAGACGGCTGTGGATTAACATTGGCTTTCAGTTGGGAGCGGCTGGGTTATTTTCAATGGCGGAAGAAGCCTTGCGTAATGTTACGGGAGTGGTTTGTTTGAGCAGCTGGAGTAGCGAGATGTCCCTCCTAGTCAGGCGCCAGACATCGTGGCAGAGGTGGGCCTGCTTGGGGCCCCATCTCTCGCCAGAGCAGAGATATGTATGTTGTTCATAGGCCAATGTACACCTTGTATATTTTTTGCTTCCTACAGAATCACGCTTTTCTTTGCATATCCTCTATTTGGCTAACAACTTTCTGTTGTTCCTTCCCTTGTCTACATTCTTCCTTCACTTTCTGCTCTACGTCCTCATTTTGCCGCCTCCCCTCATTACTGCTTTTCATTTTTCACCTTCTCATCTTTCCCTTGCACTCTCCTTTCACATGCTCCCCCTGTCTGCTTTTCTTCCCGTGCCTTTCTCCTCTTTCCGCTTTTCATTCTCTTCATGTTCCTCTCCAATCTTGCACTCCCAATCTCTGCTTTCCCCACTTCTCTTAACATTCTTTGCCTACTGTATCTATCTTTGCCTTCAGACGTCTCCTCCTTCCCCACTCTCCAGTTTATGTTTTTACTTCTTTGTGCATATCTTCATATCCACTCCAGGAATCAGTGTTTGATCTCCGGATCATATATTTAAATCTTAGTGAAGCTACTCAGTCTTTCATCTTTCTGAGGTTAATAAAATGAGTGCCATTGAGCTGGATAACAACATTTTTAATTTGGTGTCAAGGCCCCCTCTGGTGAATATGTGCTTTACAAACATATATTGTGTGTTAAGAACACAGAAATGTATTTTAACCTTTTGTTTTTTGCAATATTAGACTGTAATTATCCCCTCTGTCCCTCCTTAACCCGTTCGCTGCGATTTCGCGGCAGTGCGGCCGTTTTAAAAAACGGGCGGGGCCGCGTCGGCCATTGGCCGACGGCAGCACTAGCGAGGTAGTGCTGCCGTTGGCCAATGGCCTACAGCAGCATGGAAAGGGTTAAAACAGAACATTTCATACTCATATCCATTCCTCTGACCTCCTTTTTTTCCTTCGTCCCATCAATTTCCTTTCCTTTTTTCTCTTCCTTAGCACCTCCTGCCATGCCTCCTTTCCTATTTCCATGCTTGCTTTCTTACACCCTCATTCATTCCCCATCCTTCTTCCCTTGGTGCATTTCTTTTTTCTTTCTCCATTCGTTCCTTACTTTCTTTCCTTCCTGCTCCTTCCTTCATCCCTTCTTTAATTTCTTCCTTTCTTATCATCAACCCTTCCTTCTTCTTTTATTTCCTTTCTTCTTTCTATTCATCCATCATACATCGTTCACTTCCTTTCTCCCTCTTTTCCTTAATTTCTTCCTTTCACATTATTTTCTTGTTTCCTTCTTCTTTCATCCATTACTCATGTATTTCCTCACTCCAGTACTCCCCTTCCTGCCTACATTTCTTGCTGCTTTCTTTAATGTATTCCATCCTTCATCCCTTCCTTTTTTTCGAACAGCACAGTACAAGCACGTTCTCTTTAGTTTGCACAGCTGCTTCAAGTCCTCAAATGACCTTCCATAAAACTGTATTTTGAGATTTACAGACATTCTCTAATTTGTGTTCACTTTTAAGTTGTTGTCAAAGGCTTCCCATATGTTACATTATGTTATGTTGTATTGATTTGTATAGCACACTAATCACCTGAGAGGGTATGTTATGTTATGCTATGTTATGTTAAAAATAATTTGTTAAGCGCACTGCCACCGATTGGTATCCAGGCACTTGTTTGGGTGTGTAGGTGTGAGGTCCTCGAGGTGCTTATGTGAAGAGCCAGGTCCTCAGCTTCTTACGGAACCCAGAAGTGAAGAGGTGGCTCTTATGTGTTGAGGCTCATAGATGTAGGTGAAGCCAATAAAGGAAGTGGGTGGAGCCACTGGAGGAAGTAGGTGTAGTGTGGGAAGGGGGTGTGGCCTCCTAAAAATGTGAGCATCTGCACTTAATATTTCACAAATCAAGCACTGCGCCTCAGCCATTTATGTACACTGAAAGCACTCCCAGAGATTTATAAATGGCCTTTTATGGAGCTCCGGAGAAAGAAATAGCACATAAGGAAATTATTACCAAATTATGGTGGAACAAATCAAAGAAGGCCTGCGGTGTACAGGGCTGGCAGACTTGGTATAAAATGATGTTTGACTAGCATATAATGCTGCAAAAAATACGATGCCTCTTCCAAAACCTATATGAGAAATGTTGGAGATGACTGAATGAAGAGGGATTTGTACTACATCTTTAGAGGGCGTGCCAAAGGAGTACCTTGATTTGGATATAAATATTGGGCCACCAGGCATCTGATCCCATAAAAGCTGTGCTGGGTGTCCCACCAAGAATCTGGGGAGAACTCATGGGCCGGTGCTGGACTGTAATAACAGACATGCTTTTGGCAGCGAAACGGGAAATTGCAGTGAACTGGGAGAATACAAGGGCCCATGACGTTGCAAACTGAGCACCTGGGAGTGGACATTAATGGCAATTGAAATGATATCATGTGAACTGCGTGATGAATGCAAAGAAACTCAACACCCCTGGAAGCTGGTAATGGACGAAACACCTCATTTGAAATGTTCTGGAACATTGTGGGCTTTGTGATTAAATTGTTGGACCAAAGGGAACCTGAGACTAAGCAGAGGAAAGCAATAAAAGTATGTTGGCAAAGTAACAATTTTTGTTTTTGTTACTCTTGCCCATCAGAGAGGGGAGGAACAGTTGGGGAGGTGGAGGATAATTGCTACACAGTTTAATTAGGACTGTAATCTGTAATATGAAATCTTATGTAAACTAATAGAATGTAAAAAAAAATCCCCTGAATTGTACCCATTTTTCTGCTTTGCCGCCAGAATGGATTTGGGTGCTTTTATATCCCAATTCCACCCCACAAGCTTCAAAATGAGTCCTAGCTTTACTCCTTAAAATCTCCACTGGATTTCAATCAGTTCTCCAGTTTGCTCAATTCCCTCATGCAAACTTTGCAGGAGATGGACAATCCACATGAGTAAATTGTGAAGATTTGTTAATTTGACAACTTTTATTCCCCGGGGGAGAAATTCTTTCTCTTTACACGTGTTAATTATGTGGGTGTCACATTCAAAACTGGAAAGGTTTGTTGTGAAGAGTTATTTTCCAACGTATTTAATACATGAACACAGATATGATATTATTGAAGATATTGAGATCAGCATTGCTGTTGTCCATTGTATATTGCTGGTGCTCCTTGTGACACCAAACCTGTTTTGGCTGTAAACAATAAAATTGAGTTGTGGAAAAACAGTGGGAAGACACTTACCCCTGCCTATCACTATCACTAAAATTGTGTGCATTTACTGAGCGAAAAACTACCTTCAAGAGAGATGGATATAGCCATAAATGTACGTTTGTGGGTATTTTCGTACTTCTATATAGTAGTCCACACTGAAATTCCTCAAATCCTGTCCATAACCTAAATTCACTACTTTGGAAAATCTGCTAGGTGTCGAATTTCCACATACGCCTGTGCAATAAACCATTAGATTATTCCACAAATGCTGTCCTGCATGTTGTGTTTTTTTATGGAAATCAGTTTTTACATACCTAAGTGCTTTTTAAATGTGCAAACTATTTTTGATGGTATGGCTTGAAAGAAAAAAATCTGAGGCAGCAGTGAGGTCACAGAAGGAGCCAACAGGGCAGTGTGAGAGAGAGAGAGGGATGTATATTGAGAGGGCTTTAAGCGGGATGAAAAAACTGGTGGGGTCTCTCAAAGGGGCGTGGCCTATGTAATTAAGGGCGTGATTTTAAAACAGTTAAACTAAAAATCTGTGCTTAGCAAAGTGTGCTGCCCCATTGGTAATTAGCTGCTTCTGTCATTCTGTCAAGAAGTATCATTACACCTACAACAAGCCAGCATTATTGTCTTTTCAATGGTTGTTGGTTGCTTAAGATAAATAGAAAACAACTATGGCTTAGTTGTATATAACAATGAAAATGTCTCAGATCTTGCAGGAGAGATTGTTGCTTAAGGGCCAGAGCTGCTGACTTTTGAGCTCTGAAATAAGGTTCAAACCTCTGCTTCAGCTAAACATCCTGTGATTCAAAACATGAATGTGTCCTTGTGTAATGTATCTGGTGCTCATGTAAAGCGCTCCAAAACCTTTGGGTCGTGTTAGCGCTATATAAAACTGATACAAACAAAAAATTCTGACATGAGATTGTGAAAGAACTATCAATCAATAAATCAATCAATCAATCAGCATTTGTAAAGCACCACACTGTCACACCTAGTGGTATCTGGGCACTGTGTAGAAGAGCCAGGTCTTGATTCTCTTTCTGAAGTCTGCCAGTGAGGGGCCTGTACGGAGCTGGAGGGGTAAGTCATTCCAGGTCTTGGCTGCAATGTAGAAGGATATGGGTGCGTGTATGCAAGAGCGAGTGAAAAGGAGCCCAGATGTCTTGAGGGTTGGTGTAAGTTCGTCGATGGTTGAGTATAGGGGTCCTAGGTCATGGGGGGCTTTTCAGGCGTGTATAATGATCTTGAACTGGCATCTCTTCTGGATGGGGAGCCAGCAGAGGTCTCTCAGGTGGGGGGAGGGGGGGGGGGGTGATGTGGTTTCAATTGGGGAGGTCCAGAATGAGTTTGGCTGCAGCATTCTGTACGGTCTGGAGTCTTCTAAGGAGCTGGGTGGCGATGCTGGCATAGAGGGCATTGCCACAGTCTGTGTGGCTGGTGAAGAAGGCCTGAGTGATGGTCTTTCTGGTGTTGGTTGGGATCCATCTGAAGGTTCTGCGGAGCATGCAAAGTGTATGGAAGCAGGAGGAGGCAGCTGCGTTGACTTGTTGTTTCATAGTCAGTTGGCTGTCAAGGATGACGCTGAGGTAGCGTGCATGGTCGGTCAGTGTGTCTATAACGAGTCTCTTTGAAGTTACATCCAAAGCAGTGAAGGGCATTACTGCTGCAGAGTTATTTTTTTCTCCGTCTGAGGGTGAGGGCAACAATGGAGAGCGCGATAGGGACCCGCCTCAGCACCTGCTTTTTAGAGCTGCTGGTGCTGCGCAGTGGCAGCACCCGGCCCACTTAAGACCCTGTATATGTATATATATATATATATATAGAGAGAGAGTGTGTGTGTGCGCACGCACGCACGGGTGCAGGTAGCAGAGGGTCAGTGTGTGAGCAGAAGGGGAAGGTGCAAGGATATCAGTGTATTTTATGAAGTGGCAAGTTGTAGAGATTAAATAATTCTCAAAGGGAGCGATGAGCAGAGGTCACGGAGCAGACAGGGCAGTGTGCACAGAGGCCGGCAGTATGTGAACAGAAAGGGCAGGAAGCAGAGACGGCAGGGGATGGGCAGAGGGGGCAATGGGTTAAGCGGGTATAGAGGGCAATGTGTGAGCATAGTGGAAAAAGTGAACATAAGAAGCAGTTAGTATTTATGGAAGACAGAGAGCAGAGGAAGATGGCAGTGGAAAGGCCAGTGTTCAGAGAGTGGGCAGTGAGAATTTGAGTAGAGAGGGCAGGGGGTCAGCAGGTGAGCCAAAGGGGCAGGCAGCAGAGGGCTGTGAGTGACTGTACAGAGAGCAGTGGAGGCTCTGAATGAGAAAGGGGGGTGAGGGGAAGCAGATATTTGCACGTGAAGTGAACATCATTGTCCAATCTAAACATATCGAATTGCTTACGTTTCACAAACGCCGCACTCCTTTCCTACCTGCAAATAACCCTCAATTTCTATTCAGATTGGGTCGTGTGACCTGGGCCCCAACAATACTTTAGTGAACCCGGCTCCCCATGGGCGTAGGAAGTGTGGGGGACGCGGGGGATATATCCCCCCCAGATTTTGGAGTGGGGGGGACACGGGGGACAAGGTTGGGGGGACGAGGGGACAAAAGAATTTCCCCTCTCTCTCCTGTCTGTGGCAGGGCCATTAGTGCGTGAAAGCGCTACCTAATGGCCCTGCACTTTACCTGCCTGGAGTCAAAGAGGCCACCCGCCCTCTGCCCTTTGTTATGCTTCAGGAATGCTCGGCGTCCTGGGAAGGGCAGAGAAGGGGAAAAAAACTGTCTCTTTTCCTGCATACCCATTTCTGTCTCTGTCTCGCTCCTCCTTAAGTTCTGTTGTCAAGAGCTCTTATGTACTCTCTCTTGCATCACCTTTTCTTTATTTGTTTCTCTGTGAAATGGATCCAAAATAGGCGGACACTTTGGCTGGATATTTCCTCATTTACTGACCGTTTTATAATTCCAAAGAAAAACCTCGGGACGGAGAGAAAAAAATGAAATACCTAAATAAAGCAATACAGAGTGGGCAGCAGACAGGCCAGATTGTTATTTACATCCACACATATTAGAACCACTTCACAGAATTTGCCAGTGAAAGCGCTTTCTTGTTTTCTTCTTTCTTTGAACAACATTGTTTTCTCAGGGTGGGGAAGTGCACCATTCCTAAAGGGACTGCAATACCTGGTTGATGGGTGAAGTGGAAATGTTTAATACAATCGTTTTCAACTGTTTTAATTATTTTAGCTTATAAAATGTGTACTGCGGCTCTGTGTTCGGGGATGTGATTTTTTTTTTAACCAAACTGCTTACATTTTGAAAGGATATAAGCAATGGACATTGAAACGGGTCCCTTCCTGGTCCTGTAGCCATGTCCTGAATTTTTCAGGAAAAATCACTTACTGATTTCTGAATAATGAGTTTAAAACTGTTAAGGTAACCATGTTGTTCCTGAATACATTTCACATGATTTGCTTATTCTTGCATTCCTTATGAGTGTTTGCTTTTTTCAGGGTGTTCTTCATTTTTTTTCAGGCAGCATTTTACTGTTGTCTAGTGCATAATTTGAATTTAGTTGCAGCACAATTGAGTTGTAGCTGAAGGCAGTACAAGTTTCTCTCAGTGGGGCACTATGGTGTTCAGTGTGGGAGAGGATGTGGCACTCTGGCCAGAGCTGCTGAATTTGGAACTGGCGCACCATTTTCAGCCTTCATGACGAGTCCACCAGACCGCACTCCTGACTGAGCTCATTCCAATGCTACACCTTAGATGGACCGATCGACCTAAAAAGCCTTTCTGTCTTAGCACCCGCAGGTGGACCCTAATGGTGGCAAATGTGAGTTAACCTTGAAGGCCTGTCCACCACAATCCATACTGCAGTTCACCTCCAGTCTTGCGAGCAGGCATATGAAGAAGCACACCCTAGATTGACAGTGACTGTCACTGAGGTCACAAGATCCTTGAGGCCAGTCCACCGCATCCATTGGTACCTCCATTGGCCTTTTTCAGCAGTAGAGGTGCAACTTACCAGGGGTTGGCAATGTAGGATTTGCATGCACACCAAACTTAGGGGGTGATTATAATGGAGGTGGAACCGCCACATCACCCCGAATGTGGCGGTCCCACCGCCATCTGTGACTGCATCTACGCCAACCATATTACAATGGCAGGTGGTTCCCTGGTGGTCGGAAAGACCAACCGCCACGCACCCGACTGGCTCCTTGAGCCCACCAGTGCGGCAGAGGGGCTCCTGGTTCCTATAATGCTGGTGGTACCTACCAGGCACCACAGTAAGGAGTATGATACCCCTTACCCGCCAGCCTATCCATGGCAGTTCACCCACCATGAAATTTTGGTGGAAAGGGACATTGGAGGGCCATAGCGGGCCTCTTTCCCCCAGGCCCCAGACATGGGACCTGGGGGGCATCTAAGAAGCCCCCCTACATATCACTGCACCATGTGGCAGGCACCGCATTGTGCCTGCCACGTAGTGCAGTGATATATGTAACATGTCAGTTTTTACATTGCGGCAGATGATGCAGCCAGCTGCACCTGCTGCAATGTAAAAGATATGCACTGCGAACGCTATAGTGGCGGTCGTATTGTAATGCCTATCGTGGGGCCGCCACCTTGAAGGCCAGTGGTCCCATTCCCCGATTCGATGGCGGATGGACTGAAGTCCGCCTCCCTTCGTAATCAGCCCCTAAGTTTGCAAACTTCATGGTCTCTGCTTCATGCACAAACACTTTTAACATGTGCAGCCTTCTTTCGGGCCACTGGAGTTATGCAGCGAACGAGGCCAAAATTATGTTGCAGTGTTGACTAAATGACGCAACAATAAAAAGGCTGCAATGTGATACGGTGCATTTTATGATACTTTATTATTTTAACATATATACATACATACTAACAGCCTCTGCAAAGCTTTTGCCTTATTAGTACCTGTGTAACATACAAATGCAGCAGAGGGAAAGGTGACCAGTCAACCTTTGCAGAGGGCCCTGCAATTCACAGAACATAAGTCACATTTCTTTTAGTAATTTTCGATCCGTTTGAGCTACAAAATAGTTTTGGGTCAAATTGTTAGATTATGCAGCAGATGATGTATTATGTGGCAAATATGATACATTCTCTCACACATGGGAGGGGAGAGGGTCTACACACAACTCTACCACCTGAACCCCCTAAAGTAAATATAATATACACGAAGAGGGGTGGAGAGGAAAGAAAAACATATAACAAAGCGAACAAGCAGTGACACAGTTGTGTATTATGAAAAACTGCCCTCACTCACACACAATGTGTGTGACAAGCTTCATCATGGAAATAAATAGCATTCACAACTGTCAACAAGGCCAAATGTTGCCTATACTGCAGTGTTTTAAAACAACCTATTTATACCTGTCTAGAGGGGCGCATAACTATGTAGACAAGGATACATGTCGTGATTCTGGCATTTCTGCATTTGTGAATCTCCGTTTGTTTTATGACATAGGTTGTGTTCTTTGGAACTCCTCCCTCCAGACGTCAGGTTGAGTTTAATCTCCTAATAAACTCGGTGAGTTGGTACTATTTTTAATGAACAAGTAGGATACATACATACACATATATATGGGCACATATCATGGATTAAGAAAAAATCATGAAGTCACCTAGTGGAGATTATAATCTTCCTGTGAGAGCCATTTACGATATGTTTGGTATTTTAAAACATTGGTAGGACACTCTTTTTTATCAATTTTTGTAACAATTGGTTTAAGGTAGGGTCAACTGACTGGCTAGCAGTTGCCTGTGGGTTTGAAATAAAGAAATATATTTAAGATGCAGGGGCATTACGCAAGACGAGGGAATACGTTGTTTTGAAACACTGCAGTATAGGCAACATTTGGCCTTGTTGACAGTTGTGAAGGCTAGTTATTTCCTTGCAGTACATGTCATCCGTGTTGGCGGAATTCCCTCCACATGGACCTAATTGATTGAGAAATCTACTAGTACCTCTATAGCACCAGACTAAGGTAAGGGGGTTACTATATGAAACTGGGACAGCCAGACGTCCTAAAGAAGACCGATGTGACCGACCATTTGAGGGCACACTTAGGTCGAAACATGTTGACATTCATTATCAGTAAAGGAGGGGTGTTAGGGGTTCCTAATTTCCTACTTTAACACCACCATCCGTAAATCAGTTTTAATCCTGTCCCTGGAACCTATCAATAAAGTTAAATTGGTTATCCAGGAGCCAGTTTTAACTTCATTATTTTTGACTGCAGTTTTTGTTCTGTCACAGTACCCAGTCCTGGATTGTCTTTTCCTGTTGTGAACATTGTTGTCACTTTCAGTTTTGTGTTGCACTTTGTCCTTGTATTTTATGTTTCCCCTCCCTATGCTCCGCCCTGAGCATGGCTACGCCTGGGCGTCGCGGCAGACCCGATGATGAAGCATGTCACACACATTGTGTGTGAGTGAGGGCAGTTTTTCATTAAACACAACTGTGTCACTGCTTGTACTCTTTGTTATATGTTTTTCTTTCCTATCCACCCCTCTTCGTGTATATTATTGCAAATATGATACAGCGGCAGTTAAGTGGAAAACATTTTTGCACTTAACTTAATTTTGCCCCAGCATTGTAGTTGATCAATTTATAAGTTCCCCGAACCCAAATGTCGAGTTTGGGCACAATTTGCATTTTAAAAGCAGTCCTACACACAGGGCTATTTTTAAACTGACCTCAGGCTTCAGCAGTGCACACATGCAAACGCAGAAAGGGCTGCTGGCCTCCAAACTGCCATGCCCTATTATATTCTAGGGACTTAAAGGTAGTTCTAATCTCCCTGCCCTATTATGAACTAGGGCCTTATAGGAGAGGTCATGCCAATCATAGGGGTACCCTAATCCATAGTGAACCCTAGTGTATGAAGGTGTTTCACAGTATCTTTAAGTGTCTCTTTCAGAATAGCACTGGCCCTGTGCCTGTTCAGGCAGAGGCCAGGGTCAGTCAGAGTCAGGTACCACCAGTACCAGTTAGCAGAACGTTGGGGAGTGTCCAGGGCACAGGATGACTTTGCAACACTAAAGAAGCAGAAACTCAGAATTTAAAACATAACACTATGGTTAGAGGGTTCTCTTTAATAATCAGAATTGATTTCTATCATAATGAACCCATTTTTCAACTCTAGGATAAGGAAACACTGGGGAAAAATCATAATGTTCTAATCTATACCTTGAAGTTTTCATGCAGCTCTTTGATGATGGTTAATAGCTCACTGTTCAATGTTAGGATTTTAACTTATAAACTGCAAATACCAAAATAGTCTCTCAGACAAAAGCAGCAACTCACTGACTAATTAACATGATAAAGCGATACAAAAGGGTGTTGGACAGGCCTCGTAGAAGGCCCGCTCCCTCCCCGCATGGCGGGGCCCGGACCCGTGCTCCCCTGTATCCAAGACAAGAACCATCCCGGCAACCTACCGGGGCAACCCCCGGCCCGTCCACAACGGGACCCTCAACTCCTGAACACCCCGCTATCGGCTGGCCCGGGCCCCCGTCAGTACCACTGCCCCGGCCCAGCCGCCATTTTTAGACACTGCCCGACAAGGCCGCGTGGCCTCGGATCAACCCCAACCCTGGGCCTGGCCAGGCCCCGACATCGAGGCACCACCATCTACCCAGGAGGTGAAGAGACCACTTGGCAGGTCAATGGGAGAAGGAGTGTCAATGGCTCCCCTCCGCCAGGTGTCGATCGCCCCCGGCCTCCCCGGGCGCTCGCTCCACTCCCCTGCTGGGTGTCTGGACTCCCTCATCCCGGACCTCCCGACCTCCAAGTGCGAGGGTCCGGACATCAAAGGAGGCCAGACCTTTAACTGGGGCAGCTCCAGAGCAGGAAGGCAGTTGTATCCTGGAGTCGAGAGACACCGAGACAAACTCATCCTTGGAGGCCTGCTGGCGCTGCCGCGGCCCTTTCTTGTGAACCATCTCCGAGGCCTGCTGGCACTGCCGCGGCCCTTTCTTGTGAACCATCTCCGAAGCCTGCTGGCGCTGCCGCGGCCCTCGTCATCGTGAACCATCGTCCAGGCCTGCTGGCGCTGCCGCGGCCCTTGTCATCGTGAACCATCGTCCAGGCCTGCTGGCGCTGCCGCGGCCCTCGTCATCGTGAACCATCGTCCCGGCCTGCTGGCGCTGCCGCGGCCCTCTTCATCGTGAACCATCTTCCGTAGCCTGCTGGTGCTGCCGCGGCCCATCTTTGGCGAACCCTCCAGCTCGAGGATTGTGAGCTCCATCTCTTGCTGTTCCCGTACCGGCCCGGTACTAAGACTGTCCCGCTACCCCTTTTCCCTACAGAGACTAGACTTGGCAGGATCCTTGCATCCTGGTTCCACTGTATCGTATCACCTCGCCTCAAGATTCGTATATAAAGTGTGTTGAACTCATCCTTGTGTGGTGTCCATCTGTGGGGGGGGGGGAGTTACTTGTTTGTACGATCACCGGAGACGGTCCTCACCGGAGGCCTCTCCCCCTGTACTCGGCCGACCCTCCGGGTCTCCGTCTAACATTGGTGGCCAGCGGCGCGATCCGAGCCGACGCATAATCGTACAGAGAGTAACTCACCCCACGACACACAGCCACCATGACGACAAAAGAGAGTGGAACAACGGAAAAATTCCTGATGGAAAAACTAGAAGAATACAGCCACAGAGAACTAAAACAATTCTGCATAGAACTGGGCATTGCTACCACAGGACTGAGCACGAAAGATGACTTCAAACACGCCTTGGAATCATGGGCGGAGACGGGTACGGCCGTACCCCAAGACCAAAGCCTCGAGACCACCGAAACAAGCACCGCTCCTACAGAAGAAAGGCGAACAGGTCTCTCACCGGAGGAGGCCCGAGAACGGGAGAAGAGCCGGCTCCACGAATTGGAACTGGCTCGACTTCGATTAGATGGAGAACTCAAATTGGTGGAACAAAAAATAACTTTAGAACACTTACGGCTCCGAGAGGAGCGAGAAGAGAAACAGAGGCAGAGAGAGCTCGAGGAGAAAAAACTAGCCTACGAGCATGAGCGCAACTTGAAGGAACTAGAGATTCGGAGGCAGAACAAAGATCTCGGGGTCCCCGGGCTCCCGAGCCCCCCTGTCACTACGGACCCCAAGGTCCACATCCCCAAGGATGTCGTCAGAGAATATTTCCGGAACGATGATATCCAGCAATGGTTCAAAGCCTACGAAGTAGCCATGACCTCCCACCGGGTCCCACGGAGCGACTGGGGAGCCGGGTTATGGGGGAGGTTTGTCAACGAAGGGCGAGACGCCCTGCTGCAACTCCCGGACCATCAGATGACGTCCTACGACCACATGAAAGCCGCCCTCCTCACTCGATACGGACTCACGCCCGAGATGTACCGCCAGAGGTTCCGCGACTGCAAACGGATCCCGGGCACGACTTGGGTGGAGTACGTGAACTTCTTTAGCCGAGCCTTCGAGGGGTGGATCAAGGGCAGCAAGGTGACCACTTACGAGCAGCTCTTTGACCTTATCGTATGGGAGCACCTCTCTAATAACTGCTTTGTCGAGCTCAGGCAGCACCTCCTTGACAGTAAACTGACGGAGCCTCGGCAGCTCGCCATCGAGGCAGACCGATGGGAGAGCACCCGAGTTTCCCGAAACTGGCCCAGCGAACAGAACCGAGCCTCCCAAGGGCCCCATCGCCCCCGAGGGGGAGGAGGAGGCCAGGGTCGGGGCAGAGACACCGTCCCGGTGGCTCCCACCAGCAACACCCCGCCCCCGGCCGGAAGAGGAAACCCTCCGACGCGACCAGGGTTCCGCGCCAACGTTACCTGCCACCGATGCCAACGACCCGGCCACTACGCCAATGATCCCAACTGCCCGAAAAACCAGAGCCCCCTGCCCCGCCAGGTCGCTGACGCCGCCCTGGGAGAAGAACAAACCCCCGAAGACACCGAAGAGTATGAGCCAGACCAGCCCGAGTGGGAACCAGCCGCCATGTACCTGGTCTGCCTAGGGGAAAGAGACTTGATCCCGCGGGCACCCCTTCCCGCCAACACGCAGAAGTACAGCCAGTGGGTCAACATTAATGGGCACCGGGCTGAAGCTCTCCGCGACACCGGGGCCAGTGTGACCGCAGTCCGCTGCCACCTGGTGACCCCGGACCAGATCTTACCGAACATCCTCCGCCCAGTACGGTCGGCCGATAACTCAGAGAGCCTGTGTCGGATGGCCTGCGTCCCCTTCGAGTGGGGGGGGGGGTATCCGGCATGCTAAAAGTGACTGTCCGCGACGATGCCCCCGTGGACTGCCTCCTGGGAAACGACCTTGAAAGTTCTCCCTGGGCAGCCGTTGAGCGAAGAGAACACCTGGGGATGCTGGGCCTCCCGGAATGGGTCTGCGTGACGACCCGGTCCATGGCCGCCCGCGCCATCCCCAGTCCCGAAGAACCCGAATGGCCGGAGCCCCCTCCACCGATCGTCCAAGAAAGAGCAACCCTGGAAACCAGTTCCCCGGAGTCCCGCGAAGAAGAACTTGATCGGCTCCGGGACCTTCCCGAACTGGCCCAGTGGCGTCAAGAGGGTGGCCCACCTCAGGAACAATCTCGACAGGAACAAAGAACATGTCCCTCCCTCGAGGGACTCCGACAGCAAGCCCTCGCCCAGAGTGCAGGAGACACCTCGGGGCCCACTGGATTTATTGGGACAATGAACTGCTCTACAGTGAGCAAAAGATTGCCGAGCTGGGGGCCAGCCGGGTGTTGGTGGTCCCCCTCCGCTTCAGAGACTTCCTCTTGAACCTGGCACACGATGTGCCTCTTGCCGGGCACCTGGGGCAAGACAAAACATACAGCCTCCTGGTGACCCACTTCTACTGGCCCAAGATGCGGAATGATGTAACAAACCACTGCCGGGCCTGCCCTACCTGCCAGGCCAGCGGGAAGAGTGGCCGAAAACTCAAAGCACCCTTGCAGCCTTTCCCCATCGTCACCACCCCGTTTGAACGGGTGGGAATAGATATTGTGGGGCCCCTGGAGCCCAGAACAGCACAAGGACACCGGTTCATCCTGGTCCTGGTAGACCACGCCACCCGCTATCCCGAGGCCATTCCTCTACGAACTGTGACGGCGCCCGTGGTGGGCCGAGCCCTGATGGGGATCTTCTCCCGAGTGGGCTTCCCTCGGGAAGTCGTCAGCGACAGGGGCACGAACTTTATCTCTAAATACATGAAGTCCCTCTGGCAACAGTGCGGGGTCACCTACAAATTCACGACCCCCTATCACCTGCAAGGAAATGGACTGGTCGAGCGGTTTAACCGCACCCTCAAGGGGATGCTCATGGGCTTGGAAGCACCTCTGCATCGCCAATGGGATGTGCTGCTCCCGTGCCTCCTGTTCGCCTACCGAGAAGTCCCCCAGAAATCCCTGGGCTTCAGCCTCTTCGAGCTACTGTATGGGCACCCCGTCCGGGGTCCCCTCAGCCTAGTCAGAGAGGGATGGGAGGTGGCCCCACAGAAGACTCCTCCGGATGTATACAAGTATCTCCTGACCCTCCGTAACCAGACCCGGCGATTCAGGGAAATCGCCAAAGCCAACCTTGAGGCCAGTCAGGAAGACATGAAGCGATGGTATGATCAGCATGCCTCCTCCATCGAGTTCAAGCCGGGACAACAGGTCTGGGTGATGTCCCCGGTTGAACCCTGCGCACTACTAGACAAATGGACGGGGCCCTTCAAGGTGGTAGAGCGCAAGGGTCCAGTCAACTACCTGATCGACATGGAGTCACCCCGGAACCCCCTTCGGGTCCTCCACGCCAACAGACTCAAACCCCACTTCGTGCGCTCGGAGCTCAGCCTCCTGATGGCTACCGATAGTAGGACAGAAAAAGACTCCGAGCCCCTTCCCGACCTGCTGAGAACGCTCGAAAAGGACGGCTCCGTGGAAGGGGTCAGACTCTCCGATGCCTTATCCTCAGAGCAACGCCAAGACTGTCGCAACCTCCTACTCCAATTCGCCGACCTGTTCTCCCTCATCCCCGGGGTTACCCCCTGGTGCCTTCAAGACGTGGATACCGGGGATAGCCCCCCTATTCGACACAGGGCGTACCGAGTGCCGGATCGAGTACGCGCCTGCATTCAGACAGAAGTCTCCAAAATGCTGGCTCGAGAACAGCGCTGGAGCACCATCGAGCGGGATGTCAGGACCTGCTCCACAGGAACCGATTGATGAACAAAGGGGTCCACCTCCTGACGTTACCAACCCCCTGAATGTTATACACAGGGGGTTCGAACCATCAGGCGAGGGATAAATAATGAAAAAGAAACCGGGGACGGGAAGGGGTCAGCAGGGACAAGGGATCTGAAATGACAGAAGCAAAGCTTTATAACACCTGCCAATAATCTGACTAACCACAATACAACTCAACAGACCGCTGAATACCTTAAGTGGCTGTACACAGTCCGCCAATAAGTCTAACGGTTTATCAGTTCTGTTTCCTGTAATGAAAGACACCTGTTAACACACATATCTTACACAGGTACATGCTCTTGGAAATACATTCCCTATGAGAATACACACCATTTCATGTGGAAATGAACTTAAGATTATTGATCCCTCCCTGGAGTTTTGAACACGTTCCTCTAAATAATTCTTTGAGGTCAGCACAGTTCATAGTCTGAAACACTTTAAAAACGATTTGCAGCAATACCACTCTTCATCGATTCATATGCAATGTTTTATCCCCTAGTAAACGTTAGGCTATTCCTTTTAGTTCCACAATGTTTTATCTTTGAGAGCACTTAAACGATAAACAAAGTCTCTATCCAAAGTAACGGCAACGTGTGGTTGTGACCGCCACTACGTTCCGCTATGAACACAAATCAAAAGCACAACTCAACTTCATATAAACAACGGTAACGTGTGGTTGTGACCGCCACTACGTTCCGCTTTCCCAAATAACACCAATCACCGGTAGCATGTAGTGAGCCCACCACTAAGCTCCGGACAAACAAGGGACAAGGTAAGCTCAATTACTGAATTTCACCACGGAAGCTTGCAGCGTCCGCCGCTAAGCTCCGGGCAACGAAGACACGCACCAAAACGGTGCGCGCCGATTGGAAAGTGAAGGTCACAGTTGAACGTTGCCGGTAGGCGCCCGAGGCCAGGGCTCCTTCCCGGTTTGGTAAAACAATACCTTAAAGTTGAAAACGGAGCAGGAAACAGCGCTCCCGCTTCACTGTAGAGATCAGCAGCTCGATCAGCGCAGGACCTCCCAACCAGACAAGAAACACAAACATAGGACTAAGAATTACTTGCAACGAGTTTCCTGCCTCCTTACACTTTATACTTCCTCCTTGCAAGGATCATGGGATATGTAGTTCCTAAAGATTAGGTAGGCGCTGAATGCTGGAACCTGACACGGGAGACCTTCGCCGTAGTGTGGGCCCTCAAGAAGCTCCGGCCCTATCTCTTCGGTACCCACTTCCGGGTGCAGACAGATCACCGACCCCTGCAATGGCTGATGCAGATGCGGGGGGAAAACCCAAAACTGTTGCGCTGGTCCATCTCCCTGCAGGGGATAGACTTCACTGTGGAGCATCGTCCAGGCCAAGACCACGCCAACGCAGACGGCCTGTCACGCTTCTTCCGCCTCGGCGAGGAGAGTACCCAAGAGGATGGGTGACTCTCCCTGCCTTCAGTTGGGGGGACGCATGTTGGACAGGCCTCGTAGAAGGCCCGCTCCCTCCCCGCATGGCGGGGCCCGGACCCCTGCTCCCCTGTATCCACGACAAGAACCATCCCGGCAACCCACCGGGGCAACCCCCGGCCCGTCCACAACGGGACCCTCAACTCCTGAACACCCCGCTATCGGCTGGCCCGGGCCCCCGTCAGTACCACTGCCCCGGCCCAGCCGCCATTTTTAGACACTGCCCGACAAGGCCGCGTGGCCTCGGATCAACCCCAACCCTGGGCCTGGCCAGGCCCCGACATCGAGGTACCACCATCTACCCAGGAGGTGAAGAGACCACTTGGCAGGTCAATGGGAGAAGGAGTGTCAATGGCTCCCCTCCGCCAGGTGTCGATCGCCCCCGGCCTCCCCGGGCGCTGGCTCCACCCCCCTGCTGGGTGTCTGGACTCCCTCATCCCGGACCTCCCGACCTCCAAGTGCGAGGGTCCGGACATCAAAGGAGGCCAGACCTATAACTGGGGCAGCTCCAGAGCAGGAAGGCAGTTGTATCCTGGAGTCGAGAGACACCGAGACAAACTCATCCTTGGAGGCCTGCTGGCGCTGCCGCGGCCCTTTCTTGTGAACCATCTCCGAGGCATGCTGGCGCTGCCGCGGCCCTTTCTTGTGAACCATCTCCGAAGCCTGCAGGCGCTGCCGCGGCCCTCGTCATCGTGAACCATCGTCCAGGCCTGCTGGCGCTGCCGCGGCCCTCGTCATCGTGAACCATCGTCCAGGCCTGCTGGCACTGCCGCGGCCCTCGTCATCGTGAACCATCGTCCCGGCCTGCTGGCGCTGCCGCGGCCCTCTTCATCGTGAACCATCTTCCGTAGCCTGCTGGCGCTGCCGCGGCCCATCTTTGGCGAACCCTCCAGCTCGAGGATTGTGAGCTCCATCTCTTGCTGTTCCCGTACCGGCCCGGTACTAAGACTGTCCCGCTACCCCTTTCCCCTACAGAGACTAGACTTGGCAGGATCCTTGCATCCTGGTTCCACTGTATCGTATCACCTCGCCTCAAGATTCGTATATAAAGTGTGTTGAACTCATCCTTGTGTGGTGTCCATCTGTGGGGGGGGGGGGGGAAGTTACTTGTCTGTACGATCACCGGAGACGGTCCTCACCGGAGGCCTCTCCCCCCTGTACTCGGCTCACCCTCCGGGTCTCCGTCTAACAAAGGGGATGATGGATGGAGCGTTTGAGCAAATCAAACACTCACCCCCAGTCAACTGATCTGGGTTTAATCCATCACCATTCTTTAGCTCACTCAGCCACCCCAGTTCAGACATGGCCATATGCAAATCAGGCTGACTCTATGCCTCATGGGAACAGTCCAGCCCAAACTGCCAAGCCATGTCTTCCCTGGACCGGAAACAAGCATCCTGGGACCAGTTTTGGATTCATAATCCTCATCAGCCAGGCTATCTTGAATCCAGTTGCCAAGTGAGCAAGGGACTCACGTCTGAGCATACCCTGCCAACTTAGGGCGAACAAAGCGATACAAAAGGGGATGATGGACGGAGCATTTGAGCAAATCAAACACTCACCCCCAGTCAACTGATCTGGGTTTAATCCATCACCATTCTTTAGCTCACTCAGCCACCCCAGTTCAGACATGGCCATATTCAAATCAGTCTGACCCTGTGCCTCACGGGAACAGTCCAGCCCGAACTGCCAAGCCATGTCTTCCCTGGACCGGAAACAAGCATCCTGGGACCGGTTTCGGATTCATAATCCTCATCAGCCAGGCTATCTTGAATCCAGTGGCCAAGTGAGCAAGGGACTCACGTCTGGGCATACCGTGCCAACTCAGTGGGAAATTAGCTAAACCAAAGGGGATGATGGACGGAGTGTTGAACATTGCAAGCACTCACCCCCAGTCAACTGATCTGGGTTTAATCCATCATCATCCCCTTTTGTTTCGCTTTGTTCGCCCTAAATTGGCAGGATATGCTCAGACGTGAGTCCCTTGCTCACTTGGCCACTGGATTCAACCATATGCAGACTGGTTTGCATATGGCCATGTCTGAACTGGGGTGGCTGAGTGAGCTAAAGAATGGTGATGGAATAAACCCAGATCAGTTGACTGGGGGTGAGTGTTTGATTTGCTCAAATGCTCCGTCCATCATCCCCTTTTGTTTCAATTTACATGATATGCATTTTGTGATCTGTGTGCTACACATTCTTTGCAGCAGGCAAGTTAACCCACTGTGGCTACCTTACCAAGAGTCAAAACTTCCACTAGACAAACCTCCGATCTCTCTCAATAAAGAACATTAATCAACAAAGTTATCTTCACATTTTTATTGTTGCCTGAAAATTGCTGGAGACCAGGAATGCAGCAGCAGGTACTTTTCAAATCATAATGCACTTGCAAAAACGACGCCCCTACCCTTAGTCAGCGACCTTTGTTTGCTTGGTGCAGCAAGATTCATATACATGGTTCTTTAACATTTGGTCTGATTACTATATGAATGTAAATAACAATAAAGCATACATGAAAACGGTGACAACATGCCTGCTTTTCTAAATATTTCATTTCGAAAGTATGCGATTGTATTTGTTTAACGGGCAGTGATTTGTATAGGGTCACTGGAAAGTCCACAAGGTTGTCCCTGTCCCCCCCAGAATTTTAGTGTCTCCTACGTCCCTGCGGCTCCCCCCGGTCCTCACATCGCCTTCCCCTTAATAACCCAAACCATGACCCTTTCTTCATGGCCCCTCATCTACCTTTGCCTTCTCCGTCCCTGTAGCCCCTCTTCGATGCACCCCTCGGTGGCGCTCCCTCTGCCTGACCCGCCTCTTCGCGTGCCGCCGCCGGCACTCATTCAGCTGCACCTCACCAGAGCCCGGTGCCAGGTGCTGCCGCGTCACGTGACCTCCACCTGGAGATGAAGCTGTTAGCAGGGCGTGTGGCCGTAGCAACGAGATCAGGCAAAGGACGGGACAGAGGCCGGCGGCGGGGACAGCAACATGTCCACCGGAATACATGCCCGACAGACCGTCTGAAGCGCGTATCGGGCGACCCAGTGAGGGACCCTCGGCCACTTGGCGCACGCACTCTAGTGTTTACCTTGTCGCTCGTCCTTTAATAAACCAGCAGAAGCAAACCGTGTATGAAAAGGCCTCAGGATTGGGGGAAGAAGGAGAGAACAGATCGGAGACCGGATCTCAGCAGTAGGACTCCGGTTACAGGAAATCACTCACTCTCCAATCCCCAGCCATCAGTCACTGGCTATCGGACGCCAGCCACTGGCTGCACCACATCAACCACCAGACAATCACCGGACTCCAGGAACTAGCCATCGGACACCCTTCTGCGAGGATGGCAGATCCCTCCCTGGTCGACCAAATGACCAGGCTGAAGCTGAAACTCCTGGAGAAGGTTTGATGGGGACAGCAATGGTGGGAGGGCAGAGAAGGGCAAAGGGTCTATGCAGTAACATATGGTGGGAAAGAGTCAGTCAGGGCTCTGTCCAGAGGGGTAAGTCTGGAGACAACCAGTGAGGGGATCTATGCATAGAGCTAACATGGGTGATGGGCTATGATGGGTCCCTAAAAAGGGCCAAGATGGGAGAGGGCAAGTGAGGAACCCCTACGATACACAGTTATGGAAGAGGGCCAGTAAAAGCCTCTGTGGATTGCTTGGGTGGACAATGGCAGGAGAGCGGTGACTCGACCAGGCCAAGGAGACGATGACCCCCAGGTGAGAAGTCACTAAGCAGCACCAGGTTTGAAAAGGGGACACCAAGGAGCCCATGTGCCTGTAGAGTGCTAAGGAGGGAGATAGCACAATGCAAAGAGCTCAGCAAGGAGTGTATGTGAAGCAGTAATATTGCACAGCTGCGGTGAAGAGTCAGTGTGTTTGGATAAGGTGGATGGAAATTCGGAGACTACTTTTAACACTTTATCAAGACCTGGGACCTCTAAGTAGATTCTGACCATCTTCAAACCCTCTGTATCCAAACACAGGGTCCTGACTTCAAGGGAGTAGCCAGAAAATTAAAGTACCCCCACTTTGATCCTTACCTAGAATGCGTCAGGTGAGCAAAGCAAGTAAGCCATGCCAGCCTAGATGAGCTCTCCTCATCCCACCTTCCGTCCATCTATCCCTCTAGCTTTTAAGACTTTCATCCATCCATCCTTCTATCCAACCTTTCATGTTTCCATACAACCATTCTTTCACCATTCCATCCATCATTTACCATTCAGTCTATCCATTTTTTCACATCATTACACTCTTCAATCACTGATTCTATCCTTCCAATTCCAGTCATTCATCCATCTCCCCATCCATACATCCATTCTTTTTCATCCATCCATCATGTCACCCTACTTTTATCAATTCACTCATCCATCCAGGCTTCCATTTGTCCATCCACTCATTGATCCAGCCTTTCAGAATTCCAGCCATTCTTTCATCCACTCATGCAAATATTATTTCCAAATATCATTAGTCCTTTCATACCTGCATGCATCTTTTCATGTGTATTGGCCTTCCTTCTTGTCAGTTTCTTTCTTCTTTTCACTTGCCATTCATTTCACTCTTCCATCCAGCGTGCTCTCTCACAGTCTGAGTAGCATAGCCAGTGTATTGCGGGCGTTAGTGCAAGGAAAGAAATGCCCCCTCCCCCGGCGGCCATTTATTTCTTAAAATTCAGCAAAATCAGCGTTCAGTGGCCCCAATAAGCCTCTTGGCTTGTGTGGCACTGCACCTGCTGCACCTATGAAATTTATGCATCTGCAAACTCTTTTCCTTTCTTTATCTCATCATTTCACCCTCTGGGCCTCTTTTTCTCTGATTGGATTTGCATCCGGGACCTCGGTTCCAGTTTCCTTCACACTGTGTTTTTAAGAGCTTCTGACCACAGAGGTCCAGACAGACAAGGCTCGTGAATAATTATGTGTGAACTCCACCCCCGCTGAAGCTGAGAAAGAAGAGGTTCACTACGCCACTGCCTGGCTTTCTCTTAACTCAGGCCTGGGAACCTCAAAAATTCTGTACAACTGGAAAGCAAGTGTGCCCAACCAATGAAAGCAAGGAATATGGCCTCTTACTTCCTTTTGGGTAAAAAAGACTGAATATTTGTTTTAATGACAAAACTGTGTTCTTTGAATAATGACATATAATGTTGTTATGTTATATTAATTAATATAGCGCACTAATCACACAAGAGGTAATACAGGCGCTTGGGTAGGTGTGTAGGTTTTTGATTCCTACGGTGCTTAGAAGAGGAGCTAAATCTTTAGCTTCTTACCGAACTCTAGAAGGGAGGAGGAGGCTCTGATGTGTTGAGGGAGGTCGTTCCATGTCTTGGGTGCGATGTAGGACAATGAGCAACCTTCAGTATTGCTTTTGTGTATGTGGGGAATGTGTGCGAATGACAGTGAGGCAGACGGCAGATGTTTGGTCGGATGGTGACAGTGTATGTGGCTGTTCAGGTATTCTGGTCCTGTGCTGTTTAGGGCTTTGTACGTGTGCAAGAGACGTTTGAATTGGTTGCAAGATTCCAGCATAGAAAGTGTTGCCCTCGTCTAGCCTGCTGGTGATTAGAGCTTGCATGACGGTTCGACTGGTGTTCTGATGCAACCATTTGAAGATGTTTCATGGCATGTGTAGGATGTGGAAGCTGGAGGTGCACATTGTGTTGAATTGTCACGTTAAGCTTGTTGTCTAGGATGTGCCCTAGATTTCTGGTGTGGTCTGTGAGCGTGGGAGTTAGTCCTAGCTCTGACGGCCACCAGGTGGAGTCCCATGGGGAGTTCTTGTTGCCCAAGACCAGTATTTCTGTATTGTTGGAGTTGAGCTGCCGGCAATTGGTTCGCATCTAGTCTGCTGCCATGGTCATGGAATTGATGAAGTTGGTCTGGCGTTGGTTGTTTGGTACGTCAGGGAGAGGATGAGTTGGGTGTCATTGGTTTAGGAGATGATCGTGATGATGTTGGCTAGTGTGTCATGAATATGTTGAAAAGGATGGGGCTGAGGGACGATCCCTGTGGGCCTCTTCATGTCATTTTCTTAGTCTTTGATGTGATGGGTGTCAGCCTGTCCCTTTGGGCTCTTCCCGTGAGGAACAAACAGATTCATTTGAGAGCAGATCCTTGTATGGCAATCTTGTTGAGTCTTCTGATTAGAGTGTTATGGGTGACAGTGTGAAGGCCGCAGAGAGGTCAAGCAGGATAAGGCTGCTGTTTATCCTTGGTCCAGGATGATACAAATGTCATTGGTAGCCATGATGAGTGCAGTGGTGCTTTCTGAATGCTGACTGATTTTTGTCTAGAAGTTGGTGAAGTTCGAGGTGGTTTGTGAGATGCTCACATATAATGCCAGTGAATCAAATAGATACAGATATATTCTCAGAACTAAACAAAGCTGGTTCAATGTATGGCACACAATGAGCTCTATATATTGGCATCTCATCCTCAGGTGCTGAAGTCAACATGGGGTTTTATATAGGGTACATTCTGAACTACTTGATACGGGAATCACTGACAAGTTCCTTTTGTTGGTTGTCTATATAAACTAATCCCCATCTTGATTTTCAACCCCCCACCCCCCATTTTATTTGCTGGGTCTTTGAAGAGTTTGATAAACTACCCTTTGAAATAGGAAGTCCATAAGTATGATCCATTCTTTGGTCATTGGCACCTCTAAGCACTGATTCCAATATACACTCCATAGTTGGAGCGCTGTGTTCCCCTCTGACCCCTGTGCATCAGTGTCATTGAGTTTGGTGCAAAAATAAAAGCTGCAGCTTTACTGCAAAAGTAGAAACGTAACACTATATTCAGACTGGCTACCATTACATCCTCTATATACAGGACGTTGGCTATCATATTTCTTAGCCTAGAATGTTACGCACTGTAACCACTGTGTTCACCGATGTGAATCTAGAAACAGGTTCTCGAACCTTCCACAGCCGTGCCCAATCGTTCTGGACTAGGACCCTAACAACCTTCACTGAGACCCTAAGATCCTATTTTGTATACCATGTTAATTAAGCAGTCATATACTTTGTAGCTAACCTGATGTCCAATAGCCTCTGAATCCAGGTGTAGGAGTCACACTCCATCTATACCCCTACCTGTGAAAAACACATCCTCTCTAACCTGTCCTGGTACACTGAATTCCTCTACATCCAGATCTAGAAACCACATCTTCACAATCACCAGAATTGGAAACTTAACAGCCTCTCTAGCCAGCCTGGCACCCTTGCACCCCTTGCATCCAGCCTGGCTCTCTAAAACCCTCTGTATCAAACTTGGGATCCTCACACAACTCTATAGCTTGGGCCCCTTGTAAGCCACTGCACCTAGGCCTTGGACCCTCACTTCCTCTAAATCCAGCTCTGGGATCTTCATCCCTTCTTGTCCTGGCTTGAAAATCATGGTTTGATGCCTTGCACTCTTTGTATCTAGCCTGTGATCCTCAACCGCCTCTATAATCGGGGCTCTCCACCATTACACGTTTCGGCCAAACAAGGCCTTGCAAACAGTGAGATTACATTGCATTCTTGAAGTAAACTCTGTATCATCTCTCAAATTAAAATGAACAGGATTACAATGGAGCCAAACGTCCTATGAATTCACAGGTGTACATGTAACTCTTTGTGTCATTGTAAACCTCTGTGTTCCTTACTGTCCAACGCCAGAATATACTTTGACTCAAATATTTGCAGCTCTTTTTTCCTTGTTTCCTCTCTGTACCTCTTTGGCTAACTCATCTATCACACTGTATCTCAATCCAGTCTTATCTTCATTGTGCACTACATGAAAGTGTCTAGCTACGGGATAGGAAGTATCTACATTCTTGATAACTCTCAGATGTAATGTAAGGTGGATTTGTAGAGCACTGCTTGTCACCTGTGAGGGTTTCAAGGCACTGAATTATCTTGTAGATAATGTGGTACTACCTACATAGGTTTTAGCATCGAGACATCCGAGTGTATATGCTACATATTCACTTTAAGAATTAAAATGTACCCTGGTCTTCCTTTTGCCTGGGCTGTTGATGTCTTTTGCACTCTTCCCATTTCTACAGGCTTTACATTTACTACATTTTATAAAACCTTCCTTAGGTTTCAACTAGAATTGCTTGTCCTTTCCAACATCACTTCTGACCAACAGTTCTTTCATAGATCTAGCCCTCCTAAACGTGATAAGGAATTTCATGGACATCTCACTCCCAATTATGGGATCACTCCTCAGTAAATGCCAATGTTTCCCCAATATAGCTCTCACTTTCTTTTGTCTTGCATTAACCAACAGCCTACAACTGTCACCTGTAGAATATTTCTTCTTTTTGTTTTTAAACAAAATTTCCTCTCTGTTACACTTCATCTCCTTGGTTTTTGCTGTATCTAATGTCATCTTACTGTAGCCCATGAGTTCACATCTCCTGATCATTTCCCTTTCAATTTTACCATCTTCTTCTTCAGTGCTACAAATCTTTTTGGCTCTGAGGAGTTCTCGACTTGGAATACTCTCCTTTAGCACAATTGTGTAAAAACCATTGGTATTTATTGGCATGTAATGTGCTGTTACCGGCACTGGGTTACCCGAATAACATCGGTTGGGTGAACCCCAGGATACTGCCTCGCCAATGCTGCAAAAGTTCCTAAGGATGACCCTAACCACTTTTGCAGTACTTCATGGGTGTTTTATTGTAAACTATTCCACAGTGACTCTCTCTCCCTAAAGCCAACACAGCAGAACATTTCTTTCTCTGTGTAGAGCTCCCTGTGCCCACCCTGAGGTGTGGCTATGATAATGGGAAAACATTCAGTTTGGGTCACTGCAAACCAGTTCTGGGGAAGCTCTCTCTTTCACTGAGTTTGGAGACAAACAGGCTATGAGGTGAAAGGGAGGCAGATTGAAGTGTGAGGTACATTTGCCAATGACAGGGTAGGCTTCCTTTGAAGCTTAGGAAGGGGACTGGGCACAGCCCTGCTTAGAGAAAAACATCTTCCCACACCCAACCCTTTTGTCCGCTGTCTAGGAGCAGTACACATCTCAACACAGGAGAACCATTAACAGCCAGGTTACACTGAACACTGGCAGAAAGGCTCAGTTGACTCAGGCAGCAAAATGACAACTTTCTAAAAATACCATTTTCAAAATAGTAATTTAAAACCTGACTTGGCTATTAACTTGGATTTTAAATTACTATTACAATGAGTAATTGAATCCTTGTTCTACATATTCCCAGACTAAAGTTATGCATTAAAAGGTGTTATAAAGTAACATAGTGGTTTTCTGTGAGAGAGCCGCTGTACCACATTGCCAGGGCATATAAAACATAAGTACACATGCCATACATTTTAAATACTATTCACTCTGGCACATGAGCATGTAGGTCCTCCTTTAGGGGTGAGATAAAGGTATTAAAAAAGAAGGTTTAAATCTGGCAAAATGTTTATTTTGCCAAGTCCAATTAGCAGTTTTAAACCTGTCTACCCAGGCTGCAGGGACAGGCAGTGGACACTGGGGCTCCCTGCCTGGAAGAGTGCGGGTAAACCGTATCCACACTATTCTGGGCAGGGAACACAACTTTGCTCCCACCCGGGCAGGAGAAGTGAAAAATGCTGCTCTTACCCAGGCTGGAGCAAAGTTAAAGACCTGTCTTCCACCAGCACCACAATGGGTGTTGGCTGGGGCAGCAGGGGCATTGGGGCTGGCCTTTCCTACCTAACTCTCATAAACACTGACTTATAGCGTCAATGTGGGTAGCCAGTGTGACCTCATTCACGTTTTTTATCAGGCGTGGCACGAGACAGGGCTGCCCCCTTTCCCATTATTTATTCGCCCTGGCTATGGATTCTCTGGCTGCATGGGTGCGAATTGATGCACAGGTACAGGGCTTCGAATGGACATAGGGACTGTCAGACAGGATTGCATTATATGCGGACAAAGTCCTTTTCTTTCTTACGAATGTGAACAGGACGGGACCACGATTACTGCGTATTATGCTGATTTTTAGAGAGACATCTGGACTGTATATGATTCCCCGTAAGTCTACATTGTGGACTCTTGGAGATTGGACAGGCGTGGGTTCGTGGGTCTCGTCGGTGCAATTGGCAAAGGAGGGGCTAGGATATCTTGGTGTCTTCATGTCGGATGTGCCCGCTGTCTCCTGGGAGCGCAACCTGGTCCCGGTGTGGGAACGAGTGCGTGACGATCTTAAATCCTGGTCCCGTATGCCCCTGTCTATTTATGGAAGATCGGCTATATTTAAGATGGTGGCACTTCCCTATATCAACTACAGAATCACCCTTACCAGATTTCACCCCGATGAATCTGACAAGTAAATGCCGCTTTCGGGCAGTTCCTATGGTGGGGGGGGATAAGGTGTGTGTGGCCCTGTGGACGTGTTTTTTGTCAAACTATTGAGGGGGGCTGGCATCCTCTGACATTCACTCGTACTATCAGGCCTCAAATCTGCTAGTCTTAAATGAATGGTGGTATGGCAATAGAGAAGGTCCTGCATACGCGGTTGGCGACTCATGGGAGACTGCTCGCTACATACGATCCTATATTCAGCACCTCTACGGAGCTCGCTGCCGTCAGCAACAAGGGTTGTGTTTCAGGTCTGGAGGCGGGCGCTGCAAAGGAAGGGGTGGTGGAATACACTAACTCTGGAGACTCCCCTATGGAATAATGGGCGATTGCCGCATTTGGCGGCCCTGCAGGGCTTTCGATGGTGGGGTAACGTAGGCATTTCGGTCTTGGGTGATATTATGAAGGGACTGGCACTCAAATCCTTCCAGGACCTCCAGAAGGAATTCCACATGCCGCAGTCCCAATTCTATCGGTACCGTCATTTTCGGCACGCTTTGTCCCCTACCTTAGAGGGATTAGAGTCCTTGTCAGAGTTCAGCCCACTGGAGGCGAAAGTTTTTATGGGAGAGCTACAGGAACGCAAAATCTCCAAGATCTATCAGGCCCAAGTTACCCTTTGCTCCCCCATGCTACAGAAACTTCGGGGGGATTGGGAGTGTTATGTGGGTCCATTGGATGAAAAAGACTGGACAGAGGCCTTAGCGGCTCCAAGGGGGCGGACATAGCAATACGACTTCGCCTCGTCCAGTTTAGGTATCTGCATAGGGTCTACTTTACACTGGTACGTTGCGGAGGGCGGGCGGATTGCTTCTCCTGTGTGCCTTAGATGCAATCGGGAGGAGGGTACACTTATACACACTGTCTGGCACTGTCTCTCCTTAGATCGTTTCTGGAGGGGGGGGTTTCACCTGTCTATCGGAGGTACTGGGTTGGGATCTCCCCCGCTCGACGAAGCTTGCTCTGCTACATGTTATGGAAGGGATAGGAGACAATATCTATAAATGACACCTAATGCATTTGGGCTTTACCCTGGCAAAAAGGGACATAGCTAGGGCGTAGAAGGCACCGAGGGCCCCTTCAGTTGCTGCATGGAAGAATGGTCTAGACTTTTGTATGGGCCTGGAGAAACCCATTTTCATTGCCAGGGGGTGCCCGCACAAGCACTTTAAAATTTGGAAACAGTGGGCGGACTATCGTGGACTGCTTTTAGAACCGGCCTCGGTGGCAAGGGACCACCCCCAGAGGTGACTCTTATTTTCATAATGGGAATCGGGGGATACCGTGCGATGGGATGTTCTGATGGGAGGACCCTTTGTTCTATCCAAATGATCCGGTCAATTTGTGGGTGCATAGTGTGATCAGGGGGGAGGGGTTGGGGTGGGGGAGTTGGATTTTTTTTTGTATTGCCATTCTATCTTCTGTGTTTTAAATTGAAAATGTCAAAGTCAATAGTCTATGATCAAATTGTGCAGTAGTCTGTACAGAGCCCTGCAATATATTTGGAACCTGACAAATTAAATCTGTTTGAAAAAAAAAAAAGGTATATGGGGGCATGGTAGGGACACCCTGATGCCAGTGCCCTCTGAGGGGTGAGGTGCCAAAGGGACTCACCCCTCTGGTCCCAGAATGAAAAAAACGAAATAAATTCTGGTTGCAGGTACCTCAGTAGTCTTACGAGACCCAAGCTTCCCTCCCACGATATCATTGTGGCGTGCAAGCTTACTTTGCTTGTAAATGTGATTTTAAAGTTGTACCAGTAAAAGAAAAGCCTGTACGCTACTGCAGTACCATGTGGACAAAGCATGCGGCTTAGAAACCACAGTACAGAAAAAAAGATTTTTTTTAAAAATGCGAACACAATGTGGGTTGGGTCCTCATGGCCAAAGGACTTGCGTAGCGGGGGTTATTCATACATGGGGCTTTGGGGGCAGGGCCTGATCAAGGACCAGACTCTGCTGCCAACACCTGCAGGCCATGCACAGTGTGAGTTGTTTGCATGAGGGGGGATGGCTGCATGCAAAAGGATGGCTATTGGTCCAATTTAGAAAATGATTAAAAAAACAGAAATTCACTGAAAAACACCCAACAAAGATTAAAGTGACATTATAGTTAGATTAGGTTCCAAGACCTTGACATATGTTTTAAAAAAAGCCCAGAATTTCACCGAACTAAACAAAGGTTAAAGTGACATTATAGTTAGGTGTTGGTTCAAGACAAGAACTTACATTTTTAAAATCTAGCTATAACATGTGGCGCCATCATGCACTGCTTATGACCTCAAATATTACATCACTTACGACATGTTAATTTTTTTTTTTAAAGTGACGGGAATGTTGTTTGAGCAGAGTGAGAAGGAAGAGTATTAGTTAGGGTGGATGGTAGTCCACCAAAAGTAATAATTACACTGTCCCTGTTAGCTCCAGTAAATGTTTCAGTAATTTAAAACTGACAAAACCCCTGGAAGCTATTGCATAGAGCAGATAGGCTTAACTTAAGAACATGTGTAAAGCATTTAGAAGAACCAAAACAGTTAAAAAGTTGAATACACAACACAATATAAATCCCACTACAATGTATAAAAATAGAGAATATTTTAATTACTAATATGATCCAAAAGTGACAAAATCACAAAAAAGGGAACCAGAGATATGATTGTTTTTAATTTGAGATAAGAATAGCTCCAAAAAGCACAAATCGCCAACCGTTGGCAACTGGTCGTGCTAGACTGGAACAATGGTAAAGTTTAAAGCTGACTGCGATTGAGCACAGGTCAGATAAAAGACCAGACCAGATACTTTTGCCACCTTCACCCAATGACTAATTCTACTTTTGGACGTAATTTTTATTTTTGAAGCGTAGATTCCTCCAGGGGGGCATGGTTGCCAGCTGTAGCCAATCAGAGCTCAACAAGGCCAGATACCTTCTTTGCAATGTACTGCTGAAGTGGATTTGCTTCTGTGGAAAAGCTCAGAGTGGAATCAGCCTCAACCATTGTTCTAGATGCAATGCACATTCGCTTGATTGACTTGGCAGGTTGGTCCCAGTTTTCTGACGGTTTTCCAGGCAAAAATCCTTGAAAAAGTTTCTAAATATCTGCTTTTAGGGTTAGGCAAAAGGATTACACTCTGACACTTATCTAAAGGACCCAGGACCTTAGGGACATAACTTCGTGGCTGGGAGTCACTTCAGGAGAAACCACCAGCAGCTTCCAAGGCAGGTTCAATTGAAACTTGTCAGTTGGGCTGTTCAGGAAAGTGGACTTCTTGCAGCTTTTTTGTTGCTGTAGCTTAACCGTAAGTCAGCCAACCAACACCTGGAAGCCACTTATCAGTCCTCGGTACAAGTGTGAGCTGACCCAGCACTTGGGGGTCTCCTCACATGTCACAACAGCAGGTACAGTTCTTCTTCTGTCTGCAAGAGGTCCAGAGGTGTTCTGAAGAGGATACCAGGGGTGCCCCATTTAGGGCCACTGCAAGCCTGTAGGTGGGGAAAACTTCTGGCCATTGCCTTACTAGTGGGGTAAAGTGTTCCTAGGTGTGACTTCACCCACTACTGCAGCACTTCCTGAGTGTTTTACTGTAAACTATCCACAGTGCCCCTCTCTACCTAAAACCAACATGGCAAAACCTTTCTTCCCCTGTGTAGAGATCCCTGTGCCCATCCAGATGTGTGGCTATAATAATGGGTAAACCCTCCCTTTTGGTCACTTCAAACCAGTTTTGGGGTAGTTTCCCCTTCCACTGAGTTTGGAGACAGGCTTCCTATGAGAGCAAAAGGGAGGCAAGCTTGAGTGTGAGCCACATCTGCCAGTGACAGGGTAGGCTTCCTTCGAAGCTTAGAAATGGGCTAGGCACAGCCCCCATGCCGTCATGCTTAGGGAGAAAAACATCTTCCCACACCCAAGCCTTTTGTGCACTGTCTAGGAGCAAACAGTACACATTTCACAACAGGAGAGCCATTATCAGTTTGGTTACGCTGAACACTGGCAGAAAGGCACGTTTGCCTCAGACAGCAGTGACAATTTTCTAAAAGTGACATTTTCAAAATAGTAATTTAAAATCTGATTTGAACATTACCTTGGATTTTAAATTTCTATTAATATGAGTTATTCATCCCCTTTTCTACCTAGTCAATGACTGACGTTATGCGTTAAAAAGTGTTATAATGTAACACAGTGGTTTTCTGTGAGAGAGCCAGCCTTACCACATTGAAAAATTACTTTGGAAATGTCTCACTACCAGGACATATAAAACATAAGTACACATTCTCTACCTTTTAAGTACCATTTACCCTTCCCTATGGGCATGTAGGTTCTACTTTAGGGTGAGTTATAAGTATTAACAAGCATTGGCAAAGCTGCTAGGTCTCAACTTTGACCTACTGGCTTTGTAAATGTGTTTTTAGCAATGTGCACAGCATCCCTCGATCTGTGCAGTGTGGCTAAAGAAGAATTAGAAAAAGCTTATTACACGACCACCAGCGTAATTTTGCAATCATATGTACCACGCAGGCACACACCTACAAATTGGCACAGGCGTGTTTTTCTTTTTATTTAACCTCATGCGCGCTAGCGTTATTCCGCTCGCACGCTGAGATTTGCGAAAACGCACTTTGCGTGACGAGCTGGGCTCGTCATCAGCGTGCGAGGAGGCTACGCCATGACGAGCCCAGCTCGTCATCAGCCTGGAAGGGGTTAACAGATCCAAGCTAGATCAAATGAAGAAGAACTAGCAAAAGTGTGCGTTTTTCTTTTTTTAAAACAGATGGGTAAAACAATATGAAGCAAAAAGGGGATGCAAGGGAGGGAGTGAAGCAACAATGGGTGGGGCGGGCGGGTTGGTGGAAGCAACATAGAGGGCACGGGTGGAATCAATGTGCAGCTGGGGGGAGAAGCACACAAGCAAGAGAGAGCGTTTGTGGAGAGAAAAGAAGCAAAGTATAAAATTAAAGGCTGGAGCTGTGCCTGTTACATTGGATTAATAATTCATACAGCTCCAGGTGCCAGTTCGGCAGCTGATATGCACCAGACATTGTCTCTTAATCAAATTAATTCATGGCTGTCTTCACAGAACTGAAGGGAAAAGGTCTAAAGGTAGATGTGGAGACACTTGTAGAAAAGAAAAATAGGGTTTTTTTGTATTTCTCATACCACAATGCATTTTTCTTCCTTATTGTGCTGGGTTTTGTAACTCACCCTGGATTTCCCTTGTGCATGCCCATGAAGACAGCATCAGTGCCCAACACTATTGGCTGGGTTTTGAAAGTCTTTGGAGCATGGTGAGCTCATCAGACCCAACTACATATGTGTCTTTGGTTAGTATGGCCTTGAAGGTAGGTCAGTCCAGGCACAGAAGCACAATGATGATGGCAATGGTTTCTCACTCTTAGGCATTGAGAAGGCACTTCTCAGGTGGAGGTTTTGGACACCAAACGTAAGCCCTCAGTTGAACCTAGTCCAGTGTTTCTGCTACAATCAGGCTCAGGTGGCTGCAATTATAGGTGAAGAGGGAGCCTGACTGCATGGTAGCGATGACATCGTCAGAGCTCATGAGTAAATGGATGCTTCCAATTATGAAGCTAGTGCTGTAAGTCTAGTTTAGCATTCCCAAGTTCTACCCGCAAGCAAGAGACAAAGGTCTTCTCTGCTGATATCCCAGCCTTTTTTTTAAACAAATTTCATTAGTTGGAGCGGAGAATTGGGTCCTACATGTCTCCATTTGCATACCTGGGTGCAGATATATATATATAGACTGATCTAACTTGGACATTTACTGCACCACCGGAGAAGAGATGAACCCGAAACAATTGCTGTGTCGTCACAGCCTGGGAATCCCAAAGCGATATGAATGACACTCCCCCACAGAGTTAACAAACCTCTAGCTGCCCATTTACCTATTTATTCTGTTCAGGGTAAAACAAAATTGAAGGATCTTCTGCCATCGCCCTTTAAAAAGAACTGTTCAGGGATCCATGGTGGAGAAGTGTCTCAGATTATACATCTCAATCAAGTACCTAAGAGTGCAAAGGACTTCCACAACTTAAATCCTTTTAGCCTTTAGGCAGGGGAATTCTAGTGTTGAAAAGAGTCATGCCCTGAACTTGACACACTATTGAGGCTTCTCTGGCATACTCTGAAGGATATAGATCCAGGGTACACCCCATAAGCTGACAGTTTTTTAAGCTAGCAGACTGCACAGAACTTTAAATTGTGCAGAAAGACAGGCCTGGAAGTACAGATGAGCCCAGAGTGGAGACAGTGAGATGGTACAGAAGGAGTTACAGCTAGCAATGAGGACTGCTATTAAAGAGTGACCTATAATTGGGGTCACTCAACTTTATTAAACTGAACTGTATATGTGTTCGCACAACACGCTATGTAATGATGGGAGTAGAAAATAGTCCTGCAGCAATGCACTGCATTTCGGATTCTCAGTTTAGGTAAAATGGCACCAACAACTGGCATCAGACTCCATTCCATCACCTAGGTATACTTCTTAGGAGTGGACTAGGACGCTGGAACATGTTGAAGGCACAAAGGGTCCACGTAAACTCCAGACCCTAATGTACACTTTTTTTGCTACAAATGCACGGTTAAAAAAAGGCTTGTTATATTTGGCCGATTTATGATCTATTTACCCCAGGCCTCCTGCCTTTATCAAGGAACCATGAACAGAGGAAGTGGCACAAGCAAGGCCACTCTGTGCACTGCAGTAAAAATAGAACAGCAAGATCAGCCCATAAAGGTAAGACCAACACAGTTGTGAATCAGAAACAAATCAACCTGGTACATGCAGAGTGCCTTGGCAGCTAGAAAAGAAATATCCTGAACTGGTATTTGACAGCAAATACATAGTCTTAACCTGTAATACTATTCCACACACTGGTCATTAGTATTCGGATTAATATAGCCTGGTCTACAGTGGCTAGTAACATGCTGCTATTATCATTTGAGATCTTTTGAACTCAAAATAAACAATACATTTCTCTTGAAATGGTCTTGGTATCTGTATTTCTTAGATCCTACCTTCTAAAGAGAACCACCAAGCTTACAAGATGGAAAGGATGTTTTCAGCACTGGGACAGGCATTTTCCCTTGTATATTGAGTTGCACTAAACTTCCTGGAAAGTGGCAGACAGCTGTGTGGAGGCCATTTTGCCCACAGTAGCTATGAGGGAATGTGGAAGATTTCTCGACAGCCAGCAGAGTCTGATAGGCCGGTAGGGCTGGGGTGAAATTAGACTCCATCTTTCTCAGTCCCCAGATGTGTCCATTATTTAGTGTGGCTATGCCATTCTCCCTCATAGAAACCCACTTCAAATACATTGTACAAAAAAAAAAAATTCTTGAGGTTTTGTACGTCTAAGCAGGACAGGCACGGAACTGGCGCCATCTGAAAACAGCGACTGACATTTGATTTTGGTCTTTGACTGTTAAGCAAATGTGACAAGATAAGAACATGATTTACAGTCCTGTTTACAGAAAGTAGCTTCCTTTCCGACCTAAATACATACAAAAAAAATATTTCCTTGCAGAAACCAAAAACTGCTTTGTGTTTAGTGTGAGGATTTTCTCCGGAACGAGCAGCTGCTGCAACATTAATTTCGCAAAGTCAGCGCTCACAGGGTGAAAAACGTAGAAAGCAGATTTCCGGGCTGCTCAAGGAATGTTAACTAAGCTGCCATACACCCTGAACACCAGTGAGGAAATACGACAGATGACTTGTAGATGGAGTGCAAGCTAATAAAAATAAAACCAAGATAAGAACAAGATTTACCCAGCTATTTCAATCTTTTGCACATTCGATATCGAAAGGCAGGGGGAGCAGCTGTGTGACTGGAGAGTCTTCCGATGCCTCTGAAAACACCTCACAACAACACGAAGAGGAAGAAAACTGTACCTTCCTGAAGCACATGCAGAAACAAAAGAAAATAAATAGTGCGCAGAAACAAGCCTAAATGCACACAAGTGAAAGGCTACAAATAATTAGAGTTAGGCTCTGTGGGAGTGACTAACACATGAAAAGGAGGGACATAAAGGGAAGATTAACCTCTTGCAAGCAAGGCGTTTGAGAGGACACTTGACGAAACAAATGTAAAGTAATGAGCAGGCTGTAAGCCCACAAAGTGTATACAACATGTCTCTAAGAGACAGGCTTAACCTTTAAAGGAAAGTTTAGGTCCATGTCGAATGGCAGTTTTAAAACTGCCTACCTAGGCTGCAGGGGAAGGTCTAGAGGCATGCCTTGCTTTGTCACTTTAGTGGTAGTACAATATGTGCTGCAGTCCATTAGTGGGTCCCTTGCTCACTTTGCCATTGGATTCAAGCTAGCCTGGCTGATGAGGGCTGTGAGCCCAAAACCGGTCCCAGGATGCTTGTTTCCGGTCCAGGGAAGACATGGCTTGGCAGTTCGGGCTGGACTGTTGCCATGAGGCACAGGGTCATGACTGATTTGTGTTTAGCTGTGTCTGAACAGGGTTGGCGAAGTGAGCTAAAGAATGATGATGGATTCAACCCAGATCTGTGACTGGAGGTGAGTGTCTGAAAAGTTTCAGCGCTCCCTTCATCATCTCCTTGTGTTTGCAGTCCAATTGTGACATGTATAATTGTGCCATTTAACTTTACAGGCCCTGGATAGACTTGGGTATCATATATTAGGGACTAATAGGTAAGTTGAATATGTCAATTAGGAGTGTTGCCAAGTTGTACATGTTTTTGGGGTCAGAGTACATGCACTGGTACCTGGTTGGCAGTGCCCCAGTGTGTAGAGTTGAAAAACCATTATCATCAGTCCAGAAATGTTAGAAGGGGCGATCCCAGGGGAGGACAGAATCTGTACCTGACCACCCTGTGACCCACCTCTCCTAGGAATACAGCCGAGCACTGGCGGGAGACCCTTCTGCGGAAGAGTCTCGTATCTAGGATCGTACGCGCTGAGCTAGCACCACTCGACAAAGAGACACCACACCGTAGGTTCTGAAGAATGTATTCTTTATCTAGTAAGATATCAGGACCTTTATGATCCGCAAGGTTCAAATTTACAAGTAGAGCAGGGGCTCATAAAGTCTCGGTAAGGGTAGGAGTAGCGGGACAGTCTTAAGGATCAGGGTATCCGGCGCACAGCTCTAAATCCTCGAGCCGGGGGATACGATACGATCTTGGGTCCAGCCGGACCAGGACAGTCTCCGAGACGCGACCAAGTCAGCAGGGCTCGAGCAAGGATGTCGGAAGTCTTACGATCGTTTGGGGAGCCGCGATCCAATCAGCAGGGCTCAGGTGTTCTCAAGGTTGCAAGGGAGCCGCGACCACGTCAGCAGGGCTCAGATGGTTCAGGCAGAAGTCCGTCTCTGCCAGATGGTAGCCACGACGATGTCTGCAGGGCTCACCAAGGTTTCAGGGTCCGAGTAGTTTCTTCTTCGATGTTTCGTTGAGCCTCGACCACGTCAGCAGGGCTCTCTTAGTTCCAGGATTCAATCTGCTGATAGTCCCAGAGCGCCCCTTGTTATAGGTCTGCTCCTCTTTGATGTCCGGAGTCCTCGCAGGCAGGGGTCTTAGCACCTGGGGGTCGCTTGTGGTGGTTTCCTGCCACGCGGCCCTGTGATCCTTTCAAATTGGGTCTGGAGGGATCCCAGACACACAGCAGGCGTGGAGCCAGCCCTCAGGGAGGCCGGAGGGGCGATCGAAACCCATCTCTCAAGGGGAGGCTGGAGGTGTGATAGAAACTGCTCCTCCCTCTCTCGCTCACTGGGAGCTCTCTACCCCCCAGCCGGGCATGGCGCGTCTAGGGCCGAGGTCGCGCTGGGGCTGGGGCGGCCATCTTAGGTGCAGGGGAATGGTCACCGGAGGCCTTCGGGCCGATAGGGTTTGGGTGCGTCCGGGACCGGGAAGATGGGGGGTGAGGACGGGGAAGTACAGTGTTTTCTGCGGGGTCATGGAGGGAGTGGGCCGGGTAGGCCGTGATAATCAGGGGCCTGGTGTGGTGCACGAGTCAGGGTTGGGTCGCTATGGGTCAGGGAGGACCACGCCACGAGGCCGGGTCTAACAAGAAAAAAACATGAGTGAGAATACAATACGAGGTATTTATCTTCAGGTGTTTGCAGAGGGATGGGTGTAGAGCCTGGGCGGATGCTAGGACCAATGCGTAACTCATGCAACACATGGCCGAAGTTGTACAAGAAAGTGTATGCGTGGGGTAGAACACAGTGCTTGCCTGAAAAATTGGGCATACTGCTATCCATCGCTGTGCATTGTCAAAGGCCTTGTGCAGCAGTGGCTGTGCATACACGCTGGGTTGAGTTTGGCCATAAATGGTGGGTTGGATATGGGGCCTGGTTGAAGGCAGTGCACAGTTGTTGTTAGCTGCACTGGGGGTGTTGGAAAAGACCTAGCTCTGCGGCTTGACCCTGCTGCCATGTGCAGCAGGGTTTGGGTGTTTGTTGAAAGTTGGGTTCATGTCCTGTTTGAAGGTGCAACCATCAATTAATTTGTTGTATTACTGCTGACTTTTGAAAGCCTACAGCACAATTTGAGATTTATTGAATGATCTAATTATTTTTTTCAACTTTTTTTTTATTAAGATTTCAACATATTTAGTGTTCACAAATTTCAAACAAGTAATAATATTATTCGCAAAACCCATCTTCCTCCCCCATTGTATTACAGATATATGAAAGGCATTCATCACCAGGCAATCATACATTGATGTTTGTGGAATCGGCAATCCAAGGGCCCCAAACCTTGTTATGCTTTTCAGGGCAACCTCTTGATTTGCAGACATATTGCTCAGCTTTGGCGCAGTAGTCCTTACCATTAGTCCTTCACAGAGGGTGCCTGCTCTGTCTTTCAATGCGGGCAAATGTCTATTTTGGCAAGAATGAGATTCGTGGCCTCCAACAGTCTGGTGGACCTACTCTCCCCATTCATTCATCAGACTCATGAACATCATTTTAGGTTCCAGTATCACCCAATTCCCCACTTTCAAAGATAGGACATTGCATATATTGTGTGAGCGACGTTGCACTACTGGGCAGTCCCTTGCAGTGTGGAAGAATGTTCCCATGTCCACTTTGTATCATAGGCAAAGTGAGTCTAGGCCATGTTTCATTTTGCTCAGTCATGTGGGGATGTAGTATTCCAGATGGAGATATTTGAGTTGCATCAGCCTCCGTTTCATGGAGACAGCTAATACTATGGGGCCATCTGGGCCTCTACCCAGTCCTCCTCCTCTAATGCTCCACCTTCGCACTCCCATCACTCTCAATGCTGTTATGAGGTCTGTGGTATTATTTACTAGTGTGCACTATATCTTTGAGAACTCCTTCTTCCCCAAGTGGGCCATTGTGATGTGTGTCTCTTTGGGATCTCTTTGAGGTGTCTTCTTTCTGGAAGGGCCTGTAGGCTCGGTGTTGCTCAAGTTCATGTCATATTTGTAGGTAGTGATTAAATTGTGACCTATGCATTTCATAAATATCCCTGAGATATTGAAATGTGCGTATTAAGCTGCCCTCCCGTATGTCACCCTGCTTAAAAATTCCAATTGTACCTGGTTTGACACCTTTTAAAGTCTCTGTGGGTTTCAGCCAGTTTCCAGTCCATGATACTTTTTTCCCCCTTTGCCACACTGTACCTTTCATTCCACCTCATTGCCTGGTGCCGGCAGGTTAATGATGTAAGGGTAGCTGGGGGAAGGTTAGCTTTTTTGATTACCCATAGAGGAGATCAAATATATTCTGCTGTTTGAGGACCCAAGGTTCTGCGGCAGTTGCTGGATCTGCACGGTCCGTAAATAGGCAATCATTGATCGGGATGATATGGCCCAGTATTATATTTTATATCCATGATTCCGAGGCCCCCATTGTATGGTCCGAACACACATTTGCGAAAGACAATTCGCTGCTGGCCCCCCCTTCCATAGGAATGTCACTATCACTGTTTGAAAGGGTTGGAAGAATGTGGCAGGTATATTTTATGGATAGTAGTGTAGGGCATACAGCAATCAGGGAAGGGAAACCATTTTCAATAGGACCCCCCTGCCTGATAACGTTTGAAGTAGGCTTTCCCACCTACTCATGTTTTGTTTAAAGCTGGAGATTAAAGGATACAACATTGATTTCTCATGCTCTCTGTCTGGTGGGGGTTAATTAATACCAAGATATTTAAAGTGCTGGTCTGCCTATTGGAGGTTCGTCAACATATGTATATCATCCTGTGCTCCAATTAAAAGGATGTATGTGTATATGGACCAGTTTACTGTAAGACCTGATGCATCCATATAAATTGTTAGTATTAGCATCAAACTGTGTTGAGAGGTTTCGGTGTCACTAAGGTAGACTAGGACATTGTCCGCTTAGAGCGAGATCCTGTCCTCTTCTATCAGGCCAGTGGAAGCTGCTTAGTTGAGCATCCACCTGATTCATTCATCCAGTGGGTCCATGACCAGGACAAAGAGAAGGGGCGAGAGGGTGCATCCTGTCTTATTCCTTGTTCAATGGTGAACGCAGGGGATAGTTCTCCATTCACTTTAATCCATTGTTTCGATTAAAATATAGGTATATATCGTCTAAAGCAGTGTTTCCAACCTGTGGTCCGCGGATCCCCAGGGGGTCGCTGACACATTCCCAGGGGGTCCGCAGGCAGCAGTTTTAAAAGCACTGCAAAGTATCTTGTTTCATTAGCAGTTTTCAAAGAACAATAAAAGAGTCAAGCTAATGCCAGTGATTAATGTCCCTTCTGGAGAGAGATGAGTTTTGTCCAGTAGCAGCTTGGACGTATCTAATGTAGCACAGAGAGTTAATATGCCTACTGCAAAGAACGTGCACCATGCATTTTAAAAAACAGTATTTTATTGGGTTACCACTTTTGTCAGAGAGATTCTTTTGTGAAAGTGCAGTTCATACATGACAATCGTAATCTAGCACAGTGACCTATAAACTGTCATCAAACAGCTGCTTGCAAACTGCAAGGTACACGTTTGTAACGTATGTTTTTTCCCAGTCTTTCATTATCCTGTTGCTGCTAAAAAGGTTGATGTGGGTGGAAATAAATTTTTATTGTTAAAGTCAATGCTAACCACTGATGTTATGAATCCTGAGTCTGGGCTTCTCCAGACCAAGCACTCTTTAAAAATGCCTACCAGTATGAATGACATGTCAGTTCTACACCTTGTAGTCCTCTTTGCCTTATGTAACATTTTCTATACGCTGATTTACACGTATGATTCACTGTCTCTATGTGTGTGTGATGTAAATTGCTCTAACATCCTACAATGGTATGAGAGATGCTATAAAAAAATGAGATACACGTGACAGAGGGGCTATGGAGAGATGAGAAGCACTGTTGGAGGGTGATAGTGGGGGAATCATTGAAGAACCCCCAGAAAGATTTTCGTATTCTGGTGCATAGTCAGGTCTTCATTTACTATTCTTTAACACCATCCCTGCTGATGATATCCTTCTCCTGTGCTGGGCCATAATGAAATCGGGCGCGGTCATGATGAGCTCAGCTCGTCATGAGCACACGAGCAGTGTACCTCATGACGAGCTGAGCTCGCCTTGAGCATCGAAGGGGTTAAAAGCTCAAACAATTCAATATATAATGGTAAATGTGTTGGAGACTGCACCATTGTTTCCAAACTTTCTTAGGGGGGAGCCTCCCAAAGCCCCCTTTGTAGTGGTCAGGTTCACTCACTGCACTTGGTGTGCACCGTATGGGGACTCGTCTGAAATAATTTGCCAGGGCTGCTTTGGGTTTCCAGTCTGGCCCTGGCAGGAACCTCGTACTGCTAAATAAAACCAACCATTGAAAAGTTAGTCACGGAAATGCAGCACCAACCTTCCCATTAACCTTTTTTGTTTTCTTGCAAATTCTTTCAATATGAAATACAACAGAAGTGGCGGAGAGTGTCGTTAGCCTCTTTGCCTTAACAGCACACTCGTCCACTTAAGAAACGCAGGGCTGCACCATATGTACAAGAATATGGTGCAGCTCTGCGTTTCCCCTGGGCTGGCGCTACACTTAACAGGGGAAGATTGATTATGTACAGGAAGGTCCCCCCTTCCTGCACATAAACAATCTTGAAATGTCGTTTTGTCACTTCTATGTGTGCTGCTTAATGCAGCACACATGGAAGTTACAAAATGTAGTTTAAAAAAAAAAAAGATTGTTGATGTACAGGAAGGGTCACCTTCCTGAACATAAACAATCCAAGGCGTTTTACAAAAACGAGGAGAAATTTGGCATTTCACCTTGTTTTGTCAAGTTAAGACCAGGGTTTCCCTGGCCCTACTTTTGGCGCTGCCTCCCATTTACGCTGCCCTTGTAAATAGGGTGCAGCGTCAAAATCAATGGGTGTTGTAGGGGAAACGCCCACCGCAACACCCACTGCCCACCCCTTTCACGCTAAGCATTGGCTGAAAGGGGGGTCTTATTTACAAGGCACGTTAAGCCACGTTAAGTGGCTTAACATTGCCTTGTAAATAAGGCGAAGCCCCTATTGCCACTGAAACGTCTCAAAAAGTAATGTGGTGATAGGGGCTTGTAAATATGCCCCTAAAATATTAAGTAATTCGAGTATTTGTTTTGTGTACACAAGTGTATTAATTATTTTCGAATTACTGTTTTAATGTTTGAAATTTCAATCCTACAAATTGCTTGGGGGTCCCCCGCTTCCAGTAGTGACTCAATGGGGGTCCTCAGGAGTCAAAAGTTTGGGAACCACTGGTCTAAAGCAAGGGCCAAATTCATGCATTCTGGAACGCAGAACATGAAGTCCCATTGTACCTAGTTGAAAGCTTTCTCAAATTCTATGGACACCACAATCCTGTGGCCCTTCGTCGTAGCAGACAGAGCCATTGCTGTATGAAGTTGCCTTAAGCAGTGTCGGGTATTGTGTTCCAGCATTAACCCATTTTGATCTGGGTGCGCCACTGTTCTGATTACCTTCAGTAATTTATTTGCCAGAATTTTTGCCAAAAGCTTTGTCTCTTGGTTAATAAGAGAGATAGGTCTGCATGACATACAGTGATTAGATGTTTTCCCAGGTTTCAGATGCACTGAGATAAGAAATTGCCGTAAGTTATATGGTAGATTGCTGGAATCTAGAGCTTCGGAGTACAGTCCCATCAGCAGTGGCATCAAGTGTGATGCATATTCCTTACACAGTTCAAGGGGGTGTCTACTGGGGCAAGGGGGTTCCTGCAGGAAGTGATTACATTGCTATTATGACTTCCTCTTCAGTCAGTGATTGCTCTAGTCCCTGACGACATATGTATGTGAGAGTTTAGGTATTATTAGATAATTCACAACTGGATGTTCGCTCTCAGCTGGAGTCGGGGATTGCTCTGCATAAAGGCGAGTGTAGTAGAATGCAAATTCGTGAGTTATCAGTATGGGGTCTGTTGATGTTTGTCTATGGATGAAGTTATACTAGGCTTGATATGGAGCTCTAGGTCTCTGTTCGTAAGCCAATGCAGTAGTTTCCCTGCCTTGTATCCGTCTTGTCAGTCTTATATTGCATTACTGTATGAGATAGGATGTAGAGTCCAGCAGTTTTTGCTGGAGTGACCGCCACATAATTTCTCTCTTGGTGCTGTAAGTGCTCATCCCTGAGCCCAGGTCCTTCCCACTCAGTGTTGTGGATCGCTTCTTCAAACCCTATGAGTTCACAGTATTTTCGTTGTTTTGCTGCTGTTTGAGATTTCTATTATAGCCGCCACAGCAAAGGAAGAGTGTCCTATTGCCCATTCGGTGAGTCTCCTGTAGTTGTATAACAGGTAGTGAGTATCTTTTGAGACACTGAAAGACTGCACCCTTTTTAAATGTGTTGTTCAAGCCATTGACATTCCACAACGGTATTCAAAATGAGTCTTGTGAGTCTGTCAGTGTGCTTTATAGGGTTTAAAAAGTGGGCAGAGATGCCTGAGATGCAGGGAAATAGGAGTGGACCTTAAACATATGCTATGGGATTGCCCTCCACTGGTGCCTTATTGGGAGGAAGTCATGAAAGTATTAACTGATATTTTCTCCAGACAGGTCGCCTGTACACCAGGGCACTGCTTATTAAACTGGTTCCCACATACCGCCAAAACAAAGGTTACGACCAGGTTCCAAGATCTAACTTTTATCTTAGCAAAACGAGAAAAAAAAGAGGAGCTGGAAAGCCCCTAGGGGAACACGAATTGCAGTGTGGCGGAAGGAGCTCGAAAAACAGGCTGGTTATGAGGGAGAAGGTTTACTTAGAGCGGCGAGGAGAGGAATACGCTCCATTGAGATAGCACAGGCTTGGGAGACACTAGTAGACTCCTTGAAGGACCCAGACCCACATTCACGTTACCCAAAACCAGAGGGTTCACTGGCATTGACTGCCTCTGTTCACTGTGGAACTGTGTAACATACCATACACTCTATACCCCACATCGTACGTGCTTCATCCCATGTTGCTCACGACACTCAGACAGATCGGGAACAGGCGGCCAGCAATGTGATAATCCTCTATGTATCTTCCTCACATAGCGGGTTTGACTCACGGGGTAGTGGGAGTTGCCAATTTATTGGATGTTTGTAATCGGTTTTATGGTGGATTGTTTGAACTGCAAACTGGCCACATGGCAATGATGATGCTAATGGATATGATATGTACTGTCGACAAAACCTTTAATAAAATCTGTTTGAAAAAAACTATTCAGTAATGTCAACAATGATGTAATTTGAGATGTCATTAGTGATGTAAAATTTGAGGTCAAAAGCAGTGCATGATGGAGGCTCAAGTTATAATTAGTTGACTAAACCACAACTGGTGTATATCAGTGATTTTCGTTTTTTAAATGTAAGGTAATGTCTCGTTCATTTCAGCGCCTAGCTATATCATCACTTCAACCTTTTTTTCAGTCATTTATTTTTTAACGTAAGTCAAAGTCTTAGCACCGAGCCTAACTATGTCGCTTTATACCTTTGATCTTTCCAGTGAATACAAAGCCAATAACATTGCTGTGCTTTCCCCAAAAATATTTTAAGTTTTCATTCTATTATTCTTTCTTTTTCTCTTCCTATTTCCTCCTATCATCATAACTGAGATAAAAAGCCACGGATCTACAGTAAAAATATGCCCTACTAAAGAAACATAGGGTTGCCATTTTCAGTATACTCATGAAATACAGCAATGTGATTGGTTTGGTAAGCCAATCGGATCACTTTTCAGATCCTTCATTGACAATTTCAGCATAAAGGTTTTAGGCCTGAACCGCAAGATGCCTCGCATGAATGATCAAATTATTGGTTACCTGCCTCTTTTGACACAGATGTACCATACTTTTTTTGGATTGGCTGAAACAAATTCTCGGTGTATGCTTTCAGTAGCAGATGGTGGTTTTCATTCTCAGTGTAGCATTCTTGGATGTCCCTTACCCCTCTGAAAACGTTGATACTTCGCTATCTTTTCTAGTCTCTATCTTAGTCCCCTATGGGCTTAAAGTGGTGTTTTTGGCCCTTCCTTTGCCTCTTGGCCGGCCTCTGCCTCTATGTTGGTCTCCCTGACTATGTATGCTCTTAAGGATTTTGAGTCCTAGAGGGACGTGTTCATCCATCCAATCCATCTGTCTTGTCCCACCATTGCAGAGCTCTCTTTCCCGTTGCAAATCCAGGTGATAATTATCCAGAGTTCTGGTTTCACTGTAGGAACATGCCTCCAGGACGTTGAGCTAACAGGTATCCATCTGCTGACATATCTTACCATAATGACTTGTTGTGCTTCACCCTCCCATAGAGTGATGGTTGAAGTGGCTGTGATCTGTTGGCTGTCTGACACATAGACTGGTAAATGGATGGTAGCTAGTTGCAACCGATCAGTATTTATTGCTGTGCCCATGTGATGCACCTATTGCATCAAAACAGAGACATTTGCTATGGCCTCACTCCTGCTCAAACTGATCCTCCTCACGTTTGCAGTCCCCCAGGGTTGCCATATGATGAAGAGTCAAGGGGCAGTTAATTTCTTTGCTCATTTTGGTACTATGCTGGCTGTGTGTTGCTGTAGCTGTATCTCTATTGGCATTTTTTTCTGTCGTGTTGTTGTTTCAGTTGTAGGTAGTTTACAGACAGCTGCCTTTCCTACTCCTTGCACCAAAATATTTAACTCTGTGTGTTTAACAATGGTGATGGGGTTTGCATTCCATCAAATTGTATGGTCTTGATAAAAAAAAACACTTTTTACTGAATTGTAAATCTTTGTTCTTGAGGACTGTGATTAGGAATAGGGTTATGCCTATATTACTTACCGCTAATTATCTTTACACTACTCTTCCTTGTGACTTTCCCTCCCAAGCAAGGGGGGAGTCATTTCATCAGTTTAAGATACCGATGGTTTAGTGGTCTCAAATTGATATATGGTAGACTGCCCCTTTTATAAATGCAAGGTGACTGTAAAGTGGCTTGTCAGTGTAAAGGACTGTGAAGAGATAGAGTAGGACTCAGTGGAAAAACGAATACCAATTAGCATTTGGGGCATCCTCTGTTGCCCCATCCTTTCCTGGGAGGTTGCCAAGTATGTGTCTGATTCCCTTTATTTCAATGATGTGATACATTTACTGTCCTTCCTGCTTTGGGAGGGCTCTGAGATCTTTCTTCTTGCCCACCTTTTGTGAATGGCTGTGAAAGATTCTTAAACCCCTCTGTTTTGGAAATGCTGTGAGAGCACTTTCACTGGTTCCTGTAGTTCTGAAAGGCCCTAGAGCAACAACAACCCAAACGCAATGTTGACAGGCACCATGGTCATTGATCTCAGCATCTTTATAATGCTGCTGTCTAGAGCGACCTGGGGCTACTGGGTGACCTACGTTTCTGAAAGAGACAGCTGACCTGGAACTAATACATGTTCGAATGTACTAGCGTTTTTCCTAAGCCTCCTCATCAGCCTGTCCTCCAACCTCACTAGACCCTTTTACCTAGTACCCTTCTCAAGCAGCTATATGTTGGTAAGCATCTCGTTTTGCCCTGAGCCTCGTTTCTACACGTCTGATACTCAGATGCGTGTGTCCACCTCCTGCTCGATCTAGAGGTGTGTTACACGCACACTTCTAGAGAGCTGATTCCTGCCACTTCATTGGCTCAAAAACAGTGGCCCAAATCCACTGCTGCTATTTCTTCTTCTCCCTCCTACTCTAAGCAGCTCTTTCACTGCCATTGGTGCAGGATTTCCCAAGCTTTCTGAAAGTGTTATTTAATGTGTTTTTATATTGCACAACGCTGCTGTTTACAAGGCCTGGATGTGCTGTTGGATTTTCATAGGTCCATAGTGTCATCTGCAGGTGGGGTGTTTCCATATGATGGGAACCACGTAGAGGATCAGGTATTTTTCCTGCTCAATTGAAAACTCAACGTAAAATGATACATGTATCATTCTCAAAACGTGTCATCTACTTATCACCAACTCCAGTCTGTATTAAACTCCATATTTGTGGCGTGGGTCAAGGTGATCACCATTACTTAATTCAGTTTGTGTTGTGTGCTTTAAGGGTCTGTATCCACCTACATTAATAAAATATTTAACAAGCAGACGAAAAAGAAAAGAATTGATAGATGCAAACAGAAACATACACTAGCTACTGGTGCTTCCTTCCTCCTTCAAAGATAATGCTCATAAAGTCCCATTTCCCTTTCTCTACAGAAACTGGAGAATAGGCGAGAGTATGCAGAGGAGAACAATGATTCACCAATGACAACAGCAAGTAAGAGTCTCCTAAAATTTTACACTTCTGTTCTCTGACGCTTGGGGCATTAATAAGAATCTAGGGATCATGGTGTCTCTGAGATAAAGGGATCAGTAAAAGGTAGCTCGCCAGGTGAATATGTATCTGATGTCGTCTTGTCAAAGGAGGAAGTTAAGTTAAAGGCTGCGTGCCATGATGCTATGTATTTGACAATAATGTCCCGCACACCATTTCTCTCTTTTAGACGGAATTTATATGCAAGTAAACTATGCCTCTTTGCCCAACTAGTCTCTAGGTACTTCAGTGTGACCCCCAAGAATGATGTGTAAGTTCCTTCCCAAGAATCTCGAGAGTTGCTTGAGTTACCTGAGCCTGATCCAGACAGATGATGCTTGGGAGGGGAGGGGATGTGACTTAAAGGCCAGAGCGGCTGACCTTGAAGCTGGGGAACCAGGTTCAAGTCTGGAGGAAGGCTCAAACATCCTGTGATTCTGGGCAAATCATGTAAACTCCCTGTGCCTAAAAATGAATGTGTCTATCTTTAGTGCAACTGGAGCCCATGTAAAGCGGTCTGCTACCTCGGGGTCGAGTTTGTGTTATATAAAGCTGCAAATAAATAAATAAAGACTGACCATGTTGTCTTAATGTTAGGAGAGTTTTCATCTTTCACACTGATTTCTTAAACGAGTGGCACACTCATGAAATACCTACAGCAGAGACGTGTTGGCAGGTGCTCAGTGGAGGCCTGTTGCGTTCACTCTTGTTTCTTTAGATCTTGCAACGCGTTACAGGGAATTCAACATTGAATGAAGTGGTCATTCTTCAGATTTGTTGGTTTTTGTGAGGGCCTTGGTATTCCGTCACCAGGCTAGGAAATGCTAGCACATAATAACAGATAATGTAGTGGAAAAATGTGAAATGTAATTGATGGTTTTGATGAGACTGCAGAATCCATGATTATGAAGAATCAAAGTCTGATATGTGGGAATCCGGATGTGTGGGATTCAAGAATAGTTGCTATGAAAGCATTTAGGATTAACTTGTGAGGCACATGACTACTGAGGGTAATGTAGAGGGTTGGCTTAATAAACCTTATAAAAATTAGAAAGGCTCAACTTTAAAACTTATGAGAAAGTACACGAGGATACAAAACCATTTAGTCAATCAGGAATTAAAAGGCGCTTAGGAAATATAAACGTATTTTGAGATGTAAGATGTTAAGAGGTTAACACCAGGTGCCTACAGTGATTGCCTCTGTGGACGCTAAGGTTTATTGGGTACTGGTTGACTAAAGTTCCAAAAGAGATCAGTCACAATATGTTCATATTACCTTGCTTGATGTGCTAGTCAGGTAGGGCTTCTTTTGCCCTAAAGCTGCATATATATCTAAAGGTTTTTATACATCATGCAACTAGGATTTCCTAAACATGATTTCACTGTTTAAAGTCATAGGTTTCAAATTCTTAACAAAATAGAACAAAGCTGGAAATTAACAATTTTCTTTGAATATAAAATATAAAAGAAAGTATATGTGCTTTAACTATTCTAATGTTCATGTAATTCCCAAATCTTACACTAGACGTCACACTTCCTACCTCCACATACAGAATTCTTTTGCTATGTATAATGCCCAATGCTTATTAGAAAGCATGGCACAGTGATACTGGTTAAGTCAAATATTTGCTTAAAAACATGAAAAGCTTTACTCTGGAATGTGGTGGACACACAAGCTGCCAACGGAACACCACTGACCCGTCTCATTTGCCTGATCACTTCTCTGCCAGGTTGCACCAGTCTGGGAAAGAAACCCTTGGATGTCCTATTGCAGTGGGTATCTGGTGTCTGAATCACCGTCTCTCTCATAGGTAAGACCTTTGTGGATCAATTCAATCCACAACAGAGCGGTTTCCCACCTTCGTGATCTGCCACGAAACCAAGTAGGTGCCAGGTACTACTTCATGAGAGGGGAGGTGCAGTGACAGCAGTATGAATCCATCAGAGCGCTAATGAATGAAGCAGCACAATGTCCACATATAATGCACTGTCTGCACTAGAATAGCTGTAGTGAATTTAATTCCTTAAATTTGCTCCCCCATGGATGGAGGAGAGAACTCGTAGGGATTATACCATCAAGCCACTGAACATACAGCGCAGGGGATGCCCGGCTTCACCTTGTGGATGCCCTCTCACAGGGAAAGCCAGGACGGATTCCCCAGTGGTATACAGCGCCAGGACGCCACGTAACGAGGAAACAGTGCGCTTTACAAGTATACATACATTACATTACATACAGAGGACATGCAGTCCTATTATTCTGACCCTGCAAGGTGTCTGAATACTTTAATGACTGTGGGTGTACGAACATTTTAGTTAACAAATGAGATCATACATATTTTAACGCTTTGACAGCCTCAGGTGCGCAACAAAGGGGAAAACATATAAAAGCACCCTTGACCACAAGATGATCCGTCCTCGGTGAAATGAATGGGGGCTATTTTCACCCCTGAATGTGCTCAGAAAGTAAGGCAAAGCCCCTCGAAATGTGCTGTTGGGGGTTATGTGTCATATCTCATGAACTGCGATAGGGTATTGATGGGGTCACTTTAAAATTTTCATTAGAAAGTCAATAAAATAGAAGGCAAGGTTGCAGTAGTAAAAGAGTCTGTGCTGGAGTCAATGTCATCATTTGCAGGAATAAAATCGTCTGTGCCCATTTCGGAAATTATAATAGGTTCCTTAGAAGCTCTTTGGACAACACAGCACGAAACCAATGAGTTGTCTGGGAACTTCCAACATTAAAAAGCTCTGTAAATTTAGACAGCGAAATGTAAAATCCTAGAGAATTACCTGTATTGGCTTGTTGGGCAGGAATAATGCAAATTACTTGACAAATCATCAAATTTCAGTTAAAGATTTTTAAAGAAATTAGCTGAAACTCGCCAGTGACCTTTAGTGAGAGAAAGACATTGCATTTAAGCACTAAGGGCAAGCAGAATGGCCATATCTATTTTTTTCAAACTGTTTTTATTTAACGAAAGATTCTGGTCATCACTTACAATTAATCATTGGTTGCATCAGTATCACTCTTTAAAGTCGAATAAATACATGGCATTTGATGTTATACACAGCAGAGGAAGAAAAAAAACTCAATAGTCCTGCAAATCAAGGAAATAGTGGTTTGTCTAGGCAGGATGGCCATATCGAACAAGGAACTGTGTTGCTGACTTTGCATTAGGAGCACCTTATCAGCCCACCACTCCGAGGCCACACCCCCTCTCTTCGCCATTAAAGGATGTGCCTCAGTCGGACGCGCAGCGGACGAGCGCAGCGGGCGCGACGTTTGCGCGCCGAAGGCGCACCTAAGGCAAGCCCGTCTGCGCCCGTCCGCGGCCGGCCGGGGCACGGGGCACGTCCCCCTGCCGGTTTAATTCAATACACCTCTTCAGATCTGGTTCGATTATATCCACACAGGTCTACCTCCCCTTGACTCTGTTGGACTCTGAGCCACTGGGGTTTCTCTGTACCAGAGACACATTCCCCGAGATAGTAACAGGCTCACCCCCAGCTCTCCCTTCAACTACCAATCTTCTTTCCAATAATCATACTCCACCTCTCAAGCTGACAGTGATTTATCTCAACACTCGATCGCTGGTAAAACACCAGCTGGAAATCTTTGCCCTGTTAGACTCTGAGCAACCGGATATACTGTTGTTAACGGAGACTTGGCTGAACGAGGATTCTGCTCCCGATATACTCGCTGCAATCCCTACTGGTTACTACATCCTCCAGGTAAACAGAGCCTCCGGGAGGCCGGGAGGTGGGGTAGCAGCAATTATTAAAAACCCTATTCGGTTTTCCGCCTTGACTTTAGTCGGCATTCCCTCCGTCGACTATCTTGCGCTGAGACTGGAATCCTCCACCACCCCACTTATTTGTGTGTTAGTTTACCGCCCCCCCCCTACTCATGCCTAATTTTCCTTTGTTGTTTGGCGATGTGTTATCTCAACTTATCATCAACAATTCAAACATCTTGGTCTTAGGCGATTTTAATTATTGGCCTTCCGATGCAAAGGAGAATGCCTGCTCTATATTATTTACCGATCTCCTGTCCAGTATGAACTGTATAACACATATAAAGACAGCCACTCACATTAAGGGCCATATTCTGGATCAGGTTTGGACATCCAACCTGGAAATCTCTACCCCTCTCATTTCACCCTGCCTCTGGTCAGACCATTTTATAATCTCCTTCTCCATTACGGCTATCCCCAGCCTTAGCAGACCCAAGGAAGGTAACCTCTTGGCCCGGAATTGGAACAAGGCTAATCTCAATTACTTTACTACCCTACTCAAAACCTCCATCCCTTCCAGTCTGGGATCTATTGACACCCAAGCCTCTGCCCTCACACACTGGCTGGAGTTAGCCAGTGACATCGTGGCCCCACTCAGACAGATAAAGCTTAGACGTCCGCATGACGCCCAAAAATGGTTTACGGATGACCTCAAAGCCTTGAAGTTGGGCCTTAGGCAGGCTGAGCGCCAGTGGCGACGTGGCTATGCCCCCGACATGAAACTACGTTTCGCTACCTTGCTCAAAGATTATAAACTGGCGGTCCTGCGAACCAAATCCACCTATTTCTCAAATAAGATTTCCTGCTCCGCCACCAAAACCAAGGACATCTTTTCTATTGTGGAGGAGTTGTCAAACCCAGACAGGATCACCCCTAAACCCCTTCCCTCCCGGGCACTCTGTGACTCCCTAAATCTTTATTTCGTGGAGAAGATAGCCAACATTAAGAACAGTATCTCATCTTCAGTCCCACCTCACCCCCATGGGCCTGAATCCACCCTGCCTTTCTTCAACCCTAGGTAGTTGACCCAGATACCTTTAATCTCGGAGACAGAGTTTCCCGCCCTCCTTAAGAAGGTTGCCTCTGGATCCCCTACTGACTGCTGCCCCCCCCTTAGTCCTCCGCGAGGCCTTCACAGTCTGCCCCTCTCCCCCTCTGGCACTGTTGAACAACTCTCTTTCCTCTGGCACTGTTCCCGGATCATTCAAATGTGCTGAGGTCACGCCCATTCTCAAAAAACCCACAGCAGACCCCACAATTATGAGTAACTTCTGCCCCATTTCCCTCCTTCCCTACCTTAGCAAAGTCCTTAAGTCCCACGTGACTAATACTTTGAGTACCTTTATCGAGGACTCTCAGTTCCTTGATTCCCAACAGGCTGGTTTCAGACCCAATCACTCCACGCAATCTGTTATACTTTCAGTCATGGAGGAATTGCGGAGAGGAGCGGACTCTAACATCAGCCAGGTCCTGGTGCTCCTGGATCTGTCGGCCGCCTTTGACACGGTCGACCATGATATTCTGGTCGGCCGTGTCGAGGAGGCCGGCATCCAGGGCTCTGCCTGGGCCTGGGTCCGCTCCTTCTTGAGGAACCGCCATCAGGCCGTTCGTCTCTCTCAGTTTTCTGCGGACGAGGTTGAGCTAACTTGTGGCGTCCCGCAGGGCTCCTCCTTATCTCCCCTCCTTTTTAATTTATACCTTACCCCCCTTATCCGCTCTTTACGAGGCAGCTGTGTCACTGCGTTTAATTACGCGGACGACATTCAGCTGGTCTTCAATATTAACTCCACGGACCAGTCTATTGACAATTTTCAAACTACTCTCTGTCACATCAGTGACTGGATGGGGGCGAATCACTTGAAACTTAACCCCGACAAGACAGAACTTCACCTTGTTGGGGGTACAATCAACCCCTGGAACTCCACCTTTTGGCCCACAAGGTTGGGCACCCCCCCTAATCCCGTTAGCTCAGTGAAGAGCCTTGGGATCATCATTAGCAATGATCTCACAATGAAATCCCAGATTAGCGCGGTGGTGTCCTCCAGCTTTTTCCAGCTGAGAAAAATCCGTAAGATTTCCTGCTTCCTGACCACCGAAGCCCTCACCCTGGCATTATTGGCGTTAGTCATATCCAGGATAGACTATGCCAACTCTCTCTATGTTGGCATACCGGCATACCAACTAAAGAGGCTACAACTGGTCCAGAACCAGGCAGCACGGCTCATTCATCACCAACCCAAACACCAACATGTATGCCCCCTCTTAAAATCTCTTCACTGGCTCCCTGTCGCTGAGCGGTGTAAATTCAAACTGGGCTGCGTTATTTTTAAGTCCCTTGTTGGTACAGGACCCTTGTTCATCTCCTCACTTCTGCACCCTTATGTCCCTTCTCGCAACCTCCGTTCCGCCCACCTGGCTCTACTTCAGATTCCGACCTTCAAACGTAAAAAACAGGGAGGACTTAGGTTCTCATTCCTTGCACCTTGTTTTTGGAACGCCCTTCCACTAGGCTTGAGACTGGCCTCCCCCCTAACCCACTTCAGGTCTCTCCTAAAAACCCACCTGTTCCACATAGCCTATAACTAATCTTCTTAGCCTCTTGGACTGTCTGTTTTTTTTCTGTCTTTGTTCTTTAGCGCCAAGAAACCGTCAGGTGTTAGCCGCACTTTATAAATTCTTTTTACATTACATTACATTACATTACATTAATCCTGGGCTCTGCTCAGAGTTTGACAGGATTTCTGTATGGAATTGCTCAAAATCTAAAGCCAGCAGGTTGCTCTTTAGACTGAGGTTAGCTGCAGCGCCAAGGTCTGACTGGACTTTAAGTCAGTGCCTTGCACCGTAGACACCGCTTCCTGAATGAAAACAAGCACTGTCAGAGGTTCATTGTATCCACATCGGGTTTAATGAGAGCATCACTGCTACCGAATGCAGGCGTTAAAGTTCTCTCCCATTCTTCACAAACAACTTTCCATAATGTAAAGGGCAACCCATTATCATTTCCCAGTCTCTTGATAAGCCTGTATCTATTTCCGGGCTACGTGGTTGAGGCACTGAAACACTTTTTAGGAACTGTAACAAATCTGCAAAAGTTTATTCTAAGAACTATTCTTTTTTATGCTCTTTTTGTGTCCAAGAGATGCTGCTGGCCGCCAGGAGCATCAGGCCCGGACTGGCCGTTGAGGGCACCGGGCAATTCCCCGGTGGGCCGCATGGTTGGGGGCCGGTTTTGGGCCCCTGGGGCCGTTTTTGTTACAGGGCCGTTATGCTGCAAAAACGGCCCTGTAACAAAAACGGCCGAAAACCGGCCCTGTCACACAGCGAGGTCGCACCTCTCCCTCCTCCCCTCTCCTCCCGGAGGGGGGAGGGGGGCCGGCCAAGCACTTTGCCAGGGCCGGTTCTGGTTCCCAGTCCGGCCCTGAGGAGCATGTGTTCTGGCCGACTTTGTGTTCTTGTCAGATATATGGATCCAGGTTGAGGAGATTGAGTGTATTCACAATGCGACTGGGTTTTGACCAGGCACAGCCGCCAATGGACCTGGTGATGTTTGCAGTATCTGGGAGTACGTTTTGCTGGGCAGAGTTACATCGTGTGGATTTCCCGTTAAGGCAGTTGACATTAAGACTAGAAATACAAAATATAGTGAAAATAGAAAAACATCAATATTGCCTTTACACATGATAGAATCTATATTCAACGTCTATAAAACACCCAAGAAGGGCAGAGCTAGTGTAGTATACTTTACAGTTTGACTGTAATTTTGTGTGACAAAGCTTTGCTGTTCAGGTGCCGGTGTAGGCGGTTACTACCTTTGGGGTGACCCTCAGTGCAACAAACAGGCTCAGTAGTTGACATTGTGCAATATGTTGCTGATGCACCCAGAGATACTTGTTTTCAAAATGTTTTTTTGTTTGCACCATTATGGTATTCTGTCAAGCTTTCTTACAAATTCTTCTTTCTCTTGCTCTTTTTCACCAATGGTGTTGTCCTTTGATCAGGGCTCACGTTTCATTTCAACTGTTGTATTTTTTGGGGATGCTTGTTTATATGATACTTGACATTGGTGTTTACAATCTATTGCAGCTTTAAAAATATGTCTCAACATTTGCTCTAAAAAGCGCTTAACAAAGATATTTTTTTTACAAAAAGCCTTATTCTGGCAGTCTTATAGTTCAAATATTCTTTCAAGAAAATTATCAACTGTGTATGCTGATAAACCTCCCCAAACGAAGGCATACAAATAAACACACACGCTGTATTTCTGAATGTAAAATAAAAACATACACCTAACAGCAGAAGTGCTGCTTGTGTCTACTTTTTCCTGCCTTTTACAGGCTGAAATATAGGTGTATAGAGATGATTTGCTCTTTCACCCTCTCCCTCTTCACAACAGGTCAATTCTGTTCAATTGGATTTATCATGCATGCTGAAGAGATAAATGACAGAAATTAAGAGCAATCGTGAACATTTAGTGTGTCTTTTGATGTTTTTAAGTGACTGGGTAAATAGGTTTCGCCTTTGGGACCTTATAAGTGTTTAGCCATGCAACACTTGATGTTGTTGCACCAAGGATATTGTGCTGGATAACTAAATACTTATAAGGTCCCAAAGGCGAGACCTATTGGCTATGCCAATGCTTGTTTAAACATGGTGCGAACTCAACCCGTAGTTACTGGATCGCTTCACATGAGCACAAGTTACACCACACAACATCTGTTATGCGAGGCGTCCTTGGGATCGGTTTGAAGAATATGTTCCACCTCTCAATCTATCCAACGACTGGAACTGCCATTAAGGCACAGCACGTTGAACCGATTAAGCGAGGGACGTTTGTAGGGGGAGATTAGGAACCAGGAAGGAAAGGAAGGGAACAGCAGGGAGGGAGATCTGAAAAAGACAGAAAGAGAACAAAAAATCATGAGTAACTGTCTTTTCTCACTTTCTATATATAGTAATAACAAATACACCTTATACTGTCTAAATACCTGTAAAGAAAAAGAATCCTTCAGGGGAGAGATAAATGATGACGGATGTGGGGATATAGGTGCAGCTGCAATAATACAAAAAGAATGACAGTGGCTTATAACCTCCTTTTATACTGACATATACAATAGCAATCACCCAAGTACTATTCATGGCATAACATACCCCTATCACACTCCTTGCGCACTTCACAGGGATCGAGAGTTTGGATACCAATCCTGATCAATCCCTGTTAATAAAGGAGTACAAGACATAGGGATTAAAACACCATCCTATCTGAACACCTCTTCATCACAGTGCAAACAAAGGAAAGTATTCGTCTATGTGTTGAATTCACACAAAAACGATGGTCGTTCAGTTACTGCCCCCTGAACAGAAATCCAAAGCTGGAGCAAAGTTTTTCCCCACAAAGCAAGAGAAGATCGAGCAAATTGTATTTCAGAAACATCCATGGATTATTCAACATCCACAACACCGTCGGCCGACAATACCGACCGGGCCAAATCCATAGAACAAAGGAGGGGCGAAACCCATGTACACAAACAGACACAAACAGCCCTGGAAAGCCTCCTTCAGGACTCTAGAATGTTTGCAAAACGCCAAGAGCAAAAACAGTCCAGGTGCAAGCACCCTTACCACACCAAACACGAACCGCCAAAGCACGAACAGCTCGGACCGGAGAATTCCCGATGCTGAGCAATGCGCCCCGTCCTTCTTATGCTTCCGCGATCAACCTCTCGCGAGAAAGCAAAGGATCATGGGAGCAGTAGTTCTCCCGCCGCGTTCTGCCGGGAATTGTAGTCCCTTAGCGCAGCGCGATCGTGACAACATCACATGCATTGCTTATAGGCATGGGAAGATTAAGTGATTTTCCCAGAATCACATGATGTTGGGCAACACTACTAGCCTAGTTCCCAAGATCCCTAGTTGGCAGCTATGGCTCTAACACAACATCCGGACCGGAGCCGGACAGGCAGAATTCAGATGAAAGCTCGGCTCATTTATGGCCTCGAGGTTCCAACAGGGTCTTGAGCTTAGCCAGTGCTAAGCTTCAGGCTCGAGCTTTCAGTAGCTCTGGTAAAAATACAGATCGATTTCGGAACAATAAATGTTAAAAAAAAACATTACGGTAAGCCATGTTATAGTTCACGTTGTACTTTATCTTGCATACCTTCAATATACACCCTGTGTCAAACATGCCCACTTTTTAGAAGTGGAAAGTGAGAAATAAAAATAAAAAATTATCGGGAAAATGTATTTCTTCCATTGACTACCATTGGAGAAAATGCAATTTCAGGGGGGAGACAGCCGAAATAAACCCATTTTTTACTACACAAATCGGGAGTCTGCCTGAATGCGGTCAATTGGCATGTATGCTGTGATCACCCTACCAGTGGCACATTGACAGGCACGGTCAGCCCACTCTCTAACTATTTCATCTATGTCTAGCTCACCTACTAAGGAGAAAGCTAGCTCCACAGCACAACTTGGCATGTCGACTCTAGCAGCATACAGTGCGCATGCCAGTACAACTACAACCCCTTTACTATTTTCAGCCGCTCACATGCCATAATGGTTCGGGTGAAGAAGTTAAAAGTGTGAAGAAGTTAAAAGTTAAAAGTTAAAACTTCCTGAAAACAAGACCGTTTGAAGAAAGCGTGCTGGCAGTTCCTGATCAGCAAGTTCAATGTTGGCACCTCCTCTGACAAAATAACGGCAGCTGCTTGGATCGGGATGCACTTGCTGCCAAGAGCGCGCCATCTTGTCGTAGGTGCACGCTCCTCGGCTCGTGGAATGCCACTCGGTTCAAAGGCCGCATTGTTGGGGAGAAGGAAGCCAGCGTGCGCTGACCGCACAAGGCAATTGCCTAATTACAGTAAATAAAGTGTAAATTTGCTGGTTCTTTTAATCTCGCGACCTGTAGCAGACAGACAGGCATGACTTCAGAATGCGAGTGTGCACACACACTGCATGGATTATATTTCCCCAAAAAAATACACAAACCCTGGCTAGTCATGCATTTCTGTTTCTTTTTCTTTTGAATTGGAAACACATGGCATTTGACAGATTTTGTATCAAGGTCACTTAAAGCACAAATAAGAAATTTCTCTACAGCCACCTCACGGGGCAAACAAAAATAAAAGAGAGATGCGGCCTCTCATTGATATGATCACATTCTCAGATAGCATCTAATAACCGCTTTAACAAGGTATGTGTAAACAAAGCCTTAGTTTCAAGTGGGTCGGAAAATGAAGGCATAACAGCAACGACGGAGCAGCAGCTGAGCTCGTTCCCCTGCAGATGACGTGTGAGCAGGAGGCGGCGACAGGAGCACCATGCATGTCTGCCAGCACTAAAGTAACGAGCGAGTGGGAAAGTGCTGCCGAGAGTACACACAGCGTTTCCCCTGTGGGAGCGAGCAGGGGAGCCATCTGTTTGCAAGTTAATTACAAACATATGTCGCCAAAACTCGCTCCCGCAAGTGAGTCGCCAAAGGTGCACGCGTTGCCATTGAAAGCAATGCTATGCGTGCACGTTTTGGGGCGAAAAAGCGAATCGATTTCAAGAGGTTTCCTCCTATGCAGCGCATGCGTGCTGTGTAGTCGAGACCTAAAAATGAGTTTGAAAAAATGTAACCAATATGGTGGCGCATCAAAGAGCCTCTTTAGAGGTTGCCGGTAATGCGGCATCGCCAAAAAATGTTGGATGTCCAGCCTTTCAACCTCTATGTTCTCCCCCTTATTTATAACAGTGGTGGGGATAGATGGGCATGCAGTGTTTCCAATGATGGAGACACATCGTTCTGTGCTGTTGGAGTCACACTGGTTGCAGCACAACTGCCCTCTTCTATAGTGTCAGAAGGGCTGCTGTATGTAAGGTAGGCTTTCCCTTTCCATGTTTGGGCAGTGATTTCCTCTTCTGGAACATCATGATCTGCATGGTTGTACTGTACAGGAAAAACAAACAATGTCCTCCAAATGTTGGGAAAAAGTCCATGCAACTGAGGCACATTAATCTTTTATTTGAAACAAAAACTGCTTTGGATGTTTACCATTGTAAAATGCTGTATTCCAATCCATGTTTTTTTTTGGTCAGCATGTCCTCCCCAAAGAGGGGTACACACGCTGTAATGGTGGAGTAGCGTGCGACCTATGAACTTTGTCCTCCCCAAAGAGAAACAAGATATATACGAATCAGCCCTGGTCCTGCTCCAATAAGAGCAGTCCACACTGAACTGCCAGGCGAGTTTTCCCCTGCAAAGGATGTACCAGCAACCTCAGATGAACTTCAGCCTGGTTAGACATTGTAGTGGAGTGTAGCATCTGTCCTACGGCACAATGATACAGGACCCATGTCTGGGCATCCCCTTTCCACCCAGGGCATCACGCTGAAGAAAACAAAAAAGTGGAGGGTGAAATGCTTAAAAGAATCTCAGTTGCTGATAATTACTCTGGGCTGCACCACACTACATTGTTTTTTGCCCACTGTTGAGGGCCGGACTGGGAACCCAAAGCAGCCCAGACAATTTTTCGTGCGGGTTGGTGGCGGGGGTGGAGGTTATGCAAGTGTGAAGTGCTGCTGCTTATCATTACGGGCCCCCGGCCCTGCTGCTTTTGTTACTGGTGGGCCGATATTGCAGCATTGCTGCAAAATCTGCCCCCACCACTCCAAAGCTGGCCCCCACTCTTCCAACCTCCCGGGCAAATGCCCGATGCCCACTACGTCCAGGACGGCCATGCCACTGTTGAGACCTAATAGGCAAAAAACAGCCTCAGGCTGCTTGTGTTCGCATCTACGGAGGAGCAGGCCTGGCAGTTCGAGCTGGGCTGTTCCTAGTGTAGCAGGACCATTGCTGATTTGCATAAGACTGGTCTCCATCTCGAGTGGCATAGTAAGTGAAAAATAATGGACTGTAATAACGCTAGAGTGATCCATCGCTTTGCTGTTTGATGCAGTAGGCGGCTTCATACTGTTGCACAACACAGAAGCTAGAACAGCCAGCATTGTCACTTTTTGCCAAAACTCCTCCCGCCATATTTGTAGAAAGAATTTTGGCTAACAAAAGTCTCCAGACCTGAATCCAGATTTGATGGCCAGTTTGTGGCTGGGCTGCTGGGGGCTGTGACTGCTGTTTCTGTGCCACCTGCCAAACTCTAAATAAAACTCAAACGCTGGCCTCTCTTTAACTGCATAGTCAATTCAATTCAAAACTTTATTCGGTTATTAAAACAAAATAACCATAAAAGTACAATTAAAAATCACAATTAAAAGAATTCTTACAATACACCCAAGATAATTCCATATAGTTCAGATTACAATTGATTTTCGTGATTTAAAAACATTTTAAGGAATGAGGAAATAAATACGACACTTAAAATACTATCGAGCTTCTGTACAGCTAAAAAAACAAGGCAACAGCGATTAATTCCCATGGTCTTCAGTAATGGAACGACCCACATTCATCTAGGTACAGTGTACAATTTGCAAAAGAAAAGTATATGTATATCTGATTGAACTGACAATTCATCACAGGGACATTTTATCAAAATTTTCGACCAATCATCCATAACTGGAAAGCTGAGTAACCGAAACAACAGATTCAGTCTAAAACGAATTAATAAAAACCTTTCATGGTCACTCATTGGTAAGTTCAGGTATGGCTGTGCGTTCCTAGAAAACACAATTTGCTTGTGGGCTACTACCGTTATTTTCTTCATTTCGGTCATAGTTCTATTTTCATGCAGGTAGGTCATAAATTTTTCTTTTAAAAACTTTCTAGAGATATTACATAGAGAAGATGGTTCTGAGAAATAATGCCCCATGCCCAGTGCCGTGAGGAATTTCCTCACATAACACAGCCATCTTATTTTACCACACTTCTCAAGCCCAACCGCATTATTCATAATCAAGCGGTTCAGTCCGCATTCGTCAACTCTCCATATTCTATGCCATAGTAGGACTGGGGCAGTCTTTATAGTATCTTCCAAATAAGGCTCCCCAAGTTCCACATGGCAGACATATGTAGAAACACTCTGCGGGACGGCTAGAAGATATTTCAGAAAAAGATTTTCAACCACCTGCAGAGAGCTCACATTGGCGTGTCCCCACAGACCTGCGCCGTATGTTACAATCGCTACACAAGTGGCTTTATATACAGTTAACATTTCCTTGATTGGTTTCCTCCCTAATTTACGTCTAAAATGCTTAAAGGCCATAATTGATTTGCAGTACAATAATTTCCTAGTATTAATTGTGGTGTTCCATAGGCCCGTACAATCAATTAAAACTCCTAAGTAACAAAACGTTGGGGTAACATCAACTGGGGTAGTACCAATATAAACTGCCTTTCTCTTTTTTTGTGCACCCGATCCACAGTACATGGTGAAGGTCTTAGAACAATTAATTCTCAGATCTAACCTTATCATGAAATCAGAAAAGGAAGTAACCAGCCTTTGCATGGCCTGCGGTGTTCTGGCCATCAGGACAGCGTCATCGGCGTACAGCAGAGTTGGTATTGGTCTTTCCCCCACCATTGGCATGTCCCTACACTCCGTCAATAGTGTGTTCTCCACATCATTGATGTAGAGTGTAAAAAGAAACGGAGCCAGGACACAGCCTTGGCATACACCCCTTCTGATTCCAAAAGATTCGGTACATTCACCATTTTTCCCAAATCTAACTTTGGCGGATGCTCATGCATAGAGTTCCCGGAGGAGGTTTATACTAGAAAGGTCTACCCCCAGGTTACCCATAACCAGCCAGAGTTTACTGTGCGAAACACAGTCAAATGCAGAGGTGAGATCTACAAATGTTAAAAACATTCGACCCTCCTTGGCTTTGGTATATTTTTCTGTTAAAATGTGCAAATTCAAGCATTATTCGATTGTTCCAAGTCCTTTCCTGAAGCCGTACTGTAAATCGCTTATTATTTTATTCTCATCCGCCCATGTTTGGAGTCTGTTTAAAATTACTCTTCCAAGAATCTTGACAGTGGAGTCCAGGAGTGATATTGGACGATAACACTGACAGCTATCTCGGTCGCCCTTTTTAAATATGGGTACTATCAAAGATTGGCACCACGAAGGGAGTAGGCCCTTATGTAGAGTGGCATTAAAAAAGGCGTGCAAGGATCGGGCCCATAGTTCCCTGTTGTTTTTATATAGATCAACCGGAACCCCATCGGGGCCCGGTGCTTTCCCTCCCAAGCATGCGTCAATGCATTCATATACCTCTACTACAGTGATTTCAGGGGCTAAAACACTACAAGGGTAAGTACAAACTCCCGTTTGGGCGTTCTCGATTGCACCATCCCTCTTGTCATGTTCATCAAAGTACAACCTTGCGAAGTGTTCAACCCACTCTCTCTCCGGTATTGCCACTTCTAGTGGATCTGTTTTATTATGATTCAGGAAAGGAGCATTAACAACTTTCCAGAATAATGCGGAGTCTTTACTCAATGAGGCCGCACACAGGGCATCCATGCCTCTTTCTTTAAGGCGTTTTTTCTACTTTTAAGGGTTTGCTTGTAAATATTCCTACAGTCTCTGATTAGACCAGTGTCCTTCACTAGGGCATGTAAGGCTTGCTTTAAATTCGAATATGCCTTTGTACATGCTGAGTCAAACCATCCCTTCTGCACCTTGTTTCCGCCTTTAGTTTCGACCCATAATAGCTTCCTAATTTGCACAACAATCATCAGGAAGTTCTTGATTATATCAGGGTCGGCGGTATTTTCATCTGTACATGCATAAAATTGGGGCAACGTGCTTTCTATTAGTCTTTGCAGAAAGTCTTCTGGGGCAATTTTAGTCCAACTTTAGGGAGTAGCCATTTTTTCGGACCATGGAGACATTGTCAACTAGTGCTTTAGACTTGACCTTACCACAAGGTTCCTTAAGTCTCCCTCTTAGAGTTAAGCTAAGAGGAAAGTGGTCACTAAGTAAAAAGTCAAGGATAGCAAAATCCTGTATCATACCCCCATGTCTAACGGTCATATTAATGTAATCAATTATTGTGTTTGCCCCTCTTCCATTGAAAGTAGGAAGAAAAGGGGCCTCAGGACTAACCAGTCCATTTGCAAAACCCATATCATTCCCAAATATGACTTCATTTAAATGATCCCCACACTTGGAATGTTCAAAGTGACTAAAACTAGTATCATTATCAAGTTTTACTCCGCATGTCCCTCTCTCTCCTTTCATACATATGGAACAATTAAAGTCTCCAGCCCATATGACACAGACCTCCTTAGATCTCCCTTCCATCACAGATTTAATATTACTTCCTAGTGTTTTAAAAACATTATCCACGTCCTCTCCTTGGACATTGTTATAAAAATTTACCAAAACTAAAACAGTCACTTTGTCAACTGTAATCTTGATAATGTGATAGTACATGTTTTTGAAAACTACTTCTATTTTTGTACATACTAACATGTTGGAAACATAGGTGCACAAACCTCCTTTAGGCCTGCCATGAGGTGAACTAATTGCTGGGGAAAAATAAGTTCTATAACCATTGATGTGAACTGGTTCCATTGTCCACGTCTCTTGGAGACTAACGACATCATAGTTATTCAACAATTTAACTCAGTTTTCATTTTCCAATTTAGATCTTAACCCTGCAATATTCCAGCTCATGAATGACCATATGCCCTCATTTGTTTGGCTGACCGTGATATCTTCTTTACTACTAAGCTCCAAAATATCCCCTTGGAGTATCTCATTGTGTGGACCATCACGACACACAAGCTAGAACAGCCAGCATTGTCACTTTTTGCCAAAACTCCCCCCGCCATATTTGTAGAAAGAATTTTGGCTAACAAAAGTCTCCAGACCTGAATCCAGATTTGATGGCCAGTTTGTGGTTGGGCTGCTGGGGGCTGTGACTGCTGTTTCTGTGCCATCTGCCAAACTCTAAATAAAACTCAAACGCTGGCCTCTCTTTAACTGCATAGTCCATTTGTTTTATGTTTCTTTTAAATAGGATTTCAACTGACTTCGTTTCCACGTCTGAACTGTCTCTAAGGTTTACAATCCCATGACTTTAAGCTGTGAAAACATTTAGCGAACATGGTAGTTACATGATGTAGAAGACATGATGCCTTCTTTTACATGTAGGAAAGAAGAAGCACTAGCAAGCACAAACATGCATTTCTGTGTTGTTTTCCAGATCAAACCAGCCAGCACCTAATATTGTCCGAGTTTTAAATGACATACTACCAACTAAACCTTCAACAATGATATTGACTTTGAAAAATAAAAGGAATATGAAACCCTGAAAAGGCTTGCATTGAGTTTACTCTAGGAATATGGCACCAGTTTGCATGGTTGAATTATCAGCTGTCTACCTAGTGCTGTAATTTAGAGGTGCCTTGGGTACTTTTTCTTTTTTATAAAAGACAAATAAAAACCGAGAAGTATCAAAGAACAGCAGTGATGATCCTTTGTAGCCCTAGTTTGAGGTAGATTACATTAGAATAGTATCAGCCTCATAGGATGGCAGGTCCTGATAACTACCCATATGTCATTCTACTGACCTGCACATGATGGGGGACATTTATAATTTCCTCTCTGTGTTTAGACGTAGTTTCCGTACTGACATTTAATTCTTGGTTGGGGTCTGTAATCGTCCGTATCTACAAAAGTGGTAATTTGCTGCCTTGTCAATTTACTACATCATCTCTCTGTAGGACTTTGGTTAGATTTACACAACACTGATTTTCCAATATTTAGGAGGACAGCCTAAACAACAAGAAACCAGTCCTCAATCATAGGCAGGCTTTGTAGCAGGACTGTCACTAATGATTAGATGTATGCACCAAGTGAGCAAAGATCTTTACTACCTTTATTGCCATGTGTGCTGATTTTGACAGTGTAGAAAAATAACCCTGTACAGTAGTCTACAGAAACTCTACATTGATTCTGGTTTAACCACTGGTTCCTAGACACTTCAAATGGAAATAGTGAGACAGGTGTGGCTGGATAGGGATGATATATGTATATGATAGATCTGTATCAATTAAAGCGCTCAAACTTATGTCCTCCTGTTCATGCTTTCACTTGCTAATACGCCTGATTTACTGGCACATAATTTGCCCTTTCTGATGTAAGCAGATTTCCATGCAACCAAACAAGACAAAGCTTCCGTGGTAGTTTACTGAAATGTGAAGCTGGCCGCTGGAGGTTAGTCCTTGGGAGAGGAAAGTCTACCCCAAATATGTCAAGTAGTTTAGTGCTCATTTCACTTGCAGGTGTCATTGAAAGAAATAGGGTATATTTCAAATTAAAGCTTTTCTACTTTGGGGTTTATCAATGCCCTCTAGGGAGTTGTAGGGACTCATTTGTTCCCCATATTGCCAGTTATTTTGCCCATTTGATGTTTAAGTGTGACTGTATAGGCTGTTGGGTCAGAGCAGCATGGGCTAAGGATAGGTTGGGGAAATATTGACAGATAGTCCCTTGACATTTGTCTGTCATTTGTCCCAATGAGAAGCCAGGAAACCACGTCCCTGGCTCAGGAAAGGAGCCATGTCTAATTTCAGCTCCAGTGCTAGACATGTATGAATACAAAATTGTGGATAGTTCCATATATTGTGGTAACATGCTTCGCCACACATGAGATAATAGCACCTGCCTGTGTGTCTGTGCGATGAAACACAATGTTATTCTTTCTCATGGGCTTTCATGCACCTTTGCAAGGTGCACTGGCTGTTGCAGAAGCTGGGCACTAGTAGAACCAAGTGAATTGCACTAGTAAGGCTGGAGCTGACTAGATGTTTTAGTGGTTACCTCTCAGTGGGCTTGAATCGGAATACGTTTTTGAAAGGTTTACTCGTAGTTTTTCTGGGGAATTCCTAGAATTGTGGAAGTCATTCTACTTATTTGGAAGTTCAACGACTTCCATGCATCACGTTTTGGGCGAAAAAGACTTTTATTGAACATAAGTAAGTAAATATATATCATGCAAGGCACAACCCTCCTGCCCTATGCAAGGAGCCAGTGGGATGTTCGAGAGTTTCCATTCAAGGGAGCCCAGAGAGAGGTTTAGAAGCCATCCATCCCATCAAGTTGCATTCAGAGAGTGTGAGCATATGGTCGGTTTTTCTGCTGTCAACAGCAATTTCTGCTTCATCTACATCTATAAAACCCAGGGCCTCCACAGCAACGAAGGGAATATCCGGAGAAGGACTTTGTGATGTGACAAATGGGGTTAGAGTTTAAGAATGCATATTTCACCACAAGGCCAACTAACAGCAAAGAGGGGATAGGACATACAGTATCACTCCAGCCCACTGCCAAGTAGATCTTCATCAGATTCTGCTGGCTTTAGATGGACAGCTGTATTTATTGCCTGATGCAAGAAAGTATCTTCTGCCATTATCCTTTATAGTTATCACTGGCTACATAAAACTTTGTTTAGGGTTTCTGTTAATAGACTCAAAATCTGAGGTATGCTTAGTAACATAAACCCGCTCTTCAGGTCTGTGTGGATGTTAACATATATCTGCCAAGCAGAATTGGACACTGTCACATTGATTTTGAAACCTTACTAACCGTCTGTTCAGATAGCCCCAGGCAGATCTATGGAGGCTCAGAAAGTAAAATCCTTCAGTGTTACAGATCGAACAAAAGGCAGACCACGGCTTTACTTGTGTGTGAGTTGTCTCAGTGGTTTTATTGGTGAATTCTTGCCATGGGGACAGCCAAAGTAAGCCTGCTGTGTTACCTACTTATGTGGTCTCTCAATGATGTCATAATTTATTCCTGGTGCAGGGAGCTATGATGGGCAGGAGGACGCACTACAAAGCGCCTTGCTTCGAAGGAAAGATCTCCTACAGAGACTGCGAGTAAGTAATGTTATGCATGCCAAGAGGATTTTAGAGTCGAAGACATTGGTGGGCAGATGTATCAAATGATATTTTTGTCGCAAACGCTGCGATTCGCAAAATAGCAGCGTTTGCGACAAAACAATCAGAAAATGCGATGTATTATTGAAATGGCATCGCAAAATTAAGAAATCGCAAAATTTGCGATTCCTTAACTTTGCGTCAGCATTTAAAGAATTGCAAATTCCTTACATGCTATGTATGCAGCACTCAAGTTGTGCGATTCCTAATTAAGAAATCGCAAATTACCACTAACTTGAGGTTGGTGGTAATTTGTGATTTCTATCACAAATGCACTTTTTGCCATTTGTTAAGGTGCCATGTGGCGCACATACATGCCCTTAGGGCATGTATGTGCGCCATATGCGCACACACGTTAATTTCAGGGGTGCATCAGGGTGTCCTTATGACACCCTTGCACCCTTGAAATTATTCTCAATTCGCCATTCTCAAATTGCGAATCGCAAATTGAGAATAACTTCACATTCATTCCTATGGGCCTTCTGGCACATAGAAATGAATGGGAAATTATTCCGTAATTGCGATTAGCAATTAAGGAATTTTAAGAAATCGCTAAAAAATTGTAATTTTTTTAATATATATATCATTTTGCAATTCTCAAATAGTGATTCTCAAAAAATCGCTATTTGAGAATCGCAAATAGGTATTTTGATACATCTGCCCCTGTGTTTCTTACGTGGAAGTAGCAAATATTGTTCTTATTATTAATGTGCAAGAGAGTGCTTTGATTCTTGAACCTCACGCTCAAGAGAGTTTAATCCATTTTGGAAAGATTTCTCCTTCCTGTCATGCTTTGTCTCTCGTTCTCTTGAGTTTAGTCTCAGACATTAGTTTTCCCAAATCCATCAGTGTTTCCTCTCCCACACCGAGCAGGGATAACACTCTCACACTCAGAAGAATTACTGTTCTTACTGGTCAGAGAATCTTCCCTCTTATACTTAGAGGAGTCTGTCTCACTCATCTGGGCACTCCCTTTGTTAGAAGTTGGCCTGGTATGTGCTGTCCACTAGTTAAAGTGGGCACCCTGTACCAGTCCAAACAACCCTTATGGTGATTAGGTTAAAGATAACCTTAATGAAAGCTATCCTAGTGGTAGCTATGGAGAGCAGCCTTCAGGCTAAGTCTTGAAGGAATGTAAAGCAGCTTGTTTTACCAGTTCAGAACCTCCTGAATAACCAAATGAAAGGAGAACCACACAAGTGTTATATAAAATATATATATTTATTACTAAACACTCTCTACTAACCTCTATACGAGATTAGAGCACAAGGCACACAATACTTAATCAATAGAACAACAGAATAGCACAATACACAGCGGGCTCCAGGGGGCGACAGAACCATATACTAAATAAATTATATACCAACAACCACTTCACTAGACACAGTGTCTATAGCACGTAGAATCGATGGAAACCCAAGGAACCACCCAAAGGAGTGACACAGGGAGCCCACGGAGGAGGGTGCAGTGTGAGAACACAGACGCGTATTCCATACAACTCAATGGGAAAGTCGTGGTTGGAAAATTACAGTTTTAGGACAGTTTGGAGGGGACTTAAAGCAAACCCTTTGGAACATAGAAGGTTCTAAGGCCAGCACCTTTGTGAGTACAGAGGTACCCGTGTTACCTATCCCAGGAGAGCCGGGTGCATAGGGGTCAAGTGGTGTCGGAAACCCTCATCGTTTTCAATGGCGTGATGCAAAGAAGTGCTGCTGCTGTCCGGTGGAATCCACACCTGGATCCGAGGTGAGAAGAACCTGAAAGCAGAGAGGACAGAGTCTGGGTCACTTCAGGGTGACCAGGGGCTCGGTAGACGAATGCCCACCTATCTCAGGTGCTTCAGGTGTGAAGATTGGATGCTTGACTCTGCAGCCACAGGGGTCACGGAGACGTCGATGATGACCAAAGTCCACAGGTGAACTGAGACACAAAGGATGTCGAGTGCTGAGGGGTCAGTGCCCAGATTGAACACCAACAAGCCTTGGCAAATGCAACCCATACAGGCAGAGAAAACAAGTTATGGTGAGGACCAGCAAGGTTCTGGGGACTCTCCAAGCTATGGGGAGTCAGGGCACATCTGGAGCAATCAGGGAAGCCCGAGGGAAATCAAAGTGACCTTCACAGGGACCCACAGGCCTACGGACCAGGGATCGCAAAGGGACCTCAGGCCGAATCACGAAGTACAGGCCCACGGAGCACTCGTGGAGTGGAGGCCGGAAATCTTCAGTGGAAATACTGCTTGGGATTAGGACTACACATAGCCCAAAGCACAGTCTCAGGGATTGGTAAAAAGCATATGCCGCTGCAAAAGTACACTGTGCACAGGGGTTTGGGTTGCACGGTCCCCACGAGTGATATTGGTCTCAGAATTACTCAGAGGCACTTGGGAGCCCACCTCCTGTGTTGCAGAAATCTATAGAGTCCTCAGGAGCTTGAGAGATGCAAACCGGTCAGATGCGTTAAGGTGCCTGCTGCTGCAGGGGAGTAACTCCTTTACTCCCAGGGAGATTCTTCTGTCCTCCAACGAAGTGCAGACCGTTGAAGTACTTGGTTTCTGCTTGCAGAGTTTAGTCAGGGTTCATACTTTATACCTAAGGAAGGAGTTGGACAAACTCTGGGGACCCACCTATGGGAGGGTCAGGACAGAGGGGTGGCTACACCCATGTCCTTTGTCCAGTTTCATGCCAGAGCAGGAGCAAATGGCTCCTGCAACAGGTTTGAGGTGGACGATGCCCAGGGATAACAAATGTGCCCCCTGTGCAGACTTTCAGGCACTCTGAGTGCACCCACCCAGCCCCAATACACTAAATCCTGTCTGGGAGGTGTTAACACCTCCCTGAATAGGAAGCCTATTGTCAAGCATTCCCCTGCTCGAGCTTGGCTCAGCAGCAGGAGGGCAGACTCGTGTCTGTGGCTGGCAGCATCCATTTTGCGATGCCCAGGTCGAGAAAGCTGGTACCGGGCATACCAGTGTTTCACATAAGTCCCTCTAGTAGGGTAACTGGCTGGGAGGCATGATTCCAAGGTGTTTGACACCAAACACGACATGTTTCTAAGCAGCTGTTTTAGAGTTAGCATTTACAGCGTGGTTATAATGCACTTAAGTATATATGGTTTGGCTGCATCACAGACAACCCAGGAGAATAGATTCCGAAGGCTACAGAGGGGCTCTGCTCATGCAGGGGCACCCTCTCACACAAAACCTAGCACCCTGCCTTCAGGATTGTTAAGGCCTGCCAAAGGGGTGACTGATAAGTTTATATGTGCAGTGATTCAAAATAGATATATGTAACCTATATCTAAGTATGGGGTGCATGCACCCCCTTACACAGGCTGCAGTAGAAGACCTGTGGTGCCATTTCAAAAGGTCTCTCAGGGGTGGCATAATACATGCTGTAGCCCCTGGGAGGCCTCTGGGATACCTCGGCCCGGGGTACATGGTGTACCATATACTAGGGACTGATAAGGGTACCTCAGTATCCAATCTGGAGTGTACCTAAAGTATACACAATCAATTTAGAGGAGAAAGCAGCTAGACTGGGGTCCTGAATAGCAGGATCTCAGTCAGTCTATGTCGAAAACAGTGAAACATCAGCAAAAAGTGGTGGTAACTATAAGAAGCATATCCTACTCTCCCACACTCTTTAACACCAGAGAGATTCCTAGAGTTGCCTGTCTCACACTAAAGACCGTTCTGTCACACATGTGGATAGTTTACACAAAGAAGTGTTTTCCATGTCACTCTTGAGAGGTATAATATTTAAAATTGCTCATGTCACACTTATGCAACATTGTAAGTCAAATAATAATGAAAAAGTCTGAGCATATGCAAGAGGAAATGGTCTAATTTTTATTCTTCTGTAGGAACAACATATGCTGGAAGAGCTCTCCAGGCCACACACTTGGGAGGGAACCCGGAGGAAAAACTATCGTATGGATCCCGTTGTGCAGGCTCCCCCAATCCAAGTCTATCATCCGCCACCACCACCACCTCCTGCAGAGCCACCCAGAATCATACAGCAGCAAGTGAGTCAATGCTTGGAGAATACCTATGAGGGACAGGAACATCTTTGTGTATGAGATGTGCGTGTGTGCTAGTGAGTATGAACGGGTTTAGTACTCCATGTTAAGGAAGACTTATTGTGCGGGCATACAAAAACTAAATGTGTATATGGATTACCTTTATGTTGACCAAATGTGTGTGTCATGGCCTGTGGCCCTGGTCTGTCAGTGACTGACGTTATGTGAACCTGACTAAACTTCTCTTTGAATCGACGATGAAGAGCTGATGGTTTATTGCTGCAATTAGTGTGGAACCAGGGAGAGTGATATTGCCCACATCTTGTATTTAGTCCTCTTGTGTCTTGTAGTGGCCACCACAGCAGCCAGCCACCATTATCCAACAGCTCCCTCCACAACAGCCACTCATCACGCAGATTCCTGCTCCACAAGCATTTCCGCAACAGCGCTCTGGGAGCATCAAAGAAGGTCAGTGCTCTGAAGTGGTATTTTTTCCTTAGTACTGCTAGTACTCCAACCCTGTGCCCTAAAAACAACAAGGAAGCCCCAGCGGCCCAGGGCATGTATCACCCATGATATTGCGTATACTTTGCAGTGATGGTTTTGTATGTTGACGATTCTCAATAAAAACGATTTAAACCTAAACAACAAGGAAGGCGAGACCTTCAATTGGCCTGTTGGTGCTCCCATATGTCACCATCCTAGAAGCATGTGTCCTACCATGCTCCAGGAGCATGAGGAACGTGAGTGCTGTAGCTGGCCATCTCACTTTTACACATTCCCACTGCTCTGGAGGCATTTCTGTTTTTTTAACTTTCATTTTAATTTTCCCCAAAAAAAACAGCATAGACAGTGGCATTATACAAACATAGTGTTCCGACGGTGGCAGAGAAAGTTGACACACGGTCAGCAATTTCAACCTAAGATCCAATAATTACTGCTCTATGTTTTTACTCCTAGCATTTAAATACCCCCATCTAGCACAGTGCCCAATGAGGGGAAGCTACCAGGTCCACCCCCTTTCATATTGATTATATTCTCAGTAATCCCAGACATCCCATTTCTATTCATCCATCAAATTGCTTCCCTCCCTCTTTGGAATGTTCTCGCATTTCTATGTCAACATCTTTCCTCTGTACCCCTTCCATCAGTAAGTTGCTGCAAAGTAAGACCACAGCTGACCCTAATTGTTTGTCCCTTGGTTGTGATTTAAGGGGGAGTAGCATTGCATGCCTCTATCCTATTATTATAGCACACCATATATTTATGCAAGTCTACAGTGATGAGTAGAGGGCCTCTTCCACAGCAGCTGACAATCCTTCTCTTGGCAGTAGCTACACCATGGCAATAGAAGCAGGCAATTCTTTAACAAATCACAGAAGTGACATCACCGGCGTTTGCTCGTCTCTTGCATTAGCCATGCTGACATGGCATTACAAATCTGCTACCAATATTCTTGAGTCCCCTGGTATATCCTTGCCAAATGTAGGAAATATGCATTTTACTTTTTTTATTTTTATTTTTAAATCCTTTTCTTGAATTTTGAAAAAAACATACAAATCTGCATTGTCTTGGCGACATGTGGCACACTCTATGCCCAGATCCAGGCCAGACAGTGTTGATTTGCCCATTATACAGTCTATGCAGGTATTTATAGTGTATCAAGCAATGTCTATTGTTCAGTGGTACATATGTTTGGTTTGTAAGCAACAATATTGCCAGCTCTATCTCCGGGTCATCGTCCCTATTGTCACCTACCGAGACATCCTTTATCTATCCAATATCATGGTACTGTATAAGTGAGATATGATGTGTCTTGGTGTTGCTAACATCATAATGAGCTCTAGAACACTGAATGTATTGGTTGCTGTGGAAAGAAAAATGTTTTCCTCAAAAACTAGCCATACATCTATAATAAAAAACGGTCTAGTGTTTTGGTGTCACAAGAGCGATTTGAACTGGTGAAGTGTCAAAAACATGCCACCTAGGTATAAACAACAGGAAACCCATGGGGGGCGGGGTAATTGGATCAAGTTGTCTAGTCAGGGGACCCTTTAACACCACCAATCATCACTTCCCTTAACGTGGGCAACAAAATGTCCCTTTCCCCTGCCTTCCCTTTCCATAGCCAGTAGATGAGACATCCGCAAGACACTGTAGGGCATATTTACTAGAAAATGTTGGAGCATGGAGCTGCGACAAATCTGGCAGCACCGTGCTCCGACATTTTCAAAGCGCAGTGCTGAACTGTATTTACTACAATAACGGCGCAGCCCTATGTTATCCTTAGCACTGGCGCTAAAATTAGCTGCCTAGTTCAAAAACCAGGCACTCTTGCACCATAGTGCAAGGGTGCCTGCATTGCAGGGAGTGATTGTTTAAGTGCAGGAAAGTGTCCCTTTCTGCACATAAACAATCCATAATGGCTATTTGTTACTTATATGTGTGCTGCATTCTGCAGCACACATAGAAGTAGCAAATCGTCATTATGTAATGATTGTTTATGTGCAGAAAGGGAAACCTTCCAGCACATGAACAATAATTAATGTTTTTTTTGCTGTTTCTATGTGTGCTGCAGAAAGCAGCAAATATAGAACAAGCAAAAATGAGGAGAAATAAAAGTATTTCTCCTTGTGCGCCCTTCTAACGCCTGCTCTTGCATGGCGTTATTTTTTTGCGCTGCCACAGATTTACACCTCCTTGTAAATCGGGGACAGCATCAAAAAGCAACGGGTGTTGCAGTGGAACGCCCACAGCAACACCCAATGCACGGCCCTTTGCCGCAGAGGACTGTGGCGGAAAGGGGCATATTTATTAAGTGGCAGTAAGCGGTGCTAAGTGGCTTAGCGCCACCTTGTAAATATTTAAAATGGCGTTACGCCACCAAAGTGACACTCCAGTGGCGATGGGGGCTTCTAAATATGCCCTGTATTCTTTGTAAATTCCCCTCACCCTTGGAGACTTGCACCCTGCCATGGATTTCATTGCCTTCCTTACCTTAGCCTTGGTGATGGACCGCATTAACAGGTTCCACTCGTGGTCCTCAGGCTATGTATTGTGGCTTTCACTAGGTTATCAATTGCATCCTCATTTGTCTGCACCTGAGGTGTGTAGAGTTTCATATAATAGCCAGTGAAAGTAACTGTGATGGTCGAAGTGCAGCTACATACGTCCCCGTTTTCTCCTTCTATTTCTAGGACCTCCTGAGAGGCCAGGTCAGACATATCACACTAGCTTGTGTTCCGTGGTGTCTCACTCCCCCCATACTGCCAAGGCGTCACATATTTACTTAGTTATGCATTTATTATCCGCATATAATAATGATATTACCAACAGAGCACAACTTAAGCTATCCTCAATCTTCAATATATAATGTGACGTGCTTGGAAGTGTCATTGCTAGCCAGGCTCTGTGTCATCTATCTATAACCTACCCATAGGTATATAGGTTATTTCACTGATTCAATTATGCATGTTTTAAAATCCTCAATTAGGCTGAATGGCATTATGATAGTAAGGATGCAGTAACTAATCTAGCATCGCTCTAAGAATATTTCATTTCAGGGATGTTGCAGTTTTACTCTATCAGGCAGACCTATCCTTCAAAGGTGGAGGTCTCATCTCCCCGTCTCTTTATACAGTTTTCAGTCCCTGAATTCGACATCTGCATATCCTATGCAGCATTCCCAGGGTCATCCCTGCAGTTTTTTTAGCATTCTTGCCCTCATGGGTGATCCTCCACCTGGCCAGGAATTACATGGCTTAGTATATCTGTGTTTGTTCGAATTTTTCTCGACATCAGTAAATGATCATCTGGCTTTCTCCACAGTGAATGTGAAGTCACGGTATATAAATATAGACTCACCTTCAGATTGCAAGACTGTTTTCATGTAGACCAATCTAAGTATTGCAGCGTCGTCTCAACAGTTCAGTGGACTGTCAATTATTGGTCTTTGGTCAGCCCCTGGCCTCAGCCTAGGAGCCAACCAGCAATGCACCCTCTCCACTATAATAAGAAGCACAGCTGCTCCCTGTCAAGCGTCTCAGTAACCATCCTCTCTACAAACTGCTCCATCTTCCCCATGTTTGCAGATTCCAGGATACTAAATATGCGTATATTGTTCCTGCGGGCTGAGCATCCAAGTCTTTATTTTTCGTACAAATTAGTTCCAGCACTTTCATCATTTAGATGAGCCTTTCATTAATAGCAACTGTCTGACATCATTCTTTCTTATATATTTTTAATGGCTTGCCTTCTTAGCCAATCCTCCTCCCTATGATCTATATGTACATAAAAGCATGTCAATCTTTTCATCAATGGGACATAAGTGTATCTGCATATCCAAAAGTAAGGCTTTCCCAGCCGCTTTGTTAATTGCTCCCACCCTCCTCACCCATTGAAAGTTCTTGATCTCAATAAGCATATATGTAAATATGTTTATGTATTGTTGCTGTCAGGTGTCCCTATTACAGTGTTACAACAATGGAGGAGTAGCCCCTCAGCAAAGAAGGCAGAGAAAATTCTCTGTTTCTAGGGCTTAGCGCTCGAGTCAGCACATTATGCCCCAACCCGTTGTCGGACAATGCATATCCTTATAGAAGACCCCTCACTCACCAACCTAGTTGGTGACATGCTTCATCATCGGAGTCCCACCCCATAGGCCGAGTGCCCACAGGGTGTGCTGCGACACCTGACTACAGTGGAGCTGGTTAGTTTTTCTTTTATATGTGCATAACTATAAAAATGACAAGTGTGTTAAAAAGGGCCAAAACTACTCACTTCAAGTATTTATTCTTGAGTGCTTGAACCCCTGTAAAAACAGTGTGGCACCCGTGCCTAGTTAGGTAGGCTTTGGTGTCTCAAGAAGTTTGGTGTGTTAAAAATAGCGAAGTGTGCTATGTGAGATTTAACAAGAAAAAATATTACTAATAAGGTCTACATGTTTCAACCATTGATTTGATTCTTTGGTTTTTGTCAGGACCGTGGTGATTGAACTGGGTGGTCCGCACACGCTAAGGTGCGCCCTGCCCTCGTTCAATTAGGAGACTGCAAAATTGCGATCTCATGTAAAAGGGTGTGTTTTTCCTTATTCGGGAGAAAAACCTGTAAGACAAACGGGGGGACAAGGTTGGGATCACGTACCAGGGTAGACAAAACAATGAAGTACACTTAACATATATTCTGCTGGTCGTAGTCACAACCAAAGGATCGATAGATGGAATCATGCTAACGTCATGTTAAAATGGTAGGGTCCATCTACTGCGATCAGAATAAGAGTGCTCCAGTGCTAGTTACCGGAACGTGCTTGAATTAAAAACCAGCGCCCAGATGAGGTGTCGGTCTGGCTTGGCAACTGGGTATCTAGTGAGAAGGGGCCGATGTGAGGGAGAGTGATCTCTATCGTGCTACGTTGTAGAGCGTTGTGATATCGTTATCAGAGACAACCCGGGTGGGTGGCTACCTATACACAGCGTAGGTGGGTTTTTACGTGTAGTGCTAACGTCGCTATAGTGAATCACAACGGCGACAAAGTAAAGCTTACACTTGAGGCGATAACTACCGCTTCATGGGCATCTGCATTTCCAAGACGGCATTTCCCTATTACAGTCCCACTGAAAGCCCATGTCATCTCTTGGTGTGTTTGCTGGTGAACAAGGCGCAACATATCACCAAACACAGAATCCACAGCGTAACACACAAGGGACTGAGAGAGAATATCTGTAGCGGAGCCCACTCTTAGAGGCTTCATCTGTTTTAAGGGATGGTCCCACTCTGTCTGGATAGTTTCATTGGCAGTAGACCAGCTGGAAGACAGAAGGCATACAGTAAGTATATTATATCACCTAGATGGCAAGAACAATTAACAGTGGAAACAAGCCTTACCGGTTTCAGCAGAGAACACTGCTATGATGCTATGATCAGCCGGGAACTGACCTGGAATTCGATCCAGGCACCTGGACGCTGCTTAACACACAAAGGTACGTTAAATGGGACAAGGATAGCACAACCAATAATGAAGGCAGGGTTGAGACTAGGGGAATGGTAAAGGAAAAAACAGCAAACACTGAAGGGACGCCAAAATGGGGCGAACTAAAGTCAGAATCTGAAAGCCAATGAACCGCACAACACCTTGCCAAGCACAGGACTGGAATGAGTAAATAGGGCTCTACCTTCCATTACCTGGAAATAACTCCAACCCAGGAAGTATGCACATGAAAATAACTAACAGTGATATAATGCATTTTCTCGCGCTCTATCGACCAGTTCTCCAGCACCTCCAGCCAGTGGCGGCTCCTCCTTACGGCCCCACTTCTGCTGTGGAACAGTAAAAAAAAGGAAAAATACAATGATAATAACGCAATGTTATAATTGTATTCTTCTCTGCTGCGACAGCAGGAGGGCGTGGCTGCTCTGCTGACAGAGCAGGGGAAAAGCGGCGGGCACACTAAAGTGCGCATGATGCTTTTATTGGCTGTCTCGGGCCGGCCAAACAGTCATGTTCACTTTAGCATGTTCTCCATGCAGACTACATTATAGCCTGCATGGTGAACATGCCCAGGCCCTAAGTCCCCATCTGAGCTCTAAACCACGGTGCTCAGACCAATCACAGCGCAGCATTGTGATTGGCTCAGGGGAGCCTGTTTGCTTCCTTTTTGGCTGAGGAAAGACAACGTGGGACAGAGCAGAGAGGAGGTTAGTGATTTTTTCTTTTTTTTTGCAGTAATACGTCTTTACCCCTTTACCCCTCTCACCCCGCTCACCACACCAGATCCGTGCTGGCCGCCACTGCCTCCAGATCCCGGGATCTGTTGTTTTACCTCAGTCCTAAAACGTACCAGTGTCAATGTCCACAATGTCTCCTCAATGCATCCCCCTCCTATGTCTCATAAGGAGCCAGTGTCTGCTGCAAAGCCACTCTTATGTTGTTTCCCAGTGTCCGCCGCTATGATCTCATCCCTCTGTTCTATGGTGTCTTTTCCACTAGCTGTGAGGTGTGTGCTAGTTTCAGGTGGAGGGGTGCAACACTCAATCCTCCTGCGGCTCACAAAATACGAATGTCTATTACAGAATCACTTATGTATTGCTAGTCAATGTCTGATTTTGTTGGAATATGTTTTATTGGTTTTCAGGCATGCATAGTCAGTACATAATTATGTGGTGAGCAAAAGAATACAACACATATATCCGGCATGGTGACATAGCGACAGTACGATACAATGGCAATACATAACAGGATAATCAACAGGTATCACAAATCTCCCATTAGAAGAGGTGGAACACTGTGTATCGTTGCGGGTCGATGCTAGTGTGATGTTGCTTTGTACCGATAGTAATGTAGTGTGGGGTTTGAAGATGAGATTTGGCGTGGGCCGGCATGTTCCAATGGTTACACGCCTTTCCCTTGCTTGTCAATGTCTGATGCTATAGTCCCTCACCTCTGGTAGTTGCATCTTTTCTACCACCTGTATAGCGTGTGTACAGCACCTCCTCTTCCATCCTAGCTCTGTTGATGTTGTCAATTCCTCCTCCCCCCCCCTCGTCGACCTATGGTTTCCTTTTCTGAGCTCTGCTGCCCTCCCTGTCTACAGGTGCTGGCCTAGTGCCTGTCTCCCCCGTTATTCTTAGTTCCCATGGGTGGTGTCAAGGCTTATTTATTTATTTATTTATAAAGTGGTCTTTGTGAATCATAACAATTTTAGCAGCTGGCCTATTCTTTTTATCTCCACAGTTGCCTCTGCAGGGCAAACGCTGCGTTCAGCACCTAGGGCCCATCCAACATGGTGCACCCAAGGCCCATCCAACATGGCGTAGGCCGCTTGCCTTCCCCACGGTCCACTCTGATACCTCCTCTGCCTCAGTCGTCCTTGCAATATATATGATAGTGCTTCATCTCACAACTTTTCAGATCCTGCCTCTGACAGGGCCATAGTACAGCAGGTTTTGTAGGATGATTATGTATTTCTTGTCAAGGCTTTGTTGTCTTTCGGTGGAGCAGCCATTTTTTTCGTAGACTCTCTGGTGCCCCCTCTGGAGGCATTTCTGCCTTATGACTCCGGGTGCATCAAGTATGCCGAGTGCTTAATTAGGCCCTTTGGACTCAAGTGGCACTTTGCAGTGTAAGCATCAAGTTGGTTAATGCGCAGATACCAATGGAGCCTTTATTGGCTCTGGCCTACTATAAGCAGGAGGACAATGGCTCCCGATAGAGTCACGAAGAAGTGTGGCTCAAGGTTTGACTCTCTCACGCCTTGACTATGGTGACTCACTTTACCTGGACACTCCAGTGTTGGTCATTAACGAACTCCAAGTCATTCAGGACGCTGCCACTTGCATATTGTTAGGCATTTGTAAAACAGGGTCAGCCCTTGCAGGGCTGGAAAGTCTCCATTGTCTACCCATAAGCTGCAGAGTACAATTCAAGAAGTTATGCATCACACATCAGGCAAAACATAAAGTGGGCCCACACGTTCTCCATCAGCTGGTCACCTCCCACCGGACCAACAGGGCTCTCTTGAGTTTTTTGCTGTTCCCAGAGTTAAGAGAGCTAGAAGTGGAGGTCTTTCCTTCACCTTTTTGCCACCCAAACTCAGGAATTCCTTGCCTATCAGCCTGAGAATGGATGACAACGTTATAAGTTTTAGAAGTAAACTAAAAACATATCTGTTCCCCTAATCACCTTTAATTAATTTACCCTCACTCCAGCACTGATAGCGCTGGGAAGGCTTTTGTCAGGTAGCCATGCGCTGTATAAAACAGGTGAATCGGATAGAATAGAATAGACAGGGTGTTTGAGTGGACCAGTTAGAGTCTTTGAGGGAACAACTGTAGGGGAACTGTTTTTACACATTTAAAGTTACCAACCGATTAATAGCTGCCAACTGGCCTCGGATCATGTGTGGAACCTTCTAGCGCTCTTACTTGACCTAAAATCAGTGTGCATGCCGGGATATTTTCTCCAATCACACAGTGTTAAAAACAGAATGATAAGTCCCGGAATGCTGTTAGCTAAAATCCAGAATCAGCTCAAGTTGACAGACATGAAATGGGGCGCCCTGGCTGGCAGCAGTGTACGTTCAACAACTGTGCATAATAAGGCAGGCGTGACTTGGAATGAGAAAAGCAACATTTGTTTGTGGATGTAGCTGGCTGTTGTGGACCAGTGTGCTCAGGTGTCAATAGACTAACCCAGATGTGTTCTTTTGATTGAGTGAAAGTGGGAGCATTCATGTAGAAACACCAATCACACCCACACAATGCTGTTGTAACGTAATTTAATTGATAGAAGCAATAATAATGCATTGAAGAGCATCATTATAAAAATGTGTGATTTTTGTGATTTCCCATAACGCTTGCAGAAATAAAACAAATATAGAGTTATCAACATGAGAGCGAAGTCAACACAGAAGAATTCTCTGATCTCACTTCAAAGCTTTGCCAGAGACCCCATGATGGTTTTCGCAATTAGCGGCAGGACGCGGACAGGTCGGGCCATGCAGCTACATGATCTGTCCCACATGCGAAATCCCATTGATGTCAAGTGTTACAGTTCAGCCTTTTAGAGCTTATGAGTTGCCAATCATTCTCATTGATCCAATGTGTAAGCTCTGGCTCCATACTCCGGTGATGTTTGACTCAGATGATCTGTGTTCATTGATGGCTGTCGCATTGCCCAGTCCATTCTCCTCTTGAGCTGTGGAACCGGTTTAGTGTTCTTCGACCCTTGTCATTGATGTAGGTCTAGGTCATGCCAAGGTGCTATGTCACCCCATGAAATGATCCTGAACTTTGGTGGACTATCTAGGGGAGAGAACGTTAGTGCAATATGTATTGCTTGCTTTCAAAATCCTTGGCAGGGAATTTTCTAACAAAAATCACACATTAAAAATGGTCTCCGGAAAAGAAGCACATTTTCACATTTGCACGCAAATCAAGAAAACCAAGTTAACCCTTGCATAACATTGAGAGTCTTACACAAGCTGAGCCCTTTGTCCTTCACACAGGCACAGCAAAGTTGAAACAAGGTCCATTTAGTTCCTTTTATGGCTACAAATGGAAAGTGTAGGTTTAGTTCTCTTTTAGGGCAACTCCATTTCAAGATGGCCTTCAAACACAGACCCCACTCCACGATATCTATCAAACAGACACCAATCCAAGATAGATACCAATCACAGACCCAAATCCACATTATTTAAGTGTATCTTTGTTCACCCTCCTGTCATGTGATTCATGTTGTTCCCAGATATAAAGGGCGTCTGATCCTTGTGAGCCACTACTCATCGAGCTTACTCCTGCTGCTGGAGCGCTTTCAAATGTCCCATTTCAGCGAGCTGGCGCTTTAGCTCTGCTCCTGTCCTGCCAGATCCAGTTCTGCTCCAGTCTTGGTTGTACCCAGATCCAAAGAGCTTTAGCCTTGCAAGAACTGTCCTGCAATTGACACCCAGGAGGACCTTGGAGATATTTTGTGAATGTTTGCTCTTTTTACCTCTGACACTACTTTATAGACGGTGATTTCACTGCCTCCGTAACCCAGGTTATATTTGGATTTTTGTAAAGCACTGCTATTTCCTTAGTAACTCCAAGAACGAAGTGCTATACTGCTCCCTACCAGCCCTTTACATGTCCACTGTTTACTGCATAGGGGCATTTTGTGAATTTGTGTCGTTAGAGTGCCCAGGAGTATCATCTGTGTCTACCATAAAAATATTCATAAATTCAACAAATATATTTTCATAAACATAACACAGCAGAAGCTAGATGGCAAGTATAGCATCTCACAGATCTCAAATATGTCCTGCCTGATCTTTGACCCTGACCAGCAGGCTCTGGGCACAGACCCTGTGTGCCACACCCCTGCCAGCATAACCATCTAGGCACAGTATTTGTGCTTAATACAGAGAGAAGAAATTTTGTTTTTACATTGCCAGAAGAAAGACATGTAAAAGAGCAATAATTGCAGGTTCAGTGACGCCATCAGTGAAGTAAATGGTAATGTGTCAGGTGACATCATTACTGATGTAATTGATAATGTCATTCGCGATGTTATCTTTGACATATATGAACTCTTGAACAGCCCATGGGGCAGTTATGGTTTTACAGATCGCCATATCTGTTGAATGTCAGCAGTTTACAACTTTGGAACTAAAAGCATGATGGCCCTTAACTTAGGTATGTTGAAGAATATATATTTTTTTTTAAATCAAATAACCATAGTAATGTTTCTTTTAACGAGGTTTACTCGATTATATATGTATTTTGAATTGTGTTGTCACGTACTTTGTTCTCTGGGTCCTACTCAGAGGGTACTTGACACAGGGCATGGCATTTGGTCTTATTTTTGGCACAGTCCCCAGGGTCCTAGGAGCACCGGCTCACAGTATTCAGCTGTGTGTGCAGGGCACTGAGCACAGCTCTCTTAGGTCCTGAAGCCACAGCTTCAGGCTGTCAGCATCAGGCTGTAGGTGCAAGGCATGGCCTACGCCTCATCAGGGGTAGTAAGCGCTATATAAATGCAATTACAATACAATACACCAGATCCCCTGACTAACATGGCTTCTCTCGGCCTTGCGCAAAAGCCAAATAACACAGGTTGCCTCCCGGCACCTTTGGCAACAAGCTGCACTCAGAGCCTGAGTAGCCAACCATTGCCAGGCTGGCAGGGGGTGGCAGGGGCAGGGCAAGTGAAAGAGACACATGTCGGGCCTGGGGGAGAGAGAGTCGGAGGCTAATCTCCAGCGATCTGATGTGAATGGAACACAAGGAGGGGAGAGGGGGCCAGTCATTTTCCCTGTCAGATGTACTCAAGGGGTAACCATACTCTCTTCCAGGGACATAAAGCAAGCGGGGTGTAGGAGAGTAGGTTCTGCTTACTATGGTTACACCACTTTTTGCTGGTGTTTCACTGTTTTTCGACTTTAGTCTGGCTGTGGCCCTGCTAACCAGGACCCCAGCCTATTTGCTTCCTCTCTAAATTGATTGCATGTACATTAGGTACACTCCAGATTGGTTACTGGGTTACCCATGTGAGTCCCTAGTATATGGTACCTTAGGTACTAAGGGCATAGGTACCCCAGAGGCCTACCATGGGCTGAAGCATGTATTAGGCCACCCCTGGTGCATGCATCCCTTACTAAGATGTAGGTTACCTAGATCTACCTTTAATCACTGACACATATAAACCTATAAGTCACTCCTACGGCTGGCCTTAACAATCCTGAAGGTAGAGTGCTTGGTTATGTGTGAGAGGGTGGCCATGCATGAGCAGGACCCCTCTGCAGCTTTTGGAATCTATTCTCTGATGCTGTTCTGTGATGCAGCCAGACCATATACTCTTAAGTGCATTATAACCTCGCGGTTAATGTTAACTTTAGAATGGCTGCATGAAACATGTCGTGTTTGGTGTCAAACACTTTGGAATCCTACACCCTGCCAGTCCTGTCGGCTGGGGTAGAATTCCACCCTTCTAGAGGGAGAAGACATGTACACACTAACCTAATCAGTAATAGTTTAAAAGAGCCCCAGCATCACAAAATGGATGCTGCAGCCATAGACATGATTTTGACCTCCTGCTGCTGGACGAAACTCGGGCAGGGGAGGCCTGGACAATAGATTTCCTGTCACAGGAAGGTGTAACCACCTCCCAGACCCTCCCACGACTCTGGTATTCGGTTCCGTACTCCACCCTAGATACCACTTGTACCGATCCTTTTCACTCATTCCTTAGTTATTTTCACGTAACGCATACCGGGTGAGTTTTCTATTTTTCACCATTCAGTGTTTACTTTTGGAAATTCCGTCGAGCTTCTAACTCTGCTTTTCAAACCTGCACTTTCATTCCTCCTGCGATTCGCTTTAGCTTCTGTTACCACTTTTTGATCTCAGCCTTTCATTCTTTTACCCTCTTTCAAAACAATCGGTTCCTGACTCATCTACCCCTTTTTTCCTTCGCTTCCACAGAACTTAACCCCCTGATGAAGAGCATCCCGCTCGAAAAGCATTGGGGATTTGGACTATTCTTAACCAGTATGACGTCATGAATCATTTTTTGGAATATTTGGAAAACATTGTGTAATATATTCTCAAACTTTATTTCTTCAACATGGACACCTTTTGAATTGTTCGTATAATGCCACAAAGTGATTAAAACTTTGAACATTCACACTACCTTGAATACATTTGCTTTCTTTAGCACACAGGAGTGCTCAGGTTATCCACCTTGCGCCTGCAAGGTCCTTTACGTTTCCTTTCATTTGGTCATTCATGAGAATATAGACTGGTAAAACAAGCTGCTTTACATTCATTCAAGACTGAGCCTGAAGGCTGCTCTCCAAGGCTACCACTCTGGATAGCTTTCTAAATAGGTTGTCTTTAAACCTACCATCAATAAGGGTCGTTTGGACTGGTACAAGGTGCCCATTAGAATAGTTGACAGCATATGCCAGGCCAACTTCTCACACGGTGTACTCGATTATATATGTATTTTTAATTGTGTTGTCACATACTTTGGAACTAAAAGCATGATGGCCCCTTAACTTAGGTATGTTGAAAAATATATGTGTTTTTTTTTTAAATCAAATAACCATAGTAACGTTTCTTTAAACGAGTTTTACTCAATTATATATGTATTTTGAATTGTGTTGTCACATACTTTGTTCTCTGGGTCCTACTCAGAGGGTACTTGACACAGGGGTACTTGTCTGAACCATATCACCCTTTCACAGCCCTCCAATCAGATTTACCTCCTCCTAAGGTGGAAGCTTTTTTCTTTTATTGCTTTGTGTGTTTGTATCTCACTAATGAAGACTGCTCTCTTTATCTCAATGTGATGTGTGCTTTGCTTATACTGATGGGTGGCCTCAGTATTACCGATTGATATGCTCATTGGAAATCATGGACGTTCACTGTATTTTCTTTCGATGTTTTTGTCGGTGACACTAAGCCCTCTTTTCCATACTATTCATTGATTAATATATTTATTCTCTGACTAGTGTGCTGATTCCTGACACTGGTTGTTTTCTCAATCAATAATTGACGTGTTCATTTCTACTGGTGATGTTTGATATCCACGTCTTCCATTGCTGTAGACATTGGGAATGATGGTTTTGGTTTCAGTGTTTCAGCTCAATCAATAAGTTTCTGATGAATTGGGTGTCTTTCTTATTTCTTTTACAGACATGGTAGAGATGATGTTAATGCAGAACGCCCAGATGCACCAGATTATAATGCAGAACATGATGCTGAAAGCTTTACCACCAATGGCTTTCTCGCCGGCTGCTGCTCCGGGATCACCTTCCCCCCAGCACACCCAGCAGGTATGAGATTAGACTGCAGGGGCAGTTATGAGGGTGCTTGAGCAGGATATCATTCAGATTTTCAATCAATATGAAACTGGCCACTGTTTTAGAAAAGGGATTCTGATGGATACATCTTGCTGCAAATTCTTCACCTCATGAATAGTCCCTTCAGGCTTCAGACTGTTCTTGAAAACGTTTTCCCCAGCAAGAACTCTCCAGCTCCACTAGGTGGCATCACATACTGTAACGCCTCTCCTACATGTGATGCCATCGGACCATATTAGGTGCCTCTGTGCGCTCCGACGTCAGCTCCTGTTCTTCCTCACCTAATCAATGATTCCGGAGCTCTCTCTTAGTGTATGACCGATAAATTCCTCAGCTTTCGAGCAGTGGCGGCTGCTATGGCATTTAAGTGGTGAAGCTGTGCAGGGAGGGCCGCGGGGGGGCGGGGGGGCGTGGGTGGGCAGTGAGGGGAACAGCGCGGAGAAAATGAATTACAAAAAATAATGCTTGCTGCAGGGCTTTAAGTGGGATGAAAAAACTGTGGGTCTCTCAGAGGGGCGTGGCCAATGTAATTAAGGACGTGGTTTAAAAAATCATAAGCTAAAAATCTGAGCTTAGCATGGTGTGCTGCCCGACTTGTATTTTGCTATTTCTGTCATTGCAACCATATATAACAAGTTGCATCATACCTACAAGTCGTAGCATAAGATAAATAAGCAGCAACTATGGCTTGTATATATTGAAAAAGCTTCCACTTAAAGCCCTGGTGACACCACGACAATGATGCTGCTCCTGTGTTTCTGAAAGAGAAGGGAAATCCAGAGAGAAAATGAATGATTTCCCTTCCCCTACAACGCTCACCTGGCATGACGTCCTGCCGTAACTTCTCCACTAGTGAGAAGTGAGCAGGGTGAGCGGGTGCACATCGACGTGCCTGCTGGCACTGCAGTACGGAAAAAAACCAGAACGCTTGTGCCAGGGCACAAAACAGAGCCCGAAAGAGACCCGTCTCGAGGCCCCCTGAAAAAAACTGCCTGTGCTCAGACCCGGTGAGACCTGGCCCACTTAAAGACCTCCTTATCTGCCTTCTCCAGCATTGGTGCTCTTCTGGCCTCTGCTCCTCAACCTCAACTCCCGGCATGCCACAGGATCCCCTATGGCAATCCAGATGCTGCTCTCTTGCTGGTACTACCCAGCATGAGAGCAGTGCCATGATTGGTGTGATGCCCTAGTTTGGCACTCAATAAGGGTCTAGGAGTATGACCCTTCGCTAGTTCTCCACCGGGCTGTAAGTCACAGCTCGTTGAAGAGATCGTAGTGCTCATGAGTGTTTGGCTGGCCTTTCACAGCCAGCCAAACTATCATGCGCACTTGAATCAAGCAGTGCCACCACTCCTCCTCCTTCCTGCAGCTGTGTCTACGTGCTGGAATGGACAGCCCTGTCCTTGGCTCAGCTGCATGAAGTAAAGGAGGAAAAATAAAATAATGACCTTTGTTATTATCATTTTATTTTTCATTTTTCACTGTTTAAAAGCTCCTCCACCTTAATATTTAATTGGACGGGGCGATCACAGAACAGGAAGTTGAGGGAGCAATGATGGGATCAAGGGGTATTTTACACGGCCCGTGTGTTAGATCTCATGCCTAGACTAGCTGCGCTTTTCAATGACTCGAGACAGCGTGGACAACTCCTGCCCTTGTTGCGGGAAACTGCGGTTGTGTCACTCCCTGAGAAAGAGAAGGACCGTCTTCTTCTTAATTCTTACCGCCCCCACACCCCTCTCTTCTCTTTGCTAAATATTGGCGACTCGGTTGCTCCCTTATATGTATATCTTAATCCATCCGGATTAAACAGGCTTCCTTCTAGCACGTAGCACTATGCCTAACATCTGACAATTATTTCTAGCATTAGAGTACTTCCCCCTGAGGCATTAGTTATCTCCGTGGACATTAGGAAGGCATTTGACACGCTCGCTGGGACTTCCTATATACTACTATACATAAGATGGACATGGGTCTACCCCTCGACAAGTGGACGAAGCTTCTTTACACTGGCCATTTGGCCAGGATCCGTACTGGTGCTCTGATATCAGATGCTTTTGCGGTTGAGGGGGTACTCTGCAGGGTTGCCCCCATTCGCCTTTATTACTTGTGTTGGTCTTGAAGCCGTTTTCCGGAAACTCCATTATCAGGGCCTGAGCGTTGCCTGTTACTTCATATATCTCTCTCTATATGCAGATGATATGTTGCTGTCTCTTAGGGGCAGGGACACAGACCTCCCGGGGGCAGTATTAGCATTATCAGACTTTAGGGTTGCCTCTGGACTTGAGGTCAGTTGGGACAAGTCATGCGTCTACCCCTTGAGGGGAGATGGCCCTGAGCGAGGTCCTTTCCCTTTGGCGCCAAAGTTGCGGTGGGAGCCAGATACAGTGTGGTACCTTGAGAGTGGCTGTTTACTGCTCCCCAGACTTTCTGTATGAAGGAAACTTCGGGTGGGCATTGACTGGGCAGCATCACTCATCTTGCCCTGCCTACTTTATCTGTTTGTGGCACTCCTGTTGGAATTGCCCCAAAGATTCTTTCAGGAGCTCGATGGACTGCTGCTCTTGCTTTAATGGGGTACTTCACTTCATTGGGTTACTTTCTGGAAGTTGTGTTTGCCTGTGGCTCACGGGGGCCTAGCAGCTCCCAACTTTAAATTATACTACTTGGGGGGACAACTACAATGGGTGGCACTCTGACGGGCCTTGCTCTGGGAGGGCATGGGGAGTACAGAGTGTGGTTCTCCCTCCAGGGATTGCCTTCTGGGTTTCATACTGAGACCAACGCCTGCTTCTAGAGTGTGGACCTTGAATATCCAGATTAGGCCTCACGCTATGTTTGGGCCTATGCTTTACGGTGGACTCATAGCCAACACCGTACTTCTGTGAGCTTCCTCTTTTGGCGATTAGGCCTTGGTGTGGCCCGGGGGTTGACCGGGTCTCAGTGAGTGGCAGGATACCGGGATTGATGTCCTGGGTGATCTTCTTTTTTTGGAGGGGGTGGTGATTATGTCCATTCTCAGATCTTCGGGAGTCTTATGATATCCCGGCGGGCCACTTCTTACTCCATGGTGTCCTCAAACGAAAGATACAGGGGTTGGATGCCAGGGTTGCTGAACCTCCAGAACATATTGCCTGTGCCATCTCTTTCTTATCTGGGGTCGAACAAAGGCAGTCACATTGCTTTATAGAGCTTTATTGGAGGGGGCGCGGCAGACACTCACGACCCTCCTGTTATCCTAGGAGACATCCTTCGAGATGCCTCTCTCTGATTCCTCTTAGAGAAAGATACTGGAATCTAGTTTTAGGATGTCTAATAATTGCAGTTTCAAATTGACCAAATTCTTTTACTTACATCGCCCCTATTTGACCCTCCTAGACGTATCTATGCCATATTCCCTGCCGCGACTTCAGAATGCCCCCACTGCGCAGTTGAAGATGTGGGCTTTTTCCACATGGTTGGCTTGCCTGCTTTTAACACCCTATTGGACGACAGTCCTCCACATGGAGCAGGGGGGCCTCAAATATAGAATTTCCTTTTGGTCCCTCACTGTGCTTGCTGGGCCTCCATGAACGCTTGGTGGCCAAAAAAGGTTACTGATAGGTTTCGCCATCTGGATTTCATGCTTGCCCTCAGGCAATTGACCTAGAATTGGAAGTCTTCTCAGGGTCCTGATGTCTACTTTTGGTGGTTAGAGTTTACGAAGTGCGCAAAGTGCGAGAGCGAGGTGATCTGCCAAGAGGAAACTGGGGCGGGGGAGAGGGAGAGGCATTGAAGTGTGCCGATACTGTAGTGTAGTTCCTATATTCCCAATAGGCTTTGCGCATTGGAATAACATATACTATAGTTTAGACGTAGGACAGAGGTCGACTAGGTCTCTATTGTATATATTAGACTTAATTGTGAGTGCCAGCTAGCACAGAGGTCACTAGAAACTTTCTCGAATTCACAAGAAGGGATTAGTTTCTGATAACCGCATCAACATGACAACTTTGTTTCCCAAGAAGAAGAAATCAATCTCTAGAGTCGCGGAAACAATAGATAACTATTTTACTCAGTCAATCGTGCATGCTTCGTTTCACCAGAGGTGCTGAGAAAATAGAGAGACGGCGTTTTCAATAAAAAGTATTTATTGAACAGTCGTCTTTATCAAGCATAAGAAATGTACTGCTACAATCGTAATACTGGTTATAAAGTACAAGGCATATAATACGAAAAGTATTATAAAGTAGTACTGTAAAAGCATGATATGGTTTCTAAGCCATAAATTGCCTAAAACATATCAAATACATACAGTGATAAAATAATGACTAAAAGTACTCAACTGGTGCTTCTAAAATACGCCTACCCCGGTGTACCTAACCTAAGTCTAGTACAATGGAAGAAGTAAGTGAGGAGTAGCTTAAGTTTAGTTTTTCTCTGCCAAGAGTCTGTCCAAAAATTCTCTAAGGGTCTAATCAGTTCTGTACCTTGGTTTAGAATTAAGGAGTTCTTGTATCTCTATCTCAGGACTCGATTTCCCAGCAACCCGCAAGGGATGCCTGGAAACACTGGAGCTGGATTTCTCGGCAGGAGAAAAGACAGCGTCTCTCAGTGCTTCAGCTGGAGGGTCGGCTTCCTTCAGCACTTGCTGCTGCAGGGCGTCGGGCAAGTAGTAAGTCGATCTGCTCCAAACCACTGTGTGTTTGTCTGGGCAAATCTAGGCATATTTATACTTTGAAGGTGCCAAGTTTGACGTGTGATTGGACTTAATAACGTCATCAAATCAGTTCTTCGAAAAGTCCATGATTTCCTAGATAAATTAGTATTCAGGCAAGGGGAAGTCCCTAGCTGCAGAAGACGGGTTTCTCTAAAAAATCTTTGTTGATTCTTGGAATTTAGTGGAAGTAGCCATGCCGTATTTGGGCTGCATAAGCTCAGTCTAAATATGGTAATGATTTCTATGCCTATATAAGGATCGAACAATCTATACCTATATAAGGGCATGAATCGGGAAAAATTACACTAGATTCATTTACAACAATACTTCCAGCATTGGATGCCATTTTATTAACCTTCCTTAGTGTTGAACAGGAAGGCTGGGTAATTAAAGCGGAATCTTTTTCTGGGGGCTCCATGTCAGGCTCGGATACTGGTGCGCTGAGCCCAGCCCCGGCTGGCTCTCTGTAGTGGCACTTGTCTCTCTTTGTCCCCCTGCTCTCCTTATTCACCCCTGCTGTGAGAATTACTGAAATGTGTGAATGATGCATGTACGGGGGATGGTCTGACCCGGCTGCTCTTATGGTTTACATGTTTCTCTCTTGTGGGCTCTCCGGACCCTCTTATTTGGGGGTATCTCCCTTCCGCTGGGTATGGTGTAGCTATTCTTGCTGTTCACTATGCCTTTTTCGATACTATAACAAGTAATCCAATTTTCACTGCTTTGTCTCTGCATTCAGCCTGCCGCTTACTATGTTCTTCTATGCATTGGTTTTTTGAGATGTGTTGCAAAACTTAATACAAATATTTCCACCAAAAAAAACTAGTTCTGCTTAAGTGTAGCGATGGGACACACTTCATGTACAGTTTGGAGCTCCTTCTGTGGTGCCACAGTTATAGGGCCTCCTCTTTACCAAACATGATTCCCATTTCACAGTGCCAGGGCTTTTCCTTTGCAACAATAGATTCTCCTATGAAGTACCAAGGGACCTTCTTTTCAGGAGAGGTACTTCTGCTTTCAGTATCATATTAGGTCTTGTCCTGTTTATTGCCAGGGCCTATCATGTGGTGTTATAGGCTATTTGCTGGGTAGTATTAGGGTCTCACCAGTCCACTAGTATGCCTTGGAATAATCAGTCCACTAAAGCCCTTTTCTGATATGTATCTTGTATTTCTTAGGATGCCCACTATGCAGCTCCAGTAGTAGTGAGAGCAGAGAAGCCACGGCCGTCGTCTGTTCATCACCACCACCACTACACCCCTCCTGGGGCTCCACCAGGTCCTGCTGCAATGCCTTCCTTTGGTGGCTACCCCATGTGGCCTTCCATGATGCCATCAAACCCCATGGGACAGACTGGAGGATTCCCACCCACCATACATCACATGACAGGACCCACAGCCACAGTTCCAGCGATGCACACGTGAGTACCCTGCAGGACATACAAAGATATACAGTGGGTTTCACATCACCTAGGATGCATATTAGAATACACTGCTCATGAGGTACATACAGCTACACAGCCTGTCACTGCAAGTACAGTATCAGAGAGGAGTATATGTTAACACACCACAACCTCCACATCACCTCCCAATACTCTTCCTCCAACTACTCATCAACTGACATTGTTTCATCAGAACCCTTTCTTTTTGCTAGAAAAAGGTTTTGGGTGAGAGGCAACTGTGCTAGTGCATCTTTTGGTTTGACGTCTCAGATGGATTTGTAGAAGCCTTCAATTCACTCTCTATGTCTATCATAGGGATTTTTAAATGCTTTTTTGATGTGGATTCAGCTCTTAGCTGGCTTCTCATAAATCCAGCTAATTGTATATTTTTGGTTTCATACAAGACATGATACAAACAAGTCACTGATCCTCATCAGCGTCTGACAATTGATACACTTCTCTAGCAAAGGAATATGGTGGGCAGCCCCAAGATAATTATTCCTCCCCAGATGCTGTATCCTGAGATTGTATTATTTTGATTACTATGTTGCGGATGCATCAGTTGAATTTATTCCGGCAGTGTACACTGTAGCTTGCTACGCCACTCTTCATATGCTACCTTACATCTCAACCGACGACTGAAACAATGTAGCCTCCATTTAACAGCATGTGATAGTTGTGATAAGCCGAAGAGCTGTGGAATGGCGTTGAGGGGGCATAGAAGGCAGCACGAGCCAAACCGTGGCAACTCAGAAGTGCGGTGGAATTTGGAGGTGCTGCGGTGGTGTTCGCAAAGAGTATGAAAAGAGATCAGTTACAGTAAGGTTGAGCTCAACCTTGACATTGTTGAAAAGGAGATGAAGATCAGAGCTTGGAAGGTGCAACAATGGAGTAGTGGAGAAAATCGGACCCTAGAACCCAAAGTTTTTAAAGAACCAAATAAAAGCCACCACTTTGTATCAAGCATTTGGAAATTGTGAGGGCGCGGGTGAATTAAGTGGTTGCATTTTAGTCACCTACAGGTGATCGACCACATGTTTAAACTGTAGTAATATCCTGATGTTCCCCATTTGGTAGCTTGCTTGTAGGTAGTGCTGGAGAGAATGACATGAGCACAGAATGCTTTATTAGTACTGATCAGAGGATGTGTTGAAAGGTTATGCTTGGGAGAGCTGTGGTGCTCCAGATGCAGCTTGTGGTTTTATTCACACAAAGAAGCCAGCACCTTGTAACACTCCCTCCTCACACTACCCAATCATTCCTCCTTCATTTTCTACCAGACATCTGAAACATCTTAATGGGTGGAAAAGTATGGGAGGTTGCAGAGGTGGCTGGTGTATTATTTAATTTCGGGAGTCTGCAGCTCTCCCTCACCATCCTGTAATCAACAGTTGATATCCTCTCATCAACAATACTTGCAGTAGTTTGGGAGGGGGGCCAGAGAGCCTGGCTGCAAGATGGCCACCACCTGGTGAAAATCTCTGGGCCTGGGCGCTTATTTAGCGTTTATCTGTGGCCATCGGGAGGATCAGAGGTAGCAGAGGAAAGGGGAGGCTGCCTCTATTGCAAGTGAAGCTAGACGAGCATGTGGAGTGACTGAAGTCTTGACGTGTGGTGAGTTGTAACCCGGTGGAGTTGGGAGCTAGACTGCCTACGAGGGCCTGCAGGGTGCCGGGGACAACACAGTATGGCTGGCCGAAATAGAGGCGGTTGCGGTGGAAGGAGGAGGCCCACTGAGGAGGCGGAGCTCACTGAGGCAGCGGGCGATTTGCCCAGTGACACCTGAGAGCAGCAAAGATGTGCCCTGTGAAGGATTGCTGTGGGCACTGGGCCCGTAAGGCGTTGCGGCTGGCACCTTGGGATCCAGGACCGGGCCTGGAGGAGGGCAGAGCTGGACTGCCTGTGGGGCCTTGTAGTGCGCAGTGAATAGTGCGGCATTGCTAGGCTCTGCAGGGGCTGCTGCAGTGTGCTGTGGTGGCCTGGATGGTGAGAGCAGACTGGGCCCGATTGCGAGCTGACCGGGAACGACGGTGAGCTGTCTGCCATCAGTGGAGACATGTGGTGACCCCAATGTGAGCCTGCTCATGGCTGGTGTGGGCTGGGCCTTTGTGGATGGCTCCCTCTGAAGGCCGTTGAGGAGCAGGGACTATGTGTAAGTGTTGCTGGTGTGGCGGGCTGCTGGAGATGCTGAAGAGTTAGGGGCCTAAGTGCTGGGTCCCCAGAGGACTGGTTTTCTTGACTTGCAAGTGGTCTACGCTCCCCTGGGGCCCTGAATTTGATCTAATGTGTATGTGGACCTTGGCCTGGAGAGGAATCGTTACTGGAGCACAGGCTGGCGCAGAGTGGTGTTGGAGGAGGGTTGAGGCCTGAAAGTCTACATCCTGAGGGAGCTTGGTACAGAGAGACAGGCGGGTTCACTCTGGAGGGCGTATTGGCTGGAGTGAGAGCCAGCCATTGTCTGAAGACTGCCCCCAGGCATGGACTTTGTTGACCCCACAAGGGCTGGTGCGGATTTCGGCCCCTGCTTGGGCTTTGCTCCTGTGGGTAGTTGTTTTTCTCCTGGTTGGCCTTCCTACACTGTACCAATATGGGTAAAATGGATGCCAGTCAGACTAAACTGTCTTTTGAGCAGCATAGGCCCCATGGGGGAACTGAGGTCATGAGGGAAGAGTTGCACGCAGACTGTGTGGCGGGAGGAGATCCTTCATCGGAGCCTGACATAAGGGCCATGTTTAGAGACCTCAACAAGTCCCTTACAGTCATTGACAACAAAATAGACTCTCCGTCTGATAGACTTGACCGCCTGAAAGAGAAGGTGTCCACTCAGGATGATTAAACCAGCCAACTGGAACAACGCACGCCCACGGTGGAACATGATGGCAACACTATGAGAGAGAAGCTGCTTCAGTTAGAGGCCAGATCGAGGAGAATTAAAATTAGATTTATGGGGTTTCCAGAGTCTATGGCTATGCAGCGAATTGAGGACTATGTGTAGGAGATGCTGAAGTATCTGTTTGGGGAGTCGCTGTTCACAGTGTGCATAGTTGAGCGGGCACACAGATTGCTGGGACTGAGGTCTCCTCCTGGAGCCCCTGCATGCCTCATCATTGCCCGGCTCTTGAGTTATAGGGATAGGGACATGATCCTCAGGCTTGCCAGAGAGCAGCACTCCATGCCCTATAAAGGGAAAACTATACCATTTTCCCCAGATTTCACGCACACTATTCAAGCTGTGTGGCTGCAGTTCATCCCTGTGAAATGTAGCCTTTCAAACAACTGAGGCCAAGTACTCCCTGCTTTATCCTGCAAAGCTGCGCATCTTCCACGCCGGTAAGACTGTAAATTTCACACGCGCCTACCACTAGCCAAGACTGCATCTGATCACATCCCAGGCAATGATGAAACTGGTTGCACAATTGATAATGACTAAATATAATAGTTGAAATTGTACAATCTATGGTGCCTCCGGGGCATGTCACGCTTCACCGGACGGACACGGTGGGAGATTCTCCTTCTGGTACTGGTCTAACACATCTCCTGAATGCGTCCTAAAATGGGGAGCTTTTGATTGGCTTCTGCTCAATGGGTGTGACATTCTTACCTGTTCCGGCCACCCAGTCTTCATTGGCTGGGAAGCACTGGGTGACTGGTGTTCCCCCTTGTGATGATTTCCTTATTTTTCAACTTTATTAGCCTTCAGGGTCTATGGCTGCAGTGGGTGGTTTAATACTCAGTCTGAATGAAGGGCTGTCGGGGGCGGGGGAGAGGCCGTTGGGGAAGTTTCACATGTTGCTTTTTTTCACATGTTGCGTTTACTTCCTTGATCTTTTTCCATCATCCTTGCTCTGCTATTCTTCTTGGCTGCATTATAAGGTTTCAGTCTGGGTGGGAGGGTTGTATGGAGCTTGCTTTCCACTATAGTGTGCCCAGATCAATTGTGCTTCGTTTTGGGCAGAGCCAACACGCATAATTTGCACACCTTTTTTGCACTCCTCCAAGAGATAGAGCCCTCGATTGACGGCACAGCAATTTTCCTTGATGCCGCCAAGGCTTTTGATTCTCTCAAGTGGACGTATTTGTTCACCTTGTTGGAGCGATTGTGATTCAGCTCCACGTTTCTCCTACTGATTGGTCTTCTTTATGCGATCCCTATGGCACGACTTCGTATCAATGGAGTGGCTTCCACCCATTTCGAGTTTCTAAGGGAACTTCGACAGGGGTGCCCCCTCTACCCTTTACTTTTTTGCCATCACCATGGATCCCTTGGCTCTGCGGCTAAGACAGCATCATGCTTGGTGTGGTCTCACCTTCACCCCTGCATGGTGTTAGTCTCCATGTATGTTGACAATGTCACTCTTTATGTCAAGCATCCAGACAGAAATTTGGACGAACTAATCAGGGAGTTCACTTGCTTAGGGGGGCTTTCTGGAATCTCTATTAATTGGGCTAAGTCTGTGGTCTTTCCGCTTACAGAGGCAAACAAGGGGCTCTCCTCAGAGTTTCCCCTCCACTGGGCGGTAGAACTAGTTAAATATTTGGGCATCTGGCTGAGTCAGAATATGGAAGTTTAATTATGGACACTTGATGGAGAGAAGGGTGGCCGTATGGTCACACCACCCACTGTCCATGGCGAGGAGATTGCCAAAATGATTATTCTGCCTAAATTTCTTTATTTATTTCCTAATCTCCCATGCCCACTCCCACTTACAGGTAGTTTTAGGCAGAAAATGAGGTTGTGCTTGGTGACATTGACAATGACTGGCAAGCAGCCCAGAACAGCATGGGGATTCTTACCCCACCTTTTGAGCAAGGTGGTCTGGCCGCGCCAGATGTAGATCTATATTACAGGTTTGCACATGTGCAATTCATGTTTTATTGGTTGTATTCCACTCAATTCATGTCGCACACCGCGCCGGAGTCTAAACATGCTGAATCTCATCCCCTTCATACGTTCTTATGTAGACCACAGACTCAGCCTCGTGTGACTTTTGCTTCGATAGATGGGAAAGGGTGGCGGTCGAGTTGCTGGCCACATCCCGCCCTCCTCCATACTGGATTTAAGGACAACATCATCCCGACCGCGCAGCGGGCGGGCGCAGCGGGCGCACCGGCGGCGCGCCAAAGGCAAGCCCGTCTGCGCCCATCCGCGCCTGGACCGGGCCGAGGGCCATGACCCCTGGCCTAAACAGCAATGCTGACCAGAGGTATTATTCTGGTAGGGATCTTTTACATCTAAGGACAGCTCCATGTAACAGCTGCCCACGCTATAATCCCGAGCATATTGCTCAATCGGTTATCTCTACCTGTCCCAGCTGTGCCTCCTCTCTGCCGTTTATTAACGGCAAAGTGCGCGCCATCTCCTGTAATAATAACAATACTAGTAAAATAATCATTGCACTTATTAATGTTAGATCTCTGGGCAAACACAGACAGGAAATCCATGATTTAATACTAGATAAAAAAATGGATATGTTATTTATAACTGAAACATGGATGGATGCTGAATCCGACCCTGATCTGGTGGTTGCTATACCTTCGGGATATACGGCTCATCGACTCGACAGACAGGGAAAAAAAGGAGGCGGTTTAGCGGTTGTTACGCGGAATCAATTCTACGTCAGATTATTTCCGATTCTGTCCAAATGTTTTGAAGCATTTCAATTCTCTATTAATGTTACACCCTCATATAATCTTAAGGGGGTCCTCATGTATAGACCGCCGGGTTCTCGATCTACGTTCCTGGCTAATCTTCATTCGCTTATCGAATCTTTGGTGACTGAGGACTCTTTTATTGTATTGGGAGACTTGAATTTTCACTTAGAAAAGCAGGACAATGCTGATTCCCAAGCACTAAATGGAGTTTTGGAAAGCTTGGGGCTGGTTCAACGGGTTAATGCCCCCACACACGAGGCCGGCCATACGCTGGATGGCATTTTTACTAACATACAAGGCCTAACCATCTTGGATATTTTACCGCTCACTTGGTCCGATCACTCTGTCATTCTCTGTGCCCTTCCAACTCTCATTATGCCTCCAACTAAACCAGCCTATTTAACTCAGGAGCCTTTCAGGGTTTGGAGGGACATAGACAATGTAGCCCTTACTGACTTGTTGATCAAGTCCCGCCCTACCATATCCATGTATCCAAATTTAGCCGCTAAACAGTTTATAGACTGGATAGATAACGCGATTAACTTATTAGTCCCACTTAAAACTATCTCTAGGAATAGAAAGGCACCATCTTCCCCATGGTTCACAAAAGAACCTAGGAGGCAAAAGCAAGAATATCGTAGACAGGAAAGACACTGGCGAAGGTCCTATGATCTAGTTAGCAAAACATGCTATAAGGAAACACAACTAACCTATAAAAAAATGATTCTAGAGACCAAGAAAAAGTATTTTGGAAATCAAATCGACTCAGCCAAAAACTCCAGCAAACAGTTGTTTGAAGTAGTAAAACATCTGGCCGGGAAGTTCACAGATACAGCCCCCATTCCATCGCAGGCTCTCTGTGACTCCTTGGCTAACTTCTTCTTCACCAAAGTCCATGACATCTACTCTGAGTTTTCCACTTATAATATTGCATCCCCAGCTACTCATATCACGCCCCCACCTGTACGTTAGATCAATTTGAGGCACTGCAGGAGGAACAAATCAGGGACCTCATGGTGTCTATAAAATCAGGATCGGTTCTGGATCCCTGTCCTCCCAGAGTCTATTTACCGGTTCTTGACACAATCAGCATGCTTATCACGCAAGTTTGTAATGTGATTCTTGGGTCTGGGATATACCCGAACATGTTAAAAACCACCCTTTTAAAACCGCTCCTTAAAAAAACATAATTAGATAAGGAGCAGTTAAAAAACTATAGGCCCATAGCCAGTCTCCATTACCTATCCAAAGTGCTCGAAAAGGCAATGAACATCCAGTTAGCGGACTATCTTGAGCAAAACAAGCTGTTGGATGATACGCAGTTTGGCTTTCGAAAGCTCCATGGCACGGAGACGGCCCTTATCAAAGCTGCAGATGATATTAGAACCATCAGGGATCAAGGTGGGACAGCCATTCTCATAATGCTGGATCTATCGGCGGCCTTCGACACGGTCAATCATTCCATCTTGATTGACCGTGTCGGACGTTTGGGCATCCGATCCAGCGCAAGGGAGCTGCTTACCTCCTTTCTCTCTAGCAGATCACAAGCAGTCACGTTGGGACCTTTTAAATCGCCGGAGCTTGCCTTGTCTTGTGGAGTTCCCTAGGACTCATCGCTAAGTCCAACACTGTTTAATATCTACGTGTTGGACTTGGCAAGAGTTATTAAAATCCACCAGATGAGCCTGACCTCCTACGCTGATGACACCCAGCTGGTGCTTGCTATTAATAATGATGGGGAACATGTAGCGGCACAATTTCAAGAAGGTATGCTGGCTATTAAGGATTGGATGCAAGCCAACTGCTTAAGGCTGAACTCCGAGAAAACAGAGGTAGTCATTTTTGGGAAGATCGCCCCACAATGGTCACCGGTGTGGTGGCCTCCTTCTTTAGGAGCTTTACCAACTCCTTCTGCTAAGGTCAGAAATCTGGGCATAGTTTTTGATGACAAGCTCAATTTTTTAGCTCATGCTAATCAAATAGTGGTGAATGCTCATCACAAACTCAGACTAATTAGGAAAATCATCCCTTTTCTTTCGGATAGTGCGGGAAAAACAGTGATGAGTACATTGTGGCTAAAAATCTCCTTCCAAAAGAGTGTGAGCTTAGGACACATCCACCATACATGTATTATATCTCCCACTTGACCAGATCCCTGCCAGCAAAGGCCTGCAAAATTGTCATACATATATTTCAACTTTGCCACATGATATAAAATCCCATCATTATCTTGTATAAAACTTTTCTAATTTGTAGACTTTAGCAGAGAGAGGGGATCTCCGTCCACAGTTTTTGGCATTGAGCTAGGGAAATTTGCAGACCTAAGGCTTTCAGCCATGGCTTCATACAAGACCACTTTGGCTTTTCCCCTACAGTCGACTAGATTGCATATATATTTGATATGAGTCCTTTAGGGCCATTGTACGTAGCAAAATGTTTTTCTCAGACCGTCAGTGATCTAAATGCTGTAACTATATTGTCAGGGTGTAAGGCCCAATGTTGCAGCTGAAAATAATGGAGGTGGTCTACTTCCTTTCATTTTCATTCTTGCCATCACTGAGGGAAGGATTTAATGTCTGCCCCTGAAACAGGTCTAGTAGCATTCTACACCCCCATCTGTCCAGCGTTTGAAATCCCCCTTGACTAGGCGCTTTGTAAAATCCATATTACTCATCAACACGTTATCGATCACATAGTTCTTCTGTATTGACTATGGAAACTTGCTGGGGTCACCATAAAGGCCCTAATGTGGTGTGCCTCTTTTGTATCTCAATGCACCAAGTACCAAAACATTAGTCCTCCTGGATACACTCTGCAGAACAGACAGCTACTGAGGCTCCAGCCTCTCTTCTCTCCAACATTAACCTTGAATGTCTGTCGCAGTCATCCTGCACCACTAAATCTTCAACTAGGTGTATGTATGTTTTAAAAAAGAAAAGATTTTATTGCCTTTCACACAATTTCCCACATCATACAATATCTCTGTTGCAAGGACGTCAATTGTACAAAGTGTTTAACTACCCTTGTAACATGTGAACATATTCTGCTTCTCGCATTACAGTTGCCTCTATTATTGCTGTACAGTTCCATGCCTGGTCTGTCTTCGTATCCCACCTCAACCCCAACCCGTACACTCCAACCTAAACATCTCCCTTAACTAGGTTTATATATGTTGATGCCCCAGGCAGTCCTGGATAAGCGGGATACATCGTCAACTGCCGTTTGAAATGAGCTTACCGGAGAAGCGTGCCCCACCCTGCCGTATTCAAATGATGTACACAGGACGTAACTTCATCAATAGCACTTTCGTCAAAACAATCAATTTTAAATATCGATCCAAACCAAAATCACTTCCCCTCCCACAAAAATATAAGTTATTAACACTAAGCTATTTAAATCCTAAACAACAACTAAAAATAAGCTAAGAAAGAAAATTAGACCCAAAAAAACTTACCTATATGTACAGTGCATCTTCGTTTCTGCAGGAAATATGAGCTATCAGGAGATGGGCAAACCTAGAAATAAAACATAAAATAAATATTAGCAGCGAACACGTCCAAAGAGTTAAACATACAAAGTTAAAACACAACGTGCAAAGCGGAAAAAATAACACTTACCTGGATATACAGTGCATCTTCGTTTCAGCATGAAATACCAGCTCACAAGAAACGAGCAAACCTACAAAAGAAACAGAAAAGAGACATTAGGAGCCAAAAGGAGAAAAAAAGCTTACCAGGACAACGGAGCTAGTCACGGCCAAACTTACATAACAGCTCACACGGCACGGGCAAACCTACAAAGGAAACCGAAAAAAGACATTAGGAGCGAAAAGGAGAAAATAGCTTACCGGGACAACGGAGCTCCCAAGTCACGAGCCAAACTACATAACAGCTCACACGACACGGCCAAACCTACAAAGGAAACAGAAAAAAGACATTAAGAGCAAAACGTCAAAATACGGCACGGACAAACCTACAAAGGAAAACGAAAAAAGACATTAGGAGCGAAAAGGAGAAAATAGCTTACCGGGACAACGGAGCTCCCAAGTCACGAGCCAAACTACATAACAGCTCACACGACACGGCCAAACCTACAAAGGAAACAGAAAAAAGACATTAAGAGCGAAAACGTCAAAATACGTAAACATACAAAGGGAAAACACATTTATAAAGAAAATGCTCCTTACCTGATCGCTTCGTGTGAACTTAAATCTTGCAGCCAACTCCAGCAACAGACACTTCTACGACACAGCCAAACCTACAAAGGAAACCGAAAAAAAACATTAGGAGCGAAAAGGAGAAAATAGCTTACTGGGACAACGGAGCTCCCAAGTCACGCGCCAAACTACATAACAGCTCACACGACACGGCCAAACCTACAAAGGAAACAGAAAAAAGACATTAAGAGCGAAAACGTCAAAATACGTAAACATACAAAGGGAAAACACATTTATAAAGAAAATGCTCCTTACCTGATCGCTTCATGGGAACTTAAATCTTGTAGCCAACTCCAGCAACAGACACTTCTACGAAACGGCCAAACCTACAAAGGAAACCGAAAAAAAGACATTAGGAGCGAAATGGAAAAAATATCTTACCGGGACAACGGAGCTCCCAAGCCACGAGCCAAACTACTTAACAGCTCCAACGACACAGCCAAACCTACAAAGGATAGTGAGTTTACAATGGGGTATACCCTAAGAACTCTCTGACCTGGGTCAGTTAACATAAGTACGTATATAGTGGTCAGGTTCTATAGATTCTAGTCAAGAATTAATCATGAATGAGTTTTTCAAAAAGAATTATTTAGCAAAAACTACCAAAGTGTAGTACACAAAAGCATTTATTTCAACATTGCTATGACATTGTGATTCACACTAATGAAATTAAAACCACAAACATTAAAGCAAAGGAAGGACCAATTACTTCATTGGATCAAATGAGGACTGAAGGACATAAGTCTCAGAAGTTTTCTTATATAGCAACGTTCTTGTGGATACAATTCTTAAGAATACAGTATGTATTAAGTATTTACATAGTGCGCTCGAAGTGACAAGGAAAAGGAGACAGTTAAGTGGGTTGGGGGTGATTAGGTAGAGGTGAGGACTGGGTAAAGGGTGTTGTGACCTTATTACAATCACAGTGGTTTGTAATGCAACCTTTACAGACTAATTTAGTTCATTAGTTCCGTTCTATTCTTTAACATAGGATCCGTATAAATCAATGGGTTGCTTCCTATGTTAAGAAAGTCAGATGCAATCCAGTCTACGTTTCGACCCCTGGATTAAGGGTTGATTGGAGCCTCAAGCTGGGGTCTTCTTCAGGACAGAGAGGAGCTGGAGCGCCTAAAAATTAATATATTTTTTAAAATGAGGACTATATCAAGACTATAGTTAACAGAAGTGCTTTGTTACTACAAAGGGCTCAATTGAAAAAATGGGCTTCTTACTTCATGTAAGGCCGTCCAGTGGCCTATTGATGATGGACCTGCGTCGGTTCCATAGTGTTGTAAGAAAGCCTGGAAGTGTATTAAAATGGAGGTTTAGATACTGGGTAACTTAGGATGAGATTGTGAGCATGTTTGCTCGAAGAGATAACATCCGGGGACACTTACTAGGGCATCTGTGGTTTTCCAATCAAATGGTACATAATTTCGGATCAAGTTGCGTCCAGATAGTGTGGATCAATCTAAAGATTAGAAGAGACAAAGGGGTATATAGGTATTACCCTGTTTTTAAATCATTGAGGGGTAGTGTTACCAAAATCGGTATAGACATCTTAGTGTGAAAAAAGGTCGTTTATTGGCAAAGCATGGTTAGGCTAACAACCCATGCCAAATTGGCATAGTTATCAGAATTAACGCGTGTGGATTACATTGTCAAGAAGTAAAACACAGCGGAGTCAAATAGAAGACCTTTAAAAGAATGCAGTTTTTATCATAAAATGATGTCGTATTTAAAGACATAGTTAAACTAGTGACCCCTATCAGATCGGCATGTCTTACAAAATGAGGTGGATTGAGAGCGTGTCAATTACCTTCTTCGTAAGTTAAATACAGCGTGTCCTCAGAGCTCAATCGGAATGATTACTTGTATCAGCGCTGCCCGGTCGCGAATGGAGCCGCGAGGTGCAGGCGCTGAATACTTCCTGGGGGCTCGGCGAGTTCCACCAATCGGGTGGCGGCCTGAGCCTGCTGGCTAGGGAGTGTCTCTAAAATTCCGAGTTAGAAAGGGTTCTGCTTGGGCTGGGCGATCTCCTGCGCATCCAGGCACCGCAAGGGAGCAAGTGCGTTAGTAAACCTATGTTAACAGGGAGATAGCGTCCTTATCAAAAAAGGGGGTGATGAAGCGTCCAGCGCTTAAGTTTCTATGTATAACAGCCCACAATAGAAAAATTCTTGGGTGCTTGTAGGAACTTCCTGGCCAAACATGGTTGATTTTCATCTAAGAATAGATTAATTGCCTGTATAGTACATAAGATATCCACTTAGTGCATCATACAGACGTGAGTCAGAAAACTGTTCAATAAAATATCACAGTTAGGGAAGTTATTACTTATACATTGGAAACACATGGGAAACCCATTGGAGTATATGAGAAGACAGTATGTATGTTCACATGATAAATCAGAGTTATAGGGTTATTCACAATTGATCAGAGCCATTTGGGAGAAAGTAACATCAGTTTCATTAAGTCCATTCTATACAGAGTCAAATCGCTGCATCCATTTACATTCTCGTATATTCAAAACAGAGTCTAGGTCCCCACCCCTGGGTCCCAGCGTGATTTTTTCTATAACCACCCATTTAAGGGATTCAGGTATGTGATTTTGTGCCTGAAAGTGTTCAACTAGGGGCGCTCCCACAGTTTGACATCTTATTCTGCTACAATGCTGTAGTATCCTGTTTTTAATCTTCTGCTTAGTTTGGCCAATGTAAATGAGGTCACATGGGCACAAAATGGCATATATCACACTGTTACTATTGCAGTTCGTCAATGTTTTTAAATCAATGGTGACGTTGTTGTGTGTGATACTCTTGGTTTCAATGCATAGTGCACATGCCTTGCAGTTACTACATTTGTAATTCCCAATGATGTTGGGGAGATTCCACATTGACATTGACAGCGCCCACAATACAATCAATGTGGAATCTCCCCAACATCATTGGGAATTACAAATGTAGTAACTGCAAGGCATGTGCACTATGCATTGAAACCAAGAGTATCACACACAACAACGTCACCATTGATTTAAAAACATTGACGAACTGCAATAGTAACAGTGTGATATATGCCATTTTGTGCCCATGTGACCTCATTTACATTGGCCAAACTAAGCAGAAGATTAAAAACAGGATACTACAGCATTGTAGCAGAATAAGATGTCAAACTGTGGGAGCGCCCCTAGTTGAACACTTTCAGGCACAAAATCACATACCTGAATCCCTTAAATGGGTGGTTATAGAAAAAATCACGCTGGGACCCAGGGGTGGGGACCTAGACTCTGTTTTGAATATACGAGAATGTAAATGGATGCAGCGATTTGACTCTGTACAGAATGGACTTAATGAAACTGATGTTACTTTCTCCCAAATGGCTCTGATCAATTGTGAATAACCCTATAACTCTGATTCATCATGTGAACATACATACTGTCTTCTCATATACTCCAATGGGTTTCCTATGTGTTTCCAATGTATAAGTAATAACTTCCCTAACTGTGATATTTTATTGAACAGTTTTCTGACTCACGTCTGTATGATGCACTAAGTGGATATCTTATGTACTATACAGGCAATTAATCTATTCTTAGATGAAAATCAACCATGTTTGGCCAGGAAGTTCCTACAAGCACCCAAGAATTTTTCTATTGTGGGCTGTTATACATAGAAACTTAAGCGCTGGACGCTTCATCACCCCCTTTTTTGATAAGGACGCTATCTCCCTGCTAACATAGGTTTACTAACGCACTTGCTCCCTTGCGGTGCCTGGATGCGCAGGAGATCGCCCAGCCCAAGCAGAACCTGTTCTAACTCGGAATTTTAAAGACACTCCTCTAGCGAGCAGGCTCAGGCCGCCACCCGATTGGTGGAACTCGCCGAGCCCCCAGGAAGTATTCAGCGCCTGCACCTCGCGGCTCCATTCGCGACCGGGCAGCGCTGATACAAGTAATCATTCCGATTGAGCTCTGAGGACACGCTGTATTTAACTTACGAAGAAGGTAATTGACACGCTCTCAATCCACCTCATTTTGTAAGACATGCCGATCTGATAGGGGTCACTAGTTTAACTATGTCTTTAAATACGACATCATTTTATGATAAAAACTGCATTCTTTTAAAGGTCTTCTATTTGACTCCGCTGTGTTTTACTTCTTGACAATGTAATCCACACGCGTTAATTCTGATAACTATGCCAATTTGGCATGGGTTGTTAGCCTAACCATGCTTTGCCAATAAACGACCTTTTTTCACACTAAGATGTCTATACCGATTTTGGTAACACTACCCCTCAATGATTTAAAAACAGGGTAATACCTATATACCCCTTTGTCTCTTCTAATCTTTAGATTGATCCACACTACCCGGACGCAACTTGATCCGAAATTATGTACCATTTGATTGGAAAACCACAGATGCCCTAGTAAGTGTCCCCGGATGTTATCTCTTCGAGCAAACATGCTCACAATCTCATCCTAAGTTACCCAGTATCTAAACCTCCATTTTAATACACTTCCAGGCTTTCTTACAACACTATGGAACCGACGCAGGTCCATCATCAATAGGCCACTGGACGGCCTTACATGAAGTAAGAAGCCCATTTTTTCAATTGAGCCCTTTGTAGTAACAAAGCACTTCTGTTAACTATAGTCTTGATATAGTCCTCATTTTAAAAAATATATTAATTTTTAGGCGCTCCAGCTCCTCTCTGTCCTGAAGAAGACCACAGCTTGAGGCTCCAATCAACCCTTAATCCAGGGGTCGAAACGTAGACTGGATTGCATCTGACTTTCTTAACATAGGAAGCAACCCATTGATTTATACGGATCCTATGTTAAAGAATAGAACGGAACTAATGAACTAAATTAGTCTGTAAAGGTTGCATTACAAACCACTGTGATTGTAATAAGGTCACAACACCCTTTACCCAGTCCTCACCTCTACCCAATCACCCCCAACCCACTTAACTGTCTCCTTTTCCTTGTCACTTCGAGCGCACTATGTAAATACTTAATACATACTGTATTCTTAAGAATTGTATCCACAAGAACGTTGCTATATAAGAAAACTTCTGAGACTTATGTCCTTCAGTCCTCATTTGATCCAATGAAGTAATTGGTCCTTCCTTTGCTTTAATGTTTGTGGTTTTAATTTCATTAGTGTGAATCACAATGTCATAGCAATGTTGAAATAAATGCTTTTGTGTACTACACTTTGGTAGTTTTTGCTAAATAATTCTTTTTGAAAAACTCATTCATGATTAATTCTTGACTAGATGTCAGGACTATGCCGACCCCCATTAAGAGACCTCTGTCAGTCCCTGCAGCGAAGGGAAGATTTCCTGTTTGGCAGCTGTTTCCACTTTGAGGTTCCCTGCAGAAATTAGCTCATGACCACTGTCGGACGGAGGTGTAGTACGCCTCCGGCTTGTGCCACCATTTCGATGCGGTTAGCGTTCTAGCCTTTTTCAGCAGTCCGCCATTTCCTAATCCCGCACGTTCTATGTGGCGCACTTCAACTGTCCCTTTCCAGCAGTTAGACGCCCTGAGTTTGGCTCCTGTCAATTCACCGCGTTCTTTCATAGTTTTCCCCATTTCCAGTCAGCTTTCACAGAGACTTAGTTCCGGAACCCTTGGAGCGTGTTTACGTTCCGTTCCCGTGGATTCCTGCATTCCGGGCTTGAGCCCCCTCATCGCCGCGGCCAGTGTCTGGTTGTTCAGACTCCTTCAGTCAAGAGCTCCTCGTCAGAGTTTCGTTCCGGTGGGCAAGTACCTTCCGCATTTACTCAGAATTGCGGTAAGAACATTTCATTCTCCAGACTTGTTGGTGCTATCTTTGCCCAGTGCCTGTTGGTCCATTCAGAGCATTCCAGTCAGTAGAAAACCGAACTCTGTGCAGAACTATCTCTATCCAGTTTCCCTTCGAGTTTGTGACAAAGACTTTTGAGAGTTTCCATCTGCTCCTGAGGTTCAACAAGTAAACGAGAGTATATATTATATGCATATGGTAATACTGTTGTCTACCACCTCTATACTTCGCATCATAATTTCTACAACTCTACACAAGCCACAAGAGTTTCCAACCCTCATATGAACTTATTGGGACTCAGTAAGAGAGAAGCTAACTCCACACGATAACCAGGTATGATTGAGGAGAGTCGAGAGTGTGAGAGTGTGTCGTCCCATGTATTCTTAGAACGTTAGTAATGTTCTGCTCCCTGTTACAGGTGTTCCCCAGCCACTCCTTCCAGAGGTAGTTACGAAGACACCAGTGTGGAAGACTCTCTTTGTTGTTTGTTATCCACTTCCCCTTTCCCTTCCATTCCTGGGCTTGGAGCAATCCGGGTGCAGGGGTGTTTGGGAATTTGGAAATTAGCATCGTCGAAGATAGCCACTCGCTCCCACGGAGATCTGGATATTTCAGGTACTGCTTTTGACACTAGAATCTATAGAACCTGACCACTATATACGTACTTAAACCTACAAAGGAAGCAGAAAAAAGACATTAAGAGCGAAAACGTCAAAATACGTAAACATACAAAGGGAAAACACATTTATAAAGAAAATGCTCCTTACCAGATCGCTTCGTGGGAACTGAAATCTTGCAGCCAACTTCAGCAACAGACACTTCTAAAAAGAACAAAACAGGGCGACATGAAAAAAAATAAATAACACACACCCACCGCCGCGAAGACGATCACAAAAGGGTGGAGAGGGAAGAAATCGCGGGAACGCCCACGAATCTGGTCCGGCCATGACGGACAGATCTCTGTTCCAATGGCTAGCCTCCATTTATGGAGCTAGCCAATGGAACAGAGGGTGGATTCTCAAGCCACATAGTATTCTCATTAGGTTTTCGCCTGCGCGAAAAGCTGCGCAGTTCACTTAGGCGAAACCTAAAAAGGAAAACAAATGAATGCACCTTCTAAGGCCACTGCCTCTAGCGAAACGTTATGTGACTCGGTATTCAGCAAGAGTGCACACACCCGCTCTTGGACCTCGGGGTGAAATAGGCTCCAGCGATGCGTGAAATACTGACTGGCAGCTGATTCTCCGCAAGCCCTTCTGCCCCACGCGACAGTCGCTGCAGGCAGTAGCATTTGGTCCTGAACGAGTAAAATATCAAAACACGTTTCCCCTTTGGGTAAATTTATAACACAGCAACAGTCAGTTCCCGCAACATTTCATACATATATATTCGGTTTATAAACAATAGACCAGGAATAAAGGAGCGTAGGTGATAAGTTTACAAATAAATTCACATTTTATTACATTATCATTAAAAACAATATAGCATCAATAAAAACATAATTATACATATCAAATCATTACAGACTGAGGGAAGAAACAGTAAGGAAAATAATTCCAATTTAAAAAGAGATGAAAAACGCTAGTTGGGAGGAATTTTATTCTGGCCGAAAATATCTAACGCTAATCATACATGATATGAAGTTATACATGTTTTGTTAACCTCATCAGGGGTCACAAACGGACCTCAAGATCCTTCACGGTTATCTCAATAGTTTTCACCATATGCAGTCGATGTATGACCAATGTGGTTTAGATCAAATCATTGGGTATTGGGAACAAAGATCTTCCCTTTGTTTATCAAAAGCATTCATCCATATCTAAATAGAATGCTGTTGGTATATACGGATATTTTAATCACAAGAAGTGTGAATATCTCATTCTTAATAATATAGAATATTTTGTTATTCCCCAACAATTATAATAGGGCATAGGATGTGGTACCTAACCAACATACATTGTGTGTCCTATATTTTTATGAGCGCAGGTCTATACACGATTACGGTATCAAAAAGAGATTGTAAATGGCTTTTCAACCCGGTGCGATTATACGCACTGTTAATAATACGTTTCAATGCTATCCTCCCTTGATCAGTACATGCACAGAGAGTGGGACGATAGATATGTACCTGATAGTCCTTTATCGACTTGCATGGAAATATGCTGTGTAGTTGTCGATGAGAATAAAAAATATTTCTTGTCCCAATCAGAACCCCGGCTATTCCATTGGTATCGATACTCTTTTTCCAGCTAGACCGCCCGCAGTCTGAAATTTAAACACACACGGGAAGGATTGTAAAAAATAATAACTATTCATTAAATTCCTCCTTCTTTGGTCTATAACCATACTGCAGTCACGCCTCATACCTGCTAATAGTTGATCAAAGCGGTGTAACGGTCACGGAGCCTCGTAGCGATATGCCTTCTGGGACTGTGTTTTTATATCCTAACTTTTCGCGCGTTGGTAGGCGCGGCGGCTGTCGTATCTGATATCTACTTCCAGGTCAATTCTGACTTCTCCCGGATCACCACTAACAGAGCTAGTCATAGAGATAGGACTTACTAACTAGCCTACAAACGCGTTGGGTTTAGCTATCAAAAACTGCGATTCAGGCATATTGTGGCACTTCACCATTTGACATATGAAGAGATGTTTACATTACGAATTCAAGAAGGAATGTATTAACAAATATTTTGAAGAAACTGTTATTATTCCTAGTTGACAAATTCGTAAACAATATGACAAATAATAATTCAAAAACATATGTCAAAATGAATTTGCAGGGCATGATGGTACTGCCATCTTTCTCCTTACATATGGAATATTGTATAGCTAACATAAATCATCTTTTTATAAGCCAGCGTGCATATGTAAAATACTCTAGTTTAAGATGGCCGCATTTTAGTTGATGAACAAATATATATATAAAAGACAACCAACTAGCAGTATTATCATATTCAAACAATGCTTCAAAACTTTGCTTTATACGAACAACAACAAGACATATTAAGTGTCATGGTTTCCATTATAGAAAGAGCAGCAATATTATGCCATAAAACAATGAAACATACATATATCATTATTTACTACCCTGTATCTAGTACTGTATTTCCAGACAGAATTAGATTTACAAATAGTACATTCAAATGATTCAGCTCTATCCCATTTACAAAAAACAGTATTCTATCTAAGTTGGACTAATGAGGCGTTCCCACTCCTCTTTGGAGTTCAAGTCCTTTCTTACAGTGTTAAGATAAGAAATATACCATTGTTCATGGGCTTCACGTTTAGATATTATATTGCCTCCTCTTTTACCAATTTTAATTTTTTTCAAGATGAACCATGTAAAGTCATTTTCATTGTGGCCAATTTCGAGAAAATGTTCCACTAAAGGAACTGTAACATTTTGTTTTTATAGCAGATCTGTGCTCTTGGAATCTAGTCCTTGCCTCTCTCCCTGTCTCCCCAACATAGGCAAGACCACAGGGACATAGAAGAAGATATATGATATTACTACTTCTACAGTTGTTGAAACTTTTGGATTTTAGATTTTGATTATTGTATTTCAACTCGTTTGTCTGCAAGCACTGAGGACAGATATTACTTTTTCCACATTTGAAATTGCCTAACACTACACTGTTGTCTAGCGTTCTTTGGATAGTGTGGGTTTCCTCTCTATATGTGTGAACCAAAAGATCTCGTAAGTTTTCATTCTTTTTAAATGCAAAGAGGGTTTTTTCAAGCTTAATACATTCATCATGGTTAAGAATATGCCAATTTCTATTGACCGCATTTTTAATCTGGTTACTAAGGGTTGAGAATTGGCTTACAAAAACCACTTTTTTGGGGGGCTCTTTATCTTGCACTTCTTTATTTAGCAAGGCTTCCCTATCATAAAATCTGGCCCTTTTCATTGAATGGGAGAGAAGTTTTTTGGGATAGCCCCTGTCCTTAAATTTCTTTTTCAAGATTTCCGAGTCCCTATAGAAATCCTCTAGTTCTGAACAATTCCTCCTAAGTCGGAGGAACTGCCTAAAGGTAATTCTCTCTCTCTGAGTCTTGGGGTGAAAGCTGGAAAAATGGAGGAGGGTGTTTTTAGCTGTAGGTATAGTGAATAATTCCACTTCAAGTACACCATTCACCTCTTTGATTGTAATATCCAGGAAGTCAACCTTCGAAGTACTATAAGAAGATGTAAATCTTATGTTGGGGTCACCCAAATTGAGCCATGATATAAACTCATTCAAAAGCTCTATGAAGCCTTCCCAAATAAAGAAAATATTGTCAATGTAGCGGTACCAGCCTGCTACATTTTCGAAAAAAGGGGCTAGTTCATTGTAGATATGTCTAATTTCAAAATCTCCAACATAAAGATAGGCCAGACTTGGTAGCCCCCATGCTGGTCCCCTTTAATTGTTTAAAATATTAATCTCTGAATAGGAAAACATTATTCATTAGAATAAGACCAATATCTCACAATAAATTCCTTACTAGCTCCTCCTAAGTCATGTGACTCTAAAATATTACTGATCACATTGACCGTATCCAGCTGGGGAATATTTGTATATAGAGAGACTCAATGTCAAGCGTAACCAGACACTGAGTCTCTCCATAAAATTCTCTTCCTTCAATGAGTGAGATCATATGAGGTGAATCTCTGACATAAGATTTCAAACCACAGACAATTGGCCGTAAAAAATGATCAACATATTTGCTGATTGGTTTAAGCAGTGAGTCAATACTGCTTACTATGGGTCTCATGGGGGGGTTTTCTAAGTTCTTATGGACTTTTGGAAGACCATAAATAGCTGGAGTCCTAGGTTCCATATTCTTAAGAAATTTAAATTCTTCTTCACAAATCCAATTTTGATCTTTCGCCTCAGTGAGAAGATCTAAGCAGTCTTTGGATATTTTAGAAATACTGCTCACTTGAACACGTATATAATGTTCCTTCACTTCAAGGAGATCATACATCCTCCTGTTATAGTCTTCAGTGTTAAAAACAACAACCCCACCCCCTTTGTCTGCTGGCTTTATAATAAGGGATCTGTCATCTTTCATGGAGTTAAGGGCCAGTCGTTCTTCTTTACTGATATTGTGGGTGTTTGGTCTACTAGGTTTATCTAAAATTTTATGAATATCACTGTCAACAGCTGTTTCAAACGCTTCAATATTTCTGCCCACTATTGAAAGTGTCGGAGTGAAAAGGGATTTTGATTTAAAACACGAGATGTTGGCACGTTCTCTGGACTCCTTATTTTCAAAGAATCTTCTCCATCTAACTTTCCTGAAAAAGAAACACATATCTTTCTCTAGCTGGAATTGATGTATATGAGTAGCTGGAACAAAGCTAAGGCCTTTACTTAAGACATTTAATTCGACATCATTAAGGGCCCTATCTGATAAATTAATTACTGGTATTCTGTCGATTTCCAATACCTTTTGCTCCGTGTGCTCATATATTCCTGCTGTTGTGATGGGCCCTGGTTGAATTGGCCCCTCACTATGTTCCCCTGAACGCGTAAAACACAAAGAAGTCTCTGCAAGCCCTCCGGCACCACGTGGCAGTCGCTGCAGGCAGTAGCATTTGGTCCTGAATGCAGAAAATACAGAGAAAGCTGCCCTCGCTTCCGGAACTCCGTGCTGCCTCTAGCCAGCAGGAACGCAACCGTAGGAACTGGCCACGCTCGAACAAATGGAAACGTATAGTCTATGGCGTGCCTTACGGCAAGCTTCTATGGGTATACTCAACGGATCAGCCAGACTCGATCCTATAAGCCAATTGTCAACCACTGGTCCTTTCAAGGGGAGGGGCTTTTATAGTCCAGTTCCTCCCTTTCACCCTCAGCATTGTGGGATCTGTATTTACTTCCCACTCCGAGGCATTCACTCCGGACAGTCATAACATTATCTACACCATCATTGCCTGTGTCCTGAAACCACGGGTACTCACCTGAAAACCGCGCCTCTACAAACACCTCCAGTTTCCATAGAGACTAAACAATGGGCCCGTGACCCCAACTTTGACCTCTCCATCTGGCCGCCCCCATGCCGTTGATGGTGCAACCTTGGTGTCCATTTGAACCTTACTCTGTGTTGTTCCAAATCTTCGAAGACTGGAGTAGTAAGTCATGTTCTTACCTATTAATGTGCATAACTGTTTTCCTTCCATAGGATTGCATTGTTTTTCTTACTATTTGCACTGTGTCTTTTTTCAACATTGTTAAGTTACTGCTACTGATGATTGACACCTCAGAGTATTTTCCAGTTCTACTGTAAAGTATTCCTATTGCTATTTGCAACACATTCCTACTGTACCTGAAACTATTGTTAGGTATATCCTAAACTGGTACTGACCTGTAACTGAGTTCTTCTTGGTTCTAAAATAAAAGTAACAAAGTAAACCGTTTTATACAAACATTGAACTTAGAGTTAGTCATTGAGTGTGTGCCTCATTTCTGAATATGTACAACAAATGCTTAACACAGCCCTCTGATAAGCCTAACTGCTCAACCACACTACTACAAACATGAATAAGGTATTATCTACTTTAGCCTCTGTAAAGCTGCTAGGGATCTGCTGGACTCTGTGCACACTATACCTTACTTTGGTATACTATATACAGAGCCAGCTTCCTACAGAGATCATTCAATGCTGAAAGTCACCCTTGATACCGGGAGACCCTCAAAGCTAAGGCACCAAGCATTGAAGTCAAGAGGACATTGAACAGCCTTCAAGATCGAAGTCAATACCCATTTTACTCTCGACTCCAATCACAAACCAATACTAAATAAATGACAATTTACATTGACCTAGTTACTGGGCATATTATCACCCAACTCCATCCCGCCACACAGTCACCCTCTCCCTGCAGGGTATTGGGTGCCATCTTGGTGACCCTTGATCCTGCAGAGTGAAGCAGGCTGCCTGTTAGTGCTAGAGATGTATGTCTGCATTTAGTCAAGCCCCTATCCCTAAAAAATGTAAACCACCCTTTAGGGAGATTGGCCACTTTAATCCTTATAGATGAGGCTTCACATTTCCACTTCTGTGCTTACCTTTAGCTATTCCATGCATTCTGCAAGGCATAGTTTTGTTTAATTTCAGTTGAACCAATTGGATTAGCTGGCCTGAAAAGGATTTCTGATATGAAATAGGAGATGAGGTGTCTGATATTGTGCCAATTTTTCACACTAACAGTAATATACGCCCTCTACGCTGGGACCACCGCCAAACTACAGAAAAGACTCCAGTGCATCCAGAACGCCTCAGCACGACTCGTCTTGGACATCCCCCGACACAGCCACATCTCCGCCCACCTAAGGGACCTGCACTGGCTCCCCGTCAGCAAAAGGATCCCGTTCAGACTCCTCACCCACGCACACAAGGCTCTCCACGACTTGGGCCCCGAATACCTCAACAACCGCCTCACGTTCTACACGCCAACCCGCCAGCTCCGCTCCGCCAGCCTCGCCCTCGCCACCGTCCCACGGATCCGCAGAACCACCACCGGAGGAAGATCCTTCACCTACCTGGCGGCCAAGACCTCACCCACCCACCGACCTACGACTCACCCAGGACCATCTCTCCTTCAGGAAGCAACTCAAGACCTGGCTTTTCGAGTAGTAGCAGCCCCCCCCCCCAGCGCCTTGAGACCCTAGCGGGTGAGTAGCGCGCTTTACAAATACTCTTGATTGATTGATTGATGCAAATCAGTCTTGACCCTGTTCCCTATGGGTACAGTCCAGCCTGAACTGCCAAGCCAGGTCTTCTCTGGACTGGAAACAAGCATCCTGGGACCGGTTTCGGGGTTTCATCCCTCATCAGCAAGGCTAGCTTGAATCCAGTGGCAAAGTGAGCAAGGGACCCATGTCTGACATACCCTGCCAACTTAGGGCGAACAAAGCAAACACAAGGAGATGATGGACTGAGCACTGAAACTTTTCAGACACTCACCTGGGTTTAATCCATCACTGTTCTTTAGCTCACTTCGCCACCCCAGTTCAGACCCAGCCATATGCAAATCAGGCTTGACCCTGTTCCTTTTGGGAACAGTCTAGTTTATGATGTAGGACATAGAGATCTCAATTACTTGGGACATCCATATTCAAAGTCCAGTCCTTGTAGGCATTGTACCAAGGGTGCCAACATCACATCATACTTGTGGCCCATGTCAAGCAGCCCCCTGGTCAGTATTTCCATTGCCAGTAGCATCCAAAGTTTCCCTGCCTAATCGGGCATTGACGTTAAATGAGTTGCTAAGGTGACTCACTATCCCCCCTGACCATCCACCCTCAGTCATATTTGTGATCAGTCTCCAGTCCTGTTAGAATATGCTTTTAATCTCTGGTGGCCTTATCTTGAGCACTATAACTTCAGGGCCGGGTTGCAAAGGATAGGCAATTACCCCCCCTAATGTCGCTAAAAATCTCCTTCCAAAAGAGTGTGAGCTTAGGACACATCCACCATACATGTATTATATCTCCCACTTGACCAGATCCCTGCCAGCAAAGGCCTGCAAAATTGTCATACATATATTTCAACTTTGCCGCATGATATAATATCCCATCATTATCTTGTATAAAACTTTTCTAATTTGTAGACTTTAGCAGAGAGAGGGGATCTCCGTCCATAGTTTTTGCCATTGAGCTAGGGAAATTTGCAGACCTAAGACTTTCAGCCATGGCTTCATACAAGACCACTTTGGCTTTTCCCCTACATTCGACTAGATTGCATATGAGTCCTTTAGGGCCATTGTATGTAGCAAAATGTTTTTCTCAGACCGTCAGTGATCTAAATGCTGTAACTATATTGTCAGGGTGTAAGGCCCAATGTTGCAGCTGAAAATAATGGAGGTGGTCTACTTCCTTTCATTTTCATTCTTGCCATCACTGAGGGAAGGATTTAATGTCTGCCCCTGAAACAGGTCTAATAGCATTCTACACCCCCATCTGTCCAGCGTTTGAAATACCCCTTGACTAGGCGCTTTGTAAAATCCATATTACTCATCAACACGTTATCGATCACATAGTTCTTCTGTATTGACTATGGAAACTTGCTGGGGTCACCATAAAGGCCCTAATGTGGTTTGCCTCTTTTGTATCTCAATGCACCAAGTACCAAAACATTAGTCCTCCTGGATACACTCTGCAGAACAGACAGCTACAGAGGCTCCAGCCTCTCTTCTCTCCAACATTAACCTTGAATGTCTGTCGCAGTCATCCTGCACCACTAAATCTTCAACTAGGTGTATGTATGTTTTAAAAAAGAAAAGATGTTATTGCCTTTCACACAATTTCCCACATCATACAATATCTCTGTTGCAAGGACGTCAATTGTACAAAGTGTTTAACTACCCTTGTAACATGTGAACATATTCTGCTTCTCGCATTACAGTTGCCTCTATTATTGCTGTACAGTTCCATGCCTGGTCTGTCTTCGTATCCCCACTCACCCCCAACCCGTAAACTCCAACCTAAACATCTCCCCTAACTAGGTGTATATATGTTGATGCCCCAGGCTGTCCTGGATAAGCGGGATACATCGTCAACTGCCGTTTGAAATGAGCTTATCGGAGAATCGTGCCCCACCCTGCCGTATTAAAATGATGTACACAGGACGTAACTTCATCAATAGCACTTTCGTCAAAACAATCAATTTTAAAAAATCGATCCAAACCAAGATCACTTCCCCCCCACACAAAAATATAAGTTATTAACATTAAGCTATTTAAATCCTAAACAACAACTAAAAATAAGCTAAGAAAGAAAATTAGACCCAAAAAAACTTACCTATATGTACATGCATCTTCGTTTCTGCAGGAAATACGAGCTATCAGGAGACGGGCAAACCTAGAAATAAAACATAAAATAAATATTAGCAGCAAACACGTCCAAAGAGTTAAACATACAAAGTTAAAACACAACGTGCAAAGCGGAAAAAATAACACTTACCTGGATATACAGTGCATCTTCGTTTCAGCATGAAATACCAGCTCACAAGAAACGAGCAAACCTACAAAAGAAACAGAAAAGAGACATTAGGAGCCAAAAGGAGAAAAAAAGCTTACCAGGACAACGGAGCTAGTCACGGCCAAACTTACATAACAGCTCACACGGCACGGGCAAACCTACAAAGGAAACCGAAAAAAGACATTAGGAGCGAAAAGGAGAAAATAGCTTACCGGGACAACGGAGCTCCCAAGTCACGAGCCAAACTACATAACAGCTCATACGACAAGGCCAAACCTACAAAGGGAACAGAAAAAAGACATTAAGAGCAAAACGTCAAAATACGGCACGGACAAACCTACAAAGGAAAACGAAAAAGACATTAGGAGTGAAAAGGAGAAAATAGCTTACCGGGACAACGGAGCTCCCAAGTCACGAGCCAAACTACATAACAGCTCACACGACACGGCCAAACCTACATAGGAAACAGAAAAAAGACATTAAGAGCGAAAACGTCAAAATACGTAAACATACAAAGGGAAAACACATTTATAAAGAAAATGCTCCTTACCTGATCGCTTCATGGGAACTTAAATCTTGCAGCCAACTCAAGCAACAGACACTTCTACGACACGGCCAAACCTACAAAGGAAACCGAAAAAAAGACATTAGGAGCGAAATGGAAAAAATAGCTTACCGGGACAACGGAGCTCCCAAGCCACGAGCCAAACTACATAACAGCTCACACGACACGGCCAAACCTACAAAGGAAACAGAAAAAAGACATTAAGAGCGAAAACGTCAAAATACGTAAACATACAAAGAGAAAACACATTTATAAAGAAAATGCTCCTTACCTGATCGCTTCGTTGGAACTAAAATCTTGCAGCCAACTCCAGCAACAGACACTTCTAAAAAGAACAAAACAGGCCGACACGAAAAAAAAAAATAACACCCACCCACCGCCGCGAAGACGATCACAAAAGGGTGGAGAGGGAAGAAATCGCGGGAACGCCCACGAATCTGGTCCGGCCATGACAGACAGATCTCTGTTCCAATGGCTAGCCTCCATTTATGGAGCTAGCCAATGGAACAGAGGGCGGATTCCCAAGCCACATAGTATGCTCATTAGGTTTTCGCCTGCGCGAAAAGCTGCGCAGTGCGCAGCTTTCACTTAGGCGAAACCTAAAAAGGAAAACAAACGAATGCACCTTCTAAGGCCACTGCCTCTAGCAAATCTTTATGTGACTCGGTATTCAGCAAGAGTGCACACACCCGCTCTCGGACCTCGGGGTGAAATAGGCTCCAGCGATGCGTGAAATACTGACTGGCAGCTGATTCTCCGCAAGCCCTTCTGCCCCACGCAACATTCGCTGCAGGCAGTAGCATTTGGTCCTGAATGCGTAAAATGTCAAAACACGTTTCCCCTTTGGGTAAATTTAAAACACAGCAACAGTCAGTTCCCGCAACAATTTATACATATATATTCAGTTTATAAACAATAGACCAGGAATAAAGGAGTGTAGGTGATAAGTTTACAAAAAAATTGATATTTTATTACATTATCACTAAAAACAATATAGCATCAATAAAAACATAATTATACATATCAAATCATTACAGACTGTGGGAAGAAACAGTAAGGAAAACAATTCCAATTTAAAAAGAGATGAAAAACGCTAGTTGGGAGGACTTTTATTCTGGCCGAAAATATCTAACGCTAATCATACATGATATGAAGTTATAAATGTTTTGTTTACCTCATCAGGGGTCACAAACGGACCTCAAGATCCTTCACGGTTATTTCAATAGTTTTCACCATATGCAGTCCCATATAGTTTGATTCGATGGGATAGGTACATATGCGCAAGGTCAATGACCATGTATATTCCTCCACTATCTATAAGGAAGACAGTAATATTAAGCTCTCTAAAGTATATCACCAAATAGATGATAACAGAAGGTTGTCACAAGAGTTTATCACATCAAAAAAATCGATGTATGACCAATGTGGTTTATATCAAATCATTGGGTATTGGGAACAAAGATCTTTCCTTTGTTTATCAAAAAGCATTCATCCATATCTAAATAGAATGCTGTTGGTATATACAGATATTTTAATCACAAGAAGTGTGAATATCTCATTCTTAATAATATAGAATATTTTGTTATTCCCCAACAATTATAATAGGGCATAGGATGTGGTACGTAACCAACATACATTGTGTGTCCTATATTTTTATGAACGCAGGTCTGTACACGATTACGGTATCATAAAGAGATTGTAAATGGCTTTTTAACCCGGTGCGATAATACGCACTGTTAATAATACGCTTTAATGCTATCCTCCCTTGATCAGTATATGCACAGAGAGTGGGACGATAGATATGAACCTGATAGTCATTTATCGACTTGCATAGAAATATGCTGTGTAGTTGTCGATGAGAATAAAAAAAAACTCTTGTCCCAATCAGAACTGGGGCTATTCCATTGGTATCGATACTCTTTTTCCAGCTAGACCGCCCGAAGTCTGAAATTTAAACACACACGGGAAGGATTGTAAAAAATAATAACTATTCATTAAATTCCTCCTTCTTTGGTCTATAACCATACTGCAGTCACGCCTCATACCTGCTACTAGTTGATCAAAGCGGTGTAACGGTCACGGAGCCTCGTAGCGATATGACTTCTGGGACAGTGTTCGAGTCTGCCGTTTTTATATCCTAACTTTTCGCGCGTTGGTAGGCGCGGCGGCTGTCGTATCTGATATCTACTTCCAGGTCAATTCTGACTTCTCCCGGTTCACCACTAACAAAGCTAGTCATAGAGATAGGACTTACTAACTAGCCTACAAACGCGTTGGGTTTAGCTATTAAAAACTGCGATTCAGGCATATTGTGGCACTTCACCATTTGACATATGAAGAGATGTTTACATTACGAATTCAAGAAGGAATTTATTAACAAATATTTTGAAGAAACTGTTAATATTCCTAGTTGACAAATTCAGAAACAATATGACAAATAATAATTCAAAAACATATCTCAAAATGAATTTGCAGGGCTTGATAGTACTGCCATCTTTCTCCTTACATATAGAATATTGTATACCTAACATAAATCATCTTTTTATAAGCCAGCGTGCATATGTAAAATACTCTAGTTCAAGATGGCCGCATTTTAGTTGATGAACAAGTATATATATAAAAGACGACCAACTAGCAGTATTATCATATTCAAACAATGCTTAAAAACTTTGCTTTATACGAACAACAACAAGACATATTAAGTGTCATGGTTTCCATTATAGAAAGAGCAGCAATATTATGGCATAAAACAATGAAACATGCATATATCATTATTTACTACCATGTATCTAGTACTGTATTTCCAGACAGAATTAGATTTACAAATAGTACATTCAAATGATTCAGCTCTATCCCATTTACAAAAAACAGTATTCTATCTAAGTTGGACAAATGAGGCGTTCCCACTTCTCTTTGGAGTTCAAGCCCTTTTTTACAGTGTTAAGATAAGAAATATACCATTCTTCACGGGCTTTACGTTTAGATATTATATTGCCTCCTCTTTTACCAATTTTAAGTTTTTTTCAAGATGAACCATGTAAAGTCATTTTCATTGTGGCCGACTTCGAGAAAATGTTCCACTAAAGGAACTGTAACTTTTTGTTTTTATAGCAGATCTGTGCTCTTGGAATCTAGTCATTGCCTCTCTCCCTGTCTCCCCAACATAGGCAAGACCACAGGGACATAGAAGAAGATATATAATATTACTACCTCTACAGTTGTTGAAACTTTTGGATTTTAGATTTTGATTATTGTATTTCAACTCGTTTGTCTGCAAGCACTGAGGACAGATATTACATTTTCCACATTTGAAATTGCCTAACACTACACTGTTGTCTAGCGTTCTTTGGATAGTGTGGGTTTCCTCTCTACATGTGTGAACCAAAAGATCTTGTTTTTATTCTTTTAAATGCAAAGAGGGGTTTTTCAAGCTTAATACATTCATCATGGTTAAGAATATGCCAATTTCAATTGACCGCATTTTTGATTTGGTTACTAAGGGATGAGAATTGGCTTACAAAAAACACTTTTTTGGGGGGCTCTTTATCTTCACTTCTTTATTTAGCAAGGCTTCCCGATCATAAAATCTGGCCCTTTTCATTGAATGGGAGAGACGTTTTTTGGGATAACCCTTGTCCTTAAATTTCTTTTTCAAGATTTCTGAGTGCCTATAGAAATCCTCTAGTTCTGAACAATTCCTCCTAAGTCGAAGGAACTGCCTCAAGGTAATGCTCTCTCTCTGAGTCTTGGGGTGAAAGCTGGAAAAATGGAGGAGGGTATTTTTAGCTGTAGGTTTAGTGAATAATTCCACTTCAAGTACACCATTCACCTCTTTGATTGTAATATCCAGGAAGTCAACCTTCGAAGTACTATAAGAAGATGTAAATCTTACGTTGGGGTCACCCAAATTGAGCCATGATATAAACTCATTCAAAAGCTCTATGGAGCCTTCCAAATAAAGAAAATATCGTCAATGTAGCGGTACCAGCCCGCTACATTTTCGAAAAAAGGGGCTAGTTCATTGTAGATATGTCTAATTTCAAAATCTCCATCGTAAAGACGGGCCAGACATGGGGCACAGGTAGCCCCCATGCTGGTCCCCTTTAATTGTTTAAAATATTCATCTCTGAATAGGAAAACATTATTCATTAGAATAAGACCAATACATCTCACATTAAATTCCTTACTAGCTCCTCCTAAGTCATGTAACTCTAAAATATTACTGATCACATTGACCGTATCCAGCTGGGGAATATTTGTATAGAGAGACTCAATGTCAAGCGTAACCAGACACTGAATCTCTCCAAAAAATTCACTTCCTTCAATGAGTGAGATCATATGAGCTGAATCTCTGACATAAGATTTCAAACCACAGAGAATTGGCCGTAAAAAATGATCAAAATATTTGCTGATTGGTTCAAGCAGTGAGTCAATACTGCTTACTATGGGTCTCATGGGGTTTTTTCTAAATTCTTATGGACTTTTGGAAGACCATAAATAGCTGGAGTCCTAGGTTCCATATTCTTAAGAAATTTAAATTCTTCTTCACAAATCCTATTTTGATCTTTCGCCTCAGTGAGAAGATCTAAGCAGTCTTTGGATATTTTAGAAATACTGCTCACTTGAACACGTATATAATGTTCCTTCACTTCAAGGAGATCATACATCCTCCTGTTATAGTCTTCAGTGTTAAAAACAACAACCCCACCCCCTTTGTCTGCTGGCTTTATAATAAGGGATCTGTCATCTTTCATGGAGTTAAGGGCCAGTCGTTCTTCTTTACTGATATTGTGGGTGTTTGGTCTACTAGGTTTACCTAAAATTTTATGAATATCACTTTCAACAGCTGTTTCAAACGCTTCAATATTTCTGCCCACCATTGAAAGTGTCGGAGTGAAAAGGGATTTTGATTTAAAACCCAAGATGTTGGCACGTTCTCTGGGCTCCTTATTTTCAAAGCATCTTCTCAATCTAACTTTCCTGAAAAAGAAACACATATCTTTCTCTATCTGGAATTGATCTATATGAGTAGATGGAACAAAGCTAAGGCCTTTACTTAAGACATTTAATTCGACATCATTAAGGGCCCTATCTGATAAATTAATTACTGGTATTCTGTCGGTTTCCAATACCTTTTGCTCCGTGTGCTCAGCTCATATATTCCTGCTGTTGTGGAGGGCCCCAGTTGAATTGGCCCCTCACTATGTTCACCTGAACGCGTAAAACACAAAGAAGTCTGTGCAAGCCCTCCGGCACCACGTGGCAGTCGCTGCAGGCAGTAGCATTTAGTCCTGAATGCAGAAAACACAGAGAAAGCTGCCCTCGCTTCCGGGACTCCGTGCTGCATCTAGCCAGCAGGAACGCAACCGTAGGAACCGGCCACGCTCGAAGAAATGGAAACGTATAGTCTATGGCGTGCCTTACGGCAAGCTTCCCTGGGTATACTCAACGGATCAGCCAGACTCGATCCTATAAGCCAATTGTCAACCACTGGTCCTTTCAAGGGGAGGGGCTTTTATAGTCCAGTTCCTCCCTTTCACCCTCAGCATTGTGGGATCTGTAGTTTCTTTCCACTCCGATTCATTCACTATGGACAGTCATAACATTATCTAAACCAACATTGCCTGTGTCCTGAAACCACGGGTACTCACCTGCAAACCGTGCCTCTACAAACACCTCCAGTTTCCATAGAGACTAAACAATGGGCCCGTGACCCCAACTTTGATCTCTCATCTGGCCGCCCAAATAGCCGTTGATGGTGCAACCTTGGTGTCCATTTGAACCTTACTCTGTGTTGTTCCAAACCTTGAAGACTGGAGTAGTAAGTCATGGTCTTACCTATTAATGTGCATAACTGTTTTCCTTCCATAGGATTGCATTGTTTTTCTTACCATTTGCACTGTCTTTTTTCAACATTGTTAAGTTACTGCTACTGATGATTGACACCACAGAGTATTTTCGAGTTCTACTGTAAAGTATTCCTATTGCTATTTGCAACACATTCCTACTGTACCTGAAACTATTGTTAGGTATATCCTAAACTGGTACTGACCTGTAACTGAGTTCGTCTTGGTTCTAAAATAAAAGTAACAAAGTAAACCGTTTTATACAAACATTGAACTTAGAGTTAGTCATTGAGTGTGTGACTCATTTCTTAATGTGTACAACAAATGCTTAACACAGCCCTCTGATAAGCCTAACTGCTCAACCACACTACTACAAACGTGAATAAGGTATTATCTACTTTAGCCTCTGTAAAGCTGTTCGGGATCTGCTGGACTCTGTGCACACTATACCTTACTTTGGTATACTATATACAGAGCCAGCTTCCTACAGAGATCATTCAATGCTGAAAGTCACCCTTGATACCGGGAGACCCTCAAAGCTAAGGCACCAAGCATTGAAGTCAAGAGGACATTGAACAGCCTTCAAGATCGAAGTCAATACCCATTTTACCCTCGACTCCAATCACAAACCAATATTAGGTAAATGACAATTTACATTGACCTAGTTACTGGGCATATTGTCACCCAACTCCATTCCGCCACACAGTCACCCTCTCCCTGCAGGGTATTGGGTGCCCTTGATCCTGCAGAGTGGAGCAGGCTGCCTGTTAGTGCTAGAGATGTATGTCTGTTCACCCACTATTCATTTTGTTCTCTGCTGTGATTGAGTCTCTAGCATTTAGTCAAGCCCCTATCCCTAAAACATTTAAACCACCCTTTAGGGAGATTGGCCACTTTAATCCTTATATCTGAGGCTTCACATTTCCACTCCTGTGCTTACCTTTAGCTATTCCATGCATTCTGCAAGGCATAGCTTTGTTTAATTTCAGTTGAACCAATTGGATTAACTGCCCTGAAAAGGATTTCTGATATGAAAATAGGAGATTAGGTATCTGATATTGTGCCAATTTTTCACACTATCAGTAATATTTTTTTAAAAGATATGGGTAATTGTTTCCCCCACAAATCCAATAGAAGTATCCTAACTAATGTAAACAATCACTCTGTATCTTTCTAGGTGGTACACACAACCAGAGAACCAGAGTATTTAGCAGCTGGACATGAAACTTTTTATTTTATCATCATCACACACCTGCACCAAATGACGTGTGTGCTGGGGTTTTTTCCTGACAGCATTTCACCTGGGAAACTCACACTATGGGAAAATAGCTGAAGGAAGCACATAAAATACAAAGTTAAAGACATATGAAAGGTACATGGGCGGCTGGGGAACCTTAAACCTTAGTGCAAACCATAAACATGATTAGAGGGAGAGCTGCTGTGGCTGTCTGGGATGGATGCAATACAATTTATGGAAATCAACATTGGCTTCATGAAGGATGTAGCTTGGAATCTACTAACACTGATCATTGACTAAGTAGTCACAGCTCAGATATGGTGTGCTAGATGGGATTCTTTACTCGAGAGGTGGGAGCTTAACTTTCTTTATTCTCTTTCTCTTTTTTCCAAGTTTCACAACGGATGGACAGCACCCCAGTGTTCCCATGGGTCTGTGACCCTTTGATGCTCGCAGCAGGTAATGCACTTCATTTTGAGCAGGGTCGTAAAGATGTTTGATAGAAAATATGCCTCCTCAATAATATCCTTTTAGACTCTTTCTTTGGGGTCGCATTGGAATTCTACACTCACTTTAATTCTTATATTGAGATACTGTCTCTAACCCTGAAATGAGTGAGGTCTCTAAGCTCTTTACCCAGCCTGTTTACTCAGGAAGAGGCATCTAAACCTGTCACTGTGTGTTCTTTCCAAGGGTTCCCAAGCTGATGTATCTTATGCAACCTACTCCAGAGCAAGGGCGTCATTCTCCAATAGAAAATACCTCCAAATGCCTTATACCTGTGCTTTCCTTAAGTTGTTATCCCCATGCACCAAGATGTTTCTTTAGGGGGAGATATCCTAGCCACTTACCACTGGCTTTCCCATTAGGAAGGGTCTCTATATAGCCCATTGTGTGCAAGGATATTTAGGACCCTCAATTATGTGCTCGTCTGAAAGAATGGTCTCCAATCATTCTCCACCCCCCTTTGCTCAGTTAGCAGAATGATCTTGAAGCTCCTTGCCTGTGATATTTATGAGGAAAGGCCTCTTACCTCTGCCCACTCCCTGTACCCCTCTTAAGAAATGGTCTCCAAGCTCCCCACCCATATTCCTGCAGAGGAAGCATCTCCAAGGCCCTCGCACTGTGCTCCTCCAACGAAAGGGTCTTTAAGCCCCTTTTCTTTATGCTCTCCTGGGAAGTACTGGGACATATTGTTTATAATTTTGCAAAAAGCATATGCGAATCCTAGAGCAATTGTGACCCCTCTTCAATAAAAAAAACATACATTACCTTAGTATTTTCTAGCCCTGAAGGGAACTACTTTGTGTGTGGATGTGTTCCTTGTAAAAGTGCAGCATGGTGTAACGCATAGTGAAGTAAGCCAATGGCTGAAGTGGGTCTATGCATTGGCTCTTAATGCATGCTGAAGTGGGTGGATGAAAAATGTGAATTACACCAACCACAAACTAATGAAAGGAAGAAAAAAAGGAAGGAAAGTGAAAGAAGGAAAAACAGAAAGCAAAAAAGAAGAAGGGAAATCGAAAGGAAGAAGGACAGCAAAAGTAAGAAAAAGAAGAAAAAGGGAAGGCAATAAAGAATGAAAGGAAGTGAAAGAAGGCAAGAAAGAAAACAAATGAAAGAAGGCAAGAAAGGAAAAAGAAAAGAGAAAGAAGGAAAGAAAATGAAGGTAATTGTAAGAAGGAAAGCAAAATAATGATAAAGAAAGCCAAAGAAGGAAAGAGAGAAACAAAGAGAGAAAGAAAAAAAGTAAAAAGAGGATAACTTAATACAGAACAAATTCAAATGGATACAATGTGGTATGCTGTGAAATAGCAGCAGTCAGAAAAGCAAAACACTCAAAAAGGAATTTACAATAGCACTGGCAGGAGATGGGCTCTGATAAAGATGGGAAGTGGCTTTTGTTGCATCAGAAGCGTCCTACTTTCACATCAGGTTCTAAACACCAAGTGATTATAAAGTAAATACACAAACACTGACACTGAAGGGAACTAGCTGGTGTGCGAATGTGCTCCATGTGAAAGAGCAAAATGCCATCACTCAAAGTGAAGTTAACCAGTAGGTTATGTATGCTGACCCACTGCCCTATTCGGTATGCTGTAATGGGTCTAAGCAAAATATGAATGACACAACAGACCAGTGGATGAAGCGAGGTGACTGAAAGCTCCTACTTGTAAGAATATGATATATATATTAGTAAAATCAAAGGGTCCTGGCTAATGCCAGTCCTAAAAAGAGAACTGCAGGTGAAGAACATGTTACTTACCTTCAGTAACACATTATCTGGTCGAGACAATATCTGGCTGCAGATTCATTACCTTTAAATTTCCCAGGCGTCAGACTAGCTCTGGAAACGTTTGCTTGAGCAGTACCTCTGCCTGCAGTCGATTGGCTTCGTTCAGTTCTGCGCCCCATCTTTGGAACGCGAAGTGATGACGCAGTTACCTATCTAGGCACCACACAGGCAAGCGTACATCAGTTACTTTTCACGGCTTTCCACGCCAGGAGCGAAGAGCCATGAATTGAACTGATTAGTTTGTGTTCAAACTAGGGCCCTGTTAGGGGAACAACCCTAGCCCTAGAAATATTTCTGCAGAGCGGTGAGGCATGGGTGGGTCTGTAAGGAATCTGCAGATAGATACAGCCTCTACCAGATAACACGCCAAAGGTAAGTAACTTGTTCACCTGATAGAGACTTCTAGCTGCAGATTTCTTACCTTCGAATAGATACCCAAGCCATACCATCCTGGGGGTATGCTGTGGACAAATTGACTATACTAAGAAGTCCTGCAAGACCAAATAGGTGAAATTCTGTTCCCTGCGGACCTGGCTATCCAGGCATTAGTGTTTAGCAAACGTGTGCAGGGACGTTGCTGCCTGGCAGATGTCCAGTACTCGAACACCATGAGCTAACGCAGTGGTTGCAGCTATTTCCCTGGTGGAATGGGCTCATAAGCCCCCAGGAGGCTGCTTTTTAGCCAGGGCATAGCAGACCTTGATACAGAGAATGACCCAATGCAGAATGGTCCATTTCTGAACTGGCCGACTTTTTTTCGCTCCTACATAGCCCACAAAGAGTTAGTCGTTCACCTGAAACTCTTTTGTGCGGTCAATGTAGAACAACAATGCTCTTTTCGGGTTCAGACTGTGGAGTCGCTCCTCCTCTTTAGTGGATGAGGAGGAGCATGAAAGGTCGGCAGGATTACAGATTGTCCCGAATGGGATCACCACTTTAGGTTGGAAAGAAGCCCAGGTGCGTAGCACCACCTTGTCTGGCAATACCATAAGAAAGGGAGGCTTGGATGATAAAGGCCACAGCTCACTCACCCTGCGGGCAGATGATATTGCGTCTAGAAAAGCTGTCTTGTTGGTAATCAGCCGGAGGGGACAATTGTGTAGCGACTCAAAGGAGCACACATGAGGTAAGCGAGAACCAGGTTCAGATCCCACGGAGGCACAAAGAAGGCCGAAGGGGGAAACATATGTACAAGTTCTTTCAGAAACCCATGTACAATAGGGTAATTAAATACAGAGGGTTGGTCAGGCGGCCGCAGGAAAGTGGACAGAGCCGAGAGATAAACCTTGAGAGTGCCCAGAGCAGAGCCCTGTTGGGTAAGGATCAGAATGAATAAGAAGAATATCAGAAAGAAGGTCAATAGACCTTTCTGTACAATATTTTACCAAATGCAGGTGTATACCATTTTGGAGGAGGGCCACCTGGCCGCCAAGATAACTTTACAGACTTTGGAAGGAAGGTCAAAAGCTATCCACTGTCGCTGCTCAACCTCCACGCAAGGAGGCAGAGTGGACAGGTTTGGGTGGAGGACCCTCCCCTGCTGCGGCAACAGAAGATCCTCCCAGAAGGGCAGCCTGATCAGAGGATCAATGTTCATTTGAAGAAGCTCGGGATACCAAACTCCTAGTACCCAGTCCGGACCCACAAGAATGACTTGGATCTGGTCATTCTTGATTTTCTTGAGAACTCTGGGCAGAAGCGGAATGGGGGGAAAAGTGCACAAATGGCTTGAGCCCCACTCGCACAAATAGAATATCCGAGCGATAGCACACAATACTGCTGACACTGCGCGTTCTCTTCGTAGGTGAACAGATCTAACCAAGGCTCTTCCCACTGCTAAAAGTGTCCTTGTGCCACCTCCAAATGGAGACACCACTCTTGATCCGATAGGCATTGACAGCGGAGTTTGTTTTGGGAAGCATGCGCAGGATGGTGGCTGGGATATTGTTGGCGCGATGGCGGACCCCTCCCATAGCCACAAAAGGGGCAAAAGGAATAAGGGGGGCGCGGTGTCACTGAGAGGCACAAGGACTTGACTGTAGCCCGCGAGTCCTTGAAGCGATCCAGTGCCCAGTCTGCCTTCGAGTCCCATCGAAGGCATGTCCATGAGGTTGGACTGGAAACCCCCCGAAAAGCCAGATGTTCTAATCCAGGTGTGGCGCAATGAGGCTACCACTCTGCCCAGCGAATCCGTTGTATCCAGACCAAACCTAATAGTGAACTTTGCTGCATCCCTCACATCTTTCACTGCTTGGGAGAGGATGGCCCGGCCTCCTCCAGGACCTGTGACAGCACTTGCGCAACCATTTCCCATAGTGTATGGGAGAAACATCCCAAAAGGCATTCAGTGTTCGCTGACTGCAATTCCAGGCTGGTGGAAGAAAACATCTTCTTTGCAAGTGTGACCAGTCTATTGGATTCCCTGTTTGGGGGAGCGGCAGGGAATGTGCCAAGGGAAGTCGAGTATTGGACTACCAAGCTCCTAGGGGTGGGGTGTTGGCTAAGGAAACTAGGATCCCCAGGACAGAGCAATGAAGGCGGGCAATTGACCTGTTCACAGGAGCCCCTGTGCAAGGCTGGGACTAAGTTCCTAGAAGGACATCAGTCAGTGTTTTTTTTTTCTTTTTACTTCTTTTTATTAATCTTCCAGCTTATCCAGAACAGGGGACATGCGTGTACATTTTCAACATCTATAGCCCACATGCATCAAATGCTTTTAACATGGCATCCCATTGTTGTGCTCGATCTCACTGCCCATGAGCCGAGTTACTCTTGTTTTTAGCAGAAGTAAAAAAATTTGTTAACGATAGCCGAGCATCCTAAAAAAACTGAGGAATAACAATAATCATAACTGGGAATCTAGATCCCCCCTTTACCCAACCCCCAGTCCCCTCCATCCACCCTCGTGGCAACAACAGACAGGCGGCACAGTACCTCTGACATAATTAAAAAAACTAGGGGTTCACTCATAACTTGTTTGTGAGTCATGTGTTCATGGTGTGAGAGGGCGCATGTGGTGGTGTTGCATCAGCAGGTATTGGAGTGGGCCCAGTGCTCAGCGAGCTATGCGTGCTCTCATTCTAACTCTCATTCGTTGCTGTGGACACTTCAGTCAACAATTTTCCCCATTCCAGGAGATCGCTCTCCGCATTCTTATCGGTCCGTACTGTTCTGAGGTGACATTCCTCGGCTACCGCCCACTCCCGCAGGTCATCCCTCCATTTTTCCCACGTGGGTGGTGCTGGGTGTATCCAGTAGCTTGGTATTCGCCATTTCCCCAGGACCAGTCCTAGTAGCGCCAACCTAAAGCACATCCTATTCCCTTTCTTGGGCGTTGGAAGCACGTCCAGACTACAGTGTTTTATGGAAGTGTCGCTTTGCACCACGGTGGCTGTGCTAAGGGACAGCACCACCTGTTGCCAGTGCTATTTTAGGCTCGGAAAATTCCAGACGATGTGCAGGTACGTGGCAGGGTCCGTTCCACATCGCGGACATGCAGAGGCAACCCTGGGGTGAACCACGCTCGCCGCTGAGTGGTCAGGCATGTGCAGTGTAGGTAATAGAACTGGATTAACGTGTACCATGCATTACTTGTAGCTTTTGCTACCTGTGCCAGTGCTCTCTTACATGCAGGACTCTTCGGGTTCATCGGGAAATGTTGTCCACATCTTTCGTACAGTGTGCAATATTTTGGCATACTGCAGAAACTACCCAGGTGGCACCTTAAACCAGTCCTGAGCTTCCTGAAAGGTCATGAACGTGCCGGTCTGATATAGATCCCCCACAATCCCACAACCCCCTCATACCACTTCGAGAGATCCATGACCTCTTGGATATTCTGGAAAACTTTCAACCAATGCAGCGGTAGTGTGCTAGCATATGGGGCCTTTTTGACCACCAAGGTCACTGCTTGCTCCCAGACTTTTGTAACCCGGCGATTATCTGTGGGCACGTTTTAGGCACACTAGAGCCCATCATTAGGAACTGCTGCAGTTCCATCCCCCTCGTTTCAACTCCCGGGTAGGTCCGTCTCAACTGTGCGCTCCCCCATGCCCCATTGAGCGGCGTATTGCAGCAGGCCAGCCATATAGCATAGCTGTAGGTCTGGCAACCATAGGCCGCCCCTATCCATGTCTAGTTTTAGTATGTCCAATTTGGCTTTGCTCCGCTTTTCAGCCCAGACTAGGGAAGTCAGGAGACTGTTCAGTGTGTCAAACGTCAACTTAGGATTTTGCAAAAGGAGTTCTGGAGCATGTAGAGGCAGCGAGGTAATAGTACCATTTTTGATACCACCACCCTCCCCATAACCGACAGTGGTAACTTGATCCAAAATGTTATCGATGCCCGCAGTCCATCAAGGACCCTCCCCATGTTCAAATCATACTGAGACTCCGTCCGATGGGCAATCTACATTCCGAGGTACCGGAAGCGATCGCACTTCCAATCAGTCAGTGATTTATTAAAGGGCAATAGGGGTTGATATGAGGAAGCCCCAGACTGAAGTACTTTGTTCAAGGGGTTAGTCTTGACTGCCAGAGGGAAGCTAGTCCTCTTTGCCACCGTTGCATGAGACGCTACCTCTTCTGTAGCCACGGTAGGTGGAGAGAGCAAATCAGTATCTGGAGAGGTGTCCAGTCCACTGGCCTCTCCTAGTTCCTCATACCAGTCCAAAGCCTCAACATGGGTGTACAACTGGTGTCTAATGGTCCAGTGACCCCTCTCACTTTTCTCCCATGCCTGTATGCTCCACAGAATGCTCAGGCAACGACCTAGAGTCATCACTGGGCTCTGTCGGTGCCAGATTCTGCATTGATCAATGCCGTTCCAACTCCTAATCGGAGATAAGAATGGGGCTGGTGCCGCCGTTGGGCTTCAGTGGCACAGGGATCATTAACGTCGGGACCAACGCCAGAGAAGGTCATGTTGACACGACTAGCGCCAATCCGGATCTCGGATTGGATCCATGAGACCCCACTGGAGCAGTCAGCATGGAACCTCATGGGGTCTCCTTGGACCCTGCGTGTCCAGAGGCGCTCTGGAGGAGTTGGCCCGCTCAAATACTCTGTGCTTTATTTGAGTGGGGGTTGCTCCGGCTCTTGGAAATGTGGGAGGCGCAGAGTTGGACCTGGCAACGGCTCCGCAGAACAGTGCCTGGAACGTCAATGTTCCACTCTCGTCTCACCAGCTTTCGATGGACGGGGTGAAGTCGAAGTCCTTCTTCTTCCTGTGCCTCTTCCCCAAATTCCCCGAGGACATTGAGTGCAAGAAAGAGGACTTGGGGCTTTTTGATCAGTCCTACGACTTTCTCAATTAGAAGCAAGACCTCCTTGGAGTCGCGCTAGATGGTGTCGACTTCCGGACCGCAAGCAACTCTTGGGGCCTCTCCCTTAAAGTTTTAGGTGCCATGGTCCAGCAGTCCGAGCATGACTTTTAGTCGTGGTTGCGCTCAAGACACCATAAAGCGCACAAGGTGCAAGTCAGTAACCTACATGGCGCGACGACAGGCGCAATGCGGCTTAAAGCCTACCTTCCTAGAGGACATTCTTGAAACAAAATAAAAAATATTCGACAAAAAACTTAAACAGAGGGGTAGCTCTTCTCCATATCAGCACTAAGAAAGAAAAGAAATGATGCTCCTGTGCCTGGGTGGCGCCTATATAGGTGACCGTAACGTCACTTCTGGTGCCGTCTACACCACATGGAACCGAACAAAGCCACTTCACGCCGTGCAGGGGTACTGCTCACGCAAACATTTCTGGATACAGTCTGGTGCATAGGAAATTCAAAGGTAAGTAATCTGCAGCTAGATGCCTCTCTCAGATATGCCACTGCAATTTTTGATTCTCTTGGTTTGCAGTTCTTGCTCTTGGTAATCTGTCTGTAGTTGCCTGGCCTCTTTACCAAGGGCCTCTGCAGTGCTCTCTGGCACCTGCTGTCAAGGATTTTGTAGGTTTGTCTTAAGCAGCTTCAAAAGCCACCCTTAGCAGCAACAGCTGCAGAAATGATTTGCCACAGTCTCCAGTGGAAACAACTATTAATTAAAGCCCAGTGGGGGTAAGTGGGTCAGTGGATCTCTACTGTGCCTATAGGTTTAATTCTAGTACTTTCATCCCACCATTTACACCAGCCAGAGAATCACAGGAATGTTTTTTTGTTCTCTTCTAGGTTTGAATGTGAGACTCAACGCAAGTGGCACAGCGATGGCGCTCTTTAGTGACATTCTCCACAAAGGCATCTGTTGACAGACTATGCGAAATTTGAGGAAAAAAAAAGCTAATTTATTTGTACATTAAAATTTAATGGGCAGAGTCTTCTGCCAGTGCATGGCAAGTCTGTCATCGCAGAGCCGGCTGTGGAGTTGGAGAAGGACAACGCCTCCTGATGTCCAGTGACCTCTACGAAGCTATAACAGACAAGATCGTACCAGCATATAGAGTTGTGGATGCCTTTCTTCTACTATGCTGTATTAGAGACTAACTCCACAGATCCTTAATGCTCTCCAAATTGACAACTGCATTGTCTCAAGTGACGTTTTCTGGTGCCTAATGTAGTATATATATTTTTTTTTTAATTCAGGTACTTTTCCGGGTTACTCCAGTTCTACACTTTCTGTAAAGAAATAGTTTGTCTTCCAATAAATATGATAGCTAATGGCAAACCCTAGTTTTCACTGTAATAAACTTGACTGGCATGCTTTGTCTTGTGAGGAACATCATTATCTGTTTTGAGACTAAGGAAACAATTTCTGATGACAGCATGTCTCATAGTTTATTGTAAATACCAACATCATCTTTCTGGAGGTGTGTTGACCCGGACTCTACACACCTATCATTCTGGCCCTGGCCTGCAGAACTTGGAACATGCATTATTATTCTGAACCAGCCCCCAGTGGACATATTCATCCATATTCAAGTAATGTTACTTTCAGGACTGAGCACATCTTTATTACAACAGAAATGTGATATCTAAAATAGACAAGTGCATACTTTCTGTTCCGACTACTTACTGTAGGCCAGGGCTGGACAGATTCATTCTCGTCGTTCTAGGCTGGGCCTACAGAAATGTACACATACATGCTTGTCAATCATGCCAGGGGCTCAAACTCAATTTCTCTTTCCGGAGATGGACTCTGTACCAGCCTATACTGTTTCACTCCTTCCCAAAGCCATGGGTATTGCTCACTCACTCCTGCTACCACAGCACAAACATGTGGCTCAATATAATTTGACACAGGCACTATAGAATTATCTGTACTGCATGTTATTCTAACAGCAATTGCAGTAAATAAAAACTTGCATTTGCAATGCAATAGGTCTCGCATTAGTACAATTTAGAGCTATTAGTGTTGCAATTGATAATGTTTTTGGTGAAATATCCCAGCAGTAGCATAAGTCTTGAAACAAAATCCGCGAAGAAAGGAAAGAGTGCAGTACCCCAGGCTGTTACTTAGTGTCCCTGTGGAGTTGTAAAGGGACCTCTATTAGCCAGATAAGGTAATGCACTCACAATTAATAACATGAAATGATTAGAAGCAACGCTTGGGAAGTGCAGCAAATGGTAATACTGCAAAATGTGGAAGAGTTTTGTTGCAGTTAAAGTGCCTTAAAGTATTTCCTGTGAGGATCTTTTTAAATCCTGATTGTCTGCGCCAAAATTAACAACCCACCCGTTTTGCATGTAGTAGGTGTTTGGATTGCATTTATTTGTCTTTAAAATCAGTTGCCTGCATGATGGGACCATAAGGTACCCTGAATGGGGGGAAGCACGACAGTGGGCCATGCCCATCGTGTGTAGCAGTATGGAAACCACTTGTGATAGGTACTGGTACAGCAGCAACCATGTGTATAATGTTGAGTGAGCCAATGCGCCAAAGAAAAAGGGGCTATTATTGAAGATCAAGCGCAGTGTGCCGTGCTCGTTTTAAAAACATAATATTTAAAAATACAGTTGGGCTTACTGGCCAAAATAAAAGCAAGTCACGCGGCCGCCATAAAGATCAAGCAAGGCATGCCGTTTTGCATAAAAAATTGAATTAAAAAAAAGTATTTGGGCGAGCCGCACTATATTTGATTTCATTTCGAATTTGTAGGGCGCAGCAATTGCCCAAAGGCATCAAGGCGCTATAGACCACCATCCGGAATAAGTCCACCAGGGGCCAGATGTAGGTGGCCGAAAATAGCCGTTTACAGATCGGTAACGGCCGAATTCGGCCGTTACCGACCAGTAAATGGCCATTGACACGTAGGGGCCCTTAAATGTTGCATTCTCGGTAATTTTACCGAATCGGTAATTTTACCGATTCGGTAATTTTACCGAAAATGCAAGATTGAAATGTGGGTAGCCTATTTTCCTTTGGCACATGGCTTTCAGAATCGGTATTTTACCATGGAATACAAATCCATGGTAAAATACCGATTCCTGTGTACATGCACATCTGTGCATGTACACATGTGCCATGTGACAGACAGACGTGCCCTTAGGGCATGTCTGTGTGCCACATTGCACACATGCCCGTTTTGGGGGTGCTAGAGGGTGTCAAAGCTGGGATGGTGCAGTGAGCTAAAAAACGGTGATGGATCAAGCCCTGATCTTTGGACTGGGTAAGAGTGGTCTGCTTAATTCAGACACTCTGTTCATCACCACCCCCTTTTCTGAATCATTTTTGTCCACCATAAGCGTGGAAGGGTATACTCAGGTGTGAGTCCCTAGCTCATTGCACCATCAGGATTCAAGCAAGCCGGGCCGAAGACGGCTGAAATGCCAGAAACCGGTCCCCGGTAGCTTGTTTCCTTCCCAGTATAAGAATTGGCTTGGTAGTTTGGTCTGCCCTGTTCCCATGATGCACTGGGCCAGGGTCAGACTAATTTGCATATAGCCAAGTTCTGAGCTGGGATGGTGCAGTGAGCTAAAAAACGGTGATGGATCAAGCCCTGATCTTTGGACTGGGTAAGAGTGGTCTGCTTAATTCAGACACTCTGTTCATCACCACCCCCTTTTCTGAATCATTTTTGTCCACCATAAGCGTGGAAGGGTATACTCAGGTGTGAGTCCCTAGCTCATTGCACCATCAGGATTCAAGCAAGCCGGGCCGAAGACGGCTGAAATGCCAGAAACCGGTCCCCGGTAGCTTGTTTCCTTCCCAGTATAAGAATTGGCTTGGTAGTTTGGTCTGCCCTGTTCCCATGATGCACTGGGCCAGGGTCAGACTAATTTGCATATAGCCAAGTTCTGAGCTGGGATGGTGCAGTGAGCTAAAAAACGGTGATGGATCAAGCCCTGATCTTTGGACTGGGTAAGAGTGGTCTGCTTAATTCAGACACTCTGTTCATCACCACCCCCTTTTCTGAATCATTTTTGTCCACCATAAGCGTGGAAGGGTATACTCAGGTGTGAGTCCCTAGCTCATTGCACCATCAGGATTCAAGCAAGCCGGGCCGAAGACGGCTGAAATGCCAGAAACCGGTCCCCGGTAGCTTGTTTCCTTCCCAGTATAAGAATTGGCTTGGTAGTTTGGTCTGCCCTGTTCCCATGATGCACTGGGCCAGGGTCAGACTAATTTGCATATAGCCAAGTTCTGAGCTGGGATGGTGCAGTGAGCTAAAAAACGGTGATGGATCAAGCCCTGATCTTTGGACTGGGTAAGAGTGGTCTGCTTAATTCAGACACTCTGTTCATCACCACCGCCTTTTCTGAATCATTTTTGTCCACCATAAGCGTGGAAGGGTATACTCAGATGTGAGTCCCTAGCTCATTGCACCATCAGGATTCAAGCAAGCCGGGCCGAAGACGGCTGAAATGCCAGAAACCGGTCCCCGGTAGCTTGTTTCCTTCCCAGTATAAGAATTGGCTTGGTAGTTTGGTCTGCCCTGTTCCCATGATGCACTGGGCCAGGGTCAGACTAATTTGCATATAGCCAAGTTCTGAGCTGGGATGGTGCAGTGAGCTAAAAAACGGTGATGGATCAAGCCCTGATCTTTGGACTGGGTAAGAGTGGTCTGCTTAATTCAGACACTCTGTTCATCACCACCCCCTTTTCTGAATCATTTTTGTCCACCATAAGCGTGGAAGGGTATACTCTGATGTGAGTCCCTAGCTCATTGCACCATCAGGATTCAAGCAAGCCGGGCCGAAGACGGCTGAAATGCCAGAAACCGGTCCCCGGTAGCTTGTTTCCTTCCCAGTATAAGAATTGGCTTGGTAGTTTGGTCTGCCCTGTTCCCATGATGCACTGGGCCAGGGTCAGACTAATTTGCATATAGCCAAGTTCTGAGCTGGGATGGTGCAGTGAGCTAAAAAACGGTGATGGATCAAGCCCTGATCTTTGGACTGGGTAAGAGTGGTCTGCTTAATTCAGACACTCTGTTCATCACCACCCCCTTTTCTGAATCATTTTTGCCCACCATAAGCGTGGAAGGGTATACTCAGATGTGAGTCCCTAGCTCATTGCACCATCAGGATTCAAGCAAGCCGGGCCGAAGACGGCTGAAATGCCAGAAACCGGTCCCCGGTAGCTTGTTTCCTTCCCAGTATAAGAATTGGCTTGGTAGTTTGGTCTGCCCTGTTCCCATGATGCACTGGGCCAGAGTCAGACTAATTTGCATATAGCCAAGTTCTGAGGTGGGATGGTGCAGTGAGCTAAAAAACGGTGATGGATCAAGCCCTGATCTTTGGACTGGGTAAGAGTGGTCTGCTTAATTCAGACACTCTGTTCATCACCACCCCCTTTTCTGAATCATTTTTGTCCACCATAAGCGTGGAAGGGTATACTCAGATGTGAGTCCCTAGCTCATTGCACCATCAGGATTCAAGCAAGCCGGGCCGAAGACGGCTGAAATGCCAGAAACCGGTCCCCGGTAGCTTGTTTCCTTCCCAGTATAAGAATTGGCTTGGTAGTTTGGTCTGCCCTGTTCCCATGATGCACTGGGCCAGGGTCAGACTAATTTGCATATAGCCAAGTTCTGAGCTGGGATGGTGCAGTGAGCTAAAAAACGGTGATGGATCAAGCCCTGATCTTTGGACTGGGTAAGAGTGGTCTGCCTAATTCAGACACTCTGTTCATCACCACCCCCTTTTCTGAATCCTTTTTGTCCACCATAAGCGTGGAAGCGTATACTCAGATGTGAGTCCCTAGCTCATTGCACCATCAGGATTCAAGCAAGCCGGGCCGAAGACGGCTGAAATGCCAGAAACCGGTCCCCGGTAGCTTGTTTCCTTCCCAGTATAAGAATTGGCTTGGTAGTTTGGTCTGCCCTGTTCCCATGATGCACTGGGCCAGGGTCAGACTAATTTGCAAATAGCCAAGTTCTGAGCTGGGATGGTGCAGTGAGCTAAAAAACGGTGATGGATCAAGCCCTGATCTTTGGACTGGGTAAGAGTGGTCTGCTTAATTCAGACACTCTGTTCATCACCACCCCCTTTTCTGAATCAAAGTGACATCCCCTGCACCCTTGACAAATTCGGTATTTACCGATTCGGTAAATACCGAATCGGTATTTGAATTGAATCCTATGGGCTTCAAGGCCCATAGGATTCAATAGCAAATACCGATTCGGTATTTACCGAATCGGTAAATACCAAATTTTTAAGGAATCGGTAATAAATCCAGATGTTGGTACCTACATCCCATTTACCGATTTTGAAATACCGAATTGGTAAAATTCGGTAATATTCGGTATTTCAAAATCGGTAAATGTGATTTACCTACATCTGGCCCCAGATCTCCAGCTGCAGAAAATATCTACATAGAGTTAAGCCAGGTTTTAAGAGCCTTCCTGAAAGGGGCACGTCCGCCATGGTTCAAGATCAAAGGGTGAAGGCCAGTCTGCTTACAAAAGTTTGGCGAGCCCGCGCATAAGAAAACTAAAACTGTTAAAGGTGAGAACAAGGACAAGGGGGAACCTACTCACTAGGAACCAGGTTAAGTCATGTGTAACAGAAACAATGGTTCCAGCAGAAAGTTAAGCTAATCTACAATGATAATAGTATGCACAATCGCAATCAAAAGATGGGTAATGGTGATGTCAGAAAGAAAGACGACCTTGCAGACTTTTGCTTTGTATTAACATTAATACTTTTTATGAACATTGAAAAATTCAGACTGATTTATACACAAGCAAGAAAACAATGGTGCTTTTGTGTCCCCAGGTGAAATGGAACCATAAAACAGAAAGTGAAAAAAATGTGATGTGTACAACTTGGTTTCCACAATTTTCAAAGAGGACCAAAAAGTGACTTAGTAATAATTCTAGCTTCTGTATACAGTAATCAGAGCTGTTGAAATGGTTCGCTTTAAATTACAGTCGACGACGTTTCAACCCGTTTTGCGTTAAAGGGTCTCCTCAGGACCAAGGGATAGGGGAATATCTAATGATCAGAAAAAAGAAAAAGACGCTTAGAATGCTATATGTCAGCTAAAATCCTTTAGAGGAATATCGTGGAATTGAGAGTACCTGGGGTTGCGCAGCCAAGTGAAACAGTGAGATATGTGAGACACCGGTAAAGTGAGAGTAAGGAGAAAAAATACTCACACGGGGACCCAGTCGGGTGCTACACGGGTGAGAATAAAAGGGGTATAGGTTATTAACTATATTCTTGGAGCAGTAATCAGTCAGTGACTGTCGAGTAAGTAGTTATCTTACCCCCGTATGGGAGACGGCCTGATAGGCTGACAACCTGTATGTTCATATGTTGCTCAATCACAGTGTTTGCATCAGTCGATGGCAGATGCGCATGACAACCTGAAATGGGGCGCACGGCGTTTGTGAGTACTCAACAATGCATCTATTGATGTATGACCGCAGTGATGTAATACACGTGCAAGCAGGCTTACCACAATATGGTGTTTTGGTGGAGCAGATGCTTCAACTTAGTCAGGACAAACCGAGGGACCAATCGTGCCACGGTAAATGTATTACTATATGGAGTAATGCCAGAGATTAGTAATAGCCCAACTCCTTCCAACAGTCATGAAATAGATAAACTAGCGGTGTATCAATTAGTGTGATAAAAGAGCACGCCGTACGCTGTGGGATAGTTAATTCAACTCGTCTGAAGCGTAGAAATACGACACTTGCTGGAGATAAGGACTGCCACACGTCTCTTGCGTTGTACATAACTAGTGGCAATAATGTGGGCAATGAGACGCGCATAAAGCGCGCTGGCGGTGGCGGCTGCCGAGCGGAAGGGGCGCTCACCTTTAGAATGAATCAGCAATGTTCTCAAGGCTAGAACTGCTCCGGTTGTCTGCCTGGTAACAATGACAACCGGCCGGCAGTGCGTACGTGCATAAATACACGGCAGGGTCGCATAGACTGGTTTGTGTGGCGGGCATCAAATAGGATCGCCACTTGCAGGTGGAATGTAGTTATCTGGAATCCAAATATTTAGTGAAGAAAGACCGGTGTCTCAGAAAAGTGGAAAAATGATGTAGAGTGTAATATGATGCAAATGAAGATTAGAAGACGAGGTGTAGCATATGTAGAATGCTTTATTGATTAGATGGTAGATATCAAGGGGGGACCCCACCAGGAGCAGCTCACTTGCTGCTCAGCCCGACTCTAACTGATCCTCACACTCACACACAAGCATTCCAACACTCCATTCTCACGCGCACCAACATTCCACTAACATTCTACTAATGGCTGAGCAGCAAGAGCTACAACTAGTCCACTACATCACCTTCCCCCTTTTGAACAGAAACAAAAGAAATCTGTAAGTACATTAAAAATATGAATCAACACTGGTGTAAAATTGCAAACACAGAATGTGAGTGAAAAGAAAAATGCAATAATTCGTAAAAGAAAGTACATTGCATTAATTAGGAGCAAAAGACATAGTATGCAATTCATAAGCATATTACAAAGACTGAGAGAAAAAGTATATAATGAGAAGGGTGAAAACTGCACCCTGTTGAACAATAAAATAAGTTCAACGTGACAAGGCAAGGTGTGGAATCATGTACCAGAACCAAAAGAATAAAATCACACACTGTCACAAAATTACAGAAGCCGTAGAATCTACACACAGTGGATAAATAAACCCAGTAAATTAAAGAAAATAAGTAGAGACACAGCAGGTGATATCCGCACGTAAGAGTGAATATCACAAAGTGACCTATCCACGCAAAGTGGAAAGACCGTACACAAGAATAAGTGGCAACCCCTTAACTAAGTGGAAAATACACAAACCAGGAAGACCATATAGCCGAAGGCTAAAACAATGTGTACATTGATAAAACAAACTATAATCGTGTAGTTAAATCAAATAACGTACATTAAAAAGTTATGTGGCATTTCCAGTATAATTGAAATGACACTGGCAATGAATGCGTACCATGAAAATTCTGTTACTGGCTGAATTTATAAGCTTAAACTAATGAAAAATCCCATTAAGAAACTTGTAACAGATGAACTAGTTGGGAGAAGAAAATTGCACGTTAAGAACCAGTGATAACACCAAAAATCACACTGCAGGCTACAATCTTTACTTACATTAGGCACAAAACTGTATAGGGAGAAATCAGTGTAAAAAGGTGTGCGCATCACCCACACCGAAGCATAAAAACAAGTGTATAGAGACCAGCTCCAATACATAACTGCCCTAAAAACAGTCAAAGCTTAGTGCATTGATAATAATTAGATTGGCCAAATCCATAACATATAAAGCCCTCCATAAATGCATTCTCTGAAAGCAAAACACTCAATTAATGTAGGAGTTATAAATAGTATAGCATACAGCGTATATGACTAGAAATAAAAACTGTACCAGTCCCTTTACATAAAACTTCTCAAACATCCTACATTCCTATGTAAATACTTGCATACATTATCACAAAAAAATTAAATGGTTAATATAAACAGTTACAGATAACCATGTATGTAAAACAAGAATGAGACAGCTTCAAAGCTTGGTGTTGCTGTAAGTGCAACACATGCAAATCCATTTTTTTTACTAAGTAAGCTACAAAGTTGGTGTTGCTGTAAGTGCAACACAGGCAAATTCTTTCATTTTTTTTTAAATAAGTAAGCTACAAAGGTTGGTGTTGCTGTAATTGCAACAGGCAAATTCTTTCATTTTTTTTAAATTAAGTAAGCTTCAAAGCTCGGTGTTGCTGTTGTAAGCGCAACACAGGCAAAATGCATCTTTTCTTTTTAACAAGGAAGCTCAAAAACTGGGTGTTGCTGGAAGCACAGCACAGTCAAAATCATTTTTTTCCTGTTTTTTTAAAAAAAAACACGTTATAACAACAATTCAAAATTTGCAAACATTCGTGACAAGAATTTTCAATTCTATTAAGGACTAGGAGGCGAGGATTATGCTTTCTCATTTCTTTAATGAAATGCTCAGCAGCCAATAAAAACAAAAACTACAAATCCCATGAACACTTGGGAATGACCATAGAGGTTACACTATATAAGGTCCAAACACTAGTCCTTCTTCCTCTTTCTTTGGGCAAACAGTTCCACATCGAAAAACAATCCCAGGTAAAGCAACAACAAAAGTTCCAAGCAAGCTGCCGAAATCCAAAGGATCCTGTAGCAGAAGATGGAGGAATCCTGGGTCCGGGAACAAGGAGACAGAGGAGACTCTCGAGGTAGAACAACCACATAATTTCTGGTCTGAACCTGTAAAAGACACAGAGCCGTAATATCCAAATAATGGAGAAAAAATCAAAGCAAGTCAGGGGGGGGGAAAAACAAGGAAAAAATAGATCTGCAACAGTATGCAAATATTATATTTGATATTTTTGATATTTTGTGGGTATTTGTAAAGCGCGAGCGTTCGCTCCCAGGGGAGCATCATGGCGCTGGGCGAGTTACGGAGGAATAACTGAGAAAAGTGGTGAATAAAAGATAGAGCTAGATGGCAGCCAGGACAGAGGAGTCTGATAGTTTGTAGACCCATGTCTTAAGAAGTTTCCTGAAGTTGTTCTCATTGTTGATGACTCTGAGGTCAATGGGTAAGGTGTTCCAGGCTTTAGCTGCCAGAACATTAAAGGATTTTCCTCCTCTGGTCTTATATTTAAATCTGGGGATTTGGACAAGGTTAGTCCCAGAAGATCTCAGGCAGCGCGAAGGATTGTAGCGCTTGAAGCGGTTTACAAAATAGCGGGGTCCTGTATTTTGCATGGTTTTGTGGACTGTGAGAAGCAGTTTGAAAAAGATTCTTTTGTGCAGTGGCATCCAATGAAGTGAATTCAGGGCTGCAGATGCAGATGACCTTCTGGGGAGTTGTAGAACCAGTCGAGCTGCAGCATGTTGTAGACTCTGCAGCTTCCTGAGGGTAGATTTTTTCACCCCAGCCATAAGGCCGTTGCAGTAGTCAAGTCGGGAGAGTAGGAGAGCTACCGCGACTGACTTTCTGGCTGCAATTGGGAGGAAATCAAAGAATTTCCTCAGGGATTTTATTAGTCCAAAACATCGACCGGCAGTGATCTTGACGTGGTCGTCAAAAGTAAGGGAGGAGTCAAATTGTACGCCCAGATTTCTGGCTGCTGTAACTGCACTAGGAGGAGCCTCGGAGCCTGTGGGCCACCAATCTTTAGGGGAGAAAGAAATATTCTTGCCTATTGGGATGATCTCTGTCTTTGCGCTATTGCATCTAAGATGATTAGTGTTTAGCCATACAAAGACATCGGAGAGGCAGTTTTTAAAGCGGAGCTCTGCGTCCGTACGCTGTTTGTCGATGGGGACGACCAATTGCGTGTCGTCAGCGTAGGACGTAACCAGGATACCATGTGACTCTATCACAGCTAAGAGGGGTGCCATGTAGATATTAAAAAATAGGGGGCTCAATATGGACCCCTGGGGCACTCCAGATGTAATTGGCTTTTCGCTGGAAAGATATGGTCCAAGTGCTACGGTCTGGGACCTGTTTGATAGGAATGATGAGATCCAAGCCAGGGCTGAGTCTGTCACGCCGATCTCTCGCATTCGATTGATTAGAATAACGTGCGAGATGGTGTCGAATGCCGCTGTGAGATCCAACAGGATGAGGACAGCTTGCTTGCCCCCATCCTGTAGGAATTTAATGGAGTCAGTAAGCTCGATCAAAGCTGTTTCGGTCGAGTGACCGGAGCGGAAGCCCGATTGCTGTGGGTGCAGGATGTTATGGGCTTCTGTGAAGGTTTTAAGCTCCTCGTGCACTAAATGCTCCGTGACTTTGCCTAGGAAAGGAAGTAGGGAGATAGGCCGCATATTAGTCAGGTCTGTAGGTGGTTTATTCTGTTTTTTCAACAGAGGTTTGACAGTGGCCTTCTTCCATTCGGCAGGTACAATTCCGGATGCAAGGGATTCATTAATGATTCCATTGATGTGGGGATTGACTGTATCAATCAGGTGATGAAGGATGATAGGAGGACAGGAGTCCGTAGGTGCTCCTGATTTACAGGCGTGGATTGCCTTGCTTGTCTGTTGCAAGGATACTGGTTTAAAACTGGAGAGAGGAAGGTGACATGACAATGCAACATAGCCACAATAAGGGTGGGATAATCCTCACCTCCTAGTCCTTAATAGAATTGAAAATTCTTGTCACGAATGTTTGCAAATTTTGAATTCTATGTCAGGACAGGAGGCTCCGATTATGCTTGTTCAAAGCTCGTCCACCACAACAGAAGCAACACTAACAATCGGTTTATAATAAAACTGTTTGAAAACAGAGTCCGAAGACCAGTCTGCAGCCTTCATAATGTCAAATAGAGTAACACCCATGGAATAAGCTTTTGAGGCCATTGTCCCTCTAGCAGAATGTGCCCCAAACACAGAAACATCAATGCCCGCCTCAGACATGAGCCAGCGCACCCAGGGAGCCAGAGTAGCCGGTGCAATAGGACGGAAAGGCTTCTGCAAGGCGATCAACAACTGACCTTGCATGTCCGTACGCAAAGAAGCGGTACTCACCTCATAATCCTTCAAACACTGGACAACACAAAGATTGGGATGATCAGGAAAAGAAGGATATGTTATGGAGGAAGTGTTGGATTTAGTCCTCCTAGAGAGAGTGAAAGTAACACCCTCAGGGGTGAAACTGCGACCCGCAAGGTCTAAAGCGCGAATATCCGAAACACGCTTGCAAGAAACCAGACAGAGCAACATGGTCAGTTTTGCAGACAACTGTTTACGGGACAACAAAAGATTAGAGGGCCAAGCCTCCAAAAACCTCAGAACAACCGAAACATCCCACAAAGACACATACTTCGGCGTGGGAGGTTTCGCAAGACGAATCCCTTTAAGCAGTTTGGAAAGCAAATGGTGTTCACCAACAGGTTTACCATCAATGTGGACATGGCCCGCAGAAATAACAGAACGAAAACTATTAACGGTCCGATAAGCCAGACCGGAAGTGGCCAAGGAAGTCAAAAAATTAATGATTAGACTGACATCCGCTGAAACGGGATCAACTTCCTGTTGAACACACCAATCACACCAGCGTTTCCAAGCTCCTCGATACCGCTTGTGGGTATTTGGAGACCAGGCGTTACTAATGAATTTGGCAGCGTCGCTAGAAATGCCTGGGATCGACCAACGATCCCCGAGATTCGCCATGCCAGCAACTGGAGAGTGCCGGAAAGAATGAGGGGATGCGGATCTCCGAGAGGATCCTGCAACAGATTCCACTTCAGGGGAAGAAGGAGGGGAGGTGCGCAACACATCTCCAGGAGAACCGGGAACCACGCTTGAGCCTTCCACAAGGGAGCAATCAGAATCAGCTCCGCTCGAAACCGCTTGGTGTAAGCAAGCACCCTGGGAAGCATCATGAACGGGGGAAACGCGTAACAAAGAGTCGATGGCCACTGTTGGAGAAAAGCATCCGTGGCCAGAGCTAAGGGGTCCGGTCTCCAGCTGTAAAACTGGGGAAGCTGCGCGTTGAGGCGAGAGGCAAAAAGATCCAGGTGACACTGGCCCCACTGCCGAAGAATGGCACGGAAGACTCGAGGATGAAGTCTCCAGTCGCTGAAATCCCGAAGATGTCGGGAGTGCCAATCTGCAACCTGATTGTTGCAGCCCGGAAGATACTCTGCAATAACCGTGATCTTCCGGTGTAGGCAAAAATGCCAAAAATCCTTGGCGATCTCCGCTAATATCTTGGACCGTGTCCCGCCCAGCTTGTTGACATAGCGGACCGCAGAGACGTTGTCCATCCGGAGTAGAATGCAACAACTCGTCTGTAGGGGGGAAAAACACCGTATCGCAAAGGAACCCGCCAGGAGTTCCAGACAATTTATGTGGAGAGACAACTCCTGGGGTGACCAACGACCCCCTGTCGAAACAGACCCGCAACGGGCTCCCCAACCCCACTGACTGGCATCCGATTCGATCACCAGTTCCGGAGATGAACCGAACAGGGCTCGACCGTTCCAGGCCTCCATGTGGTCCAGCCACCATTGCATCTCCCCCCGCACTTCCTCCGAAAGAGGAACTTGATCCGAATAGCGGAGGCCTTTCCGGAGATGCTGAATCTTTAGGCGTTGAATCGCCCGGTAATGTAGAGGACCCGGAAAGATTGCCTGAATGGAGGACGCTAGAAGACCTACCACACGTGCCAACGACCTCAACGACACAGTCTGTTTGGAAATAACAGACGTCAATTCTCTCCTGATGTAACGGAGTTTCTGATTGGGCAAGAGAAGTTGGCAAGTCACTGAATCTATCTGAAAGCCCAGAAAATCGATAGATTGAGTGGGAACCAAAACCGATTTCGGAACATTGACTAGAAAACCCAGCGACTGCAAGAGTGTGATGGACCACTCCAGATGTTGCAGAAGCCTGAGAGGGCAATCCGCCATAAAAAGAATGTCGTCCAGATATATGATCAGCCTGACTCCCCTGGAACGAAGATGCTCTACAACTGGCCTCAGCAATTTCGTGAAGCACCATGGTGCCGACGAAAGGCCGAACGGGAGAACCCGATACTCGTACCAACGCCCCAGCCATTGAAACTGGAGGAATCTGCGATGGGGTCTGTAAATCGGGATTGACAAATATGCATCCTTCAGGTCCAGACGGACCATCCAATCTCCCTCCCGAAGGAGATCCCGCAGAAGATGGATGCCCTCCATCTTGAAGTGTCTGTAAACCACCCCGCTGTTGAAGTCTTTCAGGTTGAGAACTAGGCGAGACCCGCCTCCTTTTTTCTCGACCAGAAAGACTGAGCTGACAAAGCCCTTCGGATGGCGTTCGGTAGGAACAATCGCTCCCTTGCTGAGGAGCACCTCGATTTCTTCTGACAGACAAGCCTGAGAGTGACTGGAAAAAAGCATAGGGGGTGGAAGACGGGTCTGATGCATTGGGTGATAGAACTCTATCTTGAAACCCTGAACGGTTTCTAGCACCCAAGCATCGTTGGAGATCATGCGCCAATTGTTCAGGAAAAATTGCACTCTGCCCCCCAACATCACATCGCATGCTTGAATTAGGCTCACCTGTAGCTCCGGAATCTTGATATTGGCCTTTGTGTCCACCAGATCGCCCCTTGCCGTATTGACCTTTTCCTTTACGGGAAGGATAGAAATTGGCACGGGTGGAGTAACCAGAGTCGTACTGACCACCACGCTGCTGCGAGGCTCCTCTCTGGGACTGTTGCTGCTACCCACGGCCGAACGATCGTCCCCGTTGTCGTCCGGCCTTGGTAAAAACCGGACGCATGGCCCGGCGCAAGGACGCCTGTGCTTTATCAATTCCGCTGAAGGCGGATACAAATTTAGTCAGCTCCTTCAAGAAGGGTTGCCCAAATAGAAGGCCCTGCGCCTCCGGACCGGCCTCTGAAGTCGCCAACTCTGCCAATTTTGGATCCAATTTAAGGAGGATGGACCTACGCCGTTCTGCGGAAATGGCGCAATTAACATCCCCGAACATGCCCACTCGATGAGCTCATCAGGATTGACAGTCGCTGAAGCTTCCTTCGCCTTGAAGCCCAGATCTAGGATTTTGGAAAGGGGGCCCAACATGTCCATTAATTTATCCTGGCAAGACCTCCAGGAACGGTCTAGGCCTTTCTTAGGATCTTTAGAATATTTTTTAAGTTAAGGTAACCATCATCGGGTCCACCTCCGGAGTCTCTGCAATGTGGTCCGCAAGGTCCGGCCTTGGGCACTCGGAGCGAAGTCTAGCCCGGACAGGCGCCTCAAAGGGCTGGCGAACATGCGCCTCAAGATAAGCGGCCACTGCCGGAGCGGGCAACCACGATGTCAAATTCGGATGGATAATGTCCTCCGGTTCGAAATTCAAAAGGGGGGGACGCTCAGGATCGTCAACAAAATGCTCTTTGCGGAGACGCTTCTTTGGAGGGGAAGAATCCTGACCTGAAGAGGCCTGAGCATGGTCTGACTCCTCCATGTAATGTGACGCAGAAGATTTGGGCTTATCCGAAGACAAAACCTTCGCCAGTCTTTGAAAGTCCGATTTATGAGGGTTATGAGGCGACTTTGCGGACTTCTGGGAAGGAGGTAACCAGCCCTGTTGAACAGCATATTCATTCAAATGACGTTTCAGGGGATTAATAGCCCTAACCAGCGCCTTATTCACTGAAAGTTGTACACCTTTATCCAATTCCTCCACCAGGTTGTACTCAAGAGAGTCATCCTCTTCTTCATCGTAAAAGCAGTCATCATCTGCGTCATAGTAATCAGCCATCGCACCAGAGTGCAGAAATTCAATGCCCACAAGATGACTGAGCAAATATTGAGTATCAATGATACAAATAAGGGGGAGTGACAACCCCAAAGCAGGCTAAAGAGAGGTTGGAAGGACCAAACTCAAGGCAAACAATTTAAACGTGGAGGGAGTTAAGCCTGCCAACAAAAAACCACTCTAGGCAGAGCCTATGCACAATAATATCAACCAAAGCACTTTCCTGTGCTCCGGCGTAGACGGGGTCGAAAGTTCAGGGCTGTGGGCGTGAGCGCTGGTGAGAAGCGTTCTTTCACTCGACCGGCGTGAGGCGAACAGCCTGAAACCGGAAACAAAGCAGCGCGCATGCGCGACGCTGCTGCCGCTGAAACACCGGCTCGAGAGCGCTCGCGCTCTCCCAAGAAGCCGACGACCCCTGCTCCCACTCCACCAAAGCAACCGGGCACAAAAGCGGCCAGGCGCAGGGAGGCGAACACATGCTCCCAGGAAGACACGCCGCCAACGGACGCGCAAATACCGGCACCGAAGCCGAGAGAGAGTACACAAGCGCCGCGCACAAAAGCAAGCAGCGGAATATAAGGCAAGTGTACACAATAATAATCACAACAGTAATATCAGCAAAAGCAATGCAATAAAGGTAAAGAGACTTAACTGGCTGCGGAGCAGCAAAGAAAGAGGAAGAAGGACTAGTGTTTGGACCTTATATAGTGTAACCTCTATGGTCATTCCCAAGTGTTCATGGGATTTGTAGTTTTTGTTTTTATTGGCTGCTGAGCATTTCATTAAAGAAATGAGAAAGCATAATGGAGCCTCCTGTCCTGACATAGAATTACCACCCTTTCTCTTTCGTTTTTTTTTAAAACTATGACACAGAAAAGAAAAGGAATATGCTACTTACCAGTATGCATCTGTTCTTGGCATAGAGGGCTGCAGAGTGGTACATTATGAATAGATCGCCATCTGGTGTTGGGCTCGGATGATTGCACTTTGTTTTTCTCTTGGAGAGTCTTTTGTATCTTGGTGACTCCTCCCTTGGTTGGTAGTGCGCATGGGCATCGGCTCCATCCTTAGATTGTTTTGCCATAGTAGGGTTAGATGGAGTAGTATGATAGAATACAGATAAGAATGCCCATGTAAGTGTATCTAAATAAGATAATGTTGGAACAGACACAGGTTTCCGGGGAGGCTGGGAGGGCATGTACCACTCTGCAGCCCTCTATGCCAAGAACAGATGCATACTGGTAAGTAGCATATTCCGTTCGAGGCATATGGGCTGCAGATGGTACATTATGAATAGACTATACAGCAGTTCTCTCCCTAGCGGTGGTTGCCCGTGTCTGTTGCAACTGTCTGAAATAAAGTCTTTAATACTGCTTGTCCCACTCTAGCTTGTTGTGTTGTGTGCACATCTACACAATAGTGTTTTGTGAAGGTGTGCGGTGTAACCCAGGTAGCTGCTTTGCATATGTCATCTAGTGGAATGTTTCCCAAAAATGCCATAGATGCTCCTAGTTTACGTGTAGAGTGAGCTCTAGGAGGAACAGTTAATGTTCTCTTTGCTTTTAAGTAGCATATTTGAATGCATTTTACAATCCATCTGGCAATGCCCGCTTTAGAGATGGGATTGCCTTTATGTGTAGAAGAAAACGCAACAAATAGCTGTTTTGTCTTTCTGAAAGTTTGTGTTCTTTCTATATAGTACAATATTGCCCTTCTAACATCTAATGTATGTAGGGCTCTTTCTGCTACTGTTTGTGGTTTTGGAAAGAAAACCGGTAATTCCACTGACAGAATGATGTGGAATGCCGAAATTACCTTTGGTAGGAATTTTGGGTTTGTTCTAAGAACCACTTTATTTTGGTGTAACTGCATGAATGGTTCTTGAATCGTAAAAGCCTGCAACTCACTTACTCTTCTAAGTGACGTGATAGCTATGAGGAAGGCCACCTTCCATGTGAGGAATTGTATCTCACACCTATGCATAGGTTCAAAGGGTGGCCCCATTAGTCTGGTAAGTACTATGTTGAGATTCCAGACTGGGGAAGGTGGTCGTCTTGGTGGAATGACTCTTTTGAGTCCCTCCATGAAAGCTTTAATTGCTGGTACTTTAAACAGGGAAAGATGTTGCCTGTTTTGTAGGTACGCCGCTATGGCTGCGAGATGAACTCTGATAGAGGTATATGCTAAGTGACATTGCTGCAAGTGTAGTAAATAGCAAATGATTTGTTTAGTGGATGCGTCCAGAGGGTTGATGTGCTTACTGTTACAGTGTATAGTAAACCTCTTCCATTTTGCAGCATAGCATGCTCTGGTGGTAGGACGTCTTGCTTGTTTAATGATTTCCATGCATTCTGGTGGTAAATCTGAATATCCAAACTCTATGACCTCAGGAGCCAGATCGCTAGGTTCAGTTGTTTGGGATCTGGGTGCATTATTTCTCCATGGTTCTGTGTAAGATGCATGGGTAATAATCTTAGTTTTTGATGTGGCACTTGTGAGAGTTGTAGTAGCGTGGTGAACCACGGCTGTCTTGCCCACGTGGGTGCCACTAGTATCATTGTCATTAAGTGTTGCTGCAGTTTCCGAACCAGTAACGGAATTAGTGGGAGAGGAGGGAACGCGTAAGCAAATTTGTTGGACCAATTTATCCATAGTGCATTGCCCTGGGACCGTTGGTGTGGGTACCTGGATGCGAAGTTTTTGCATTTTGCGTTCTGATTGATTGGCAAACAGATCTATCTCTGGTTGCCCCCATCTCTGGAAGAATGGCTGCAGTATTTGGTCGTGCAGCTCCCATTCGTGTATTTGTTCTGACTGTCTGCTTAGGATGTCTGCTATCTGATTTTGAACTCCTGGTAGGTGTTCTGCTAACAGATAGATCTTTAGAGGAATGGCCCATCTCCAAATGTCCTGTGCTAGTTTGGATAGTTGGAGAGAGTGTGTCCCCCCCTGTTTTTGAATATAATACATTGCAGTCATGTTGTCTGTTCTGATCAGGACTGCCTTGCTTGTTATTTGCATTTGGAAAGCCTTTAGTGCTAGAAATACTGCTAATAGTTCCAGGTAGTTGATGTGCAGTTTCTTTTGCTGCACACTCCACTTCCCCTGCACTGTGTATTTGTCCATATGCGCTCCCCATCCGGAGAGCGATGCGTCCGCTGTTATTATCACTTGTGGAATTGGCTCTAGGAACGACCGTCCCTTGGAAATGTTTCCTGTGTTCCACCACTTCAGAGAGCGATACGTTCGGTCGTTTACCAACACCAGATCTGTAATCTGACCTTGAGCCTGATTCCACTGTGTCGCTAGACACTCCTGTAGTGGACGCATTTGTAGCCTGGCATGTGGTATTAGCAGTATGCAGGAGGACATCATGCCTAACAGTTGCATAAACACTCGTGCTGGTAGTGAGTGTTGTGGTTGAAATCTTTGTATTAACCCGACCATTGTCTGTGTCCTGATTGGGTTGGGGTATGCTATTGCCTTTTCTGTGTCTATCGTAGCCCCCAGGTATTGCTGAATCTGGTTTGGTTGCAGGTGTGACTTTTTGTAGTTCACCGTAAACCCTAGGTGGTGCAGCAATTGAATTGTCTTCTGTGTGTTGTGAAGACATTCTTCTTGTGACTTGGCCTTTATTAGCCAATCGTCCAAGTAGGGGAAGACATGTATTTGTTGTCTTCTTAGGTGTGCTGCCACCACAGCTAGGCATTTTGTGAAAACTCTCGGTGCTGTTGTGACACCGAACTGAAGGACTTTGAACTGATAGTGTTGTCCTTCTACTACAAACCTTAGGTATTTTCTGTGGGCTTTGTGAATTGGGATATGAAAGTAAGCGTCTTTTAGATCCAGTGTAGAAAGAAAGTCCCCTTTCTTCAGTAAAGGGAGTACTTGTTGGAGCGTGACCATGTGGAAATGCTCCGAATTTATGTAAGCATTGAGAGGTCTGAGGTCCAATATTGGTCTTAGGGACCCGTCTTTTTGGGGGATTAGGAAGTATAGAGAGTATACTCCTGTTCCTTGTTGATTTTTTGGGACCTTCTCTATTGCATGCTTTTGTAGAAGTGCTAGTACTTCTTCTTTTAACAATGTCAGATGATCCTGACTCATTGGACGCTGTTTGGGGGGGATGTTTGGTGGGGTAGCTGTGAGTTCCAGGCAATAACCATGTTGGATAATCTGTCTCACCCACTTGTCTGATGTGATGTTTTCCCAGACAGGTAGGAACTGTGATAGACGTCCCCCGACCGGTGTTATGTGGTCTGGGGGGAGTTCTATGAAGTCACTGTTTTGGGTTTGAGGCGTTGCGGTTGTTATTATTTCCGCGGCCTCTACCGTTGTTGTTGTTACCCCTGTAATTTCCTCTTGAATTGCCTTTGGGTGATGTAGGTGTGAAAGAGGTGGTTTGCTGATTTGTTCCTGTATTTTTTGAGCCCCCTCTATAGGTGGATCTACGAAAGGAACCTCTTTGTGTTGGCTGTTGCAATGCTCCCATTGACTTCGCCGTTTCTGTATCTTTTTTCATTTTTTCTAAGGTCTCATCTGTGCTTGAAACAAAAAGTGTCTTTTGATCAAATGGTTAGTTCAGTAAGGACATTTGTACTTCCTGTTTGAATCCTGAGATTCTAAGCCATGCATGTCTCCTTAACATGACACTGGTGTTGATGGATCTTGCTGCAGTGTCTGCTGCGTCTAGGGCGCACTTAATGGAAGTATTAGTTATTATTTTACCTTCCTGTATTAACTGATCTGCCTTTTTCTGATGTTCTTTGGGGAGATGTGTGATGAGTTTTTCTATTTTCATCATAATGTGCCCTGTCATAACGTGCAAGTAGTGCCTGTGTATTGGCTATACACCAGGTATTTGCCGCTTGTGATGCTACTCTCTTGCCTGATGCATCTATTAATTTTGACTCTTTATCAGGTGGAGGAGCCTCTCCTGTAGATAATGAGTTTGCTCTTTTACGAGCGTTTGAGACTACAAGCGAGTCCAGAGGTACATGCCCTTTGATAAATATTGGATCCTTTGGAGCCGCCTTATATTTTTTATCAATTCTTGGGTTTAACACCCTAGCCCTCACTGGGTCTTTGAATATTTCTTCTGTGTGACTGAGAAGACCCTTCAACATAGGAAGAGTACCTGATGTTCTTTGTGCATTAGGTAGCGTCTCTAACAGGAAATCCTCTATTTGAGGTTCTGTATGTATATCTACTTTATGATATTTTGCTGCCCTATTAATGAGCTGTACAAACCCTGTATTATCATCAGGTGGTGAAGGCTTTGAGGGATATAACTCTGGGTCGTTGTCCTCATCTGACCCTACGTCATAATTTTCCCATGGGTCATCCTCATCTGGGATGGTTTCATCATCCCCTTGAGGTTCTCCCTCCCCTGGATCACTGTCTACATCAGACTGAGGTGTAGATGGTCTTGGTGTGGAAGGTGTAGGAATATTTGGCATAGTGTGAGGAATAGGAGAAGAGGGTGTGACTTTAGGTCGAGGAGAAGCAGGAGGAGTTGTATTTGTCCCCAGTGTTCTCTTTTTTGAAGGAAGAGATTTATCTTCTGTCTGTTCATTCTTTCTCTTCTTCGTCACTACTTTGCCAGTTTGCGGATCGATAAACAAAATCTTTTGTTTGGGATCTGTCTGTTGCTCCTGAATCGGTACCGAAGGTCCTGGTTCCGAAAGGTGCTTATGTTTTCGATCATCAGTGTTCGGTGTTTTCGGCACCGAGTGTCTACTCGATTCCGACTTCCTGGGTATCGAGTGAGTCTTGGACGACGAATCATGTTTCTGCTTCGACATGGAATGTTTCGATACCGAGCTTTCCCTTGTATGGAGCTTCGGTGTCGAAGTCGATGTCGACCTTTTCTCGGATCCGACATGGTGGGAGGCCGAGTGTTTCGGTTTCAGTTTCGGTTTCGTTGCCGGGCCCGAGGGCGTGGCGTCGGAAACTTTTTTCTGCGGTTTGACCGGGCTCGAAGGCGGGGTCGTTACCGCACGGGGTCGGTTTTTCGGTAAGGGGACGTCGTCACTCACGGTTTGTTGCACGTCGAGTTCTTCAACATCCGACTGGTCCCCTTCCGACCCCGACTGATCCTCTTCTTCCTCAATTTGCTCGTCTCCGAACAGCTCCGGGATCGCCTCCGACTGCATTCTGGAAACCTCGTGTCTTCTAGCTCGACGATTTCTAATCGTTAGCTTGGAGGAGAATGCTACGCAGGCTTCGCAGTCCCTGGATTCGTGTTCAGGCAATAGACAGAGGTTGCACACCTCGTGTAGGTCCTTGTGTGGGAACTTAGCACCACACGTTGGGACATTTTTTGAATTGAGTCCTTTCCATGGACTCCGGGCTTGACTGCGTCGAGAAAGGCCTCCTGTTCGTCGACGTAGATCCAAGTTTTTTCTTCGATTTTGAATTCGCAACGCGTCGGAATGGAAATGAAACGCGTTCGATAACAATACCGTCGAATTGGAAAGGGAATACGCGCCGATAAATCACTTTTCCCTGAAGTTGATCTGGAGCGTCTCGATCCTCATCCGAACCCGATGGCGGAAAAAAACAATCTAAGGATGGAGCCGATGCCCATGCGCACTACCAACCAAGGGAGGAGTCACCAAGATACAAAAGACTCTCCAAGAGAAAAACAAAGTGCAATCATCCGAGCCCAACACCAGATGGCGATCTATTCATAATGTACCATCTGCAGCCCATATGCCTCGAACTTGGATAACCGCCGGTGAGCGAGCCTTCTCACCCGAGAATAGTGTCGAACATGTCCCACGCAGATCAGTAAATGATTTAAAATGCACACTCTGATCCTTTACAGCAATGATAGATGTAACCAGTAAGCTTTAATTGCAGGCGCATAAGAGCAAAGATGGTTGGCAGAAGCAGTACTACATTGAGAACACCGGAAGATAGCGTGACAAAAATGCAGAGCTTCAGTGAAAACCCAATATGGAGGCACGTTCCTTGACGTTGTCCCGGGTGGCTCACAGTGCGTTGGTGAACACAGACGTCCAGAAGCAGTTCTGATCGTAATGGAAATAGTTTACCTTGCGAGGAGATGCAGGTGAGCTCCTTCTAAGTTTGAACTGAGACAGTGGTTCAACTGCCTTAGAATGCTCCACAGCGATGTAAAGAGAAAAAATAAATAAATAAATAAAAACTGCATACAGACGAACTGCTCACCCGGGTGTTCGATCACAGCGAAGGCAATTATTCCGATTATCCTCCTTGAATCAATTTAAAGCAGATGTACAGTACTCGTACTAGGGATATAATTCCAATTAAATAAAAGTTTTTTTAAATCCAGTAGATGGCAGTAGCAATCCTCTATTCACTCCCGATGATCAAAAACAAAATACACGGAGATCGTTTTCTTGCTTGTCTGTCCGCTTCAACAGTTGAGCGTTCCTTCCCCTCAAATACCTCTCATACCGAGCTTGATCTGGTGTGAGAGACGACCAATCACTCAGGAAATGGCAGGAGCAGATCCGTTATCTTTTTAGATCTAAAAGCAACCACCGGCAAACAGAAGAAGGAAAGCTCAAATAAAAAGCCTTGAGTCCTGACACACTTCAGCGGGCGACAGATGAAGATCACTGGAGGGGTCCCAGGTGACAGGTTCGTAAATACGTAATTACGGTTTCAAGACAGGTGCTTTACCTTAGTCCAGCTTAGCTTTCTGTTTCCATAAGGCAGCACAGGCAGGTTCTTCAGGATCGTCGCCAAATGTAATATGATGCAAATGAAGATTAGAAGACGAGGTGTAGCATATGTAGAATGCTTTATTAATTAGATAGTAGATATCAAGGGGGGACCCCACCAGGAGCAGCTCACTTGCTGCTCAGCCCGACTCTAACCGATCCTCACACACACACACAAGCATTCCAACACTCCATTCTCACGCGCACCAACATTCCACTAACATTCTACTAATGGCTGAACAGCAAGAGCTACAACTAGTCCACTACATAGAGGGATAACGGAGCTCATCTAATGGATAACAGACCTCATCTAATGTGTAATAATAGCGCAGGGAATGAAAGTAGCTGAGGAATACACATAATTAATATTTTAGGGTAAAGGATAGGTTTATATATATTTATTTGTCATATATTTAGAACCTGCAATACACACAGATGGGCGTACATCAATTTTTTTCGAAGCCTGCTTAGGGCAGGGTGAAGAGGATAAACATATTGTTACATTTGGATACAATTCGATTAAGAAAAAAGCATGAATGTTGCAAATCGACATGCAGGTTAGTCAATTGCGCTAATGCTGTATGCACCATGTGTAATATGGCTTATATATTGTCTTCATATATCCTAGGCCATATTGCTCACATTACTAGACTCTGAGAATAACATTTATTCCATATACTGGTCGGGACATTATCAGCCATAGCGTACACATTGTACATGTCTAAGAGTGTGTGCTGAGATCAGTGTGCTGAGCTACGTATGAACTGTATTGCTGATCAGTAATAGTTATCATCATCCCAATGTAGTAAAAAAGCCCCGCCATTCCTCAGCGGAATTCAATCCATGAGTTATGGAATTAGTTCTTTCTATCCAACGCCATTCCAAACGTTGTAGGATTTGTTTGATATCCCCACCTCTGGACGGGAGGTTGGCTTTCTCAATGACTTGCCATTTAAGAAAGGCAATACCAATGGCGCATTCAAGACAGACACTGCGGCTTCTGTGTTGTCCGCGATTGAGCAACATATGAACATACAGGTTGTCAGCCTATCAGCCCATCTCCTATACGGGGGTAAGATAACTACTTACTCGACAGTCACTGTTTGAGCCCTGCTCCAAGAATATAGTTTACCTTAATAACCTAAACCCCTTTTATTCTCACTCGTGTAGCACCCGACTGGGTCCCCGTGTGAGTATTCCTTCTCCTTTCTCTCACTTTACCTGGCAAGTGGAGGATTAGTCTCAAAAAGCTCCAACTTAGTATGGATAAAGGGGGACTCAGGTCCCAGACCTTAGGGCCTACTTTTACGCCTGTCAGTTGCAGTGGCTATCCTTCTGGATGGCCAGACGTAATCTACAAGAAATAGGGAACACTAAGCGCGATCTAGCATCAGGAGCCTTGCACACGCTATTGCTGCCACACTGTAAACTTCCACAAGTGCGTCCTACATTGTTGCGTACAGTGCTGCAGTGCTGGAAAGCAGCACTTCATTACACAAATAAGCACCCTGCCTATGCAGTAACATCCCCCTGGTGGGCATACCATTGATGGCGGGGTGTATAACGTAAACAAAATAGGGTGGGGAAGGGGCCTACAGGGAATTTAGAGACCTAGCGATGACATGTTCCCTAATAGACTCAAAATACAAATAATGTCACCGGGTCTAAAGAAAGAATGTGGTACTATCGTCGATGTATTAGAGAAATTACATCTATGTGTTTGTCGAGTTAGGTGGGCACCTCGTGATCTATAACAGGGTTCCCATCAGTCACCACTCGGAACCGCCCTTCATCATTTGGGATTCCTGTATAGCCATTCGCCAGGAGCCGGCATAGTGGAGGAGTTATTAAACCTCTGTTGTTACCGATGCCGTCCTTGATGGACTGAGTCTCACAGGCTATTTTAAAGCTGGAAACAAAGGTGAGAGTGACTGATTGTGCAGTGCATATGGTGAGAGTAAAAGTGAGAAGTGAAACTAAAATTGGGTGAGGGGGCAAACAAATTACTTTATTCCGTGTTTCGCCTACTCCACCAATGTTAAAAAGCAGTGGGGTAAATTAAACAAATATTTACCCAGAAATATTGGTCAACATGTTTCTGCAATTAGAGGACCACAGAGTCCATTGCATTCATCAGGACCTATCTTAACTTAAGCTACTGCAATAGTGAAGGATAGTAAAAAGTGACTACAAAAATAATAAATCTGCGACCTTAATGGAGATCACCTGGATCCTTTAGGTGTCATCTGATTCCGCAGTTTGTTGTATGTCACTAGTGGAAAGACAAACATAACAGACAATAGTGACCACATAAGTTCACATGCAGTTAAAATGAGTACACATATAACTACATAGCCTAATCCTTTTTCAAGGGAATGTGATTAGGTTTTACAGTTTATCTGACACATAAAGACTTCTGATGATCTTTTATGGCAGGTTACTTTATCTTACCATTATAGACAAAGTAGAAGGCTGCGCCTCGCCTGGCAACGGCTCAGGACTCGAGGGAAGCACCGCTCTGAAGGGGAAAGAAAGCAAAGAACAGGAGATGTCACTGCTCCTTTGAATAGTCCAATACTAGTGTCAAGGCAACTACAAGGCTTTGTCAAGTATTTGCAAAGAAAAGCGGCCGACCGTTATATCCATCAGCCATGTACAATACTATCCGGTAGGTTCTGTTGGTTATTTACTGAGTGCTGTGAATAAAACACATAGCGTGTCTTTGCATCTCGCGCTGCTGGTTTACTGTAGGCGAGACACTCGGTAAAGCATAGTAAAAGCGCCAGGGCCTAATAAAACTACGCGGATTAAGCACCCAAAATAAATAATATATCCTTGGGCATTTGTGGCGCTCACCTGTCCGTCGGTACCTCGCCGCCTTCCTCTGAGCCGATGGGGAGGTGGCGAGGTACCGCGGGCGCATTGGTTAAGAGCGCCTCAGTGATTGGACATGCGGCGGTCACATGGTGTTTAAGGACCAATCGGCGTACAGATATTCTTTCAGTATCAGATAGGGGACTATCTGTACCGCGATTCGCTGGCGCCCGGTCACGTGGTCCGGCCCTAGAACGAGTGTTTCAATTGGCTAGAACCCCTGCTTCTATGGGAACGGGGGGTAAACATAAACATAAAGCGTTTTCAATCGGTTGTCAGGACGAAAACGATTTTGCTGTGGCCAATAGTCACTGTTAAGAGTGTAATTCGGCCAAGGAGACAGAGGGGCAATTGCCTTAGTATGGTTTAATTCGTATTTTGATGTTCCTGTGGACAATTAATCACGGATCTTGCCCTGTGATTGCACTGAATGGAGTCACTTTTCTGTGGTTGGTATCTCAGTGGTGACCTTCCATATGGGGTGTACACTATCGAGATTTGCATGAAAAACCTGGCCTGACCATTCGTTCAGGTGGATTAATAATAGTATATGTTTTCTCATGATGAGTCTCTTGCCAATGTGTAGATGCAGAGATTATTTTCACCAATGGTCCTATTAATTAAAGAGAGGACCAAGGGATCTCATCGTTAAGACCACTTCTATTCGTGCCCAGTCTAAACACCCATTTTTGTTCTTTCCGTATGAGAAAAGTGGTGCGATCTGTTACATGCGGTGGTATGTATGGCTGTTCAAGAACTGTCCACACGAATGCAGTGGGATCATGATTTCTCTCTAGAAAATGATTGGTCAGTTTGGTAGCTTGCCTTTTCCGTCGGATAGTGCTTTTATGTTCGGAGATTCGAATTTTCACTTTTCGGGTAGTCATTCCGACATATTTTAGCCCGCATGGGCATGTGATCAGATAAATTAAATTGTCACTGTTGCAATTTGTGAATTTTTCTTGTCTCCAAGGTTTGTTGGTGCCAATGTCTACCTCCGTTGATTTTGTAGTTTGGGGACAGGCTTGGCATGTGCCACACGGATGGTGGCCTCTTACTGGTGGCAAATTCCAGATCGTTCCTAGAGCCCTAGGTGTATTGCCCCGTGGTCTAGTATGGACAATACGATCTTTTAAATTCGGACCTCTCTTGAAGGAGAATAGCGGTTTCTCAATGAGGTCCCTCCCAGAATTGAGAATGGACCAGTGATTCCGGATTATCTTCTGGAGGTCGTTTGAGAGGGTTCCAAACGTGGTGACACACGTGAGTCTGTTCAGTGTGGTTTTCTCTGCAGGTGGCTCTAGCAGGGCCAGTCTGTTGTTGTTACTGGCACGCTTCATGGACTTTTTGACCAATTTAGGAGGGTATTTGCGGTTTATTAGCTGTTGTTGTAAGGCTTTGGCATGTGTTGTGTAGCCTTCTTTGGTAGAACAGTTCCTTTGAACTCTTAAAAATTGGCCATATGGCAGATTCTCTTTAAGTGATTTTGGATGGTGACTGTCAAAACAGAGTAAAGAGTTTTTGGCCATTGGTTTTTTGTAGAGCTCAGACTGTAAGCCTGCCGGGGTGGAGAAAATTTTTAGGTCTAGAAATGCTATGGCTGTCTTGCTTATTTCTACTGTGAAGCGTAGGAAGTTGTTTCTGCTATTGAGCCAATTGAAAAAGGTCATAAGATCCTCTTGTGTCCCTCTCCAGATCACCAGTATATCATCAATATACCGCTTCCATATAATAATGGAAGCGATATACGGATTGGTGTCTTTCAGGATGAACTCCTGTTCAAAATGATGAACATAAAGGTTCGCCAGGCTGGGGGCGAAAACGCTCCCCATACTGGTACCAGACGTTTGAAGATACACTGTTTCTTCGAATCTAAAGAAGTTTCTCTTCATGGCTATGGTAGCACAGTCCATGATGAAACTGGTAGGTGTTATGCTGTTTAGATCTCTTTGACCCAGGAGAGAAGAGATGACTTCTAATGTCTCATCCTGGGGTATAGACGTATACAGCGACTCCACGTCAAATGAGACAAGATGATCAGTGTCTACATTAAATTCAATCTCTGGAAGAAGGCGCAGCACATCAGTTGTGTCTCTGAGATAGGTTGGCATCTCTAGGACCATAGGACGCAGAAAATGATCCACGAAGGTGGACAATGGCTCAAGGACAGACCCAATGCCTGATATTATTGGCCGTCCGGGCGGGGGTCTTTGTACCTTATGCACCTTGGGAAGGCAATAGAAATAGGGCATCACCGGATGTTCCGTGCATAAAAAGGATGCTTCATTTCGAGTTATCCAGCCTTCAGCCAGTGCTTCTTCCACCATTATTTTAATCTGCCCTTGTATCTCTTGAGTTGGATCTTGTTCAAGGGGGCAATAGGCGTCTCTGTTGTGCAGTTGTCGCAAACACTCTGTGCGATAGTCACTAGTATTCATGATGACTATTGCACCGCCTTTATCGGCTGGTTTGATGGTTAACTCATCATTGGCAGTCAAGGTTTTGAGGGCTTGTTGTTCAAGTTTTGAAAAGTTATTGTAGGTCTCCTTGTTGGTTGAGAACAGCCTCTCAATGTCTTTCTCAACGGCTTGTTCAAATGCCAGCACTTGCACGGGGACCATCTGGGGTCCTGGATTGAATTTTGATTTGTTCTTTAGACCTGTATTCGTTTCTTCTTGTATTGAATCACCTTGGTTGTTTTTGGAGAAGAGGAAGTGTAACCGGATATTCCGGAAGAATTTAGCCATCTCGATATTTGTTTCAAAGTGGTCATTCTTCATTGTAGGTACAAAACCTAACCCTCTGTTTAAGACTTGTTCTTCAATCGGGGTAATAGAATGGGCACTCAGATTGATGACGAGCCCGCTTCCATGTTCGATTGTGCCGTCGTCTTGGTCTTTGCTGTTGCACTCCTCAAGTTCCTCGTTGCTGGTGGTGGACTGAAGTGGACCTGTGGCTGTGCACCTCTTCTTCGTCCTCGAGATCTCCCTCGGCCAAACCCTAAAAAAGGCGGTTGGCCTACAAATCCATTTCCAAATTGTTGAGGAGGGAATGGTCCCATTTGTTGGGGATAGGGACCCATTTGAGGAAACATTGGACTCCCGAATTGCCAGGGAGCTGGTTGCCACCATGTTTGATTCTGGTGTTGATTACCTCGCCAGTTCCTCTGTGATCGATTACCTCGGGTCTTTTGTTGGAAATTACCTTGGTTAGATGAGTCTGAATCTGTGGAATTCCCATCTGAGGAGCTGGACCCATAAGAGGATCCTGTTTTTCTTCCTCTATTGTTTGAGTCAGGAGGTACATAGGAGCTACTTGTATAGGGATATACTTTCTCGAAGCTGAATCTCTCAAGATCTTTTTTGAATTTTTCCATTTTTGTGAATAGAGTAAACTCTTTAAATTCCTGGTTGTTCTTATTGGACTCATCTTGGCCCTGTTTAAAGAGTTTAGATGTTAAAGTGGTTTTAATCTGGGATTCAAGAACCTGTATCTCTATGAGAATGGTGTCTGCTATTCGCTGTGATGTTTGAATAATCAACACCAACCAGTCTCTCGTACACCTCCATGCTATCAAGGACCAGTTTTTTAGGAATTCTTTATCGGTAAGAAATAGCCTCGGAGTGTTAGTGACTATCAAGCCAGATGGTGCGCAGTTCTTCCTTAGATACTGAGCCATGACTGCTCCATGTAAAGTCGTGCGAGTTTGAGATTTTTTCAGTGCAAGGATTTTACCCCAATCATCTGTATTGCTGCTGGTGGCTACGGGTACAGAATCCAATAGGTTTGGATGTTTATCTAGAGCATCCTGTACATCCTCCTCGCCAAAAGCCAATCCATGATTCTCCGCCATCCCGTAAGAGTGGCATGAGATTCGTGTGTAATTATTTTAGGTAAGGAAAGTGTCAGCCAAAGTCACCGAACTGTATTGGACTACCCCTGTCACGAGCGAATCAATCTCTCCTATCGGGGGATTGAAAGAAACAAAGGGTGTGTTTCTTTAGATGAGAGGCCCGCAGCTAGAAAGCTCGTCATCAATCTGAGTGCCCATTCTATTACCCCGATTGAAGAACAAGTCTTAAACAGAGGGTTAGGTTTTGTACCTACAATGAAGAATGACCACTTTGAAACAAATATCGAGATGGCTAAATTCTTCCGGAATATCCGGTTACACTTCCTCTTCTCCAAAAACAACCAAGGTGATTCAATACAAGAAGAAACGAATACAGGTCTAAAGAACAAATCGAAATTCAATCCAGGACCCCAGATGGTCCCTGTGCAAGTGCTGGCATTTGAACAAGCCGTTGAGAAAGACATTGAGAGGCTGTTCTCAACCAACAAGGAGACCTACAATAACTTTTCAAAACTTGAACAACAAGCCCTCAAAACCTTGACTGCCAACGATGAGTTAACCATCAAACCAGCCGATAAAGGCGGTGCAATAGTCATCATGAATACTAGTGACTATCGCACAGAGTGTTTGCGACAACTGCACAACAGAGACGCCTATTGCCCCCTTGAACAAGATCCAACTCAAGAGATACAAGGGCAGATTAAAATAATGGTGGAAGAAGCACTGGCTGAAGGCTGGATAACTCGTAATGAAGCATCCTTTTTATGCACGGAACATCCGGTGATGCCCTATTTCTATTGCCTTCCCAAGGTGCATAAGGTACAAAGACCCCCGCCCGGACGGCCAATAATATCAGGCATTGGGTCTGTCCTTGAGCCATTGTCCACCTTCGTGGATCATTTTCTGCGTCCTATGGTCCTAGAGATGCCAACCTATCTCAGAGACACAACTGATGTGCTGCGCCTTCTTCCAGAGATTGAATTTAATGTAGACACTGATCATCTTGTCTCATTTGACGTGGAGTCGCTGTATACGTCTATACCCCAGGATGAGACATTAGAAGTCATCTCTTCTCTCCTGGGTCAAAGAGATCTAAACAGCATAACACCTACCAGTTTCATCATGGACTGTGCTACCATAGCCATGAAGAGAAACTTCTTTAGATTCGAAGAAACAGTGTATCTTCAAACGTCTGGTACCAGTATGGGGAGCGTTTTCGCCCCCAGCCTGGCGAACCTTTATGTTCATCATTTTGAACAGGAGTTCATCCTGAAAGACACCAATCCGTATATCGCTTCCATTATTATATGGAAGCGGTATATTGATGATATACTGGTGATCTGGAGAGGGACACAAGAGGATCTTATGACCTTTTTCAATTGGCTCAATAGCAGAAACAACTTCCTACGCTTCACAGTAGAAATAAGCAAGACAGCCATAGCATTTCTAGACCTAAAAATTTTCCCCACCCCGGCAGGCTTACAGTCTGAGCTCTACAAAAAACCAATGGCCAAAAACTCTTTACTCTGTTTTGACAGTCACCATCCAAAATCACTTAAAGAGAATCTGCCATATGGCCAATTTTTAAGAGTTCAAAGGAACTGTTCTACCAAAGAAGGCTACACAACACATGCCAAAGCCTTACAACAACAGCTAATAAACCGCAAATACCCTCCTAAATTGGTCAAAAAGTCCATGAAGCGTGCCAGTAACAACAACAGACTGGCCCTGCTAGAGCCACCTGCAGAGAAAACCACACTGAACAGACTCACGTGTGTCACCACGTTTGGGACCCTCTCAAACGACCTCCAGAAGATAATCCGGAATCACTGGTCCATTCTCAATTCTGGGAGGGACCTCATTGAGAAACCGCTATTCTCCTTCAAGAGAGGTCCGAATTTAAAAGATCGTATTGTCCATACTAGACCACGGGGCAATACACCTAGGGCTCTAGGAACGATCTGGAATTTGCCACCAGTAAGAGGCCACCATCCGTGTGGCACATGCCAAGCCTGTCCCCAAACTACAAAATCAACGGAGGTAGACATTGGCACCAACAAACCTTGGAGACAAGAAAAATTCACAAATTGCAACAGTGACAATTTAATTTATCTGATCACATGCCCATGCGGGCTAAAATATGTCGGAATGACTACCCGAAAAGTGAAAATTCGAATCTCCGAACATAAAAGCACTATCCGACGGAAAAGGCAAGCTACCAAACTGACCAATCATTTTCTAGAGAGAAATCATGATCCCACTGCATTCGTGTGGACAGTTCTTGAACAGCCATACATACCACCGCATGTAACAGATCGCACCACTTTTCTCATACGGAAAGAACAAAAATGGGTGTTTAGACTGGGCACGAATAGAAGTGGTCTTAACGATGAGATCCCTTGGTCCTCTCTTTAATTAATAGGACCATTGGTGCATATAATCTCTGCATCTACACATTGGCAAGAGACTCATCATGAGAAAACATATACTATTATTAATCCACCTGAACGAATGGTCAGGCCAGGTTTTTCATGCAAATCTCGATAGTGTACACCCCATATGGAAGGTCACCACTGAGATACCAACCACAGAAAAGTGACTCCATTCAGTGCAATCACAGGGCAAGATCCGTGATTAATTGTCCACAGGAACATCAAAATACGAATTAAACCATACTAAGGCAATTGCCCCTCTGTCTCCTTGGCCGAATTACACTCTTAACAGTGACTATTGGCCACAGCAAAATCGTTTTCGTCCTGACAACCGATTGAAAACGCTTTATGTTTATGTTTACCCCCCGTTCCCATAGAAGCAGGGGTTCTAGCCAATTGAAACACTCGTTCTAGGGCCGGACCACGTGACCGGGCGCCAGCGAATCGCGGTACAGATAGTCCCCTATCTGATACTGAAAGAATATCTGTACGCCGATTGGTCCTTAAACACCATGTGACCGCCGCATGTCCAATCACTGAGGCGCTCTTAACCAATGCGCCCGCGGTACCTCGCCACCTCCCCATCGGCTCAGAGGAAGGCGGCGAGGTACCGACGGACAGGTGAGCGCCACAAATGCCCAAGGATATATTATTTATTTTGGGTGCTTAATCCGCGTAGTTTTATTAGGCCCTGGCGCTTTTACTATGCTTTACCGAGTGTCTCGCCTACAGTAAACCAGCAGCGCGAGATGCAAAGACACGCTATGTGTTTTATTCACAGCACTCAGTAAATAACCAACAGAACCTACCGGATAGTATTGTACATGGCTGATGGATATAACGGTCGGCCGCTTTTCTTTGCAAATACTTGACAAAGCCTTGTAGTTGCCTTGACACTAGTATTGGACTATTCAAAGGAGCAGTGACATCTCCTGTTCTTTGCTTTCTTTCCCCTTCAGAGCGGTGCTTCCCTCGAGTCCTGAGCCGTTGCCAGGCGAGGCGCAGCCTTCTACTTTGTCTATAATGGTAAGATAAAGTAACCTGCCATAAAAGATCATCAGAAGTCTTTATGTGTCAGATAAACTGTAAAACCTAATCACATTCCCTTGAAAAAGGATTAGGCTATGTAGTTATATGTGTACTCATTTTAACTGCATGTGAACTTATGTGGTCACTATTGTCTGTTATGTTTGTCTTTCCACTAGTGACATACAACAAACTGCGGAATCAGATGACACCCAAAGGATCCAGGTGATCTCCATTAAGGTCGCAGATTTATTATTTTTGTAGTCACTTTTTACTATCCTTCACTATTGCAGTAGCTTAAGTTAAGATAGGTCCTGATGAATGCAATGGACTCTGTGGTCCTCTAATTGCAGAAACATGTTGACCAATATTTCTGGGTAAATATTTGTTTAATTTACCCCACTGCTTTTTAACATTGGTGGAGTAGGCGAAACACGGAATAAAGTAATTTGTTTGCCCCCTCACCCAATTTTAGTTTCACTTCTCACTTTTACTCTCACCATATGCACTGCACAATCAGTCACTCTCACCTTTGTTTCCAGCTTTAAAATAGCCTGTGAGACTCAGTCCATCAAGGACGGCATCGGTAACAACAGAGGTTTAATAACTCCTCCACTATGCCGGCTCCTGGCGAATGGCTATACAGGAATCCCAAATGATGAAGGGCGGTTCCGAGTGGTGACTGATGGGAACCCTGTTATAGATCACGAGGTGCCCACCTAACTCGACAAACACATAGATGTAATTTCTCTAATACATCGACGATAGTACCACATTCTTTCTTTAGACCCGGTGACATTATTTGTATTTTGGGGTGTATAACGTGCCACACTATTGCCCCCTGGACCGAAGCAGGAGTTAGTACGGTATTGGACCTGTTCCACGAGGGGCAATTATGGGAATATGATAACTTTGTCAGGAGCAAGGGAGTGCCGGATCATCTGTACATTCTACATGCGGCTGTGTCGTAAAATGTAAAAAAACATTGGGCCCCACCCCGACAGGAACCAGATACACACAAATTAGTCAAGAAGCTTTATTACATGGGCCAGGGCATGCACTTAGTGAAATGGTTGTACGTAGGGATCAGTGCACATGCGGGGATGGCCCTCACCCAGTTACAGGATGCATGGTCGGGAGACATTAGGCGGGCCATAGAACAGAAAGAGTGGGGGAAAATTATAGAACACCCTAGAAAGCTTACCAGAAACGCCAAATTTAAATTTATCCAAACCATGTTGCTTTATATGGCCTACCTTACCCCTCATAGATTGGACAAAATGTTTCCGCAAACATAACACCACTGCCCTAGATGCTACGCAGGTGGCGCTGTGCTCGCACATATGTTGTGGTCCTGCCCTCACTTAGGGGGATTCTCGGAATTGGTCAGATGGCTCATTTCTACAGCCATACAGAAGGACATAGACAACACTTTGGAGGAATGTTTCCTGGGCCTCCATAAGTCCCCCTCGAAACATAAGGTACAATACAGATTTGCGAATTTGTCATTAATCCTAGCAAGACGAGCCATCACTATGCGGTGGAAGTCCAAGAAACCACCCCCATACATATGTGGCATAGCGAGGTGATCAGGTGGGGTAGTGCAGAAAGTGCGGCCTTAAGGAGAGAGGAGGCCAGAGGGTTACGAAAAAACCCCAATAGTACTGGAGTGGGACACAATGTTAGCCTTCTTAAAAACACAGGAGGTGGAAGTTGTGGAATCTCGTAGCAACTCGCAATAATGCCTGCGGATCCCAAGAACCTGTATTGCACATGTTACTAATATCCACGTGATAATATCTCACTGGCTGAGGTTGAATAGTTCTATATTGATGTTGGTTTTTAAAACGTGAAAATGTCAGCTGGGCTTTGTGTGGACATTCACCCGAAAGATGTTATTTATATGTGAATAAAGGATGGCAGGGAGGGGGGAGGGAATTTAGTTGGGAACGTTATGTTTTATTATCGCAGACTGCGACACTATGTGACGAGTACTACATGCCCGGCTGGGTAGTCGTAGCTGTCCGGACACTGATATGCATGTATTTGACATTGCTGGAGCGAATTATCCAAGGATTGTTTGGGTGGTGGGTGGAATATGCTAATAATACCGTGTTATAAGGCACAACAGATTTATTGCAAATGTTACAAATACTATGACTACAAAGCTGAGGGTGTCATCTCATGTGTCTAAAGCATAATAGTGTTTGTACTGTATATCAGGAAAAAAATGCTAATAAAAATTTGTTTAAAAAAATAATCCAATCTCTCGGTTGTTGAGGGCATGGTTGAGTACGTGGGCCATGTGACCATGGCTAACTCCACTGCCCTGCGTACTGCAAATACTGCCCGCGACCTTATGCAAAACTCTCACACGCTTGGAAGGTACCATTGATATATAGATCTGCGAGTACCTGGCATCGACCCTCCCTCCACGCCCTGAAGAACATACTCTCAGTCATTTGACGTACAGGGGCCAAGTGCCTGATGCCTAACTCCCGGTGAAAAAGGTGCGCGCCGCAGCACGCGGTCCACAAACTTTTGCCATAGAAATGGCGTTTGCTGTACTACATATGGGAGAGCCGCACGAAGCCTGCTCCCTCCATCAGTGCCCATTACTGGAATGGGGTAACCCAATGAGGTTCAAGGACCTGGGTGAAACGTTATATAGAAAAACAATGGTCCCAACCAAATAATTACTTTCAGAGAACAAAATCTGTGCTGAGTTAATTACTTAAATGAGCTTCTTAAATCAAAACGCTCTGTTGAGTCTATCAATATTAGCAAAAAAGACAATTTTCAACACATTAATTTTTGTCGAAAAACCTGACACAAACCAAAAAATTATTTGAAAAAGTTAGGAGTTTAATGATTTACTCCATTGAAACTCGATAATTAAATATATACATTTTTACAATTATATACAATTTTGGACTAACGGTAAAAAAGAGAGCAGTCAGCTTCTAAAGAAGTGCAGGAAAAAAGAGAGAGAAAGGGGATTGTGATAAGAAGGGTGTAAGCCTCAAAAGAAAAATAGTGACAAGTGAATAAGAGTTCGGATCTGTTTTAGCTGTACTGAAAATCCAGCTATTTTTTCAAAAGGCCACAGTTAGTTGTTATTATTTTACTCATTTATACAGTCACAGGTGACATGTATAATGGTTTCCAGAGTGGTCCTGTTGGTATATCTCAAAGAAAGGCGTCGACGTTTCGACCCGTCTTTCGGTGCGTGGGCAAGTTGGAGCCTCGACCTGCGGGTCTTCCTCAGGACGGATGTTGCACATACGTTTTTTACCGTAGACTTCACACACAAGTAACCCACGGATTATTTATGGGCTGCCTCCATCATCCTATTCAAAGATGGACGAATGGTGTGATTTGATCGTAGGGACCCACCCTGAGCTAGGTGGTGCGGCGTCTATGATGATTATCCAGACCTTGATAGTTAAAATTCAAGCAGAACGTCCCTGGACACTTCCGTGTCAGGCGTTGAGCATATCAAGTTTCAACCAGTTGGAGTCAGCAAGTGTTCAGGTTCAGTCCCCGATTTGTTTAAATACCAGGCGCTCTCTAACCGTGTCAAGTACAGGCGCCTGGACTTGACACGGCAGTTCGGCTTTCAGCGGTAACAGACGTGAGTTAGAGAGCGCCTGGTATTTAAACAAATCGGGGACTGAACGTGAACACTTGCTGACTCCAACTGGTTGAAACTTGATATGCTCAACGCCTGACACGGAAGTGTCCAGGGACGTTCTGCTTGAATTTTAACTATCAAGGTCTGGATAATCATCATAGACGCCGCACCACCTAGCTCAGGGTGGGTCCCTACGATCAAATCACACCATTCGTCCATCTTTGAATAGGATGATGGAGGCAGCCCATAAATAATCCGTGGGTTACTTGTGTGTGAAGTCTACGGTAAAAAACGTATGTGCAACATCCGTCCTGAGGAAGACCCGCGGGTCGAGGCTCCAACTTGCCCACGCACCGAAAGACGGGTCGAAACGTCGACGCCTTTCTTTGAGATATACAAACAGGACCACTCTGGAAACCATTATACATGTCACCTGTGACTGTATAAATGAGTAAAATAATAACAACTAACTGTGGCCTTTTGAAAAAATAGCTGGATTTTCAGTACAGCTAAAACAGATCCGAACTCTTATTCACTTGTCACTATTTTTCTTTTGAGGCTTACACCCTTCTTATCACAATCCCCTTTCTCTCTCTTTTTTCCTGCACTTCTTTAGAAGCTGACTGCTCTCTTTTTTACCGTTAGTCCAAAATTGTATATAATTGTAAAAATGTATATATTTAATTATCGAGTTTCAATGGAGTAAATCATTAAACTCCTAACTTTTTCAAATAATTTTTTGGTTTGTGTCAGGTTTTTCGACAAAAATTAATGTGTTGAAAATTGTCTTTTTTGCTAATATTGATAGACTCAACAGAGCGTTTTGATTTAAGAAGCTCATTTAAGTAATTAACTCAGCACAGATTTTGTTCCCTCCATCAGTGCAGCAGGAAGACACCGGCTGGACCAGCCCATCCAGCAAGCGCTTCTCCCAGTTGTCACCCTCGTCCATCCACCGAGCCGCATGCTGTAGGGGCGCTGCATAATAATATAGATCGGATCTGGGCACCCTAATACCCCCTCTTCATTACGTCTGGAAAGAACCTGTAATGACATCCTGCCATGCTTCCCGCCCAATACAAAGACACAAACAACGACCTCAATTGCCGAAATACCGTCATGGGTATATTACACATAGAGTTCTGTAATGTGTAAAGGCATCGAGGCAATAGCACCATCTTTGCCACCACGATTCTACCCATTAATGACAGAGGTAGTGTATTCCAAAATACTACTGAGCCTTTCAGAGAGTCCAGTAACTTATATATGTTCAAGCGAAGGATCGAGGACAGGGGACACCCCTATCGCTTACCTCGTTCTAGGCACCATTGCGTGGACCTATTCTGTCCCAACCTGATATGGACACTCGGCTTGAATCCCCTTACGGAAATAGGGCAAGAATCCTGCCACTTTAAGTACCTCTTGTAGGTACCCCAATCTACTGTATCAAAAGCTTTTTCAAGATCAATTGATACTAGTGCCATTTCCTCAGCGTTGAGCTTGTCTCTTGCATTATGTGGCACAAGCGTCGTATATTCATGCCTATATTCCGGCCCGTAATAAAGCCACACTGGTCCTCGTGGATCAGGTGGGCCATGTGGAGTCCCAATCTTTTGGCCAGCACTTTATACAGTATTTTCGCATCACTATTGATCATTGTTAGCAGCCTGTGTGCTGTGGGGTCCTGGCTATTCCCACCCGGCTTGGGAAACATACATATTTCTCCCTATCGCATTGTTGTAGGTAATACTCCCTTTTTGAAGGCCTCATTAAATGTTTGCGATAAGGGATGCACCAATGCAGCTGAGTAGGCCTGATAGAATTCACTTGGGAATCCATCTCCTCCTGGCGCCTTAGCCCTGGGCATGTCTGCAATGGCCTCTGCTATTTCATCTATTGTCAATTGCGCTTCCAGTTCCTGACTGTTCTCTGCTGTGGACGCGTAAGAGCGATCAAACCGCTCTCGTGTCCTAAACCGCCCACAGCGTTTCACAGCCAATAATACGGGCACAAACACAGTAAAACTGTGATGAGCGCAACAAAATACAAGTACCAAGCAATACGGGCACAAACACAGTAAAGCCGTGACACGTGCAACAAAATACAACTCCAAGCAATTACTACCACAAAGGTCTAAACCAAATAACACAAACTCAAAGATTAAAGAGTCACGACACGCTCAAAATGCGGCAGTGACTCTTATCAAAACACTTTAAATATAGAATGCATCTTAGTCAAATGTAAGAGAAAAACCACCGGGTACATATCTTGGCTGCGCAGCAGCAAAGAAAAAGGACAAGGAGACAAAGAGAAGGGACTATATGGGTCTGTTTGGACACTGATTGGTTCCCAATGTTGTTCTCATTGGTTGTTTAAACTACGTTTTCCCCATTGTACCATGGGAAAAGTAGTTTTTGTTGATATTTACATGGCTGCTGTTGAAATAAAGTGAAGAAAGAAGGCATAATCCTCGCCTCCATCCCTGACATAGAATTCCATTGTAACGTGCACTGTCGTTTTTAAACATCCACCTTTGTTAGCCTGCGAAGGATGACTATTCATACCCCAACTAATGATCACATCTAACTTCTATTAACTTAATCTATCACAAATGAACGAGTAATTACATGAAACGGTTTCCCTAGATAGCACAAGGTACATCCCTATATCCAATCATAATCAACCACTGGACCAACCACTACCTTTGAGCTCTGAAATAGCATGTTTCCTGCCATAAAGCGCTTCAGTGGCCTCATCAGGGAAAAGTTCAATAACTGCATTTCATTAAACACGCGATACATGGCGTTTACGAGGCATCTGAAATGAAGTACTTCCAATGTACATTTTCCAATGCTAACTTGTTTTGTAAGTATGTTTTCTTTAGCCAATTAAAAATTAACCACTGCAAATGTTTTTAATAAAATGAGTCAATATGGCATTGTTTTGTATCATTGAGCCAATTTCAGCCAGTGATGCCAACCATGAGATTGCCACAGAGAGGTCTGTGTACCAGGTAAACAGTTTACATCCAAGCCTCTCACGATAGGAAATGATCCGTCCAAATTTGCTTTCCGTAATAATGCAAAATCTAGTTCCTTGACGCATATAGGGGTCATGGTGAGTCCGGTAAAAGCTTGATGCTTAGTCTCGCAGGAAACCAATTTGGAAAAACCTATCATTTAACTAGAAAAACACATACTGGATCCAATTCATTTTTTTAATGGGAACTTAGGATGGCATATTTAGCATTATGTAAAATATTTCAATGAAATTATAGGGGGTAGTCTTGGTGGCATGAAGAGGTGAATGATAGCACTTAACCATAAGTTGACAATGTATCCAGCCAAGATATCCGGAGGCAAATCTGGACCAACTTTCAGTAAGGAAACTATATTGAGGTTCCGGTTACCATGATATACTGCAGTTTGTAAAGTACTTGGAGGCACCAAATTACTGAGCCAAGGAGTTAATTTACCATATGAGTAAGTATGTGCAAGGGTCCAACATTTATTTTAGCGCCCTCACAACAATGATACCAAAGGCTGGGTCTACTGAAAAACAAGTCTGTCTAGTTTTGATTCCATATTATGCCTTCCTCTTCAATGACCACCTTTATTTATTCATTCTTTCTTCCTTGTCCCCGTTTTCTTCTTTCTCTTCTTCCTGCTTTTGCCCTTTTCCCCTGGTCACGTTTAGATGATAAAAAAAACGTCCTGGTGCTCAACAAGTCTCACTTTCATTGCCTGCCATCTGCACAAATTAAGCTCTACCTCACTGGCAGACCCCTTTAGAAAGCATGAGATCGAAAACAGAAAAATTAACGTGGGATGTTAGTGAAATGACGATGTAAAAGTGGTCACTAAAGTTAATCTGTGACAGTCTACCATGCAAATCTTGAAGATTTAATTTCTGAGTGCTACATCAGTGACAGACATGGTCTTCGTATCTTTCAGAATCTCAAGGTGCCTTGGCCACGCTTTCCCACTGCCACCTTTCCACTTACCTCTGAAGCTGTTGCCCAGGTCCACGAGGAGTCATGACCTCCCCTTACTGTACACATACATATGCTCTGTTAAGGAGTCAGAGGAGACAAGGCTTGAGTGATTCAGCTTCGCACAATGAGACTGGCAATGGGAGGAGACAGTTGGCGATACACAGACACGTAGCAGATACATTTGCAGACACTGCTATGTTGATAATTGCACACTCACCTTACCTCATAATCTTGGATCCTGAATTGTGCATGTTAGCGCTTGGTTTGCGCCGGTGGGAGTCACCAGCAGTCATTTTTGGGGACCGGCACTTATTTCTCTTGATCGGACATTTGATAGGAACACACGAAGGGAGGAAAAGAGGTTAGTAAAACAAAGTGAGAAAGCAGGAACCTGGAAGCATAAGAAAAAGGGGAAGGGGATGTCTGCTAGTGAATTGTAGGGGCCGGAGGTGGATTGAAGACTGTGCAGCCTAGGTATTTGGAGCATTGACATTTAATGGCGCCGGCTGTGGGCTTCTGAGCAGCTCGAATATGCCTCTTTATTCCGCTTGCCGTCACCCTGCATGTTGTTACAACGCGGTCGTTACAACGCATACCATTACCCTGCAAGACGCTGGATGTTGGAATAGTATAATTTACTATTCCAACTCCAGTCTGTGTGGACAGTAGGGAAGGTGTTGGATTTTAAATCCAACACCTTCTCCCCCCTCCACAAGTCGTTGTAACACCTTGCGGGGTAATGGTATGCGTTGTTACAACGCGGTCGTTACACAACATGCGGGGTGACAGATTCGTAATAAGGGCTGTTTACCAAGCTTTGGACAGCATCAATCATTCTTCTACAAATTAAGCACTTATGCTCGCAAAAAAGTGACTGCGCCTTACATATGCATAGTGTTTCAAGATCTGCTTTGTCTTACTCAGCATCCTTCAAGTGTTCCACATCACAGGAAGTCCAGCAACCACATTAAATAACATGAACTCTACTCAGAGCACTTCACAGCTGTGACTGCGCCAGTTCTGACAACGCTTTCTATGATCCGAAAATGTACGTCACCTGTCTGCTTTCCCAGCAGCCTCATGCTCGGTCATTTCCTTGCTGAGTCCCCATTATGGATGACCAGTTTTCTTGGTGTTGACATTAACGGCCAGAGATAAACTCTGTTTTATTAACCTCACTATTCAGCAAAGTTTTCACTGTAATCTGCACTACAGCAAATACAACCGCTTTTCCGATATTTGCCGTCACACTGTGGTCAATCAGAAACCAGGATTTGTGACAGTCCTGGCAGCAAGCCCTTTTGTGCCTCTGCAGTCATCGCTGTATATGATATTTCTTTATAATGTCTGTGTTATTTTAACAAAAGTGATGATGGCTTTGAAGATATAAGCGAAGAAGTGGAAGACAATCCTTTAAACCGACAGGCTTAGGCTGTGCAAATGTGCTGCTTTTTCCAAATCATGTTTTATGAATTACATCACGGCAAAAAGAAAACTCTGCTACACATGACGACTGCCCTACACAATCTATGACCAGTGCAAAAGTAGAGAGCTAATCACTTCAATGAATAGGATTGGTGTATCAACAAGTTATAATGACAGTATGGAGCAGGAACTTGTTAGCAGCTTATGCTGTATAATTTTGAGAATCCGACAGAACACCACTTTCAAGCCACTTTACCAGGAAAGGATTTACAATGGTTGCTCTTGATCATTTTGATGATAGCTATTCTTTGTCTTGAACATCCAGCACACATGAAACTGCCATGGTGCTTGTTCAAGACTGTGCTATTGAAGTAGCTGCTGGAAAACAAGCTGTATTAGCTGGTGGCATAAACAAACAAAGCTGCAAACTTATAAGCCAACTGCCTTGCCAACATCTGCAAAATCACTACAAGCCATCAACACGTTCCAGTCTATCAGAAAGTTTCAAAGTGGCTGAGGACATGGATCTTTTTCTACCTGATGCTTTGTGGTCTGCAAAGCTGATTTAACTAAATGTATCATATCCTCTGTGGGCTGGATAGCATGCTCTGATCTCCCAGAATACTGTCCCACTGAAGAAGGTTGGGTTTTCACTGGTAGTACCATCTCCAGTCACAAACTACGCAACAGTATAAACACCTCTAAAAAATTTCCATAATGTGCATTCTCAGCTTCAAGACCAGCCTATCCTGACAATTTTCTGCGATGATGGTGTTTTCTGTATTGTTGCTGTATTTGTAAGCAATCCAGTAGAATTTGATAATTTTTATCCAATGATGGGCATTTTTCACATGACAAAGATTGCTTTGCGGTGTGTAGGAAGTTATCTCAGTGGATGTGGCATAGATAATGCACTTATTGAAGCTGAAATCTTTGGAAGCAAAATCGTCCACTCAGTATTGAGCTGAACTCATTATGTTAGTTCGTTACAAGGAATGTTCATCATATCTGAGGCTATAGAAACATTGCGTTGGAATGCTTTCTGGAACAAGAATGCAAAATTAGGTTTTGTATATCTAATCTACGATGTCAACAAGCCACAGGCTGCTCTTCATTCAAAAGACATAATGCAAATCCAGGCATACACTCAGTTTAAAATCAGAAAATCTAGCAACCAAGATGGCCGCGTAGGCTCCCGGCTCCGCCGACCTCTGACTCCCGCCGGAATATCCTGTCATTTATCCTGTCCCTGCGCCCAGCCACAGTGTGTATGAACCTGCCGTGAGATTAATGGTGCTATCCCGAGATCTCTACTTGCTCGGCTGACGAAGATATGTTGAGTGGAAGTTTGCGGCCTAGATCTGCCCGGAAGCCGGGGTCTCGAGTACTGGCCCATCCGGGTTTCTGTTAAACAACATCGGCTGTGGTGGTGTGATTGGGTCCGGTCTACTGGAGTGGCATTTTTTTTATCGCTTTTTCGGGTTGATGTAGATGACGGTTGGCTGCCTTGGTGAAAGTCGGAGGAGGGATGAAGGACCAATGCTTGCAGCTGTGGACGGGGGCCCAGCCCGGTGACCCGGTAACGGGCCCGCTGGTGTTCGCTGGGTTTGGATCTCCGCCTGCAGTGGCGGCCCTAGGATATCATCGAAACAATTGATAAGTCTCCCTCTGTAGTCGACCGTTCCCTATTCGCCCGTCCCCCTCTGAGAGATCGACCCTGCTGGGGGAAGCGATCATGATCGACGCCGATCGAAGAGTGGTTGAACGGACTGTGAGTAATCCGTCGCTACGAACTGTGTTGGCAGCCATTGGGTCAATTCATGTGTACGTTGGAGACCGCATTCAGATGATGATGGCGCGCTTGGCTGAGATGGTACGAATCGGACCGGACCCTACTCCACTACAAGAAACAGCGACAACCGAGACACCCAAGATGGCCACTCTGATGAAGGAAGTAGACCCTCCATTGTGTGAGGTATCGGAGCCTTTGACCAGTGTCTTAGACGATGAACACAAGCTCGATGCCACTAAAGGATTGTTAAGCCTACGATCGCTGCCGACTATTGAAGGACTAATTGATGTTCCCACTCCAGAAACTTTTGATGAGAATTGTTATTGGAATAAAACTGAGTCACTTCCCTATACATCGGAGCCGCTAAGATGGCGGACGAATCAACGCTGGGAGTTCATAACGGGGAAGGGAGTCTCTGGACCTGACAATGTTTACGGCACTTTCATTCTTCTACCTTGTCTTGCATTGAGTTCTATTATAGTTTCTTCGTACTCGGACTGTCCTGTGGAAGAGGTGGTCTATCCGGAGGGGACTCATGTGTCTGATCGGAAGGGGCAAGGATGAGATTGAAAGACTGGGTTTGACTCAAGTATCGATGGGCACGGGACCTGCTAAACTTTTGCTATAGTGAGGTTGGGCGGTGTTTGAAGTTTCCCTTGTTGAGATACATATTTGCTGTCCGATAGATTTTTTGACTTCAATTTGGGGATCCTTGGTTCTGGCGGGGGGAGGGGCGACCGGGAGCCCTTACGAATATGCCCTCCTCCACTTCTCTTCTCTACTTCGGTAGATTTCTTCTTTTAGAACCTTGTTAGTTGGGGCGACAGGCACGCTGCTATTGGGGGTTAGGCGATAGCCGTTTGCAGGGGTGCAGGGTGGGGGGATGGGTTTATTGTTTTCTTTTTGTTATCGCCCATATGTATTTTTTCTCTTTTTCAATTTTTCTCAGTCTTTCCTTTACTTGTAATATTGGCGAAATATCCTGACTTTGATCCTTAACCTCTAGTATCTGGTTGCCATGATTCTCCTGCTGTTTTGATTTTATGGGTGGGAGGGTTTTGAGGATCCGCAACTAACAAATATTGTGTTTGCTGGAGAAAGATCATGCAACAGAATGTCCTTGATAAATTCACCTCTTTCTTTTGCTACATCCATCTCTCTATGTGCTTTGGAAAGTAGTTTTTTTTGTAAACTGTTTTGTAGTGACTGGTTGGATGAAACTCTTACTATGGCAATTACAGCATGGAAGTTTAGCTTTTGTGATTATGTCATAAAGTTTTTTCTATTTCAATACAAATCTCTCCTGCTTCAGTTCTGAGAACTGATGTAACTATGTAACTCAGTTTTTAATGTTAACCTCATGTAAAGCGCTCTGATACCTCTGGGTCTAGCCAGCGCTATATAAAACTATGCAAATAAATAAATAAATAAATAAACTGTTTATCGATTAAATTGACGCAAATTTTACTATGTGCTTATTAGTGCGAGCCTCTCGAATATTTTTGCTGCTTCATGTCTATCCTGTTTTTGTACCAATTCACCCTGTCATTATTGGATGTATGTCTGGCACCGGATATGTCTGTTTATTTTTTGTTTTAAAACAATAAAAAGATTTACAACAAAAAAATAAAAAAATAAGAAAACTAAGTTCAAAGAGTTTTTCAAAGGATGTGAAGAAAAATCAGAACTTTTTAAGTACTGGGGAAATGTTTGCACATGATAGCTCTAGTTAAAAACTTGGTATACGCTGATCAGGAAGGTGATTGAGAGCTGCACGTGAAGTCTGTAGAGTCACGGATTACTGTGTTTCGCTTATTCGATTGCATAAACGCACTGAGACATGGGCTTTGGTAATTGGATAGAGTGAAGAAGATAGAGGTGGAAAACCCATACCTCGACAGAAAATGTATCAAAAGACATTTTGTGGTGAATGACAGAGAGAAGGTTCACTGTTGTGGCTCCAGATATGAAACTGGAACAAACAATCCAGAGAGCACAGAAAAGCTCAAGAAAATTGTTGGTCAGAGACATAAAAGTGAATGTGTTGCTCAATAGCAGCTAGTTTACCATGAAGTCTATTTGCAGTGTTTTCATAGAGCTGACAAATTCAAAATTCATTGACCATTGTGAAACTGTTCCTCACTACGAACTTGTGTAAAAGAGAGAGGAATGTTTTAATAAACATGTTGTCAGCCATCTTCATTTCATGCAGCAGCAAGGAACCCCCCTTTAAAATGACTGAGCCTATGTGACTAAACAACTTCGTGACCAAACAATATGTGTACAATGATATACAGAAACGTCTTCTAGATATCCTGGAAAGTGGATCGAAACAATTTATTTATTTATTTGCATAGTTTTATATAGCGCTGGCTAGACCCAGAGGTATCAGAGCGCTTTACATGAGGTTAACATTAAAAACTGAGTTACATAGTTACATCAGTTCTCAGAACTGAAGCAGGAGAGATTTGTATTGAAATAGAAAAAACTTTATGACATAATCACAAATGCTAAACTTCCATGCTGTAATTGCCATAGTAAGAGTTTCATCCAACCAGTCACTACAAAACAGTTTACAAAAAAAACTACTTTCCAAAGCACATAGAGAGATGGATGTAGCAAAAGAAAGAGGTGAATTTATCAAGGACATTCTGTTGCATGATCTTTTTCCAGCAAACACAATATTTGTTGGACATGCTGCAACCAAACCAGTAAAGCACAAACTCATACAAGAGCTTGAAAAAAACGTTTCACCTGAAGAATTTCAATTTGAAAAGGTGTCCTCATTGAAAACTGCTGTTGTTGTGGATTATATGTCACAAATGCGAATAGTCAAGATTTCATCAATGCAAAACTTCGGAGAGGTCATTCAGACTGTTCTACAGATATCAAAATCAGTGTGCACCTTGCAAGAACTACAGATTTTCTTTGAAAGTTATCTTGAACAATCTGTTCAAGAATGTGAGCAAATCGTACAAATGTCTACAAGTGAAATGACCTTGCCTGCATCAAAAATGAGACACCTATACCTGTGCAACTTGATAAATTCTGCTCAGCAACATTGAACAAGATGAACTTGGAGATGTTAACTTGCCATAACATTGCTGATGCTTCAGTGAACACTGAATTTCCAATTATTGCAAGTGGAACGATTGTCAATGAGCAGTTGGTGCCTGCAGAGACATATTCAAAAGGTATGGGCCATATTGTTCAAGAACTTAACAGTAATTTGGAGAAAGCTAAACTTCGTGTTGTGCCACATGTTTAGTGGGCTGTTCGAAAGGGTTGCAATCGAGGCATTGCAGTCAAATGACACAGGTGTCATTATTGTGCTACTTAGGTTTGTTGCAATGTTTATAAGTCAAGGATTGTCAGAGTTATTGATACATTATGGAACAGACGAGAAAAGACATTTAATCCAGCTTCATATTCGGACAACAAACTTGACCCAGAGTTGCCCAGTATTCTTATCAAGGCACATATTCTTATGGGTGATGACACTATGATCAAAACTGGAACAAAGCTTGGAGCATTAACTGCTGAACCTGTGAAGTTTCTAAAAGGTTTTGCTGAGACAGACAAATAATATGATTTTAAAAGGTAGAAAAATACCTTGTGCGTGTGTTAAAAACGGGTTCTGACTGTGACACATTTGACGATCTTCTCTAAAGTGAGTTCAAGAGATCAGTCCAGCTAACTGACCTTCCACCGACATCATATTCTGTTCGTGGACACATTAAAAGAGCACTTTATCACAAGAGGTGTAAATGTTTTGGATCTTGCATGTGTAGAGAAAGATCCATGTGAATTTGATTGGGAAAATATTGATGGGGTGCTAAAACGTACACATTTCTAAAGCCTCTACCCACATAATTTACACGTACTTGTACTTACAAAACCTGTGTTACAAAAAGATGTCCCTGCCTATATGGTCTTCTCAAATGTTCAACTTCTGCAAATGTACCACGAGAGATTGCTGAAACAAATAAATAAAATGAACTATGAAAATGTGTCAAAAACAGGAGAGATAAAAATGTTTTCAGTGTTCAGATCATAACCATTGTTTGGTGTATACATGAAAGGATTAAAAACCATTATTATTTCTTTCATTTCTATATACGTCACTTCTTCGTCTGTTATAGCTGCCATTTTGGCAAATGGCAGAAGGGTTGCGCTAAGGAGTTATTTTCTGTCACTATAAGACTACTTGACCCCAAAACCTATCTTTTGACACCAAAATGAAGTATATAGGTCTCATGGTTATTGAAATATGACATCATCACTGCAAAACATCCACCATTGTTAAAAATCATGTCCAGAAAAATTTGTCCTGGGTCAGCAACGTCTACTCAAGCTAAATTGCTTCTCTAATGATTTAAAAACACAAATAATAAATGAAAATCTCTGGAGAACAATTCTTTTTTTACGGAGGTATATCAGGGAGCCAGGATTATAAAAGAGATGAAGCTATGAAAGCCAAGTCTCAGACAAAGCCTGGGTCCTGACTATTTGGACACTCACACAAAATTTGTGGTTGGAGGCAGGCTTCAGTATTTTTTGCAAGCTTTGGAGACGTCTACTTCTGACGAGTGGATGCTGCAGATCATAAGAGAGGGTTACAGAGTAGAGTTTGTGACTCCTCTAGGGGATTCAAGGGTGAGGCAGACTTCTTGGCTAGCGAAGGACGGAAAAGCCTGTGTCTGTCTCAAAGTATGGAGTCACGTCTGCAGAAAGATGCCATCTCCATGGTTCTTCCTTTGGACATGGTAAAGGTGGACTAATCAATTATCTTTTTTGTCGAGAAACTGACAGGTGGCTTTCGGAATGTGCTGGATCTGAAATCCCTCAACAAGTTTGTAAGGACTCTGCCACTCAAAATGGACACCTTTCAGCGAGTAATTCCTCTGGTGGTCAGGGGTCATTTCATGTGCATGCTGGATTTGCAGGTTGCATACTAAAACATACTGGTTCACCTACATAACCAGAAGTACTTGAGGTTCTGTATCAGGAGAGACTCTTTCAGTAGGGTAGTCGTGGGATTCCAGCAGCAACTGGAAAGATGCACTTTGGCTGTCAGAGCAGACAATACGATTGCATCGGCGTATCTGAACAATCAGGTGGGTACCAGGTTGGATGTCAAGAGGGTTATTTTGATATATGTTGACAGGCCAAACCCCTTTAACTGGTCGAATTCATTGTGTGTGTCTTTTGGGACTTCTAACAAAAGGTGACAAGGTGTCATTGTCATCCATCAGTTGTTGGATTAAACAAGTGATCTCTTTGGGATTGCTCTTTGTTGGGGACTCCTCCTTCGGGTGGAGTGCAAGCTCATTCTACAAGAGTGGTCTTGGCTACTTGGGCACAATTGAATAGAGTTTCAATTGCTGAAATTTGTCAAGCGGCCCCTTGGGCTGCACCAAATAGCTTTGTACAGCATTACAGATTACAGAATGTGTTACATGACAACACTCATTTGGGGTGGAAGTGCTGCATTTAGTGTCACCCTAATGGGAAAATACATTTTGTAATAAATCACTGTTGGGTGTTGCAGTCAATAGTAGTCTGTGTGTATTTATGCTTTGTGTGTTTTACGTTCAGAGAGATGCTTTGGTATTCATCACTACTGATGAATGGGACGAGGGAGGACTGGTGGTAATGTCTAAATAATCACAGTAATCTTCATTACTCCTGGTTCTGTTGTCCTCATCCCATTCATCACTCACTCCTTCCCGGACGGGTGGTTTTCATTTGTAGGGAGGCTTGGTAGTTTAGGAGGAATGCTGGTCTTTGTCAAATTAATACGAAAAAGCATACGAAATGTAATTCCTTCATTTATGTAATACGAAATTGATCTGACCAGATATGAAGGATGTTTTGGACTATATAGAAGAAAAAACAGGAAGTGATAACTACAGTTTAATGTATTACTCATCTGTAGGTATTGTGGGCTTCCTTCTTAATAAGTGACATTCAACTTTGTCCAGTATGGTTTTATTTTTGGTTCACCATTTTGATTTATGTAACACAGACATTAACTTTTTAGACTGATGTTGTGTTGTCCAAAAATGCTATAAAGAAATAATATTCATCAACACGATTATTTCTCTTTTGCAGTATACAGTTCTCCGTAAACAATGACAAATTCCATTATCACTGAACAACTCCATGATTCTTCTTCTTGCATTATCTGCTGCATGCTGGGAATGATAAAAGCAGGGACCGCAAAAGAGCCACATCTTCAGCTCACCATCAGTGCACTGAACGAGGAATTACAGCAGGTGACTTAAGAACACACACAGAGTGTGGAAATGAATTTTACTTTCCAGGTAACAGATTTGGAGTAGGGCATACGCTTATTGCCAAATGATGTCATCCTAATGGCATGAATGGGATCTATGTACTCCCAATCTACCAGTGATCCCTCCAAGATATGCCAGCAGAATTCTCCTCTTTCCCAGTTGTGTAGTGCCCACTTTCTTCTTGGTTCCTGTACACATTTCGGGTCCAGGAGGTGGCACTTTCAGGCTAAAGGGAGACTTGCATAGTGTCAGGGTCCAACCGTGCAAGCACTGTGTCTTCCCTGGGGGCCAGAGGGATGAATGTGGTACATGTGTACAAAGTAATTATCTATGGTGTCTACAATACACTATATGTGCAAGAAGAGGTTTGTGGGAGAGTTTGTATCTGTGGATTAAACAAGTTAGCTTGCCAGGTTATTCTGCTCCACGATGTTTCTGTATAATAGCTTGCTATTTGCCTGGAATTACTGGCCCATTTCTCCTCAGATCCATTTTCAACTGCTCTGCAAATGATGTGACCATCGAGTGTGGCTTAGCTCTTTTGGATATTCCTTTATATGAACTGTTACCTTCTTTGACAGGAGCTTGGCCTTTGGTACCCATCTCTGGATCATTGTTTGAATGAATATCTATATCTATTTCCTCTCATGTATTCTAAACATTAAACTTTCTCTCAATTCCATCTTAACTGTTGAACCAGGATTGTTGCAACCTTTACTTCAATAATAACTAAGTATGTTGGTTTTGTGGTTCTATTTCTAATGTCTTACCATGATTTCTTGTCTGTCCCAGAGGACCATATTGTTGATCCATCTGGGGCGGGTGACTAGGTCTGTAGATGGCCTATGGGGTCTCATTTCATCCTTGAAGTTGGTACTGAACACGGATTCCCTCGTAGATGAAGATGGATTTCATGCTCTAGATTATACTACTGCAGTAGCGTCATAGTGCTTGTAAAAGATTGAAGGTTTGTGCAAGTTTAAGGACCCAGGATAGAAGATCTGAGAACCAGGAGTTTAGAAATGATTGTAAGCTTCTGAATATGGCAATCTCCTCGGAGTGGAATTGAATTATTGCTGTACGTTGAGTCCAATGGTATTTAGAATTGGTTCTTAGTAAGTGGTTCAAGGTTTGAGCCAGTGAGTCTGTTCAGTTCTTCAAGGATCAGCTTCTCCTTGTGGTACATCTAGTGTTGAGAAAAGAAAATGAGTATAGTGTTAATCTCTCAAACAAGGAAGGTTATAGATGATTTTTCAAATCAATCTTCAAATATAGCAAATTATCAAGAAGCACACCAGATCAGGATTAATGATTAATTAATTATAGTAACATGACATTTTAGATGTGTCCATAGAAATTTTGGCTGACCTAAGAATTGCCAACCCTGGTTTAATGAGGATCTCCATTGGACCCGCAGAGCTTAAAATGCACAGCGTTTAACATGCTGGCCACTTAAAAGGCAAAACCTATCACACATGCTTCCTTTAATAAGAGAGGCATCTCCATTATAAAATCCCAGTTCTACCCTTTTCATGTTACCTAGATAAAATATCTGCATAGTATAAGTCCATACATTTGAATATTTATCTAAGACAAGTGGGAGGAGCCCACCTGATGGCTAATAAGGCCATCAGTTTTCTGCAGGCCCGCAGACCACTTATGAGAGAAGGATGGGCAGCCTTGCAGTCAGTTACGAAAAAAACACCGGGGAAGCTCCAAAAAGCGGACGTGAAAATTAATACTCAGAGGTGTTTTACTTGCTCCAACACTAATATCTGTCACCAACCCATTACACTCTGAGGAAAACCCCTTAAACACCCAGCCAAAGTAAAGCAAGCCATTCTAAAACACTTGACTATTCCACTGTATAAGTCTAGTGAAAATGCACAAAGGTGGTTATGGGAGAGGGAGATTGAACAGATTGATATCACTCTACCTGATCCAGCTCTGCTTCTGAGCTGTGAGTGTATCCAAGTAAGTGGCAGAGTCCATGGGCTGCAACCACCTGCCACAATAACACAGGAAGAGGTATAGGTTAGCAGATTAAAGACACTTTATTCACATCTAGGAGATAGGACACAATGCTTCAAAAATAGTTTTTCCGAAAAGATGAGAGCCAATATGAAGAAAAAGTTACCATTAATTATTAATAGGATGTCCGGTTATTAACATGGTTACAGAAAAGGGGCAGGTGTCCTAGAATTTCAAGTACTGAAGAAAATGTCAGAAGCCTCGAAGTGGATGGGTCTACTAGCTCAGAGATTCCACCTGAGAAATCCTCTTTTAGCATATACCAGCTCAGTCTTATTTCTTTTGGTACTTTGGAAAGATGGATAGCCTTTGCCACCAAAGAACCTTTGCATGTTTCCTTCGAAATTTAACATCTTTAGGGAAACTAAATATTTTACATTACTACTCTTTCTTGGCTCGTTTCATCTATCCTTTTCAACATGCCATTTAAACGTTTACTAAAATGTAACTTTCTCTGACTTAGACTTTTATTGATTTGATTTAAAATGTCCAGAGACTGCTCAATGTATTCAAAAAGTCAACGTAGTTCTTCTCTACCTGCTAGAAATTTACAGGTTCATTTTACTGTTGGCTATTAAAGAGAAAAGGTATGTCTTAAGATTGGCCAGTATGATTTTGCTAGACCGAGTTCTGTGGTTTAAACCTTTTATAACAGCACTTAGATGACTAAAACTAGGTTCCCTCCAAGTTCCTTTGAGTGTGCAATGGAACGCATCTGGATTTGATTACTGGTTACTTGAAAGCTTCTACCCCAATCACAGATTAAACAAGCACTGGATTTGTGATTATCAACTAGGTCAGCCTGACATCTCAAATTAATCCAGGAGAAATCGATGTGCATACCGAGCCTTATTCTTTTTTTTAACAAAAAAAAAGAAAACTGTGCCACCTCTGCAAGTGTTTAAATCTTTCCCTAATCAACCACATTGAGCATATGAAATCTTTTAATTATTCAAAGAAACAAACAAGCACAACCTGCTCTATGCTGCTTTTCCTCAATATCCTTAAGACCACTACCCCTCTATGTCAGTACCACTGCTTTCCCTGATAACTTGAACACAACAGTGAGGTAACCACCTCGAGCTTCTCTGTGACTCAAGCAACAGTGCATTAACCTCTAACACATATTCAGCTGGATTTGACAAACCCCTGTACACTCTTAATGTGGTCCTGGATGGCAACAGCAATGGGGCCTAAAGGACTCCTGGAGACGCCAACACCCGATGGATCAGGATTATTCCTATTTCTCTAGTCTCCATGCACTACACAATCGCCTAGACTGATTTCTCTCCACTCCTGATATCCAAAGTTTAAATGCTGAAATTGAACACCAATCCCACACTATCTCGGACTATAACCCGGTACTTATCCACTTGAAGTGCGCATGCCACAGACCCTCCATCCATCCATACATGGAAACTCAAGCCTGAATCCTTAGAGGACGAGGCCCTCTGCGAGACGATTAGGACCAGAATTACTCGTCACTGGGCTGACAATGCTGGTGCTGCGGCCAACTCCCAACTTGAATGGGATGCCTTTAAACTGTGCTGAGGGGCCATTGCATTGCTGAGTCCAAAGGGATCCAACAATCTCTCCTAAAAGATATAGAGAAAGCTGAGACCAGCCTGCGTGGGATCGAAACAAACCAGGTGACCGGAAGCTCCGAGCTGCAGCGCGAACTGGTGGCAGCAAGGGAGGAGGTGGCAGCATAAGTAGAGAGGCTCTGATGTTTCAATTATCAGATGTACACCGCCAGGACCCACGCCGAGCAGGATAAATCAGGTGCCCCACTGCCGTGGCCGGCCCACCCCGACAAGTGCGGCTTTCCGGTCCTGGAATTGGAGTATGAGGAGGGCCCCAGAGTGCACGCCCCAGAGAAGATTAACAATGTATTTGCAGGATATTATTTGCCCCTTTACGCAAGCCCCACTGCCAACCATCAGCAGGAAGTGCACGCTTGGCTGACCGGCCTCCAGATCCCACGGATAACGGAGGAGGAGGCAGATGCCCTGGGGGGAGACATAACCTCCAACAAGTTGCATTGGTTCCCGGCAGAGTTTTACTCCACATATTCTTCGGAGCTGGTCCCTCACTTGATTAAGCTCTGCGGGGCGGCCCGCGATAGTGGATGCCTACCAGATACAACCAGAGAGGCCATCATAGTCCCGGTACTTAAACCAAATAAACTAGCCCATGACAAAATGGCAAACCGCCCGCTGTCAGTGTTAAATATAGATTCTAACATCCTAAGCCGAATACTAGCTACTGAGCTCTTGCAATTTATGACCACTCTAGTACATAAAGACCAGGCTGGATTCAATTTCTTCCCGCAATACGGCACAGAATATACAATGCCTCTTATCTGTCCTAGAAGCAAACAGGGAAGTCTCAGAAACAATGGCGATCCTGGCGGTGAACATAGAAAAAGCCTTTGATAGTGTGGAATGGCCCTTCTTGTATGAAGTTATGGCGCGCATGGAGTTGGGGGCGGGTTTTATTCAATGGGCTAAACTCCTATATACAAGGCCCACAGCTCGAGTGTGAATGGGGAGACTTATATCACAAAGGTGGCAAGTAGAGCACGGCATCAGACAGAGTTGCCCACTCTCCCCTCTTCTTTTCACCCTGGCTGCAGAGCCACTTGCAATTGCAGCAAGAACAGGGCAGTTCTACAGAGGGCTGCAAGTCCAAAATACTTACCACCTCATAGCACTCTACGCTGATGGCTTGCTACTGTTCCTAGAGGGGGTGGAGGAGGACCTGACTGGAGCCCGCACGCTGCTAGAGAGGTTCGGCTTCATGTCAGGACTAAAAGTGAGCTGCGTGAAGTCTCTGCTTTTCCCGGTGACCCCTGCAGGGCATCCTTTGGGGGACCTGGGGAGACTCCGCTGGAGCCCCACTGCCTCCCATACTTGGGAGCACATATATACCATACCTGGCCCGATATCTACGAAGGCAACATAAGGAGAGTCCTGCGAGGGCTGAGAGCAATCACAGATTTCTGGTGAACGCAGCTCTCTGTGGATGGTAGGATTTGCCCAGGAAATGACCATGCCCAGTGTGGGTAACCTGACCAGAGTGTTTCTTAGAGTACACAGACTGTCCCGAACAGACCCCAGGAGATCAAGGTGAAGAGAAAATGCTGGTCTCCGGGGACTGCAGAGAATGGGGGTGAGGGTACCGTACTCGCCAGACATCCCGATGGACATGCTAATAAAAGCCCTCCCACTTGGAGGCAACTGGCGGGATCCAGGCATGTGGATGCAGGCCTGTGCGATCAAAATGGGTGACCTGTACAGGGTTAATGAGTTGCTGCCGTTCGAGGAGTTCCAAACAGAGTCTGACCTGCCTCTGGGGCACTCCTTGTTACAAAGCGCTGTAACGACGGCCATCCGCAGGCACTGGAGGATGGGATCTATAGAGCCCCACAGCAACGGCGCTGCTACTATATGTGACAACTTCAGAATGCAGTGACTGAGTATACCAGTTATGAAATGGTGCAATCAATCAATAAGTTAGGGTTTTGTAGAGCGCGCTACTCACCCATTAGGGTCTCAAGGCGTTACCTTCGGGAAGTCAGAGAGTTTTGTGGGGGTCGGAGCAAGGTGGAGTCCAAGTGCGAACTCACGCTGCTCGGCCACACACCCCAGCCACATTGCTGATCGGCTAGGTGCCCTGCGATGCGGAGACGGACAGCGAGGAGACCGCAGACAACCGTCTTGCATCCTCAGCAGGCTGTGCTCAAAACAGTTGTTCCCGACACGGTTGCAGCCAATTACAAAACTCTTCAAGACCCCCGGGTGCCGTCCGCACGGAGGTTGCAATCACTGCTATTTCTTTGGGCTGTCTGGTGTGCCGCATTTTTGATACTCGCTTCAGCCGCTCCAGTCCTCCCAAACTTTGAACAATGGATACAGGAGAGAGGCCAGCGGCAGCTGCACAGGAGCTGCTCCATAACCATGAACACCAGGGGAGCCAAGACAGGGAAGAACAGCAAGGCAAAAAACCACTGCCAGCACTGACACTGGAGACGCCAGTGCAGGAGAAAGTGTGAGCAAATCCAAACGCAAGGTCAGTGCCAATAAAAAGCTGGTGGGGAGGCTCGGGGGAGGCAGTGTATACAAAGACATAGCGGGCGCCCAGCCTCCAATTGTGAAAATGTTTCTCGGGACTAAGGGACTGCTTCGTGCAATAGACCCTAATACTAACTCTGCTCCACACACATTCGCCCCCCCCCGAGAGTCCCCCCTTGAACTTGCCAATGTTTCAACCAGCTATGCTAATTAATCAGCAAGAAACAACCTTTGTTAAGGCGAACGATGAGGAGGCACAACAGGCTGACACAGGAACTATTAGTGATTTTCCAGACTTGGCTGACAACTTAACTTGATCGCTCCACTCTGTCCTCAGGTAGAAAGTGACGCTGGGGGACTAGCTGCGTGGAGGAGCCAGCTACCCTTAGCCCCCGTAATCCAAGAAATAGGAGAGTGTTCCATCATAAGCAGCTTGGAGAGTACCTTTAAAACCCCTGAGGCTGGTATTGAAAACTATATCCAGGGCCTAGAAGCTGCCACAGGCCCGCAAGTTCCATGGCCACCTGAAACAGGGGCCGAAAATGTTTACTCAGTATTGGATGGCACTGGGACCTCCTCAGATGAGGGTGGGTTTAACACCAGCAAAGATGACAGCGAGGAGTCCACTAAGGACACAGGAACAGTACAGCGTCCCAGGAAGATAAGAAGTAAGGCCAAAAGACGTAGCCAGCTTAAATGGGACTACTCTGACTCACAGATGTCCTACCCTCTGGAAGAAACTCTCACACTATGATGAGAGAAAACACGAAGTGCGCACCAGAAGATACTGTTGAACCTTCACTAGCCTCGATCCTACTCTCTATCAAAGAATTCCAAGAAGAGGCCCGGGCGGATAATCGCGCAGCTAAGGGGGCTGCTAAAAAACTGCAAGGAGGCATGAGAAGATTGAACAAAATCTGTACTGATATAAGCGACGGTGTCACCATGGTTGAGGGGCATATAGAGTTTCTGGAAACAGAGGTCACTGCCGTTAAAACGCAAAGCAAATCAAATACTGCTTGTCTAGTGGACATAATGAGCAAAATGAAGGAGCAGGAAAATCGGCAATGCAGAAACAACCTTCGCTTGCTTGGAATTCCGGAAGGAAAATAAGTAGAAGACCCTAGGCCCTTCATAGTGAAACTCTTACAAGAATCCTTCCCTGATCATACAGGCTGGGACTGGGATCATGAGGTGCAGAGGGCAGATTGCTTCCCTTATAACTTGAGACGACAACGTGACAGCAGCAGCCTAACTGGTGGACAGCCAAGGGCATTCCTGGTGGATTTTGGAAACGTTCTACTTAGGCAACTTGTATACGACCAGGCCCGCCCAAATTCCGAGAAGGGTTCTAATGGAGTAACTTTTCACGGCCAGAAACCCTGGCTGCACTTTACCTTTGTCAGTTGAAGACTGTTTAGAATTTAAATTTGAGTGCTAATCTTAGAAGTCTTGTAATACCTGTAAGACGGTGAAACGTTCATTGATATCAAAGGGCGCACTCTCTGACAGTTATCAAGATCTAGAACAAACATTGGAATCCCAAACAAAAATTCATACTGAGAATGTCCACCCAACATTCGTCTAGGCGGATTATTTTAAGCTCTCTGTACACCATACAGGGGATGAATTCCACTACGACCGAACCTAATACCGTAGCTGTAAAGGATTGCATTGAGTCACAGTTCTTCTGATCCACTATTGAATTTACCTCAGGATGATAGGGGGCTGAATAATGCACAACACCCAGTGTACCCATATTGTCCCGGTATGCCTTAGAGGTGAAAGCCGGGCCCTGGTCCAAGTGGAATGTTGCCACTGCATATGTACCGATAAAGACTTGCAAATCCTTAATAACATTTAGGCGTCAGCCAATTGTTATGGCCACAACCATAGAAATCGAGAACACAAATCTAGGGCCACTAAGATATATTTGTAGGCACCATCTGTATGAGTGTTCTGCAATGATCTAAATAGACACATTGTAATGGCTTATTTGAAACTACAAGTGGTATCTGCAGTGAGCGTGCAACATTTTCATAGTCTGCTGATCAAGACCCTGCCACTAGTATTGTTTCTGTAACAAAGAAACAGGAGCTGGCACACCTGCATGGGTAGACGCCAAACCCTTACGACCTGCTATTATTAACTCTAACCTGCGCTCCTGGTTGGGTATCACCCAAGCACCCACCCTGGGAATGCAGGCAAAGGCAATATTGTGAGCACTCAAAAGATAGGAGTTTTTAGCGGAGTAGGCTCTGGGTAAGGGCTCAACACTAGCCTAGGCAGTGACTGCAGCCATTATGTCATCATCTATTCTCGTATGTGAACGAGTAATTACAGACACTAATACAGTCTGAACAGCTGCTGTGGCAGCTTCATCAGCCAGCAAATTCCCTGCAACGTGTACACTAACATGCTAATGACTCAATGGGTGGTTCACAAGTCCGTGGCAAACCATCTTTCAGAGCCGCCACTTTCCTCCAAAGAGGGTTTTGCTCATTAGCATTTCCTTTAGAATCTCTGAATCCACTGAAATGCAATAGGGCAAATTAATGTTAAAGGCCTGGATGCAGTAATAGGAATCTCACACTTAAGTGTGGGGAATTCTGAATCTGTATTCTACAAAGCAGAACCACAGCTTTCAATTGAGCAATCTGAGCTGTAGAGTCGCCAAGAGTTTCTGTATATGTCCTTTGTGCCTAAAAAACTCAATTCTATACTTATACCGTCTAGATTATGAAGGCATACACTAGAAATGGTATATTCCTGTTCATACTGGAGATATACCACTGTTCTTAAATTCGGGTTGAAAATATAGTCTACATCAGTAGTTGTCAAGGAAAAGGTGCACTGGATCCATCTTGTATGTAAGGCTTTTGCATTTGGAACGCTGGCCTTGGTGAAAGCCGCTAGGGCCGGAACAGTAGACACCACAATTATACGTCTCTCCTGTACCAATGGACATTCCATCAGTACAGTTGTTTTAAGTGGAAGCAAAGCGCATTTCACATTGGAATAAAAATGCGATTTATATGCTATAGGCACTGTTTCTCATTCATTAAATAAAACATATGTATAACCACTAGAACACGCAAACCAAATTTTAACACATGTATGTAAATGTTTAGATTCAAGCATTTTTGCCTGGAAATTCTAGAGAATACAAGTAAGTTCAACAGTCCAATCTTTATCAGAAAATGTAGGACTAATTAAATTTTACAACAGTCTAATCTGTTGTGCATAATCTGGTATATATGTTCAACCAAAATTCAGAATTCCTAAAAGCGACTGAAGCATTTTTAAGGTATTTAGTGATTGCAATAGAGCACATTTCTCTAAGAAATGTGGTGCCAAACTTTTGCCTCATTCGATAACTCATATCCTAAAACAGGACACTGAGAAATTCAATTTAAGATTTTAGAAAATTACATTCATACCGATATTTAACAAATCTCAGAATAATTTGATCCACTCTGGCTAAATGCATGTTTAAATCATCTGTGATGTAAATGTCATCAACCTAAGAGTATGCTTTAGAGACAATTTCCTGTAAGATGGACATCACTCTGGCAGCAAACAGACCTGGACTGTTCTCCTTTCAGCCCTATGGGAGTCAACAGAATCGTTGTTGTGCTCCCATCGTTGTTGGGCTCCCAACGTGGAGAAAGAGGCCACATTCTGCCTTTCTGAAGCTACATTGAGGCAGAAATTTTTTGGGAAATGTCCAATTTAGGTTTGTATTTTTTTACGAAATACATTTATCAAGTCCATGCTGTAGGAAACTGTTTAAATTCAAATAGTCCAAGACTATGGGATAAAAATGATCAGTTTTAACCACTGGAAATAATGGATTATTCATAGGGAGGATGCAAGGCTCAATCACACTTTGATATTCTAATTGTGATAGAATCTCCTTAATTTTAATAGGACATTGTGGGCTGGACCTTATTGGTATAACATGATAAGGTGATTCTTTATCCAAACTCGCTTGATTGCGACATAAAGCTGCTGATCTGGAGTTTTAACCTGTATATATTCATCAGTGAGTCTTACCACCAGAAAACCTTGAAGAGTCTGGTGAACTTTCGGGACCTCGCCCACGTCCAGTTCCGAAGCAGTGTTATGAGAATTTGTAGCATTTTTTGTGGAAATTCCTACCAACTTTTTCTTTCAAAATTGTGCTTTTTGTTATGGAAGTTTATCCTCCTTTTTTATACTGAAGCCAGAAGAGCACTGTGAGTCAGTCTTTGGTTTCACATATTTCTAGCCTTGACCCCCCACTCTGAACGCTTGTCTGCAAAGTCCTGCACAGAACGAAAAGGACGCGTATCAGATTGCTGATACTAATCAGGATTTTTAATTCTTATTACAGTCATGTAAATTGTAACGCTTCTCGGAAGACTCCAGCTGCCGAGGTTCAGTCTGCATTTAGTTCTTCATGTTTATCCCAGCATTTTTAAAAACACTCAGGTGTCTGCTTGGCTTTATTGGCTTCTAGCTTGCCTCTAACTTGTGGCATATTTGCCCTGGTTTCCAAACTACCTTGAACTATAGCAGTATAGGTTTCAGAAATTATTTTAGGCAGCTCGCAGTCCTGATGTACAGCAGGAACGGAACTAAAGATAGCTGTTGACGTGTAACCAAAGAAGCTGCCTCCCTTCAAATATTACTTAAAATAATTGAGGACACTGTGGAAAAGTTGTCAATTAGTTTCATCCCCAAATCTAGGGTAGGGGTTGCTCCATGTTTATTCTGAATCTGTTTAAGTACTTCAGGAAAAACAGCAATTGATTAAGAGTGCAGATGCAAGCAAATATAGTACCACACGAATTACACTCCTCAGCTCCGGGAAGCACACTAAGTGAGGGACACATAGTAAGAATTCTAACTTTATCTTGGGGTATTATATGGGGGAAATCTGGCCGAAGCGGATTTGTTTTTTGTGCTATCAAAAATGCAATCTCCTTACGTTTAGCTGGGATCTTACCCATACTAGCATTAATGGCAACCAGACTAATTGCAGGCACTACTAACTGTGCTTGTCCATAATAAGGAACCCTTGCTGGGGCAGTATTTAGTGCACACATTATGTACTGCATCAGACGTTGATACAGCTTTATCAAATGATTTATGAGCTTAAGTGTCTCTGGCTGTGTTAAGTTATTTGTATGCGGAAATAGAGTAAAGCCTGCTAAGACCAGCCAGGTCACCCCATTGTTACTGAATGGGTCCAGTCTTTCAGTCCGATGGGTATGTGGGAGGGCACCTTGGAACCAATTGTGATGTTCCTGGAATGTTAACGGTATTTCTAAATAGTCATAAGGTCAATATACACCTGGAACAGCAGCCTCAGTATATGTGTGAAATGTCAGTGAAATTGCATCAATTGAACCCAGAAATAAAAAATTTCACATCAATATGCTTCAAGAGCCTAAACCATGAGGTAAAATCTCCACGGCCATTAGCGAGCACATATCTAAATGATTAGTAATTGCTGGTCCACAATGAACAGCAATATTCACTGGTTGCCCTGCTATATTAATGAATGGAATTCAAAGAGACCATGCTTAATCAACCTACAAAAATAAATAGGTGCCACCTATTTAACCTCATGAAGATAAACCCTTGTTTACATGGATGTCTCTGTATAAAGGGAATAAAGGACCCTTGGGAAAACTCAATAAAATACTCAGGAGACTAATTAAATGGCACCTTGTTACACGGTCCCTATGGGTTTAGTCGGACTGTGGACTTGGTCAACAAACTTCATAATATAGGGAGTAAGTCTTATATTTTCAGTAAATGTGTGACTGGATAGTTCACAATACTGCATCTAAACTCCTAAACCTCTAGTTATAGATGCTATGTGCAACCTCGAACATGACCACCCTTATTTCAGAGAAATTAGTGGAAACCGATCTAACCCTTTTATCACTTTTGCATGCCCAAGGTTTCACAAAGAGAAGAGACAATAATACATGTTCAAATGTTTATTGAAAAGATCTAATCCTTGCAAATAAAACATGAACCGCAATTATTAGCAGGTGAGACACATCATTATTAGAAGAATTAGTATGGTGAAAAAAATGAATAATTTGCCCACTTATTCCTACTACTTGCTCTATCTATTACTAATACCCCTTTCTCTAGCAAGAGCATGTTGGGAGCACCCTGCCCAGACTCAGTTGGAATGTTCTAACCCGATAACTTGGTGTGATTTCTCAGGAAGCAGGCCTCAGTTAATTAACCAATGCACTCCGTCTAAGTGTGCAAGCCTGCACACATCTGCCTGCGCAGCTATCTTCCTTCTTAGAATGTGTGTTGGGGCATGCAGAGCTGCATCACATTCACAGATCTCCAGAGCATCCACGATAACTCCGGTGTGAAGTGCCTCTCGCCTGAATTCAAAATGAACACCGACCATATCTCATTCTGTATGAGATAAAGTAAAATATCTTTACTTAGTGTGGAAGAAAGAGCAATCTCCTATGAGCACAAAGCAGAGCAAGGACATCACATTCTAATATGTGTCCCTGGAACGAACAGTGCAGACTATAATAAATGCGTAAGTACCATTTTGTTGTGTTAGTAAAAAAAACATGTTCAAACCACCATCATAGAAAGATGCTAAGTAAAAAAGGAACACTAAAATGAAGATAAAATGTACTCCTATACCAAGCTAAATGAAGACACAGCATTATTACCATCCAGTGAGTCTATGCACTTAGCAATGTATGTGAATACTAGAATTCTTATACCATATACAGTGTCTAAACTAGATGTATGGCGCTTAAGAATTTTCCTTGACTTGGGCAAGTGTTGGCAAAATGGAGAATGATAGTTAGGGCCTCTCCCTGGAGTGATTTGCTGATGAAAGGAGGAAGAGAACTGTCTTCATAGAAGGTAGGAATTATAGATTTCAGGATATTACAGAGATCCATCTGTGTCTAGATCGAAGGAGGTTCATTTTGTGGTGAGGCAATGGAGAATGGGTGGAGGTAAATGGAGAGAGAGGTGCCAGAGATGCTGATCTGATATTTTCGATTTTCATGGAGAAAAAGAGGTTGATAGTGTAGCATTTGTCAACTGAGGCAGGGACTGTGGATCCTGGGAGAGGATAGATACAATGTTTGATGGCCTTGAAGAGGACTTGGCTTTTCTATGTTGCTTCACTCTTGACAGTTTAGTAATAACTGGCTTTCATTGTGAAGATGAGGGATTGGCAATTACAGCAGCATGCTTCGAGTTGGGTAAGATCATTCTGAAGTTATGATCTCCATTATTTGTTCTTGCTCCGTATGGTGCTATCTTTGTGTTAAGATAGTGCAGACAGCTTTGACTTGGGGAATTGGGTTTTTAGTGCGCATTGCACTTAACATGAGTTCTCATAGTTGCATTGTAGCCATCAAGTGTTGGGGATGGATGTGTTTGACGGAGCGAAAAGTTGTTCTGTCTCTTTTTGGTAGTTTTTTATACTCAGGAGTAGTGTTTTGATGGCGAAAGGGATGACATGGTGTTCAGTCCAGTTCAGTCTGGCAGTGGATATTAGCAACAGTTAATAGGATGACTCCTAATGATTTGCCGTCGGGGTGTTTTCAGATGTGCCTAGGAGGCTTCCATCACGCATTCGTTTTGGAGTTGCAAGGGAGATGGGTGAGTGTGGGGTAGTTAAAGCCCATGAGGAATGTGGAGTAGGTATGTTGGACCAAGGCAGATGTAATGAGGTCTGTGATTTCTTCTATGAAGTGCTTGTTGAGTCCAGGCTATCTGTAGATCAGATGAAAGGAAGCAGAAGAGGGAAGTGGCAAGAAAACAGACTGAATGACTTAGGAGTGGTAAAAGGCTGCAGGGCCAGGATGTTTTGCGTTTGACTGCAAGTACCCTTCCTATTTTGAGTGAGCGACCCATGCGTAGGATGCTGTAACCAATTGGGAGGAGAAAGTCCATGGTAAGCGCGAAGTGGGTGTGAAGCTGGTTTCATTGATGAAAAGTGCATTTAGGTTGTGTTGAGTGGGAATGTCAATGATGTCTGGAGCATGTAAGACTAACACAGTGTACATTGGCGAGCATCAGTAGAATATGCTGCGTTGTGAGGGAAGTGCGTATTGAGTGTTTATTCTAGTGAGCAGTATGTGTATGACGTTCGATGTACAAGTGTGTGACTGTGTATGTGTTGTCTGCGTCTGAATTTGGGTATGGGTGATGTTGTTTGTACAAGGTGAATCATTAGCATGATGATGCCTCTTCATCACATCAAACCCAGACTGTTGCAGGGAAATTAGCAGATTCTTCATGCGTCTGGTACTCAAGAGTTTAAGTTATGATCTTATCCTGTCTGAGGAGAATCAGGTGTTTATTCAGGAAGCCAAAAAACAGCTTTACTACGAAGGAAAATAGGAAAAATTATGGGAATTAGACATATTTATAGTATCATACCTTGTTAATATGATTCTGTTACTCATTGCAATCAAGTCATGTAAAGCATATTAAAAGCTTTTACATCCTCAGAGGAATAATCCAGATTCATTATTTGAGTTGCTAACTGAAGTGATTTGAAGGTCACTTTGAAAGTAATTCTGAGGCCATTGGTTCCTATACTTTTTAGAACCACAACCCACTTTTTTGAACGACAATCTTTTGCGATTCACACACTTTAATGGACAAGAGAAGGGGCAGTTTTTTAACAGAACTAAAGCATCGTGTGGTAGAGCACTGTCATTTGCTATTGAAGTGGCCACTAACAGTGCACAGATATACTGTTTTACTGATATAACTATATAGTGCACAAATGATAATGTGTGGAAATCGGATTTCTGTGAATATTTATTATTTGTAAATCACCAAGTAAAGTGTCTTGATTTGCTTTGTTCCTATTGAAGTCTCGGTTTCCCGAACACTTCAGAATTACAAACAAAAAGTGCTATATTTTTGATTTCCTAACTGCTGAATGAATACAGTTCATTTACAGGTATCAAAAATGTTGTGTGTTGCAAAAAAACAATGTACCACATTTTCTTTTGGTCTGGCAAAATTCTCACATATTTCACTTTAAAAACTCACTTTGCAGTCAGAGTGAACACCAATCTCATAAGCAGCAATTTGCCAGAATACAAATAACCTGTCATTTGATCTCAGATAAACACAGAATTTAAAGGCATGTTTATTTATTGCTCGGACTTTCGCAGCCCACCCAAAATCGGCTGGTGACTCACCAGTAGGTAGTGACCCCCAGTTTGTCACCAATCAGAAAACCACTTATCACTGGAGATAATGTATTAAATATGGTAGCCTAGAAGTCTTTTGTTTTCATGCCATCTACCCTCTATTACACAAATTAGAAGGATCCTTTTCTGCTACAAAATCAATTAAGCAAATTGGCAAACAAAAATAAAACTGAGCTGGAAGGAGCTAGAAGAGCAACAATGGTGAAGCTGGTGAGTATGCACAGGCATCTATTCTCAGGTGTCTAAGTATAGTGCCTGTGGGCTTGATTTAGTTTGGCGGCTGGTTTATTCTATCAAATGTGATGGATATCCCGTCGGCCTTACTGCAAGTGCATTATATCCTATGGCTCATATAATAAGGTGGGCAGCATATCTATCACGGTTGGGACACTGTAACACATCCAACAAACTCTAAATCAGGCCCCAAGTGTTCTCAAAAAGTGTTCCTGTAATGTTCAACAAGAGAATGTTCCAGTAGTGTGACCAGTGGGGAAGTAGTTAAAAGAAAAAATGAGTTGATGAGGTACATTTCCTTACAGGTGGATGGGAAAACAGGGCAAGAAAGGAGGATTAGTAGATTGCGATGAAAGAGCTTAAAAACATCGCAAGTACCTTCATCTCAGAGAAGGATGCTGGAAAAAAAATACGGGGACATTTGAGAGCATTAAAAAAGGACTGGTACAAGGACATAGGAGATCATGGAATCATAAAAACAAGTTACTTATCTGTACACTGTGGTTCTCCAGTATTGATATAGTTTATAGATTCACATGCTTGAATCTTCCCAGTCATCATGGTGGGAGTCCCACGTTAATAGTAAAATAGCAGTACTGAAACATTAGTACAGACCTCCATAGGAAAAGAAACTTCAATTTAGTAACCTTTCAACCTCACTTTATAACATCCATAGTTCTGTCAATCAGAGTAGAGACCTCCGAGTGTCCTTCCCTTACAGGACCACCATACCTCAGATTTCGAGCATGAGTGTATATAAAACTCAGAGGTATGAAATGGTGAGCCAAATCAGGAAGGAGGGAGGGTTGCATGTGAATCTATACAAGATTTCAATAATGGAGAACCACAGTGTATAGTTAAGTAACTTGTTTTTTCTACAGTATTGTACCTTTTATAGATTCACATGCTTGGATCCTACTAGTAAGCAGAACACCAAAACGAAGAAAAGAAATGCGGTGAGTAGGCAAACTATCCCACCAAGATGTTAAATGACATACTGTAAAACAAATACAAGATACAGAAGATCGGGTATATATATTGCAAAGGTAAAAAGAACAGTAAAAACAATACAAAGGAAAAGGAGGCTAAAAGCTGCCTGCCTTCAGCAAAGAGGCATCGTAGTACAGCTTGTCCAACTGCTATATCTGCCTTCTTCTAACCATCAAGGCAGTAATGCTGCGTGAATGTGTGAGCGTTCACCCACGTTGCTGCCATGCAGATATCAGGTAGATAACCTGCAAAAGAGGGCTAAGGATGTAGCAACCTTCCTCGCTGTTGCACTTGCATCTTTGCAGGCAGTGGACCGCCAGCCTTTTCTTGGCAGAAAGCTATTGTTGATGCGACCCAAAATGCAATACTATTATGTATCAAGGCTTGTCCTCTTCGGGGTGCAGAGAAAGATACCATTAGTTCCTTGCAGGTAAAACTTTAAACAGGGCTGGATTTCCAGGGAATGCAAAGCTTTTTCCATTGCTGAGGATGGAGTAGGAAAGAACGTAGGTAAAACTACAGGTTTGTTGAGTTGATAAGTGGAAGGCACTTTAGGTATGAATGAAGGATTGGTACGAAGGATTACCCTGTCCTGCAGAAATGGAAGATAAGGCTCTTTTATGGAGATTGCCTGGATCTCGCTGATACGTCTTGCTGATTTGATGGTCAAGAGAAATGTAACCTTCCAGGAAAGGATCTTCTACTTGCATTTGTAAATAGCCTTGAATGGAGGCCGCATGTGCTGCGACAGCACTGTATTCAGTTGCCAAAGAACTGGAGGATGTTTAACAGGCGGATAAGATCTAAAAAAGTCCCATCATTAACTCTTTGATAAGTCTTTTGGACCCCAGTGAGGATTGATCCGAATGTTGTCTATATCTAGAAATGGAAGCAAGATGGACTTTTATGGAAGAATGCAAAAGTCATTCCTTGGCTAGATGCAGGGCATAAGGCAACACTTGCTCAGGTGTGGAAGAAAAGGGGTGCAATGACCGAGCAGTACACCATGCACATAATCATCTTCATTTTGCTATGTAACACTTCAATGTGGTGAGGAGCCAAGCCACTAAATGAAAAGTGAATTTGTAGATGAAACACTTGGCCCTGGTACATGCAGAGAATATTTTCTTTTGGTGGAAAGGGAAGGACACTCGGAGGTCTCTACTCCTACTGATTGGCTGAACTCTGGAAGTTATAAAATGAAAATTAAATGTTACTAAATTGACGTTTCTTTTCCTATGAGGTCTATACTAATGTTTCTGTACTGCTATTTCACTATTACTGTGGGTCTCTCACCATGAACTGGTAAGATTCAAGCATGTGAATCTATAAAAGATACAATACTGGAAAAAAATCAATGATTACTAGGCGATGGGAGAGTATGCAACAAAACCCAGTGTTTTACCGGGTAGATGAACATGCAAAAGAAAACAGGATTTATAGCAGAGAAGGAGATGGGAGAGTATGCAACACAAAATATGGTTATTACACAGACTGAAGCCATAAGAGAAAAACGTATTAAAAATGTAATTAAGCACAAAGTACACAAATAGAGTTATTGCTTGAAAATGAGGCAACATGCTAAAGATAATGGAGAATGGAGAAGCATAGGACACAATCAGGATTCATACAGAAAGATGGAAAAACGTCATACCAGCATTACCGCAGTGGAGTAGGATAGGGTGGATGAAACACAACTGTGAGATTACTTAACAGGATTATCACCAGGCGATAGTAGAGTAAGGCACACAACTGGTATCTCTGAAGACATTCACTCACAAGTGTGGACAAAAGTACACACTGACTACTACCAAGATAGGTGGTAGTAATGAAACAGATGTTATTATTCAAGACCCATGAACCCCGCAAGCACAAAGGTAGTAAAAAACAGAGAGGAACATTTGCTAGAAAGATACATAATTTACTATACAAGACAAAGGTATTAGTGATAATTGAAAAATTAGGATTCAAATTCTGGGCTTGAGAAGCATAGTCTTAGCGTCTAGTCAATTTGAGAACTTACTGTTAAGACATCATAGAAGTCTTCATTCTGGTCCAGGCATTGTTGATGAATATATTCCACACCAATAAAAATATCCCCCAGGTTGTACTCGTCCCTGAAGGCAGGCTGGGGCAACTCACCAGCTTTCAAAGTCTGCAATCATAGAAATGGGCTGTTAAAATATTGTCAACTAAGCTGATAGGAAATGAGCCAGTTCAGCCCATGGAGCACAGCAAGAGTAGCAAATCAGAAAGGAGTCGTCTCAACACACTGGACCAAGGCCAACTCAGCCCACTGGAGCAGAGCCAGCTTGAAGGAGCAGAAAAATCACACAGTAATTGCTCATTACAAAGTACCACTATCCTTGTTTTCCGCTCAAGGCGATGGGCCTTTTCTACTGTCTGATGACCAAAGAGGAGACTTACATAAACAAATCAAATGCAAATAAATATTTAAGGCAATAATGAGAGGTGTGAGAAGTTTTAAAGAGATTTATTTTCCAATCAATATTTAAGTTTATCTGACTCTTCATTCATTAGTCAAATATCAATAAGGTTACAGAATAGGAAATAGGAAAAAAATAGACTCAATACAGAGCATATTATAGATTGCATACAAAACGCTCTATAAAGGAAAAAGTCCCTATTCTATAAATAAATGTGGCATAAATGTCGGTCAAAACTCAAAGAGTTCAAGAAATATAATACAAGAGTGAGCTTAGCATGAAGCTAAATCAATAATGAATAACTGCAAAATCTCCCATAAAGAGAAATAAGCATAGGACAAAAGAGGCTTGACAAAGCCAGTCAGTCAAAGCATAAAGCTTGGGGTTTTAGAAAATATTCCACATCTAAATCTGCCTTCGCTCTCGTTTCTCCTTCTGAGCCTGTCTGCTGTCTCCCCAGACACTCCCAAAGCCCCTCCTTTCTCTCATTGTAGAACTAAAAATAAGCTCTGCGATTCTGCAAGCATCCTGCTAAAAAAGAATAAGCAAAAGCCCATACCCCTAAGCTACAAACAAGTATATATTTCAGCAAAACATGTGACTTTTGGTCTTCGTACTTTGTCCAATTGAAGTGCAGAAAAACATTGACACACCTCACATCATCAATCAGGTGAGCTCCGTGACACATTTGAATTTTACTTTAAATGATTTAATCTCCTAGCTTCCTGCTAAAGAACTAAACAGAAAACTTTTACTTGAACAAGAAAGTATCATTTAGGCGGAAACTGTGAATACATTTTATAATAATACAGTAGAAAATGTGTGCTTTGCAGTTTCACTCTACGTTATGAAATTAATGAGGCTTTCTTTACACAATTGAATACTTCTAAAAGCAAACTACAAGCCATAAATGAAAAGAAAAGTCTTTCTTTCACTGGAGGAACATGAAAATGCAGACATTCAATTCTTACCTGAAGGACGATACTGGGGCTTCCTAAAAACAAACTAAATCACGAGCTGTGTGTTTTAGCTTTCTATACACTTTCAAATGCGTGTTAATTGAACAATTATATATGCTACTTTGAAAGTTCATAACACATTTACCAAATTAAATGTACATTCTCTAGTGAGGTCAAATCTAAACTAAACACATTTAAATCAAACATGAATTATTTGTGTATGGTTTTACATGGTTCATTAGACTGAAAACATCTGAGCAGCGTGTCAACTAAGGCATGTTTTCACTTCTCCAGCACTAAATGTCTGTGTGACACTTTTTAAATGCAGTTTTATGTCTGAAGCTCAAAGCAGCTACTGTCTCAAATAATGCTTAAATCTATAGGTGATCTTTATGCGCTCCCACTCCATGGAGCAGAGCAAGCATAGCAAATCAGAAAGGAGTTGTCTCAACACACTTGACCGGGGCTAACTCAGCCGACTGGAGCAGAGCCAGCTCATCCCACTAGATCAAAACCAGCTAGGCCTATAGTACAGTCTCCTAATTGGTGGATATTTTAAAATATGCAACTATGATTAAACTTTGAATGGATTTTTACAGTGGCACGTCTGACATGAGTGGATTTAATGCATGCAGAATTCCAACCTCGTATTTTTTCACTTTCTTGATATTCTGTCTTTAATAGATTAATTAATTTTAATCCGCACAAATCAATGCCAGATGTGCAGCCACCACCTCTGTCTAACAAATCTATTGCATCTACTTTACAAATAAAGTTGTTGGCAGTTAGGGAGTCCTTCATTTCGGTCAGAGGGTACAGGATGCTGGCCCATGGTGCATTAACTGATAACCCCTTAAACATAAAACAGATTTAATCTTATGCTCCAAGTAATAGCACTCTGGTATTCATTCTGGAGCTACAGAATGAAAATAAGCCTGGTTGTTCCATTTTCCTATGCAATAAACTATTCTGTAAGATAGCCATCTTTTAATAGTTTTTTTCTGGCCTGGTGCACCGCACTTAGCCTTTTTCCATAAGGATAATTTGATGTCATTACGGCTTTGGCCATAGTCCCAGGAGCAGTAGCATGAAAGAACAGTTTTATGATATAGGAGGCTAGGTTCTAGCTGTAGGTCCCTCAGCCTGACCCACAACTAACGCCTCTATGCTGAATCAAAAGTCTGTGTCGTGTCAGATCAAAGAAGTCATATTATACTTGTTCACCCTTTACCGTGGTATATTTATAGATCACTGATCAACAATCAAAAACTAGGCTTTGAAGTCGGTCTGATTATCACAAACCCCCCAGTCATCCAGCTAGTGCTCAATCCATTTGAAAACTTTTTTTTCAATACATCATAAAGACAGATTGATATGTCCCAGTGGAGATTCCTTTGTCCCTCTACTTCAGAGCAGTGATAACTCCGATACAGGCGTTTACCATCTCATAAAAGTTCAGATTGATGAAGAGCCCTAGGATGCCCAAACTTCATGAGACTATTACCATCTGGAGGATACTAAAGCCAGCAAGGCAAGAGACAAAAGAAGAAAGACAAAGAGAGAGAGAAAAACAAAGAGTATGAGAGATCAAGAAAGAGCGAATAAGCAAGATGAAGATACAAAGAGATAGAGAGAGGTGTTGCCCTTGGGCATTTAACTGGCAAAAGGGAAAATGGGCACTAACCAGATACATACCCTTCACTTAGGTACAGGAACAGGAGCAGAAACTCAACCTAATAAAAAAACAAGCAGGGGGAGCAACTATTGGGCTTCTATGCAATTCTGACAAGAGTATCACAGCAAACTACTTGTAAGGCTAATGTAAAGTTCTGCAGAGACTATTTCCTGTGTGCAATCCGAACCCAGATTTTCCGGGTGTGGGAAAAATTTACCTCTATTTACTGTACATAAAGTCTGTCCTGTAAAATCACCTTGGTAATGGCTACAGTGCAGTATGCCCATTCCCTGGTCCCCACCCGACCCCTTACTAAAGGGTTGGGGAAGCCTGATATGTTCCCTGAGCCAAGCAACATCCTCTACTTTCCTTGAATTATCCTCCCTTCCCACTCCCAGTTGTGCAGCATTCCCCTCACACACATTTACTCAGAGCAGGTCTATGACCTTGGGTCAAAAGTCAGGACACAGGATTGTGTTAATGGCTTGTTTTTAAAATTAAATTGTCCAGTTAGTCCAAATTAAATTAGTTTTATAAGGTAGAAAAGCCCCCTCATTGTTCCTTGGCTTGGTCGAGCTCGGAAAAAAATTTATTCCCTCAAAAGAAATGAATACAGGTCCTCCTGTGTATCACACCAATCTATCTCCTTTTGACCTTACATTTTCGTGTATGGTACGTCCGATTACTATCCGTGCAGGACTCTGGCTGAAGGAACCGGATTTGCATAGTAATTCTCCTTTTTGTGGAGTTTAACTTGTAACAAGGGTGAATATTTGTGGTTAGACACAGCAATTTCAGCCCTCTAGAAGCTCTGCACATATTTACTCCTAACTTGTAATTGAGCCTAGTTGATAATATACAATTAGGACTTACTCTCATATCAGGGCAATAAGAGGAAGAGAGGTGAGATAGCCATGATGATTTTGAGGCAAATATGTGGTAAATAAAAGACTATTTTGTTAAATGCTACACAGAGCAAGAGGTATAAGAAACGTGCCTAGCCTCATTGAGAGAATGGCAGACTAGGATGGAGTATTTAATGCAGCTGGTAAATCTAGATCCAGTAGTGTGGCATTTGTCGGTGTAGTAAACTCCAATTCTGAGTTTCCTATCTCTGAATGAGGCTTCTCCTTCTTATTCATTACAGACTAATGGTGTAACCCAATCAACGTCCAAGGACGGGTTAGGAGTGTGTTTTTTGTGACTGAATGGCAGTTAAAAGATGTACTAGGGTGATTGCTTCACATTCAGAAGGATGTTTGACTCCTTCCTCCCGACTTGAAAGTCTTCCTACATAACGGATGCAATCGTGTTGGACTTTATTGGGATTTTGGATACCCATACGGGCACTTAATTGATTAGGATGCACCTGCGAGTGTTTAACTACGCATTCTCATACAGACTACACAGCAAAAGGAGCTGTGACCTGGTCGCCACTACCAGGTGCCAGATATTGTTTGCCTCTCACACTTCCCCCTGTCCTGAAGAAGACCCGCTAACATAGGTTTTTAATTAACTCTCTACGTTATATGCCAGGTCAAAACATCAACACATACCCCCAATCCTGGGCCTGTACTACATTTTATCACCCAATCCCATCACCAGATGATGCATTTCTGTGCTTACTAAAAATATATAAAAGAATGACGACCTAAAATTGAATTTTAGACAGGCCAAACCACACTGGTGTAAGTATCATTAATGGCCAGTGTTGATTGTGAATTGGTGAAACTACCTTCTTTAAATTGGCTTTACTTTGAAGTCTTTCTTCCTCATTTACTCCACACACAAGTGCTTTTCTGTGCACCCTTTTCCCACGAGCAACCTCCCGTTTTGATATACTGTTATAGATGGTAATGTCCTTACCTTTTGTGTGAATATGAGAATATATAAAACGAAGTTTACCACAGAAAATATAGTGGTTGTTAATTCTTTTTCCCTGGCGCGTACTTAAAAGTATTTCTTTCTTTCTTTTATTTTTTCTTGTGTATTAATTACTTTGTGCTGAACATTTAAGCAACAAAGCAGCTCTATAAATAAATAAATAAATAAATAAATACATAATTAGATAAGCTAATTTTTTCCTTGGCTTGTCAGTGAAAAACATTTGGGACGATTTGTTATTCTGATTATCTTTCTTATTCGGCAGTTCTCATACCAAAATCTGCATGTTTCACTTTACACTGGTTTCCACTCAATCCAAATTAATTTTACAAGTTTTTACCACAAGAAACTGGTCAGGGGAAAACAGAATTGAATGATAAATATTGCACAACTCAGAATTTCGATACCTTAACTCAGAATTGTGCATAATGGCTATTGCTTAAAATGGTGAATGAACAACAGTACAGCAAGAGGAGTCACCTGGAATACCGCTATGAAACCGGGGCAAGGTAAGCCTTTGTATCAAGAATGGGTCGTATGTACAAAAGCAGTCTCTATCGACTTCAAAAATGCTTTTTCATTTGTACAGAGCACTAATTATGTTTCGGTAACATGTTACAGAGTCACAATTTGTGTTTTTGCGATTCGGTATTTGGAAGGGGTGTGTTTAGGGCATCCCTTCCTAATGCTGAATCGCAATGGTATGTATGAATGTTTTGCGACCAAATAACGGTAACAAAACATTCACCTTTTACCAACAACTCAAGGGTGGTGGTTATCATTCACAAATGGGAAGGGGTAAACAGGGGAACCCTTCCCCTTTGTGAATGTTGAAACAAATATATTTTAAGAATAGGCAGTGGTCCAAGGGACTAATGCCTCATCTTAAAAAATGAAACTTCAAAGTTTTTTTTCTTGTTAAACTCCTTAAAAAAAGTTTGGTTTATTAAAAAGCAATCACAGACATGGGGGTCTGCTGACCCCAGCAAGCCACCATCTCTGTGATGGCTCTTATTCTAAATGGGTTGCAAATTGCGACCTACCTCATTAATATTCATGAGGTAGGTCACTTCGACCAAATTAGGAATTGCTGAATGAAACTCAATGGGTTTCATACTTTAGGAAACTGCAATCCCTAAAATATGTACAAATGGCTTATTGTTTCATTAAGGTGACCATTCTGTAAACAATAAGCATAGTTTTAGGTTGCGATAAATGTCCCATAGAGGCAATCAGTGAGACAAACATTCTTCATGAAGGTCATTACAAAATTCCAATGATATTGTGAGATATATTCTATCTCAACAGTATAACACAATATTTCGTACAATGCTAAGTGCAAAGGGTGATCAGAAGGGATAAGTTAAGGAAGATATATTCTTTTCATTTGTTTATCAGTAACCAATGCCAGAATTGCAAATTATACAGGTTTGGAGAGGAAATATGCCTTATGAAGTCCAAATAGAGTATCAATTTTGTGATCTTACTCACCAGATTCATTGGTGGCGCTTTGAATTTTTCATAGTTCCAGGGTCAGCCTCACAGCATAAACTCTAGATGTTATATTCATGAGAATTTTATGTCTTGGTGTGGTAGCTACGATACACCACAAACTTTTTTGAATTGGCTTAAAGTTGCAAACACAAAGGCCTTGCTTATATCGCTAACTCACTGAGCACAACACTCTCAATACAAGATTAACCACCCACGAGCCTTCAAGGATGGCTTACCTTTCGAACAATTTCTCCATAGTATGCAAAATTGTAAATGGGAAAAAAACTATTTCCATGAGGTAAAAACCTAATGTGACAAACGTACGGATAGAGGCTCCCCAACCAGTCTTGTCAAAAGTGCATTGGAAAGGGTATGGTTCTGAACACAATGCCCCCAAAAGGACACAGAAAGTACCACTTTTTGCCGCATCTTTTCATTCTTCTAGTGTTTTAGTCAGGATCATCAAAAAACAAAGGCATTTTGCAATTCAGGTTAACTGGTGTACGAGTGTATTACAAAAAATGCACCACTAGTTTCAAACTACATTACGGCAGGACACAAATGGTCAGACATCACTTGGAAAAGTATTGAGTTGATCATTAAACAGCTTGCAGTGGTTAACGGCCAACTCTCATCCTTTCTAGAATCTAATGGCCAGCTACACAACTTTCCTCTGGCTTCTGGAAAGGTAGAAGTACTGAAACGGCCTTGTTGGAAGTGACTGAATATATTGAAGAACACCTGGACTGTGGTCGGTCTGTGATGGTGGCTATGTTGGTCCTATCTGCAGCATTCGATGCAGTCTCACATGCCACCCTTCTGAATAGACTTAGTGCGGCAGGCATACAATGCACAGCATTTTTTCCTGATACAGTCGTTTCTGGTCAATTATTATTATTATTATTATTATTATTATTATTATTTATTTTTATAAAGCGCATAGTCACCCGGAAGTATCCCAGCGCTGAGGAACCTAAGAGACATGACTGAGGACTGAGTTAACGGGAGGAGCATAAGGGCTAGGGGAAAAGATGTGTTTTTAATCGTTTCCTGAAACGGAGGTAGTGGGGTTCCAGACGAAGATCTCGTGGGAGGGAGTTCCAAAGACGGGCCGCATGAACCGCGAACCGTCTTCCTCCTGATCGTGCTTTCCTAAACCTTGGGGCATTGATAAGGTTTTCTGCATTAGAGCGAAGGGTTCTTGTGGCTATGTAAGGGGTAATGAAGTTTCGGAGAATTGGAGGGCCTTGGTTATTCAGGGTTTTGTGCACCAAACACAGGGCTTTAAATTTAATTCTCTCCCTTATGGGGAGCCAATGCAGGAGTTTGAGGGCAGGCTTGGCCGAAGATCTGGCCGGGGTGTTGGTAATGATCCGAGCAGCGGTGTTCTGGATCCTCTGCAATTTAGTCAATGTTGCTTCCGGTGCACCCAAATAGATCGCATTACTATAGTCCAGTCTAGATATAATAAGACCCTGGACTAAAAGTTTTTGCGATTTCGGAGGAAGAAGGGGCAGGACTTTCCTCAAGGATTTAAGCAGACCGAAACAGGTCCCTACGACCTTTTTTGCTTGTGGGGCGAAAGAGAGCTCCGAGTCGATCCAGACACCCAAGCTTTTTACCTCTGTCTTTGGGTCTGGGGGGGGACCTAGACATGTTGGCCACATGTCCAACGGAAATGAGGTTCCTTTTGGGCCGAGTACAAGGACCTCGGTTTTTGCCCCGTTTAATTTTAGCGCTGATGTATTCATCCAGTGATGGACCTGCGTGAGGCAGTTAAGGAGATCGGCTTTCTGTTGTTGAGGGTGGGACAACGACACCACTAATTGGGTGTCATCAGCGTAGTTGATGACACTCACTCCGAAAGGGGTAATGACTTCCTCCAATGTGGACATATATATGTTAAATAATGTAGGGCTCAGGGAGGAGCCCTGAGGCACACCACATTGGAGGGGCATTTCGGAGGAGCGGGCGTCTTTCTCCCAGATCTGATAGGATCGTTGTGTCAAGAAGGATGAGAGCCAGGATATGGCTGTGCCTTCTAGACCAACTTTTGCCAGCCTTTCGATGAGGAGCTGGTGGTCCACGGTGTCGAACGCTGCACTAAGGTCGAGGAGGATCACTGCCACTGATCCTCCACCATCTAGCAGCGTTCTGGCTTCCTCTACCGCCGCCAGGAGGGCGATGTCCGTGCCCTGTCCTGGTCGAAAGCCCGTCTGGGAGTTTTTTAGCTTGTTGTTGGCTTCTAAATACTCTGAGAGTTTCTTATTGATGAGTTTTTCCGCAATTTTGCTTACTCCTGGGAGTAAGGAAATGGGCCGATAATTTGCCAGGTTATCAGGGTCCAGAGTGGGTTTCTTTAATAAGGCCTTTACCACTGCCTTCTTCCAACTCTGGGGCACAACTCCCTGTTGAAGTGACGTATTGATCAACTGGGTGAGGGCGGGGATGATGGAAGGGGCTACCTCTTTAAGCATCCGAAGAGGAGCAGGGTCTCTAGGGGAGCCACTTTTCATAGAGTTAAGCGTTGTTTGCACTTCATCTGAGGTGACCTGGCCCCATGTGGATAGGCCGGTGAGAGAAGTCGAATGAGGAGAAACGGTTTCTTCCCTCGGGTGCAAGGGGGGAATTGAATCCAGGATTAATTGTATTTTGTCCTGAAAAAAGTTAGCCAGTTGTTGGCATCTCTCTTGATCGGCTATAGGGTCAGAGGGGGGTCCATGATCTTGTACTGGTGGTTTTGAAAGTTCTTTCAATAGATCCTAGTGGCTCTTTCTTCATCCTTTCTCATCCCACCCTAAGTCTCTTCCATTTTGGGTCACTCAGGGCTCAGCTCCGAGTCCTACTTTGTTCAATCTTTATTTAGCATCTACTGGGCAAGCTCATTAAGGACTGTGAAGGGTGTGAAGGTGGTGTTTTATGCAGACAACACCCAACTACTATTGCCATTCCAGCAACACTCGGACTCCACCTTCAATAAGCTCAAGCAATATTTAAAGGAAGTCGTTGGTTTGATGGATGCCAATTTTCTCAAATTGAACTTTGAAAAAACTGAAGTTCTTTGCTTTGGTTTTTGTGGCCCACCCCCTCCTAGTCTTTGGTGGTCTGAGGAAAGGAATCCACCCCCAAGTCCTGTTTCCACAGCTAGAAAAATTGTAATTGTATTTGATTCAAGTCTCTCTTTCTCCATCAATCTGCTTCGCAGAACGCACATCGCATAAGACATTTCTGCATTTGATCCCAGAGGATACACATAAGACAGTGGTCCACTTGCAGAAAACTTCACACTTAGACTATGCAAACAGTCTGTATCTGGGCTTTCCTGCCTTTCTAATTCATAGACTTCAAATGGTCTAAAATGCAGCAGCTAGATTGATCCAAAGAGTTCCTTATTAGCAGACTATATCCCCTCATCTTAAACAACTTTATTAGCAGTCTGTCAAAAAGAAAATTTAATTCAAAGCCATTACTCTTGTGCACAGTGCCTTTGTGGGGAAGGGTCCCGCCTACTTTAGAAACAGACTTTGCCCATATATGCGGTGTTGAGCACTTAGGTTGAAGAATCTTCTATTCTTGCAAGTCCCAACTTTCTATAGGGCCAGACAGGGAGGAAGATCCTTTTCGGTTCCGAAATCTAAACTATGGAATGCGCTCCCATTAGGCCCTGCAGAGCCACCTCAGTTCAACATTCAAGAAGGATCTGAAAACCTCTCTTTTTGAAAAAAATTAGCCTTATCGCACTTACTTGTTTTCAGTGTTCAATCTCCATTTGTAGCACCGGGACGCTTCAGGTTAAAGCGGGTGTGTGCTATATAAATGTTCTTTGATCGATAAATTGAGTGGTGACATTATTCAAAGAGTGAAGAAATTAAGAATCTAATTGGATGTCATGTTGGAACTTAAAATCAATGATTTCAATACCACTGAGGAATGGAACAATATAATTACAACTTAGGTTTAAAATTATGGACTCTCTATGCTCTTCCATGAAAATTTGCATATCGCATATCCAAAACTGTTTGCCATGAACTGGCCGATGATACAACATTGTGGAAGAAAATGTCTAGACTATAAGGCTCGTTGGGCGAGCACTTTTATATCAACTGCTGTTTTTAGTGACTTATGTTAGTCTTTTTTTAATATCCATGAACTTTGAAAACTATGGCCCTCATTAAGAGTTGGCTGGACTTAACTGGGAAAATATTGGAGGGCAGTCATTACATTTATGGTCGGTTCTCCGCTGCAAAGTCCAGCCATTACGAGTTTAACCCCGAAATAGGGAATTACTGTTCACACCCTAATTTACTCTGTGTTTTACCCCTTCCAGGGGAAAAAAGAGCACATTTTATGATGAGCAGATAGAAAGTGTATGATGGACTGCCAGACTGTGGGTGAAGGGTGATGAAGAAATATTGCTACAGAATGTTTCAGACCCAAGAATTACAGACCCTGACACACTTCTAATTTCAACTTGCTTTATTTCACTCTGGATGAAAAACCAACCTGAATTAAGGCTTTTGGATTTTTGTATTTTAATTTTGTTTGGATTTGCCTTCATAATTTTTTCATCTTGAATAGTTCCCTTATTCTTCTGCGTGTATTGTGCTTCTGCCATATTTGTTTCACCTTGCGGTGGCGTGCAACTACGTGTCACGTTTTTCCCTAGGAGATACTGACATTCTGTTAGCTTCCTCCTGAATCAGTGAAAACAGTGGCATCATTCACTGAAGGCTTGCAGTTACTGTTTCAAATTAAAGTTACATTAACTTTCAATATTTATTTAGTACATCGTCATCTTTTCCAGTTGTCAAAGTGTCACTCATTACCAGATCCTAAGAAACTCAGGATACATATCACCATGTACGTAACTTTAAGATTTCTGTCCTGATGTTAAAAACATTCAAACCACAACATTTCCATAGGCCAGAGCATGGAGTAAAGTCATTGAGTGTACACCAACATACCATTTCAAAACATACATATTAAAACATCCCACGATATGCCAAAACATCCCACGATATGCCATGTATTTTCCCCATACCTTTGCATGCTTTTTGGGGCATCCCCAAGCTGTGTACGCATCTCTCTCCTGAGTGGCACACCAATCCGTTGCTCGTTTCCAGGGAACTATCGGAGAGTGCAACCTCCACCATTTAGCAATATCTCTCTTTGCAAATGCCACATCAATCCCCAGCAGCGTCCTGTCCCCAATGGGGTCACAACACCCTCCAGGTCTCCCAACAGAACAAGCACAGGGGAGCAATCGATGGGCCTTCCAAGCACCCTGGACATGATGTCAAGTATCCTACCCCAGTATCCCGTGATCACTGGACATACCCACACCATGTGATAGAAGTGAGGCGGTGCCCTCGAACAGCGCCAGCCTACCGGCGACTCTAGTACATCTGCACGCCAAATCCGTTCTGGCATCTTATGGGTCATGTATAAGTAGTGCAGCAGAATGAGCTGAAGTCTCGAAGTAATGATCTGCGCCCTAAGTGCCATTCAGGAGTCACTCCACTCAGAATAATTTAGGGTCCTCGCCCTTCGTTCACATCGGGTCTCAAGTAGCATAAATACATCTTGTTAGACGGGACCTGGAGGGTTGGCCGAGGACAAGGGGAGAGGTCTCCGGGGAGAGCCGTCTCCTAGCGATCGTACAGACAAGTAACTTCCCCCCCACAGATGGACACCACACAAAGATAAGGTTAACGCTTTTATATGCAGTTCCGGAAGTACGGTAATACGGTACAGTGAGATCAGGATACGAGGATCCTCTCAATTCTAGTCTCTGGCAGGGAAAGGGGGTAGCGGGACAGTCTTGTTACCAATCTGGTATTGAGGTGGAAGGATGATAGCTCACAATCCTCGAGCTCGGCGTTCTGGAGGGTCGGGCCGCGGCAGCGCCAGCAGGTCCCAAGGAGGTCGTAGATAGCAACGGGCCGCGGCAGCGCCAGCAGGTCCCGACGAAGATGGAGGTTGCAAGGGGCCGCGGCAGCGCCAGCAGGTCCCGACGAGGACGTAGGATGCAAAGGGCCGCGGCAGCGCCAGCAGGTCCCTACGAGGATGAAGGTTGCAGAAGGCCGCGGCAGCACCAGCAGGCAGGACGACAGTTCACAAGGCAGGGCTGCGGCAGCGCCAGCAGTCCGTCAAGGATGAGTTCTTCACGGTGTCTCTCGACTCCAGGATACCACTGCCTTCCTGCTCTGGAGCTGCCTCAGTTATAGGTCTGGCGCCCTTTGATGTCCGGACCCTCGCACTTGGAGGTCGGGAGGTCCGGGATGAGGGAGTCCAGACACCCAGCAGGGGGGTGGAGCCAGCGCCCGGGGAGGCTGGGGGCGATCGGCACCTGACGGGGGAGAGCCATCGACACTCCTCTCTCCCATTGACCTGCCAAGTGGTCCGTTCACCTCCTGGGTGGATGGTGGTGCCGGGATGTCGGGGCCCGGCCAGGCCCAGGGTTGGGGTCGAGCTGAGGCCACGCGGCCTCGTGGTGCAGGGTCCAAGATGGCAGCTGGGCCCGGGCAATGGTGCTGACGGTGGCCCGGGCCAGTGATACAGAGATGTTCGGGGGCAGGCGTCCCGTAGGGGACGGGTTGCGGGTTGCTTCTGAGGGTAGCACCTGGAGAGCCGGTGTCCGGGCTCCGTCATGCGGGGAGGGAGCGAACCCTTCCTGGGGCCTGTCCAACATGCGTCCCCCCCAGCTGAAGGCGGGGAGATTCACCCATCCTCTTGGGGACTCTCCTCGTCGAGGCGGAAAAAGCATGACAGGCCATCCGCGTTGGCGTGGTCTTGGCCAGGGCGATGCTCCACCGTGAAGTCCATCCCCTGCAGGGAGATGGACCAGCGCAACAGTTTGGGATTCTCCCCCCGCATCTGCATTAACCATTGCAGGGGGCGATGATCTGTTTGTACCCGAAAGTGGGTACCGAAGAGGTAGGGTCGGAGCTTCTTGAGGGCCCACACTACTGCAAAGGCCTCCCGCTCGATAGTACTCCAGCGCTGTTCTCGGGCCAGCAGGCGTCGGCTGATGAAGGCCACTGGTTGGTCGACTCCCTCGGGGTTCAGTTGGGAGAGGACGGCCCCAATGCCATGGTCTGAGGCATCAGTCTGGACGATGAACTCCCGACTGTAGTCGGGGGCCTGGAGCACAGGGGCGGTGCACATGGCGGCCTTCAGCTTCTCGAAGGCCGCTTGACAGTCTGGGGTCCAGTTGACTGTTTTTGGGTGTTTCTTGGATGTGAGTTCCGTGAGGGGCCCCACAATGCTGCCATAGTCCTTCACAAACAGCCGGTAGTATCCGGTGAGCCCCAAGAAGGCTCGTACCTCGGCTTGGGTGACGGGGGGCTGCCAGGACTGGATGGCAGCGATCTTGAGCTGGAGAGGGGCCACCAGACCGCTCCCCACTTGGTGCCCGAAGTAGGTCACGGACCCCTGGCCAATTTGGCACTTGCTGGCCTTGATTGTGAGGCCGGCTCGTTGAAGGGCCTGCAGGACCTCTCGGAGGTGGCGGAGGTGGTCTGACCAGTGGCGGCTGTATACCGCGATATCGTCCAGGTAGGCGGCGCTGAATTCTTCGAGGCCCGCCAATACCTGGTTCACAAGTCGTTGAAAAGTGGCTGGAGCGTTTTTCATGCCGAATGGCATCACTGTGAAATGATAGTGTCCATCCGGGGTGGAGAAAGCGGATTGTTCTTGGGCCCTGGGGGTGAGGCCGATCTGCCAGTAGCCCGCTGTCAGGTCGAAGATGCTTAGGTAGCGGGCAGCCCCCATGCGGTCAACCAGTTCATCTGCTCGGGGGATGGGATGAGCGTCGGTTCGGGTGACAGCGTTCAGACCCCGATAATCGACGCAGAATCGGAGCTCGGGGGTGGTGCCCGGGGCAGCCGCTTTGGGGACCAGTACGACTGGGCTGGCCCAGGGGCTGTCTGATGGCGCGATGACTCCGAGTGTGAGCATTTTGGAGACTTCTTCTTGGATGCAGGCGCGCACCCGGTCTGGTACTCGGTACGCCCGGTGTCGGATAGGGGGACTGTCCCCGGTGTCCACGTCGTGAAGGCACCAGGGGGTGACCCCGGGGGTGAGGGAAAACAGGTTTGCAAATTGCAGCAGGAGGGCCCGACAGTCCTGGCGCTGCTCCGGGGTCAGGGCATCGGAGAGTCGGGCCCCGTCCACCGAACCATCTTTTTCACGGGCCCTCAGTAGGTCAGGGAGGGCCTCGGAGTCTTCTTCCGCCCCACTGTCTGTAGCCATCAGTAGGCTGAGCTCCGAGCGCACGAAGTGTGGCTTGAGTCTGTTGGCGTGGAGGACCCGGAGGGGGCTCCGGGGGGACTCCATGTCGATGAGATAGGTGACAGGGCCCTTGCGTTCGACCACCTTGAAGGGTCCTGTCCATTTGTCTTGCAAGGCACAAGGCTCGGTGGGGGACATCACCCATACCTGCTGACCAGGCTCGAACTCGATGGAGGAGGCATGTTGATCGTACCATTTCTTCATGTCCTCCTGACTGGCCTCAAGATTGGCTTTAGCGATCTCCCTGAATCGCCTGGTCTGGTTGCGGAGGGTCAGGAGGTACTTATAGACGTCTGGAGGGGTTTTCAGGGGGGCCATTTCCCATTCTTCTTTAACTAGGCTGAGGGGCCCTCGGACAGGGTGTCCGTACAGGAGCTCGAAGGGACTGAAGCCGAGGGACTTCTGGGGGACTTCTCGGTAGGCGAAGAGGAGGCACGGGAGTAGTACGTCCCACTGGCGGCGTAGGGGCTCCTCCAGCCCCATGATCATCCCCTTGAGAGTGCGGTTGAACCGCTCGACCAGTCCGTTTCCTTGCGGGTGGTAGGGGGTTGTGAATCGGTAGGTGACTCCGCACTGCTGCCAGAGGGATTTCATATATTTGGAAATAAAGTTCGTGCCCCTGTCGCTGACGACCTCCCGGGGGAAGCCCACTTGAGAGAAGATCCCCATTAAGGCTCGGCCTACCACTGGTGCTGTCACAGTTCGAAGGGGAACGGCCTCGGGATAGCGGGTGGCGTGGTCCACCAGGACCAGGATGAATCGGTGCCCTTGTGCTGTTCGGGGGTCCAGGGGCCCCACAATGTCTATTCCCACCCTTTCGAACGGGGTGGTGACGACGGGGAATGGTTGCAGGGGTGCCTTGAGTTTTCGGCCGCTCTTCCCGCTGGCCTGGCAGGTGGGGCAGGCCCGGCAGTGGTTGGAGACGTCATTTCGCATCTTTGGCCAGTAAAAGTGGGTTACCAGGCGGGTGTAGGTTTTGTCTTGCCCCAGGTGCCCAGCCAGGGGGACATCATGTGCCAAGTTCAAAAGGAAGTCTCTGAAGCGGAGGGGCCCCACCAGCACCCGACTGGCCCCCAATTCCGCGATTCTTTGCTCGCTGTACAGTAGGTCATTGTCCCAATAGATCCAGTGGGCCCCTGCGGTGTCTCCCGCGCTCTGGGCGAGTGCTTGCTGTCGGAGTCCCTCGAGGGAGGGACAGGTCTTTTGCTCCTGCCGGAATTGTTCCTGGGTGGGCCCCCCCTCTTGACGCCACTGAGCCAGGTCTGGAAGGTCTTGGGGCTGAGCGGGCCCTTCTTGGGTTGGTTCCGGGGGGTCAGTATGGACGGTGTCTTCCTCTGGAGTGATCGGGGGAGGAGGTGCTGGCCATTCGGGTTCTTCGGGTCTGGGGATGGCGCGGGCGGCCATGGACCGGGTTGTTACGGACACCCAGTCCGGGAGGCTCAACATCCCCAGGTGCTCTCTTCTTTCAACGGCCGCCCACGGGGAACTCTCAAGATCGTTCCCCAGGAGGCAGTCCACGGGGGCATCATCGCGGACAGTCACTTTTAGCATGCCGGACACTCCTCCCCATTCGAAGGGGACGCAGGCCATCCGACACAGGCTCTCAGAATTGTCGGCCGATCGGACGGGGCAAAGGACGTTTGGCAGGATTTGTTCTGGGGTCACCAGGTGACAGCGGACGGCCGTCACACTGGCCCCCGTGTCACGCAGGGCTTCGGCCTTGCACCCATTTATGTTCACCCACTGGCTGTATTTTCTGGTGTTGGCGGGTAGGGGGACCCGCGGGATCATGTCTCTTCCCCCTAGGCAAGCTAGGACCATGGCGGCAGGTTCCCATTCAGGCTGCTCCTGCTCGTACTCTTCATGCTCTTCGAAGATTTGCTCTTCTCCCAGGGCGGCGGCGGCGACCTGGCGGGGCCCGGGAGTCTGGTTCTTTGGGCAGTTCGGGTCGCTTGCATAGTGGCCGACTCGCTGGCACCGGTGGCAAGTAACGTTGGCTCGGAACCCCGGGCGTATCGGGGGGTTTCCCCGACCGGCCGGGGGCGGGGTGGTGTTGGCGGGAGCTGCCGGGACGGCATCTCTGCCCCGGCCCTGGCCTCCTCCTCCTCCTCGGGGACGATGGTGACCTTGGCTGGTTCTGTTCTGCTCGTTTGGCCCACTCCGGGCCACTCGGGTGCTTTCCCATCGGTCAGCCTCAGCGGCGAGCTGCCGCTGTTCAGTCAATTTACTGTTGAGGAGGTGCTGCCTGAGCTCCACAAAGCAGTTGTTGGAAAGGTGCTCCCACACAATGAGGTTGAACAGTTGCTCGTAAGTAGTTACGTGGCTCCCCTTTATCCATCCCTCGAAGGCTCGGCTGAAATAGTTCACATATTCTACCCAAGTCGTACCCGGGATCCGTGTGCAGTCGCGGAACCTCTGGCGGTACATCTCGGGCGTGAGTCCATATCGAGTGAGGAGAGCGGCCTTCATGTGGTCATAGGACGTCATCTGATGGTCCGGGAGCTGCAGCAGGGCATCGCGGCCTTCATTGACGAACCTCCCCCATAGACCGGCTCCCCAGTCACTTCGATCGATCCGGTGGGAGGTCATGGCGATCTCGTAGGCCTTGAACCACTGTTGTATGTCGTCGTTCCGATAGTATTCTCGGACGACATCTTTAGGGATGTGGACCTTTGGTTCTGTAGCGCCTGGGGTGCGCGGTTGTTCGGGCACCCCTAGTTCTTTGTTCTGTTTCCGCATATCTATCTCTGCGAGCTTGCGCTCGTGTTCGTATGCCAGTCTTTTCTCTTCGAGTTCTCTTTGTCTTTGCTTTTCTTCCCGCTCTTCTCGGAGCCGTAAGTGTTCTAAGTTCATCTTTTGTTCTGCCAGTTTCAGTTCTCCGTCCAACTTGAGCCGTGCCAATTCGTGGAGTCTGCTTTTTTCTCGTTCTTGGATCTCTTCCCGGGAGAGACCCGCTCTTCTTTCTTCGGTCGGAGTGGTGTTTGTCTCTGGTGCTTCGACGTTTTGGTCCCGGGGTCTGGCGGTACCTGTTTCTGCCCAAGATTCTAGGGCGTGTTTGAAGTCCTCTTTCGTGCTCAGACCGGTGGTAGCAATGCCTAGTTCTATGCAAAATTGTTTTAGCTCTCGATGGCTGTACTCTTCTAGTTTTTCCATCTGGAATTTCTCTGTGGATCCGCTCTCTTTGGTTGACATTGTGGTTTAGTCGTGGGGTGAGTTACTCTCTGTACGATTACGCGTTGGTTCTGATCGCGCCGCTGGCCACCAATGTTAGACGGGACCTGGAGGGCCGGCCGAGGACAAGGGGAGAGGTCTCCGGGGAGAGCCGTCTCCTAGCGATCGTACAGACAAGTAACTTCCCCCCCACAGATGGACACCACACAAAGATAAGGTTAACGCTTTTATATGCAGTTCCGGAAGTACGGTAATACGGTACAGTGAGATCAGGATGCGAGGATCCTCTCAATTCTAGTCTCTGGCAGGGAAAGGGGGTAGCGGGACAGTCTTGTTACCAATCTGGTATTGAGGTGGAAGGATGATAGCTCACAATCCTCGAGCTCGGCGTTCTGGGGGGTCGGGCCGCGGCAGCGCCAGCAGGTCCCGAGGAGGTCGTAGATAGCAACGGGCCGCGGCAGCGCCAGCAGGTCCCGACGAAGATGGAGGTTGCAAGGGGCCGCGGCAGCGCCAGCAGGTCCCGACGAGGACGTAGGATGCAAAGGGCCGCGGCAGCGCCAGCAGGTCCCTACGAGGATGAAGGTTGCAGAAGGCCGCGGCAGCGCCAGCAGGCTGGACGACAGTTCACAAGGCAGGGCTGCGGCAGCGCCAGCAGTCCGTCAAGGATGAGTTCTTCACGGTGTCTCTCGACTCCAGGATACAACTGCCTTCCTGCTCTGGAGCTGCCTCAGTTATAGGTCTGGCACCCTTTGATGTCCGGACCCTCGCACTTGGAGGTCGGGAGGTCCGGGATGAGGGGGTCCAGACACCCAGCAGGGGGGTGGAGCCAGCGCCCGGGGAGGCTGGGGGCGATCGGCACCTGGCGGGGGAGAGCCATCGACACTCCTCTCTCCCATTGACCTGCCAAGTGGTCCGTTCACCTCCTGGGTGGATGGTGGTGCCGGGATGTCGGGGCCCGGCCAGGCCCAGGGTTGGGGTCGAGCTGAGGCCACGCGGCCTCGTGGTGCAGGGTCCAAGATGGCGGCTGGGCCCGGGCAATGGTGCTGACGGTGGCCCGGGCCAGTGATACAGAGATGTTCGGGGGCAGGCGTCACGTAGGGGACGGGTTGCGGGTTGCTTCTGAGGGTAGCACCTGGAGAGCCGGTGTCCGGGCTCCGTCATGCGGGGAGGGAGTGAGCCCTTCCTGGGGCCTGTCCAACACATCTGGGGAACAAACTACAAGAGAGTCATAAATCTGTGAGATCCCCTTCGCCTCAATGGGTCCCATAAGGATTTGTGAGTCCAGAAGGCTGCATTCAGGAACATTTCTGAGAGAACTGCATGGCGCAATTGCAGGTTTCTAAAAAACTGCGACCTATGTAAGCCAAACTCTTCCTTCAACATCTGATAGGACTTTCCCCTGCCACACGTCACCCACCTTGGAGATTACAATCCTATTCCAGCAACTAAATCCCACTGGGGAAGAGGCCTAGTGCAAGCAACCACCCACTCACCCACCCACCCACCCACCCATAGGGGTCTCGCAAGAGTAACCCGCTGATACCAACCTGTCCATCACAGTGCCATAGACAAGGTCCCAAGAACCATCCTTGTAGACCCGGAGCAGATGGGAGGGAATAGGAATGCCATGAAACAGCCCCTCAATCTTTTCTAGGCCCATACCAGCCGAAACACCAGACCCACCCCAACCCCCTACACTCAGCCTATCATGACCACCACGAACTGGGCCGCCCAGTAATAGATGCGCAAGTGGCGTGAGCCGCAAGTGGAGTGCATTTCCAATAAGCTATTCAGGGAGGTCGATTAAGCCATAAGGAGGCCCAGACTTTGCCCTGCACATGGCACCACTACAGCTGTAGCAAAAGCAAGGGATAACTTTGTAGTGTGTATAATATGTGGGGGAGGGCAATCATCCTAAACAGTGCAGTGCGGCCCAGGAGATTAAGCCCACTGCGTAAGGTTGGTCGTTAATTGCGACAATAAGGGTTGGATATTCAGGCTCCAGGTTAGACCCTGTTACAGAGCTATGTACAGCTCCAAGTAGCTGAAAATCAATCTGCGCAAGGTGAGCTATGCTGACCATTCTGCTTCAAACAGTGAGGGGAACAAAGACGGATTCAGGCCAGTTAACAGTAAGCCTGATGCATTTTCCTATAGGCCAAGTGTAGAAAGTGCCCTTTTGACATGGTTACTGACCACTTTTTGTCTGGTATAGGGGCAACTTTGGCTGAGAGTATACTGGGGTCCTGCTAACCAGTTCCCCAGTACCAATGTTCTTTCCCTAAAACTGTATGATTGAGCCACAATTGGCACCCTTTAGGATCTCTAGTAAGTGGTACCCTTGGTGCCTAAGGCCTTGGTACTAAAGAAGATCCCCAAGGGCTGCAGCACGAATTGTGGCACCCTAAGGAACCCCTCACCAAGCTCATGCAAATTGCCATTGCAGCCTGCATGTCTTGGTGCAGAGAGAACAGATGAGTCAACATGGCACACATCCCTGTGCAACAAAAAAATGCCATGTACCACGGTGTGCACAGCATCTGAATTTCCCTACAGCATAAATCTAAATATATACTTATTGTACAGTCTCAATTTGTAATCTTTGTTCAAACAGCAAAGTAGTTCGACCTTTTACCTATACAAAGACCAATCCTAACCGTTTAAACCTAAGACCATTAGTCTCAAAAAACAATATACAATGGTTGATCCACTATTGGTTCCAATCGGAATTATAATGCTAAAGCATTTTGGGACAAAGTCCCTTCTTCAGGAGACACTCTAGACAGAGAAAACAATAGTAAAAGTAAAGTGTTACCACAGCATTACTGTTTCACTTTTAGCATACATTGTTAAAAAGATTTGTGCAGAATTCCTGACAAAACTGTAAACAAAACAAAACAACATGAAAAAAAACTGACAGACAAAACACATTTGAGCTACAAGACATGCACAATAAGTGTATAATTTGATTCATGCCATAGGATAAATTCAGACGCTGTCAACACTGAGTCTAAGATACTGGTGGCACCTGGCTTTTTTTTGTATTCATTTTATGTGTGTTTGGCAGCACACTATTCAGCATTGCACGCATCACATGTAAACTGTGAGTAGAAGCAGTACAGTAAATATTAGAGTGCACAATGCACACATTAAATTACACATCCCTGTGTGCCATGCCTGCCAACGCTACATGTTGCATGGGTAAGACACCCCTAATGCAGGCCTTATAGCCCTAAGGTAGGGTTCACTATACCCATGTGTGGGCATGTCTGTGAGAGTGTCCCGGTGATATCCAAGTTCACCCATAGATATTACCAGTGCAAAGGAAAGCCATATCAAGTACATGGGGTGGACACTCGTCATTACAACTTCCCGAGCCACATGATGGCTTCACTGCACCCCAAGGTGTTTGGTACCAAACACCTCGTCTTAATGAACCCAAAATAATGCCAGCGCTGGATTTATTAATAAATGCACCCAGAGGGCACCTTAGAAGTGCCCCCTGAAAATCTACCGACTACTAGTGTGTGACTGGTCTGACAAGCCAAACACCATAGAAAGGCTTCTGACCTCTTGAGGTGACAGCCTTCATTCTCGGAGGTCAGGAACAAAGCCTGCTCTGGGTGGAGGTATTCACACCTCCTCCAAGCAGGATGGAAATTTGAGAGCGGGAAGATTCAAAGGCCCTGCCACCTTTGTTGTGCGACCTCAGGCCTCTCCAGATAGTGGAGGTTCCCACCTCCCTGACCTGAACCAATTTGTGGGCACCAAGACAGGCGGGAAAATTAGTAAAATTAAGAGGTGCGCCCACATTCAGCCACTACCACCTCTAGGGCGGGCCAGCTAATGTGGAACCCACTAATCAGATTCCACCACTTTCGTTTGGACAGAATTAGCCTTCTAAGGTCAGGGATATGCCCACTTCCCACAGGAAGTGGTCATAGAGAGGGTGTAGACACAGTGAAGGTAAGTAGCTCATTTGCTATTACCGGTCACTCCCCAAAAATGCCCCGAAATCAAGTATTTAGGTGACACCCCTGAACCCAAGTACTCCGATTCAATGAACTTTGGACTTTAACGTCAACCCCTGTCACCCTGAACCCTCCTCAGCCACCTCTCGGCCATTGGGACAGAGTGACTCATCCTACAAGCCTTGGGTAGCCTGCCAGCATTTAAAAAATCACTGACAGTCTCCCTTGGAGTACAGGAGCTACTCTCTGGCAGTCCGCAGGCACTGACAAGCAAAGTCCAGTCTACCACCTTGCAGCTCCCTGGCCAGCCTGATGCTGCAAACGACAAGGAGAAGGTACTCGTGCTCTGGAAGGTTAGATCTGTCTTTACAACAAGCGTGAAGACACCAGGACCAACAGTAGCCGTGCAGCATCCCCCTTTAGGATACCCAACCCCCTGGACCAAACATGAATGGTGAGAGTCCAGTCCGGATTCTGACTGCTCCAGGACCAAGCAGCCATCGAGGGACGTCAGCATCACGGAGACCCACTTTGAGAGTGGTCCAGCTGTCTTGATTTTGCCCCTATAAGATGTTTGTCCCCGACTGCGAAATGCATCTCCAAGACCCCTTGCAACCTGAGCCTCCATTTGAGAGCCATCAGACTTGCCCGCAGGTCCCCCTGTGCAGCCTCTTTTCAGATGGTCCCACTTTTCCGTAGTGTGCCAGCTACCAGCCTCACCAGCACCCTGCTACTGGAGAACTGGGGCAGTTCCAGAAGAACTGCTGGTAGTACTTTGAACCTTGGCCCACTACTATTCTGATGCCAGAAAGTGAACCCCTAAAACCGACGGTACCTACATTTATAAATCTTTGACTTTTCCTCCTAAAGGATTGCAATGTGCGTAAAAGTGCACAAGTTTGAACGTGTTATCTACCTGTGAATATTTCTATAAAAACTGTACTTACCTTTGAACGAAGTTCTTGAGTATAAAACATATATAAAAAAGAAGTGTTATTTTTCAAATTAGGTCTTGGATTTATTTTTGATGAGCCCAACTGCTTGCCCAAATTACCACAAAAGACAGCGTTAGTATTATCTACTTTTGCCTCTGTAAACCAATTGGGGACCCACTAGACTCTGCTTAGTGTTCTTTGTTTTAGTACACTATATAGAAAGCTGTTGTATCTTATGTCTTCCTGCTGCTCAGCTAGAATGCATGTGATGTGGAATGTTGGATGAATGGAATGTTAGAGGTTTGTGAATGTCAGTTGGGTGAGGGCTGAGCAGCAGGACAGCTGCTCCTCATGGGGTTATCGTTTTATCTGTTTATCTTCTTATCTTATGTTACGTTGGCACTTTCTCAGTTTGCCTTTTGTCCCTCTTTTGCCCCCGTCCCTGCCGCGCGACTCTTGGCATTTGCATGCGTTACGTCAGATAGCTATCTGACAGTGTGTTGACCGTTTAACGGCATTGATTGTAAGCTGGTGACAGGAGAGCTCTTTCCTACCGGTGTGTCGCATTTAACTTGAAATAAAGTGACACCTTCAAGAATACTGTGTGTTTACTTTACATCTTAACATCTTAACTTAAATAAAGTAACTTACTTAATCTACATGGAAGTACCGGCATCTTTTTGATTACATCATTTGGCGACGAGGATGGGATACGAACCCACGCGTGCAAAGCACAATGGAATGTCAGTTGGGTGAGGGCTGAGCAGCAGGACAGCTGCTCCTGATGGGGTTATCGTTTTATCTTATTAACATCTCAACTTAAATAAAGTAACTTGCATAATCTACATGGAAGAACCGGCCTCTTTTTGATTACATCATTTGGCGATTGTTGTGAAGAAGAATCCACGTGTGCAAATTAAAAGAAACTGAAAAGCTAAGGAGTACTGGACTGATACAGTGTAGAGAAGTCCAAGCAGTAGGAACTGAAACCGAAGAAGTATGGAAAATAAAAGAAAAGAAATATAGAGGTAAATGACTTTTAACACTTACCAAGGGTGTTTGTTTCACGCTGTCTGGCATTTAAACCCCATCAGTGACCCTACCAACGGTCGCCCATGAACCCAGGTGTGCCAGATCCTTTGGCGTTAACCAAGTCATGTTATCCGGCTCTGATTACCAGCTGCTGTGTAGATGTTTTGAGGTTCGGAGGCAAAGAATCGAGCCTCAGTGTAAAGTGCGGGCTTAATACCAGCCGCTGTTGTTTTGTTGTTCGGGGGCAAGGAATCGAGCCTCAGTGTAAAGTATTTAATGGCAGTAAGATTTGCGTAAATCAAGGGCTTAACTCCAGCCTATGTGTGATTTCTCTTGACTGTTTGTGATTCAGGGGCAAAAATCGAGCCTCGGTGTAAGCTACGTTATAGCTGTTATCCAGTGTGGAATGGGAGTTCTGTAGGGATGGTATTTCACATGAATTGTTCCCATCGGAGTGTACAAAGGTGGAACTTTTATGCAATGTGCTGCTTGGCAAGATACCATGGAAGTTAACAAAGGAAAAAAGGAAAATATGTAAAAAAAAAGATTTTTTGGGAGTCAACGTTATGGAGTAAGACTTTTTACTTTCATTGGTTTTGGCCGTTGCTCTCTGTAGAGGAGATAACGGTTGTTGTTTGCATTTAAAATCTGCATGAGACTGGGGGGCGTGGCTTGGACGGCAGTGGAAATGGCCGCCTAACCGGGAGCTCCGTGGATCAGGAGAGCGACTTTTTCGTCTATCCCTGTATTCCCCACATGTGCACGACCCTAAAACAAAGATCCAGCGACTGAAAGCATGAGGAGCCCTCCGGTAAAGTGAAAACCGTCTACAGCTGCCCATTTGCAGTCTTTTACTAACTTTGCTAACCGAGCGCTCTCCGACCTGGGTAGAAGACAAAATGGCGGCGCCCAGTCGTGAAAACAGCGCCTGACATCGAGCGCCGGAAAAGTAAACCACAATCGGCAGCCGCCCACCACATGTCTGGACAGAGAAGCGGACACCTAGAATCGACCCTCAGGTCTACCATGCGGTGAGAAGAGCCCTTTTAACCGACTCGACAGCTCGTAATCGGCCCGACGTGCCTGACCCCAAAATGGCATTGGCGGTTCCTCCGAGAATGCACTGCATGAACACGCTATAAGCTCCTGCCTCATACAAAGTGCCCCACTTTGTCGTCCTAGGGGGATCTACCTGCATCAGAGCGATTCCACCATGCTCTACCAAGCATAGGAGCGGCTGCCTCACGCTCAGCGCTACCAGACACTTGTGCATCAGGATCTGCCCTCACAACCGAGCGTCTGCTCATGGTCAGAGTCACAACCGGCCATCTAACGCGCCGCTGATTCCGCCTCACGCTGAAAGAGACCACAGATACTGTGCTTTCATCAACACCCCGCGCTTCTATAAGACTGTGAGCCACTGTCCTACCAGCCATACTTTCTGTGCCCTGGCCCTTCACGAAGCCCCAAGCACAGCAGACGAGCAGCGGCCCTGTCTTATTTGTGTGAGGGGTCAGTACCATTAGCCCACAGTGTCTTCTTGCCAGATCTACACGGGACCGCCCTGCTTCCCATAGCAAACAATTCCACTCCGGAACTGAGTTACACACTACTACAAAAGTGGGGTTTTGCCTAGCAGCCACAACCAACATCAAATCCAATTGGGTGAGTCCGACACGTCTTCTCAACACATCGTGATGGCGAACAGAGAGGACAGAAACACTACCAAAAAGGTGAAGCCAGACCCACTAATCTCGGACTCCCCCATTAAGAGCAAATCGGACATGGCTGCCACGATGGAAATGATCCTTAGAAAACTTGCAGACCTCCACAAACATTCTAAATCTACCAAATCTAATACCGACTCTATGCAACTAGAGCTCACAGCGATTAGAGCCGACATGAATGCAATAAACACAGGTTTGGGAGCAGCCGAACAACGTATTAGCGACGTGGAAGACCTGGCACGACAATTAGCGACTAGGATCCAACGCCTAGAGAACACCATGGACGAACTCAAACGCCACAACGCGGAGTTAGAAGATAGGAACAGAAGAGGGAACATCAGAATTTTTTTTCAGAACAAATTTTATTGTTGCGGTAGGGAAGATTGCAAGGAATCCAAGGTACTCTGAACACTGGAGGAGCTGTGAGCATAAGATCAAAATACAGAGGATAAGCAATCAATGTAGAAATCAGCATCAATCAATATTTTCAAACAACCCTCAATCCCTCCATCCCGTAAGAACTACCCCCACCCGGGCCCCCCCCTAGCCCCGTACGAACATCAGAATTTTTGGCGTTCCAGAGAACTCCGAAAAAGACTCAGATTCATGCGTGGCCTTCCTTGAAGCATGGATACCTATGATCACCAATATAGAATTCCCACACAGACTTGAGCTGGATAGGGCACATAGGATCCCCACCTTCGCTACTAGAAACTCCAAAGGCCCCAGACCGTTGATATGCAAACCGCTCAGATTCCAACAAGTCGAGATGATCCTCCAATTCGCAAGGAAAAACCACTCCATCACGTGGGAAGGTCATAGAATTATCTTTACGCAGCACTTTTCAAAAGACACGGTAGCGATCCGTAAAGGTTTCCTGGAACTCCGAGACAAACTCAGATCCAAAAACATTGCCTTCTCCTTCGCAGGTCCTGCAAAATTCAGAATCGTAGTAACTGGCCACCCAAGATTCTTCACGGACCCCAGAGCCCTTGCGGACCTACTCGAAGATCGACGCGAACAAGAAATGGATCTATCGACCGGCCTCTCGAACAAAAGGAAAACGTGAACTCCAACTGCTCATATGACATCATATTGTCTACATGTAATCAACGCCAACAAGCCTTTGCCTGTTCCCAAACGGGCTTGATATTAACCTAGCGCCATGTCTCCAGTCTGTTCGTCCGCTTCAACATCGAAGCCCACCATCTCACCTGAACACTCTCCTGTATTGTGAGTTTATACTCTTAAAGTTGTGGCATATGTTTTCCATGAGCTTACAACACTACAACCTAAAATACTATGCCATTCATGAACTTGTAGGTCTTGTGTTTCACTACAAAGTCACACTAATGTTAATCTTTAATATCTTAGATTAAAATGTTTGTGTTCTCATCCCACTACCGCTTACTACTGCTATCTAATGACATATGCAGATATTCACCCATAGGCCAGACCTGTATAGTGGGGCTCATTCATCCCTGTGTGTTCTCTTATTGGGTCGACTCCTGTTAGCCTACGATCAGTCTCCCATAGTAGCACTTACCCCCAAAATGTTTGCTATATGGGACATGTTGATACTATGCTGTTTTATATTTAGGGACTATTACTAGCTAGTAGCATACTACTCCTGTTCCACTTAGCACGGTACTGCCGTCGTACTCCCTATGTACGAGTCTAGTGGGAGGGGAGGGAGCGGGGGTGGAGGGGGGAATGCGGGTGGTTTTGACAGGGGGGGGAAATGGAGTTAAAAGAGTTCAGAGAATAACAGATTTTCTTTATGTTTTGTACTGCCTTTTGCTTATGTTTATTTCTTACAGGTACGGCACCCATCTTTCACTGCATCCTCAAATCTTATTTAAATGCTGTACCCTACACCCTGTCCTTAGAGTTGCTTCTTCTCACACTGACCTACGCAACCTTAGCACAAAGTTCCAGTTCCCACACCGACAACCCAGCCGTTGTGGACAATCCATGACACCCTACACCAGTAGCGTCCGATTGCCATTTTACTACTCAGCGATAAAGACCCACTCCGATGTCTCATACAAAATCATTAGCCGACGACCTTAACATAATCTCTCTTAATGTCAAGGGCCTCAACCATCGGGTAAAAAGAAGGAAAGTTTTTGAATATCTCGCCAAATCAAAGGGGGACATTATCTTACTCCAGGAAACCAAATTGTCTGAGGAAGATTTACAGTTCCTGAACATACACTGGGCGTCACATATATTGAACTCGCCAGCGGCACACAAAAAAGGAGGGGTAATCACCTTACTAGCGAAAAAATCCAATCTGACACTAGTTTCACACTCTCACGACAAAGAGAGAAGGCTATCCTTAACACACCTACTAAGGGAAGATGATCCCATGCATGTAATAAATATTTATGGCCCAAACGCTGATGACCCGGAATTCTGGGACTCGGTCTCCCGTTCAATAGAACCCATTCCTCAAGACGACTTGCTGATAGTAGGGGGCGACTTCAACCTCCCCCTTGACCCGATATTAGACAGACAATCCAAATGCACCTTCCACCCCTCCCGTTCGCACAAAGCCCTCCTTCGCCTTTGTGACAGATATTGTCTAAAAGATTCTTGGCGCCTCCAAAATCCAGACGGAAGGGACTATACTTTTTATTCCACCCCACACAAATCATATTCACGCATCGACTTCATCCTGATCTCGAGCCCCTTCACACACCTGATAGAGGAAACTGAAATAGCCCCTAAACTAATTTCTGATCACGCCTGTATTCGCACCAAGCTTGCTGGATCCAAATCAATCCTTCCCCCCTGAAGATGGCGCTTCAACGATGAAACCTTATCCGATCCCGCAAACAAATTGCTAATAGCAAATGCCATTGACGAATACCTAATCTTAAACGACACCCAAGACACTACACCCACCAACTTATGGGACGCTCTCAAAGCCACAATCCGAGGGGTCATCATCAATATCAGAGCCAAAACTAACAAAACCCTAAATAAAGAGCTAGAGTCGTTAGAACAACAGATTGGAACCTTAGAATCCCAACATAAATCCAACCCACTTGACACTAAAACACTAGAAGTACTAACCAAAAAGAAATACGAATACAATACCATTACCAGTAAAAGAGCGGGGGTGTGGATTAACCGATTCAAGGCCCTAAAACTTTGTGAGGGTAATAAAGCAGGGAAACTCCTTACCTCCTACCTTAAACACAAGCAGAAGTTATCCACCATATCATCCATAAAAGACTCCAGAAACAATACACACACAAAACAATCTAATATCCTTGACACATTCAAAACATTTTACGAAGACCTCTATAAAAACGACAAGCCATTAGATGTGTCAGCCTGCACTGATTATCTTGAATCACTTCATCTCCCCAAACTATCAGAAACAGATAAGACTCAACTGGGTTCCCCCATCACAAGCGCAGAGATCAAGGCAGCAATCAAAACATTGAAGAACAATAAGGCCCCCGGACCGGACGGTTTCACGGCGACATTTTATAAGGCCTTCACAGACCAACTCAGCCCCCGCTCCTAACCCTTTTTAACTCCACAGCATCCAGCGGAAGTATTTCCCCGTCGATGAGCGAAGCTATGATTATAGTTATACCCAAAGAAGGGAAAGACCCTCTCCTCACCAAAAACTACCGCCCCATTTCTTTGATAAACCTTGATTGCAAAATTTACGCAAAAATCTTAGCGACCAGACTAAATTCCGTCCTTCACAAACTAATTAGCCCAGCGCAGGTTGGCTTCCTAAAACATCGGATGTCAAACGATAATACAAGACTACTGTGCCACCTTCTGGAGAACGATTCAGAAAAGGGGGGTGGTGATGGACAGAGTATCTGAATTAAGCAGAACACTCGTACTCAGTCAACAGATCAGGGCTTGATCCATCACCGTTTTTTAGCTCACTGCACCATACCAGCTCAGAACCTGGCTACATGCAAATTAGTCTGTCCCTGGCCCAGTGCATCATGGGAACAGGGCAGACCAAACTACCAAGCCAATTCTTTTACTGGAAAGGAAACAAGCTTCCGGGGACCGGTTTCTGGCATTACAGCCGTCTTCAGCCCGGCTTGCTTGAATCCTGATGGTGCAGTGAGCAAGGGACTCATGTCTGAGCATACCCTTCCACGCTTATGGAGGACAAAACGGTTCAGAAAAGGGGGGTGGTGATGGACAGAGTATCTGAATTAAGCAGAACACTCGTACCCAGTCAACAGATCAGGGCTTGATCCATCACCACCCCCTTTTCTGAACCTTTTGGAGAAAGCAAAGGCCTCTTCCTCTCCGATGGTAGCGATAACCTTGGACGCGGAAAAAGCCTTCGACAAGGTCTCGTGGTCCTTCCTCCGGCACTGCATGCACACCTTTAACCTTGGCGACTCCTTTGCCAAGATGGTGATGGCCCTATACTCCGCCCCATCTGCCAGGATAGCTATAAACGGTACCCTATCCAATCCGTTCCGACTTCACAAGGGAACCAGACAAGGCTGTCCACTTTCCCCAGCGCTTTTCCTCCTAGCCCTTGAACCCCTCCTTACAGACATCAAAAATAACAAAGACATAGCGGATGTTTCCTTCGGGGACACACGAGTAAAGTTGGCAGCGTATGTTGATGACATCTTAATTGCAACAGAAGACCCTACAAATTCCATTGCTGGGCTTATGTCCTCAATTGACAAATACTCCTCCATATCTGGCTACAAATTAAATAGGGATAAATCCGAAGTCAAACCCCTAAACATTCACACCACTAGAGAAGTTTTAGGAAACTCAGGTCTAACTTGGCAAACTGACGTGATTAAATACTTGGGGATAGAATTTACTGATGACCTCTTAAGTACCCTCAGACACAACGAGACCACAACCTTTGCCAAAATCAAACGACTGCTTGTCGGCTGGTCCCCCCGTTTCATCACATGGTGGGGCCGCATAGCATAGAAACCATAAAAATGATGATATCCCCCTTAGTTTTTTTTTTTTTTTGGGAACCTTTATTTTACTTCAAGCAAATACAAATATGGGCCTACAACCATCCCGGCCGGCCGCTAGCCAAGTCATAAGTACAGCAAATCAATATAGAAAAACATAGCAGCCCAAGAACCGGGGTCCAACAAACGTCCAGGATATGACAGGTATTCAGGCGTAATGGCCGATATTCAGGATTCATGAAGGTTCATTTTATAATAAAGGAAAACTATGGATCAGTGCCGTATAGTCATACATGGTCCCACAATAACAAGTCTAAAGCCGGGAATGTGCAAATAATGCGTACATAGTTTAAGTATTAGGGGTAAGGTATAAGAATCAGGACAAATGTGACCACAAATCCGTTCCATAGCAAGCTGCACCCCTACCATCAAAACGAAACATATTGCAGGAAACATGAAAAGCGACGACACCAATAAGGAAGATAGACAAAAGGGCCATAGAAACAAATAACGGACAAAGTAAGAGCCCCCATCCCCCTACCCCCCACTCTGCACGCCTGCAGAAGGCCATAGCCTACCCCCCCAGCAGCGTGCCTGTCGCCCTAAATAAGAGACCCAAAATACAGTAAGAAGGAGAAAGAAGAGAAGAAGGAAAGAAAAAGTGGAGAAGGGCCCTCGATCTCGCCACTCGGCCCTACCCCCCGACCCCGTACCCGGTAAACATCCTAATAGCATAATCAGAATAGCCATGGAAAACCTTAAGCACTGAAAGCACCATCAATAAACTCCCCACCGAATGTCCCCCAAATCACCATAAGCCATCAATAAGTCCACCGGATCATAAGCAGTATCACCCTTTCCTATCAATAGCACCAACAGACGTCCATTTCTCAATCGGCAGACAAAGCTGCGTGTAGGATCCAGGTGATCCGGGCAGACCGGGCCGCGTTATTACTCCATCGGGCTTCAGCAACCAAAACCCAGCCGAATGTGTATGGCGGAGATCCATCTGAGTCGGTATCAACACCGAAAATGTCCTCAAGTCCGAACACAGTCTCACCATCCAAGGAGAAAGAGTCACACCATACGGCAAGCACTGAGATGTCACCGGGGCAGCCCCGGACATAGACCGGCGTTGTTTCCCCGGCCGCTGATCAGGTATACGCCCCAACGAGTCACTCATGTGTACTACAGAGCTGTCCAAGGCGATCTCTTGAGCCGGGTCATCCGGCGTCTCCACGAACATAGGCGTAGCAGGAGCACTCTTCACTGACATAGGGGTAGGCATGTCGGCGTTTCCTTGAGATCGAGATGTATCCGTGTGGAATGGCGGGACAACAATGGCGGCCATCCTTCTTCCCAGATCTCGGGCGCCATGGATCAGGGCCGCGTGCAGGGTCGTCAGAGCAGCCAATATATCTTGGGACGTGGGCTCATTCTCGTGCCGCCAGACCCCTGAGCACTCCCGCACAGCGGCTTTTTCATTCAGATGCAAGCTGCGTAGGAGGGTGACAGCCGCCATCTTAGCTGATCCGGCCCCGTCCTTCTTCACCTCACCCCGGGACCAGGCCCCACACCCGGGCCAAACAGGATGTACAGTGCGGACCCAGAAAGTCCAGGCAGGCCATCCGGCGAAAACCACCAAAGGGCTAAACAAATCGCTGCCGCTCCTCGGGAGCCGCCCGCCGATTCCGGGGGAAGTCTTTTGTTATGCCCGGACACAAAACTGAAAAGGGGGCCAAATTTCACGTGCCCCCCTCAATCCAGCATTGCCACGGATCCCCACGAGGCGATGGACTGAGTCGTCGCCGCCGCCATCGGCCCAGCAAACCTCCGGCGCCCACCGGCCGACTCCACACCTCCACCAATGACCGCTGTTGTGACAGTCGCGGCCGGCTGCTCCTCTCACTCGACACCCCGGTCCCAGCTCTGTGAAGGCCGCAGAACAGTCGAGGACATTTCTTCGGGTCTGCCGCATGTAGAAGCCCCAGAAGCAAACGGTAAGTGAGGGTTTTCCTTTGCCTACTGAAACATGCCGTTACGGCTCAGGATAAGTGTCAGGATGTATGTGCGGGGCGAGAAGGCTCCGGGAGCCGAGCGTCTATGCGGCCATTTCGGTCGCCAGCTTGGCTCCTCCCCCCATATCCCCCTTAGTTAACTACCTCATCACAATGCTTCCACTTATCCTTTCCAAAGAGTTCCACATTAAATTAGATAGGCTGATTTCTTCCTTTCTCTGGCAGGGCAAGAAGGCCAGAATCAGTTTGAAAAAACTACGATTAGATAAAAGCCTGGGGAGAGTCAACTTGGCGGATTTCAAGCTATATCAAACTGCCTTTTTGGCAAAACAAGGGTCATACTGGCTAACCCCACAGACGGATTACACCCCGGTGTGGCTAACCGTGGAAAGAACCATCATACATGGCCTCGACCCCTCCGCTCTGCTCACCATCAAACTTCGACCCAACTTAGGCTCGGGCCCTATTTTTAAAAACACCAAAATGGCTCTTCTCCTAGTCAGCAAACACTTACCACACCAATTCCAGAAATCAAATTGGGAATCGCTCTGGCACAACAACGCTTTAACATATAAAGGGAAACCTCTGAACTACACTCCTTGGATAGCAAGAGGGATACATTTCCCCCACCAACTCTTTGAAGGGACATCACCACTCTCCTTCAGCGAATTACAGAACAGATTTCACCTCCACCACATAGAATTCTACAACTTTCTACATATTAAAGTAGCACTAGCGAAAGCGGACCTGAAAGACGTCACCCCCTCCCTCCCTGGATTCCTCACTTCACTAAACAAACTTGGCCATCAAGTATCGAGAATATACAAACTAATTCGACCACAATCATCCTCCCTAACCAAACCACTCCAGCTCTATTGGGATTCTTTCTCAACCACACCAACTTCAGGATCGGAGTGGGCCAGAACCTGGGAATCCACCACACGCCACAAAATAAGCCCCACACTCTCACAAACCAAGTTCTGTCTACTCCACAAAGCCTTCTGGACACCTAAGAGTCTTTTCCTACACAACATCAGGGACGATGACACCTGCTGGAACTGCAGAGAAGAGGGGGGACCTTTAACACTTAATATTCAAATGCCCATGCGCCACCTCCTATTGGGACAGAATCTTTGATCTCATTTCCAAAGCCCTACATATCACGCTCCCAAGGGAATTCTCAACGCTCGTCCTGGGATTTGCCAAAGCCGCCACACTCAATGATAACGATAAAGCCCTACTCGACCTACTACTGACGGCAGCGGTTAAAATCATACTGAATAATTGGAAAGACACGAACAAGGCTTCTTTCCCCCATTGGCTTAACTTGATCACCAATTTAAGAGGAGCCGACAACATAGCCCTCGCCTCTACCCCTTGGCGTCCCCCACTCAGAAAACTGTGGTCCTCGCTAGATGACTACTTCGACCTACACAAACCACCTTGATTACGCGATGGAATCGCGACCCTCCTGTACACCCACCCACCTAATTAACATGCTGCTGTGTTAATGATATTACTATACAACACTGTACGCTTACCTTCATGTCAGTGACTAGATGCAACTCTCCTATGTATAATTTATGCATATTGTATAACTTATGTATAATTCATATGTACTCTCGATACATCAATTTCTTTTATTTATTTGCTTTGTATACCCCTTACGTGTATATTATTCAAATGCTTTACTCTGTTAAAAACATTTATACAGTTGTATATCTCTTAAACTCCTAATAAAAAACTTTTGAACACAAAAAAAAAAAATCTGCACAAGACTGTCTAAACATTCAGAGTTTACCTCATCAGTGGCCTTCAACGTCTTGCTCTGTGACGAATCAACACTCCATGCACGTCTGACGCTGGAACAGCATTATTTGGTGCATGTGCGTGCCGTGAACCAGCCGACCCTACGTCAATGTGAATGCCTCCATTTTGGGAAATGGAAAATCGTCAAGCCAGGATATTGGCGTAGTTGTGGACGTAGTGTGGTTTGCCGTGAATGTCGCTGTACTAGGAAGTGAACCAGGTACTGACATCAATTTAATTTACAGCTCGTGTTGAATGTTCGTCTCGCCCATGGAGGTAAATTACAAATGTGCAAACATGTTCTGTGAAGTTTTCAAAGTGAACTGCTGTAAAGTTTTATTCTGGCCGAAGGTTGTCACCCACAAATCACGCAATGGTTTGGATTATTGCCTAGGGAATATCGGGAGTGGGTTCAGAGTTCGTGCAATCAGAACGTTTTGAGAAGATCAAGAGCTCGGAAGAAGACTAAATAGGATAGAGTTTTTCAGTATGGAATTGAGTTTGTGAGCCAAGAAGAAGCAGTTAAAGGACGAAGGTCAAAGTTCCAGTGATGGAAGAGGGTCAGAGAGACCATGCTGGACACACTGGTTCCAGAACTTTACCACAACAGGGTCTAGGATCCCTAAAGTGTTGTGTATGAGTGGTGTTGGGTTGTTAGGCCACTCATTGGTTTGAGTTGTGTATGAGGTGACTGCAGTATAGTCTCTCAGTATTGTTGTTTGGTAGCAGGTTGTAAGGCCCCCCATTGGTTTGTGTGTGTATGAGATGACTGCAGTATAGTCTCTCAGTATTGGTGTAGTTTGGTAGCAGGTGCATAAGTCACCAAGAGCTGTCCACCAACAGGTGTTTTGTGTTATTGAGATTTTCTATAAAATGTGTTTGTCCAAGCACGTTTTGTGGGTCATGTACCCTGTTTTTTTTTTTTTTGCTTTTCCCTCGCACGTCAGGGTTGCGTTGGGAGTGTCCCTCGCACTCAAGCTTAAGATGGCAATGTCTTTTGCCTCGCACATCAAGGTTGCGTTGGCAGTGTTCCTCGCACGTCATGGATGCGTTGGGAGTGTCCCTCGCACGTCAGGGTTGCAATGGGAATTTTTTTTGCCTCGCACATCAAGGTTGCGTTGGCAGTGTCCCTCGCACGTCATGGTTGCGTTGGGACACTCCTTTATGAATTTGCAATTAGCAACCTGTTCGCGCACTTTTTTGCACTTTAAATGCCCTCCTCGATGTCTATGACACGTCATGTGATCAAGCCTCTTGGTGGAGGCGAAACTGACATGGCGGATTGCTGGCTAAAGACTTTGCACAATTAAAGCACTGAGATATGCAAGAGTACCTGGATCCACTCTTCGTTGTTTTTCCGTGAAGGAATGAGTTGAATGGCGAGATTCGGAGATATATATATTTCCAAGTCATTCTTTGGAGAAAGGAGTCGAGGCGCACACACGCAGGAAGGGAAACATCCTTTAATGACACCAATTGATATACTCCGTTTTCCAATTCCTGATGCATTTCGGCCGCATCGGCCTTCTTCGGAGGGAGGAGGGCGGGAGGGTTTCTTTCAATCATTCGCCTTTGGTAGCGCACGCATGCTCTTCTTAGTGCATCCATAATTGCCCTCAGGTGGGTGCTTAATTTAAACTTGCTTGAGGAGCATGCCGGTATTTGTAGTGCGTTCGCTGGCAAATAGTTCATGCAATTAGGTGATTCCTGTGTCCCTTTGTACACTATTTTCGAGTTGACACGGGGCCCATTCCAAGGTAAGGTCCCTGGTGGCTACCGCTGCCCCGCTTTGGTTTGCAACGCTATTCAAATTGGTCCTGTTGTGTGGGCAGAGCCGGCGCACTTTGTTGGGGGTGCGTTTCCTCTCGGCCAGGACCCAGGCCGTGTAAAATTATTCCAAGTCTTTCTTTGCAGAAAGGAGTCGAGGCGCACACACGCAGGAAGGGAAACATCCTTTAATGACACCAATTGATACACTCCGTTTTCCAATTCCTGATGCATTTCGGCCGCATCGGCCTTCTTCGGAGGGAGGAGGGCGGGAGGGTTTCTTTCAATCATTCGCCTTTGGTAGCGCACGCATGCTCTTCTTAGTGCTTCCATAATTGCCCTCAGGTGGGTGCTTAATTTAAACTTGCTTGAGGAGCATGCCGGTATTTGTAGTGCGTTCGCTGGCAAATAGTTCATGCAATTAGGTGATTCCTGTGTCCCTTTGTACACTATTTTCGAGTTGACACGGGGCCCATTCCAAGGTAAGGTCCCTGGTGGCTACCGCTGCCCCGCTTTGGTTTGCACCGCTATTCAAATTGGTCCTGTTGTGTGGGCAGAGCCGGTGCACTTTGTTGGGGGTGCGTTTCCTCTCGGCCAGGACCCAGGCCGTGTAAAATTATTCCAAGTCTTTCTTTGCAGAAAGGAGTCGAGGCGCACACACGCAGGAAGGGAAACATCCTTTAATGACACCAATTGATACACTCCGTTTTCCAATTCCTGATGCATTTCGGCCGCATCGGCCTTCTTCGGAGGGAGGAGGGCTTCTTTCAATCATTCGCCTTTGGTAACGCACGCATGCTCTTCTTAGTGCTTCCATAATTGCCCTCAGGTGGGTGCTTAATTTAAACTTGCTTGAGGAGCATGCCGGTATTTGTAGTGCGTTCGCTGGCAAATAGTTCATGCAATTAGGTGATTCCTGTGTCCCTTTGTACACTATTTTCGAGTTGACACGGGGCCCATTCCAAGGTAAGGTCCCTGGTGGCTACCGCTGCCCCGCTTTGGTTTGCACCGCTATTCAAATTGGTCCTGTTGTGTGGGCAGAGCCGGCGCACTTTGTTGGGGGTGCGTTTCCTCTCGGCCAGGACCCAGGCCGTGTAAAATTATTCCAAGTCTTTCTTTGCAGAAAGGAGTCGAGGCGCACACACGCAGGAAGGGAAACATCCTGTAATGACACCAATTGATACACTCCGTTTTCCAATTCCTGATGCATTTCGGCCGCATCGGCCTTCTTCGGAGGGAGGAGGGCGGGAGGGTTTCTTTCAATCATTCGCCTTTGGTAGCGCACGCTTGCTCTTCTTAGTGCTTCCATAATTGCCCTCAGGTGGGTGCTTAATTTAAACTTGCTTGAGGAGCATGCCGGTATTTGTAGTGCGTTCGCTGGCAAATAGTTCATGCAATTAGGTGGTTCCTGTGTCCCTTTGTACACTATTTTCGAGTTGACACGGGGCCCATTCCAAGGTAAGGTCCCTGGTGGCTACCGCTGCCCCGCTTTGGTTTGCACCGCTATTCAAATTGGTCCTGTTGTGTGGGCAGAGCCGGCGCACTTTGTTGGGGGTGCGTTTCCTCTCGGCCAGGACCCAGGCCGTGTAAAATTATTCCAAGTCTTTCTTTGCAGAAAGGAGTCGAGGCGCACACACGCAGGAAGGGAAACATCCTTTAATGACACCAATTGATACACTCCGTTTTCCAATTCCTGATGCATTTCGGCCGTATCGGCCTTCTTCGGAGGGAGGAGGGCGGGAGGGTTTCTTTCAATCATTCGCCTTTGGTAGCGCACGCATGCTCTTCTTAGTGCTTCCATAATTGCCCTCAGGTGGGTGCTTAATTTAAACTTGCTTGAGGAGCATGCCGGTATTTGTAGTGCGTTCGCTGGCAAATAGTTCATGCAATTAGGTGATTCCTGTGTCCCTTTGTACACTATTTTCGAGTTGACACGGGGCCCATTCCAAGGTAAGGTCCCTGGTGGCTACCGCTGCCCCGCAATTAGCAACCTGTTCGCGCACTTTTTTGCACTTTAAATGCCCTCCTCAATGTCTATGACACGTCATGTGATCAAGCCTCTTGGTGGAGGCGAAACTGACATGGCGGATTGCTGGCTAAAGACTTTGCACAATTAAAGCACTGAGATATGCAAGAGTACCTGGATCCACTCTTCGTTGTTTTTCCGTGAAGGAATGAGTTGAATGGCGAGATTCGGATATATATATATATATATATATATATATATATATCTCCACCAAGACGATCCAAAGGCTCCGGGCGCACAACTGTGGGTGCTCTGCAAAGGGGCCGGATCAGGGCCCTTTTAACAATTTTCTCCCCAATGATGCGGCACTCAGCGTTTATGGGTTTATAAACAACAATTCCTTTATTTCTCCAGCTCGGACCAACGCGTTTCAGCCATCACAGGCTTTGTTCACGGTAAGTGAGCTTTTTTCTATGTCCACTATTTATCCCATTTCAGACAGTTATGGTGCATTATGGGATTTGTGGTCAAGTTACATTTCATGTTTATGCAAATTGCAGATAGCAACAATTTTAGTACTATTTACAGATTTAGAAACAAACGCTCTGCTTTACGCGCTTAAACATTTTTACAGCCTCATATTAATTGCATATGTAGACATTTTCTCAAGTGTAGGGTATCGTACCCTTTTTCCCCATTTACAGTTCTCATTCAATATTATACTTTTCCCAATGTCTGTCGACTACTCGTTATTATAATATAAGTTTTAAAGGGATTGTTCTAGATGTCGAATTTTCAAACCAGCACCATTAAACCGGGTATAGTACCCTATAGTACAGTGATCGAATCTTAGTCTGCATATGAATCAAGTCATTATATACAATTATTCCAAGTGAACATAAAGTTCTTCATCAAAATTCATCCCTCTCGGCATCTTGGTCTTTAATCTGATTATGAATTTGGATTCAATTTGTCTTAATTTGCGCAGTCTGTTTCCTCCCCGTTCTCCCAAGTTGACCATGTGTATGCCATAGTAGGACATCGATTTCCAGTCTCCTTTTTGACATGATATCATGTGTTTTGCTGTGGCATATGCCAGATTTTTGTTTTTTACAGCTCGGATATGTTCTAGGATCCGTTTTTTCAGGGCACAGGTTGTGCTTCCAATGTAACGTGAACCACATTTACACTGTATCACATAGACTACATATGTGGAGGAGCAGGTAATTTGACCTTCTATGAGTGTTTTTTTGCCATCCGATTCATCATATGTGTTTGTATTCAGGCCAATTTTACATGCTTTACAAACATTGCATTTGCGGAATCCATTTCGTTGGTTGGTTAACCAGTTATTTGTTCCGCTAGGTTTTCTCAATTTGAAGTGACTCTTTACCAAATGATCCTTTAGGGACATAGGTTTTTTGTAGCTCATTTTTGGTCCGTCACCTATGATTTTCTTCAAATCCGGGTCTCCTGCAATCAGATGCCAGTATTTTTGGATCTTGTTTTTAATGATGCCACTCTCTTTGCTGAACGTTGTTACGAATCTCGGTGCTTCATCAGACTTTTCCTTTACTCTTTGTGTAGACATTATCATAGGTCTTGTTTTCAGTTCCACTTTTTTCTTGCTCTTCTCAAGTGTTCTTTTGCTGTATCCTCTCAATTTTAACCTTTCTGTGGTTTCCATTATCTTCTTTTCTGCATCTTGTTCTACGGAGCAGTTTCTTTTCATGCGAATAAATTCGCCAAATGGGATACTCGCCAGTAGAGGTTGTGGGTGGAAGCTTGTCCCATGGAGGATACTGTTGGTAGCTGTTTGTTTCCGAAAAAGTGTAGTTTGTAACTGCTCGTTCTCTACGTATACTTTTATATCCAGGAAGTCGATTTCCTTTTCACTGATGGAGTGAGTGAATTGTAGCCCAATGTCATTGTTGCACAATTTTTCAAAGTATACATCAAAGTCCTTTTTGGTGCCATTCCAAATTATGAACAGATCGTCGATAAATCGGACCCACAGTATTATTTTTTCCAGATCTGTTTGGTTTGCGTGGTCCCATGCAATGGTCTTCTCCCACCATCCCATAGTCACATTAGCATAGTTGGGAGAAAACGAAATCCCCATAGCAGTTCCACACTCCTGTTTGTATAGTTGGGTGTCAAATAAGAATACATTGTTGGTTAAACATAACTCAATCATTGTCATGAGCATTTCTGTGTGTTTACGTTCTCCGACGTTTCGTTGCTTAAGGAAATAATTGCAAGCCTCTAAGCCAATGTTATGTCTTATCGATGTGTACAGTGAAACTGCATCCATTGTTATCAATAAGTAGTTCTCATTCCAAGCAATATTATCCAAGATCTTTAAAAAGTCTCCAGTGTCTTTAATATATGAACTCATACTTTTGGCGATTGGCGCTAGGAACAGATCCACGTATTGTGAGATGTTCTCATAGAGGCTTTCACACGATGCCACAATAGGTCTGCCGGGTGGGTTGGTGAGGGTCTTATGGATTTTCGGCAGAAAATAAATTGTGGGGATTATTGGGTGCTCATTCATTAGGAATTTCTTTTCTTCCTCATCCAATAATCCATCTTGTTGCCATTTGTGAATTAATCCATTGAGATGCAACGTCATTTGGTTAATCGGACTTATTGACAGTTTTGAATAGTTGTCTCGGTTGTCTAGCTGTCTCTTAGCTTCTTGTACATAGTCTGTTGTTTTCATTAAGACGATATTCCCGCCTTTGTCCGCCGGCTTTATCGTGAGATTGACATCATCATTTAGGGTTTTTATGGCTTGTCTTTCTCTTTTAGTGAGATTTTCTCTTTTGTTTCCTTTTCTTTGTGTCGTCAGTTTTTCAATTTCTTCAACTACAGCCTCTGAAAACATATCGATTCTATTTCCCGGAGACAAAGTTGGACAAAATTTGGATTTCCTCTTTAGACCGCTCTTGACTCTACGGTCAGTTCTGATGTTCAGGTCTTCTAGCAGCTGTGTTCCCGAGATTTCAGGTGTTTCTGCTGTGTTAGGTTCATACAAGAGTCCGAAAATGCTCTGGAGATCAGGTAATTCTTCAATCTGCCAGTCTGATTGTTTGTCTGATGCCTCTCCAATTTCCGTGTTCAACGTTGTTTTCGGGCGTTTGGCATGAAATTTCGCAAGTTTTAATTTGCGTATATATTTGTATAAGTCTATTCTGGTTTCAGTGGGGTTAAAGTGTTTTTCGGGACAGAAAGAGAGGCCTTTGTTCAACAGTGTAGTTTCTTCTTCTGTTAGCGTATGCTCTGAAAGATTTATAATAAGATTTTCTATTTCCGATTCCTCAGAGGATACGTCTTTTTCTCTTTTTCTTTTGGCTCTTCTGGTTTTTCTTGTTGTCCCGTAGCGTGATTTTTTCCTCTTCCTCTGGGTTGGTATGATCCTCTTCCGCGGCCTCCTCCTCTGGATATGGACTTGTCCATGTTCCACAGGAGGACCTCGTCTAAAAAATCAAAACCCTGGGTACTTGCTCCACTGTCAGACCCACCGTCTTCACTCAATTCAGACCCACTCACACTGGCTGGTGCTTCAAAACCCTGGAGCAAGTACCCAGGGTTTTGATTTTTTATAATAACGAGTAGTCGACAGACATTGGGAAAAGTATAATATTGAATGAGAACTGTAAATGGGGAAAAAGGGTACGATACCCTACACTTGAGAAAATGTCTACATATGCAATTAATATGAGGCTGTAAAAATGTTTAAGCGCGTAAAGCAGAGCGTTTGTTTCTAAATCTGTAAATAGTACTAAAATTGTTGCTATCTGCAATTTGCATAAACATGAAATGTAACTTGACCACAAATCCCATAATGCACCATAACTGTCTGAAATGGGATAAATAGTGGACATAGAAAAAAGCTCACTTACCGTGAACAAAGCCTGTGATGGCTGAAACGCGTTGGTCCGAGCTGGAGAAATAAAGGAATTGTTGTTTATAAACCCATAAACGCTGAGTGCCGCATCATTGGGGAGAAAAATATATATATATATATATATATATATATATATATATCCAATCAAAACTGCCACAATGTGAAGACGCCACACAGCAGAGAGTTCAATACCTTTAATGAAAGTGTGGCACAGCAGGGTAACAGTCTCACTCTCAAGTTCGTAGGCAGCCCAACGCGTTTCAAGCATTACGATGCTCTTGTTCACGGGCAAATGGCAGAGGGAGGTAGCAGGCAATCAATCAGGAACAGCTGATATGCACCCAAATAGTCCCGCCTCAGTGGGCGTGTGCATGCAAGGCATGCTGGTACTTTGAGTTCCTGTTGGTTTCTTGCCATAGTGGGTGCCTTTCTCCTCACTCACTTAAATCCAAATTTGTGGCAGTTTTGATGCTAAGACAATGACATTTCTTTTTTGCAACTTTAACTGGAGTCTGTGCCTTTGGCCCACCGTGGTCGTTCTTTAAGAGGCAAAGTGACTTGTGAGCACTTGTTTGGATATATATATAGATATATGTATATATTTATTTGCATAGTTTTATATAGCACTGGCTATACCGGGAGGAATCAGAGCGCTTTGGAGGAGGTTAACATTAGAAACAGAGTTAAATAGTTACATCAGTTACAGAACATATAATAACTTATAAAGTCCATGGAGCATAGAAAGGCAGTGGGTGAGAATCAGGAGGCTGGAAAGTAGATAGATAGATAGATAGATAGATAGATAGATAGATAGATAGATAGATAGATAGATAGATAGATAGATAGATAGAGTGAGGGCGATAGATAGAGTGAGGGTAATTAATAGATAGATAGAGTGAGGGCGATAGATAGATTGAGGGCGATAGATAGAGTGAGGGCGATAGATAGAGTGAGGGCAATAGATAGAGTGAGGGCGATAGATAGATAATAGATAGATAGATAGAAAGAGTGAGGGCGATTGATAGAGAGAGGGCGATAGATAGATAGATAGAGTGAGGACGATAGATAGATAGAGTGAGGGCGATAGATAGATAGATAGATAGAGTGATGGCGATAGAGAGAGTGAGGGTGATAGATAGATAGAGTTAGGGCGATAGACAGATAGAGTGAGGCCGATAGATAGATAGATAGACTGAGGGCCATAGATAGATAGATAGATAGATAGAGTGAGGGTGATAGATAGATAGATAGAGTGAGGGCGATCGATAGATAGATAGAGTGAGGGCGATAGATAGACAGATAGAGTGGGGGCGATAGACACATAGAGTGAGGGCGATAGACACAGAGTGAGGGCGATAGATAGATAGAGTGAGGGCGATAGATAGATAGACAGAGTGAGGGTGATAGATAGATAGAGTGAGGCCCATAGATAGATAGATTGATAGAAAGATAGAGTGAGGCCGATAGATAGAGTGAGGGCGATTGATAGAGTGAGGGCGATAGATAGATAGAGTGAGGGCAATAGATAGATAAAGTGAGGGCGATCTATAGATAGATAGATAGAGTGAGGGCGATAGATAGATAGAGTGAGGGCGTTAGATTGTTAGAGCGATAGAGTGAGGGCGATAGATAGATAGATAGATAGATAGATAGATAGATAGATAGATAGATAGATAGATAGATAAATGGATAGAGTGAGGGCGATAGAGTGAGGGCGATAGATAGACAGAGTGAGGGCGATAGATAGACAGAGTGAGGGCAATAGATAGAGTGAGGGAGATAAATAGATAGGCTGATGGCGATAGAGTGAGTGCGATAGACAGAAAGATAGAGTGAGGGAGATAGATAGAGTGTGGGCGATAGATAGATAGATAGATAGAGTGAGGCCCAAAGATAGATAGATAGATTGATAGAAAGATAGAGTGAGGGTGATAGATAGACGGTAATAGATAGATAGAGTGAGGGTGTTAGAGTGATAGATCGATAGAGTGAGGGTGATAGAGAGATAGAGGGAAGGCGATAGAAAGAGTAAGGGCGATAGAGTGAGGGCAATAGATAGATAGAGTGAGGGCGATAGATAGAGTGAGGGTGATCGATAGATAGATAGAGTGAGGGCGATAGATAGACAGATAGAGTGGGGGCGATAGATAGACAGATAGAGGGCGATAGATAGATAGAGTGAGGGCGATAGATAGACAGATAGAGTGAGGGCGATAGATAGACAGATAGAGGGCGATAGATACATAGAGTGAGGGCGATAGATAGACAGATAGAGTGAGGGTGATAGATAGATAGATAGAGGGAGGCCCATAGATAGATAGATTGATAGAAAGATAGAGTGAGGCCGATAGATAGATAGAGTGAAGGTAATTGATAGAGTGAGGGCAATAGATAGATAGATAGATAGATAGATAGATAGATAGATAGATAGAGTGAGGGCGATAGAGTGTGGGCGATAGATACATAGAGTAATGGCGATAGATAGATAGATAGAGTGAGGGCGATCGATAGATAGATAGAGTGAGGGCGATAGATAGACAGATAAGAGTGAGGGCGATAGATAGATAGATGGAGAGATAGATAGATATAGTGAGGGTGATAGGATGATAGCGATAGAGTGAGGGCGATAGATAGATAGATAGATAGATAGATAGATAGATAGATAGATAGATAGATAGATAGATAGATAGATAGATAGAGTAAGGGCGATAGATAGAGTGTGGGCGATAGATAGATAGATAGATAGATAGCTAGATAGAGTGAGAGCAATAGATAGGTAGAGTGAGAGCGATAGATAGAGTGAGGGCGATCGATAGATAGTTAGATAGAGTGAGGGTGCTAGATAGATAGATTGAGTGAGGGCGATAGATAGATAGATAGAGTGAGGGAGATAGATAGACAGATAGAGTGAGGGCGATAGATCGACAGATAGAGTGAGGGCGATAGATAGAATGAGGGCGATCGATAGATAGAGTAAGGGCGATAGATAGATAGAGTGAGGGCGATAGATAGATAGAGTGAGGTCGATAGATAGACAGATAGAGTGAGTGCGATAGATACATAGAGTGAGGGTGATAGATAGATAGAGTGAGGGCGATAGATAGACAGATAGAGTGAGGGCGATAGATAGGTAGAGTGAGGCCCATAGATAGATAGATTGATAGAAAGATAGAGTGAGGCCGATAGATTGATAGAGTGAGGGAAATTGATAGAGTGAGGGCGATAGATAGATAGATAGAGGGCGATAGATAGATAGAGTGAGTGAGGGCAATAGATAGATAGATTGAGGGCGTTAGATAGATAGAGTGAGGGCAATAGATAGAGTGAGGGCAATAGATAGATAGAGTGAGGGCGATAGATAGAGTGAGGGCAATGGATAGATAGAGTGAGGGCGATGGATAGATAGAGTGAGGGCGATAGATAGCGTGAGGGCGATGGATAGATAGAGTGAGGGCGATAGATAGATAGAGTGAGGGCGATAGATAGATAGAGTGAGGGCGATAGATAGATAGAGTGAGGGCGATAGATAGATAGAGTGAGGGCGATAGATAGATAGAGTGAGGGCAATAGATAGATAGATAGACTTATGGCGATAGAGTGAGTGCGATAGACAGAAAGATAGAGTGAGGGCGAGCAATAGATAGATAGATAGACAGATAGAGTGAGGGCGATAGATATATAGAGAGATAGATAGAGTGAGGGTGATAGACAATAGATATATAGATAGATAGATAGATAGATAGATAGATAGATAGATAGATAGATAGATAGATCGATAGAGTGAGGGAGATAGATAGATAGATAGATAGATAGATAGATAGATAGATAGATAGATAGATAGATAGATAAATGGATAGAGTGAGGGCAATAGATAGATAGAGTGAGGGCGATAGATAGACAGATTGAGGGCGATAGATAGACAGAGTGAGGGCAATAGATAGAGTGAGGGAGATAAATAGATAGGCTGATGGCGATAGAGTGAGTGCGATAGACAGAAAGATAGAGTGAGGGAGATAGATAGAGTGTGGGCGATAGATAGATAGATAGATAGAGTGAGGCCCAAAGATAGATAGATAGATTGATAGAAAGATAGAGTGAGGGCGATAGATAGACGGTAATAGATAGATAGAGTGAGGGTGTTAGAGTGATAGATCGATAGAGTGAGGGCGATAGACAGATAGATAGATAGATAGATAGATAAGAGTGAGGGCGATAGATAGAGTGAGGGCGATAGATAGAGTGAGTGCGATAGATAGAGTGAGGGCAATAGATAGAGTAATGGAGATAAATAGATAGGCTGATGGCAATAGAGTGAGTGCGATAGACAGAATGATAGAGTGAGGGAGATAGATAGAGTGTGGGCGATAGATAGATAGATAGATAGCTAGATAGAGTGAGGGCGATAGATAGAGTGAGGGCGATAGATAGATAGAGTGAGGGCGATCGATAGATAGATAGAGTGAGGGTGCTAGATAGATAGATAGATAGATAGATAGAGTGAGAGCGATAGATAGATAGAGGGAAGGCGATAGAAAGAGTAAGGGCGATAGAGTGAGGGCAATAGATAGATAGAGTGAGGGTGATAGATAGATAGAGTGAGGGCGATAGATAGAGTGAGGGTGATCGATAGATAGATAGAGTGAGGGCGATAGAGAGATAGAGTGAGGGCGATAGATAGACAGATAGAGGGCGATAGATACATAGAGTGAGGGCGATAGATAGACAGATAGAGTGAGGGTGATAGATAGATAGATAGAGGGAGGCCCATAGATAGATAGATTGATAGAAAGATAGAGTGAGGCCGATAGATAGATAGAGTGAAGGTAATTGATAGAGTGAGGGCAATAGATAGATAGATAGATAGATAGATAGATAGATAGATAGATAGATAGATAGATAGATAGATAGAGTGTGGGCGATAGATACATAGAGTAATGGCGATAGATAGATAGATAGAGTGAGGGCGATCGATAGATAGAGTGAGGGCGATAGATAGACAGATAAGAGTGAGGGCGATAGATAGATAGATGGAGAGATAGATAGATATAGTGAGGGTGATAGGAAGATAGAGATAGAGTGAGTGTGATAGATAGATAGATAGATAGATAGAGTGAGGGCGATAGAGTGAGGGCGATAGATAGATAGATAGATAGATAGATAGATAGATAGTTAGATAGATAGATAGATAGATAGATAGAGTAAGGGCGATAGATAGAGTGTGGGCGATAGATAGATAGATAGATAGATAGATAGATAGATAGCTAGATAGAGTGAGAGCAATAGATAGGTAGAGTGAGAGCGATAGATAGAGTGAGGGCGATCGATAGATAGTTAGATAGAGTGAGGGTGCTAGATAGATAGATTGAGTGAGGGCGATCGATAGATAGATAGAGTGAGGGCGATAGATAGACAGATAGAGTGAGGGCGATAGATCGACAGATAGAGTGAGGGCGATAGATAGAATGAGGGCGATCGATAGATAGAGTAAGGGCGATAGATAGATAGAGTGAGGGCGATAGATAGATAGAGTGAGGTCGATAGATAGACAGATAGAGTGAGTGCGATAGATACATAGAGTGAGGGTGATAGATAGATAGAGTGAGGGCGATAGATAGACAGATAGAGTGAGGGCGATAGATAGGTAGAGTGAGGCCCATAGATAGATAGATTGATAGAAAGATAGAGGGAGGCCGATAGATAGATAGAGTGAGGGAAATTGATAGAGTGAGGGCGATAGATAGATAGAGGGCGATAGATAGATAGAGTGAGTGAGGGCAATAGATAGATAGATTGAGGGCGTTAGATAGATAGAGTGAGGGCAATAGATAGAGTGAGGGCAATAGATAGATAGAGTGAGGGCGATAGATAGAGTGAGGGCAATGGATAGATAGAGTGAGGGCGATGGATAGATAGAGTGAGGGCGATAGATAGCGTGAGGGCGATGGATAGATAGAGTGAGGGCGATGGATAGATAGAGTGAGGGCGATAGATAGATAGAGTGAGGGCGATAGATAGATAGAGTGAGGGCGATAGATAGATAGAGTGAGGGCGATAGATAGATAGAGTGAGGGCGATAGATAGATAGATAGACTTATGGCGATAGAGTGAGTGCGATAGACAGAAAGATAGAGTGAGGGCGAGCGATAGATAGATAGATAGACAGATAGAGTGAGGGCGATAGATAGATAGAGAGACAGATAGAGTGAGGGTGATAGACAATAGATATATAGATAGATAGATAGATAGATAGATAGATAGATAGATAGATAGATAGATAGATAGATCGATAGAGTGAGGGAGATAGATAGATAGATAGATAGATAGATAGATAGATAGATAGATAGATAGATAGATAGATAGAGTGAGGGCCATAGATAGATAGAGTGAGGGCGATAGATAGATAGATAGAGTGAGGGTGCTAGACAGATAGATAGATAGAGTGAGGGTGCTAGATAGGTAGATAGATAGATAGAGTGAGGGCAATAGATTGATAGAGAGATAGAGTGAGGGCGATTGACAGATAGATAGATAGATAGATAGATAGATAGATAGATAGATAGATATATAGATAGATAGATAGATAGATAGATAGATAGAGTGAGGGCAATAGATAGATAGAGTGAGGGCGATAGAGTGAGGGCGAAAGATAGAGTGAGGGTGATAGATAGAGTGAGGCGATAGATTGATAGATAATAAATAGATAGATAGAGTGAGGGCGATAGATAGAGAGATAGAGTGAGGGCGATAGATAGAGAGATAGAGTGAGGGTGATAGATAGAGAGATAGAGTGAGGGCGGTAGATAGATAGAGTGAGGGCAATAGATAGAGTGAGGGCAATAGATAGATAGAGTGAGGGCGATAGATAGACAGATAGAGTAAGGGCGATAGATAGATAGATTGATAGAAAGATAGAGTGAGGCCGATAGATAGATAGAGTGAGGGAAATTGATAGAGTGAGGGCGATAGATAAATAGAGTGAGTGAGGGCAATAGATAGATAGATAGATAGATAGATAGATAGATAGATAGATAGATAGATAGATAGATAGATAGAGTGAGGGCGATAGATAGATAGATAGAGTAAGGGCGATAGATAGATAGATAGATAGATAGATAGATAGATAGATAGATAGATAGATAGAGTGAGAGCAATAGATAGGTAGAGTGAGGGTGATAGATAGAGTGAGGGCGATCGATAGATAGTTAGATAGAGTGAGGGTGCTAGATAGATAGATTGAGTGAGGGCGATAGATAGATAGATAGAGTGAGGGCGATAGATAGACAGATAGAGTGAGGGCGATAGATAGAATGAGGGCGATCGATAGATAGAGTGAGGGCGATAGATAGATAGAGTGAGGGCGATAGATAGATAGAGTGAGGGCGATAGATAGATAGAGTGAGGGCGATAGATAGACAGATAGAGTGAGTGTGATAGATACATAGAGTGAGGGTGATAGATAGATAGAGTGAGGGCGATAGATAGATAGAGTGAGGGCGATAGATAGACAGATAGAGTAAGGGCGATAGATAGATAGATTGATAGAAAGATAGAGTGAGGCCGATAGATAGATAGAGTGAGGGAAATTGATAGAGTGAGGGCGATAGATAAATAGAGTGAGTGAGGGCAATAGATAGATAGATTGAGGGCGGTAGATAGATAGAGTGAGGGCAATAGATAGAGTGAGGGCAATAGATAGATAGAGTGAGGGCGATAGATAGAGTGAGGGCGATGGATAGATAGAGTGAGGGCGATGGATAGATAGAGTGAGGGTGATAGATAGAGTGAGGGCGATAGATAGATAGAGTGAGGGCGATAGATAGATAGATAGATAGACTGATGGCGATAGAGTGAGTGCGATAGACAGAAAGATAGAGTGAGGGCGAGCGATAGATAGATAGACAGATAGAGTGAGGGCGATAGATAGATAAAGAGATAGATAGAGTGAGGGTGATAGAGAGATAGAGAGATAGAGTGAGTGTGATAGACAGATAGATAGATAGATATATAGATAGATAGATAGATAGATCGATAGAGTGAGGGAGATAGGGAGATAGATAGATAGATAGATAGAGTGAGGGCCATAGATAGATAGAGTGAGGGCGATAGATAGATAGAGTGAGGGTGCTAGATAGATAGATAGATAGAGTGAGGGTGCTAGATAGATAGATAGATAGATAGAGTTAGGGCAATAGATTGATAGAGAGATAGAGTGAGGGCGATTGACAGATAGATAGATAGATTGATAGATAGATAGATAGATAGATAGATAGATAGATAGATAGATAGATAGATAGATAGATAGATAGATAGATAGAGTGAGGGCGATAGATAGAGTGAGGGCGAAAGATAGAGTGAGGGCGATAGAGTGAGGGCGATAGATTGATAGATAATAGATAGATAGATAGAGTGAGGGCGATAGATAGAGAGATAGAGTGAGGGCGATAGAGAGATAGAGTGAGGGCGGTAGATAGATAGAGTGAGGGCAATAGATAGATAGAGTGAGGGCGATAGATAGATAGAGTGAGGGCGATAGATAGAGTGAGGGCGATGGATAGATAGAGTGAGGGCGATGGATAGATAGAGTGAGGGCGATAGATAGATACATAGATAGATAGAGTGAGGGCGATAGATAGGTAGATAGACTGATGGCGATAGAGTGAGTGCGATAGACAGAAAGATAGAGTGAGGGCGAGCGATAGATAGATAGACAGATAGAGTGAGGCGATAGATAGATAGATAGATAGAGAGATAGATAGATAGAGTGAGGGTGATAGGTTGATAGAGAGATAGAGTGAGTGTAATATACAGATAGATAGATGGATGGATAGATAGATAGATAGATAGATAGATAGATAGATAGATAGATGGATAGATAGATAGATAGAGTGAGGGCCATAGATAGATAGAGTGAGGGCGATAGATAGAGTGAGGGCGATAGATAGATAGAGTGAGGGCGATAGATAGAGTGAGGGCGATAGATAGAGTGAGGGCGATAGATAGATAGAGGGCGATAGATAGATAGACTGAGGGCGATAGATAGAGTGAGGGCGATAGAGTGAGGGCGATAGATAGAGTGAGGGCGATAGATAGATAGAGTGAGGGCGATAGATAGATAGATAGATAGATAGAGTGAGGGCGATAGATTGATAGATAGATAGATAGATAGAGTGAGTGCGATAGACAAAGATAGAGTGAGGGCGAGCGATAGATAGATAGACAGATAGATAGAGTGAGGGTGATAGATAGAGAGATAGATAGAGAGATAGATAGAGTGAGGGTGATAGGTTGATAGAGAGATAGAGTGAGGGTGATAGACAGATAGATAGACAGATAGAGTGAGGGCGATAGATAGAGTGAGTGCGATAGACAGAAAGATAGAGTGAGGGCGATAGAAAGATAGAGAGATAGATAGAGTGAGGGTGATAGAGCGATAGAGTGAGTGTGATAGACAGATAGATAGATAGATAGATAGATAGATAGATAGATAGATAGATAGATAGATAGATAGATATATAGATAGATCGATAGAGTGAGGGAGATAGATAGATAGATAGATAGATAGATTGAGTGAGGGCGATAGATAGATAGATAGATAGATAGATAGATAGATAGATAGATAGATAGATAGATAGATAGATAGATAGATAGATAGATAGAGTGAGGGCGATAGATAGACAGATAGAGTGAGGGCGATAGATAGAATGAGGGCGATCGATAGATAGAGTGAGGGCGATAGATAGATAGAGTGAGGGCGATAGATAGATAGAGTGAGGGCGATAGATAGACAGATAGAGTGAGTGCAATAGATACATAGAGTGAGGGTGATAGATAGATTGAGTGAGGGCGATAGATAGACAGATAGAGTGAGGGCGATAGATAGATAGATAGAGTGAGGCCCATAGATAGATAGATTGATAGAAAGATAGAGTGAGGCCGATAGATAGAGTGAGGGAAATTGATAGAGTGAGGGCGATAGATAGATAGAGTGAGTGAGGGCAATAGATAGATAGATTGAGGGTGGTAGATAGATAGAGTGAGGGCGATAGATAGATAGAGTGAGGGCGATAGATAGATAGAGTGAGGGCGATAGATAGACAGATAGATAGAGTGAGGGTGATAGATAGATAGATAGAGGGAGGCCCATAGATAGATAGATTGATAGAAAGATAGAGTGAGGCCGATAGATAGATAGAGTGAAGGTAAGTGATAGAGTGAGGGCAATAGATAGATAAATAGAGTGAGGGCGATAGATAGATATATAGATAGATAGATAGATAGATAGATAGATAGATAGATAGATAGATAGATAGATAGATAGATAGATAGATAGAGTGAGGGCAATAGATACATAGAGTGAGGGCGATAGATAGATAGATAGAGTGAGGGCGATCGATAGATAGAGTGAGGGCGATAGATAGACAGATAGAGTGAGGGCGATAGATAGATAGACAGATAAGAGTGAGGGCGATAGATAGATAGATGGAGAGATAGATAGATATAGTGAGGGTGATAGGATGATAGAGATAGAGTGAGTGTGATAGATAGATAGATAGATAGATAGATAGATAGATAGATAGATAGATAGAGTGAGGGCGATAGATAGATAGATAGATAGAGTAAGGGCGATAGATAGATAGATAGATAGATAGATAGATAGATAGATAGATAGATAGAGTGAGAGCAATAGATAGGTAGAGTGAGGGCGATAGATAGAGTGAGGGCGATCGATAGATAGTTAGATAGAGTGAGGGTGCTAGATAGATAGATAGAGTGAGGGCGATAGATAGATAGATAGAGTGAGGGCGATAGATAGACAGATAGAGTGAGGGCGATAGATAGAGTGAGGGCGATAGATAGATAGAGTGAGGGCGATAGATAGATAGAGTGAGGGCGATAGATAGATAGAGTGAGGGCGATAGATAGACAGATAGAGTGAGTGCGATAGATACATAGAGTGAGGGTGATAGATAGATAGAGTGAGTGAGGGCAATAGATAGATAGATTGAGGGCGGTAGATAGATAGAGTGAGGGCGATAGATAGATAGAGTGAGGGCGATAGATAGATAGAGTGAGGGCGATAGATAGATAGAGTGAGGGCGATAGATAGACAGATAGAGTGAGGGCGATAGATAGATAGATAGATAGAGTGAGGCCCATAGATAGATAGATTGATAGAAAGATAGAGTGAGGCCGATAGATAGATAGAGTGAGGGAAATTGATAGAGTGAGGGCGATAGATAGATAGAGTGAGTGAGGGCAATAGATAGATAGATTGAGGGCGGTAGATAGATAGAGTGAGGGCGATAGATAGATAGAGTGAGGGCGATAGATAGATAGAGTGAGGGCGATAGATAGATAGAGTGAGGGCGATAGATAGACAGATAGAGTGGGGGCGATAGACAGCAGCGGTGCGTCCATTGGGGCGTAGGGGCGTAGCCCCACCAGCCACAATGGACCCGCATCGCGGCCGCAATCCTATCTATACATTTTTAATTAAATACATTGCAACAATCAGCCTCCGCCCTCAGCCCACCGCCAGGAATTGTGCAGGGGGGGCGGGGTGGCCTGCAGCTTGAGTGACACTCAGGCAGACCGTAGTGCACTTGGTGCATGCTTGGGATTGTTGGTTACTATCTCAAGCATGCGCACTAAGTTCCCCAGCCGGACCCAGGGGGGTACTTGTTCGCCTGCTGCCAGTGTCACAGCCCGGGTTTTCAAAGCAAACAGGGCGAGCAGCAAATGTGCCCCCCCAGCGCCAGGATTGGCTGGTCCACCAGCATGCAGCAGCCATCATTGGATGCCGCGCGGGGGGTGGCGCACACACTGTTGACGCACACGCTGCGAGGAGGAACAGGATGTCGGCGGACGGCGGTAAGAAAACTTCGGCAAGTGTTGTAATGTATGTCTATCTATGTATGTTGCATTCCCCTTTGCAGAACGGAATTAGCCACCAGGGTCCGGTTAATTGCTTGAGAGTGGAACGCTGAGGAGAATATGAAAAGTCATTATTTCCGGGGGGGACTTTATTCTTCTGAGCGTTTACATTCTCATCATCCGAGTTCCAGGGGCATGTTGAAAATCTATCTTAGTCAATGATGTGTGCCAAAGAACTGAAAATAATGAAATCCGTGAAAGGGGCTCCACCCATTTCAAAAGTCATTTTTTTTCATTAGCCAAGAAATCAAAAATGCCACGGGGCATTATTGGGATTCTCGGGTGTCCGGTGTTCATATTAGCTCTGAAAAGTCAACTTTCCAGAGGAATAACAAAGTATTAATACAGCTCTGAAAGGGCTTTCTACGGGAAAGTGAGGTGAATATAAATCAGAAACCTTATTCTGCTCTGTCCTCCCTCTCTGGGCCCATCACTAGCTTTGCTTCTCTCTCGATGTACATAATAAATGATGGCTATTGTTATCGTAAAGACCCGTATACACAGACATTGCCATAACTGCGAGTTATAGGTTACCATTGACAAGCTGAATTGCATTACATAAAACCTCTATTGGTGATAATTGTTATATCTGTGCTGCACAATGTATAAATAATAAGCACTATTCACTAATCACTTGTTTTCCTTAGCACATCCGTCCTTCCTTTATTTATTCAAGTAGCTCTGTGACTGGAGCTGGTTAAAAAGCATGTTTAGGTGCCATGAGGCGTCGTTGTTTAAAACTTTGTTGTAAAGTGCAGCAAACTGAAACACAAAGCACAGTCTATTCTGCTACTTGCTCCTGTAGGACCGAAAGAAGCCCCTGTAGGAATACCCTTCCATTTTCCTTCAGCTTTGAGCTGTGCAGACCTATGAACACCATCTATTCTTCATGGAAGTATTATCCAATTTCGCGAGAGGCAGGAAGTCATTTTATGAGGATACTAAACAGGTCTTCAATGCTTCTGCCAGAAAATTTGGATAATAAACGCTACACGAAAGATGACTGACCTCCGTAGCTTACACTGAGAGGAGCACAATAATGTCTGAAATTACGTCAATTGGATAATGAGCTTCTTGACTATGTTAAACCAAGAGGACATTAACCCAATTACACAAGATAATAAGGGGTGCAGCCAGGAAAGGGGGGCAAGCAGGGGGGTCGGAGGGTAGAGGGGAGAGGTGTGCTATAGTCCGAAGAGTACACCAGCACAGGTGGCAAGCAGGGGGGGCGGGGGTGGAGGGGAGAGCTGTGCTTCAGTCCGAGGGGTGCAGCAGGACAGGGGTGCAAGCATGGGGACAGGGTAGAGGGGAGAGCTGTGCTGCAGTCAGAGGTGTACAGCCAGGGCAGGGGGTGTAAGCAGGGGGTAGGTGTGGGTCACAGGGGTGCAGCCAGGGCAGGGAGGGCAATTAGGGGGACGGGGTGAAGGGGAGAGCTGTGCTTCAGTCCGAGGGGTGCAGCAGGACAGGGGTGCAAGCATGGGGACAGGGTAGAGGGGAGAGCTGTGCTGCAGTCAGAGGTGTACAGCCAGGGCAGGTGGTGAAAGCAGGGGGCAGGTGTGGGTCACAGGGGTGCAGCCAGGGCAGGGAGGGCAATTAGGGGGACGGGGTGGAGGGGAGAGCTGTGCTTCAGTCCGAGGGGTGCAGCAGGACAGGGGTGCAAGCATGGGGACATGGTAGAGGGGAGAGCTGTGCTGCAGTCAGAGGTGTACAGCCAGGGCAGGGGGTGTAAGCAGGGGGCAGGTGTGGGTCACAGGGGTGCAGCCAGGGCAGGGAGGGCAATTAGGGGGACGGGGTGGAGGGGAGAGCTGTGCTTCAGTCCGAGGGGTGCAGCAGGACAGGGGTGCAAGCATGGGGACAGGGTAGAGGGGAGAGCTGTGCTGCAGTCAGAGGTGTACAGCCAGGGCAGGGGGTGTAAGCAGGGGGCCGGTGTGGGTCACATGGGTGCAGCCAGGGCAGGGAGGGCAATTAGGGGTACGGGGCGGAGGGGAGAGCTGTGCTTCAGTCCGAGGGGTGCAGCAGGACAGGGGTGCAAGCATGGGGACAGGGTAGAGGGGAGAGCTGTGCTGCAGTCAGAGGTGTACAGCCAGGGCAGGGGGTGTAAGCAGGGGGCAGGTGTGGGTCACAGGGGTGCAGCCAGGGCAGGGAGGGCAATTAGGGGGACGGGGTGGAGGGGAGAGCTGTGCTTCAGTCCGAGGGGTGCAGCAGGACAGGGGTGCAAGCATGGGGACAGGGTAGAGGGGAGAGCTGTGCTGCAGTCAGAGGTGTACAGCCAGGGCAGGGGGTGTAAGCAGGGGGCAGGTGTGGGTCACAGGGGTGCAGCCAGGGCAGGGAGGGCAATTAGGGGGACGGGGCGGAGGGGAGAGCTGTGCTTCACTCCGAGGGGTGCAGCAGGACAGGGGTGCAAGCATGGGGACAGGGTAGAGGGGAGAGCTGTGCTGCAGTCAGAGGTGTACAGCCAGGGCAGGGGGTGTAAGCAGGGGGCAGGTGTGGGTCACAGGGGTGCAGCCAGGGCAGGGAGGGCAATTAGGGGGACGGGGTGGAGGGGAGAGCTGTGCTTCAGTCCGAGGGGTGCAGCAGGCCAGGGGTGCAAGCATGGGGACAGGGTAGAGGGGAGAGCTGTGCTGCAGTCAGAGGTGTACAGCCAGGGCAGGTGGTGAAAGCAGGGGGCAGGTGTGGGTCACAGGGGTGCAGCCAGGGCAGGGAGGGCAATTAGGGGGACGGGGTGGAGGGGAGAGCTGTGCTTCAGTCCGAGGGGTGCAGCAGGACAGGGGTGCAAGCATGGGGACAGGGTAGAGGGGAGAGCTGTGCTGCAGTCAGAGGTGTACAGCCAGGGCAGGGGGTGTAAGCAGGGGGCAGGTGTGGGTCACAGGGGTGCAGCCAGGGCAGGGAGGGCAATTAGGGGGACGGGGTGGAGGGGAGAGCTGTGCTTCAGTCCGAGGGGTGCAGCAGGACAGGGGTGCAAGTAGGGGGCGGGGTAGAGGGGAGAGCTGTGCTGCAGTCAGAGGTGTACAGCCAGGGCAGGTGGTGAAAGCAGGGGGCAGGTGTGGGTCAGAGGGGTGCAGCCAGGGCAGGGAGGGCAATTAGGGGGACGGGGGAGAGCTGTGCTTCAGTCCGAGGGGTGCAGCAGGACAGGGGTGCAAGCAGGGGGCGGGGTAGAGGGGAGAGCTGTGCTGCAGTCAGAGGTGTACAGCCAGGGCAGGTGGTGTAAGCAGGGGGCAGGTGTGGGTCAGAGGGGTGCAGCCAGGGCAGGGAGGAAAATACACAGAGGCAGGATATTTAGCCATCAGTGAAGATTGAGACATGCTGCAACTCTTTAAATGAAAATTTAGGGCAACATAAAGTGATTGTCTGTGCTCTCATTATATGTGTTCCGTGGAAATGTGGACAACAACACTCCCTACGTAAATTCGTTCACACCTCCAGTAGAAGCGCAGTACGTACGGCTGTTTCCACAGGTGTGCAGAACACATTGCACTTTAAGGATGGAGCTACTGGGATGCGAATTGTCAGGTCAGCCTATAACTTTATGATATTAATTTGGAATGGATTGAAAAGACTATATGTGCATATTGCTATAGTATATACAAATGTGCAGAGTGTCGTATGGCATTTACTACTATTCAGAGGGTGGGAAAGGGCTATGACTCTTAAGAGCCGAAGCCTCTTGCTGAACTCAGAATCTCTGGAGTCCACTCACGCCGCAGGTTCTTCCAGGTAATAATGACGCTTTCAGGCAACAGGGGCGTTAATGGTGAGAGAGAAGCATCAGGGCGATTAATGGTGAGAAAGAAGCAGCAGGGCGATTAATGGTGAAAGAGAAGTAGCAGGGCGATTAATGGTGAGAGAGAAGCAGCAGGGCCATTAGTGGTGGTGAGAGAGAGGCATCAGGGCAGTTATGGGGAGCGAGAAGCAGGCAGGGCGTGACTAGTGAGTGGGAAAGGTGTTAACAGTAGGAGGGAGACGGGAGAGTTAATGGTAGAAGGAAGACAGGACGTCAGCGGAGAGAGAAGGCGACGGGGGCACTGTAAGAGGGAGACGGGCATTAATAGAGAAAGGAAGACTGGGGCGTCAGGCAGGCCCCTGCTACGCTTCATGGAGTGCGGGGCTTCCTGCCCAAGGCCACTGAATATATTTGGAGACATGGGAGACTCGGCGGCTCCTCATCGTGTTCCGGGAGGGGAGTGGGCACCGTTTTTATCACACCTCTGAGGAGCATTCGTGGTGAGATTGAGACATGGGCCTTAACAGAGAGGGCAGTGGTTTTAGTGATGAGATGGATAGAGTGGTCCATGGAAAGGAGACCTTGTGTCAATGGCAAAGGGAGACGGGCATCAGTTATGGTTATAGGGAGAGCATGCGTTCTTTATGCTTTAGGGGAAAAAGGCAGAGGTAACCCTGAAAGTAAGGGGTGACATGGAGGGCTTGGCTTCACAAAGAGTTGAGGAAGGCAGCCAGTAGAGCAATAGGAAGGAAAATCGAGACCTCGCCATAATAAAACCTAAATAAATGTACGAAGAGGAAAACGAGAAAAGAAAAAGGAGCTGGGCTTTTTGGGGTGTGTGGAGAAAAGGGACAGGGCAATGTGGGAAAACGTAGACGAAGCAGTCAGCCACGTTTGTCTTATATAACATGTCCCATACACTGTTTTACACACCTATGATTGCTAGTCTCTGTGTAATGTGTGCGTTATGTAGAGTGCTGTTATGTACAGTGGTGTTCATTTGACTTCCTATGTTGTTGGAGTGCATTTGTTTTTTTTGCAACTGATTCTATGACTTTTAGGGGTGTATCCTCGAAAGTCTCCTGTTAATGTGGCTGACCTGCTTGCTGAAGTGCACTTTATACTTGCTTTTGAGTGACACCAAGTATTGCTGGTTTAATTCGATTCCGTTTGCTGACTTGTGATGCACGGCTTGATGGGTGCATGCGTTTATTTCCTTGTGACTAGTTTGTTCTAATATAATTGTCTTATTTGCAATAGTTTTCAGTACACAGTTTGCTCAATCAGTTATGATTTTGTGTGACTACCTGGATTCCTGGAGTGCCTCTGACTTCATTCTGTTTCTTTACTTTTTGTGACTGTTGGTCCTGCGGGGAAACATTTTCAATTTATGTTGTCTTGTTTACTGGGAGCATTGCTTTTATTTTCCTTTAGTGTAATAGGCTGGCTGGTGAAGTGCACTTCCCATAGTGTGCAGTCACTTCAATTTGCCTTTAGGTGACTACCTGGCTTGATGGTGGTTTTCTATTTGATTTCATGTAACTCCTTGTCTTGATGAGTGCATTGGTTTTAGTTTGTTTGAGGTAACTGCTTCACATGCTGGTTTCATCACACAGCTGACACCCACCCTGAGAAAAGCCAGAGCTGCCCTGTAAGTGGTATGAACACCAGTACGCTTAGGTTCCTTACAGCTCCTTCACTTGAAGTGGGTTACCACCTACCCGTTACTTTTTGTATCCTGCTCGTACCAAGTCAGATCCGGACCCAGACCAGTCCCCACAGTTGCTCCGGATTAAGGGACATTGTCATGTCATCTCAGGCGCGATGTAAAGATTACCATTGAGCTGAGGACTCTTTTGGCTCAAGAACAAACTAGCTGGAGACCCTTGTGGTTGTTTAAAGATTTAAGATCAGCCTGTAACTCAGTCTTGAGCTGGGTGGGTGACCTCGATTACAAAGTGGCTGTGCCAGATGTCCCATTATGACCCCTTTTGCCTGTCTCCCCTTCAGACGCAGAGGGCGTAAAACTGGGGGGTGCTCAACCCTGCCAAAAAACTGAGGGGTGACCCTAAGAGCACAGCTGCCATCCAATCAGGGGTGGGATGCTTTGGTGTGCTGGTCTGGTTTTCTGGGTGACTGGTTTTCTGACTTATGACTGCGCATTCCTTTCAGTCTGCACTTGCTTCAGTTTACTTTTTGAGTCACTGTCTAGTTTGCTGGATGTATTGCTTTCATTTTTTGACTTGCTTGGTGCTTTTATGTTGGTGCCAGCATGCGGAAGTGTACTCTTCTTCAGTTTAAATGTATGTGACTGGCCTGTTGACTAACACCCTGCTTTCAAAGTGAAGGTTCACAGGTTCACTCTTGCTTTAGTTTACTTTTGTATGGTTGACTGCATGCACTGTTTTGCTGGATGCATTGCTTTAAGTTACTACTTGATGCATTGCTTTCAGTTTGCTTTCAAGTAATTGCCTCTCATTTTCCTAATGCTTTGTGAAGGCTGTTTCCCAACTGCTGTGCAACTTCTTCTACTCTTAGAGCTGAGATTTTCATGAAAGTCTTATAGTCTGAATTCAGCACCTGAGCGTAATAGGACGGAATGTATGAAGCTCTGTGGTTATACTGAATAAGCAGCTACCTATGTTATGCCATCTACTAATGTAATAACTGCACTTTCACAATTGCTTTATTAACCTTCCTGCTTTCTCAAATATGCTTGAAAATGCACGATTTTTCTTCAAAATTTTCTTGGGGGGGGTTATCCCCCCAAACCTCCCTTTTGGGGTTCGGGCTCGCTCGCTGCGCTCGCTACGGTGCAGTATGCAAATCACTTTGCGCCCCACCACTTTGAAATGTCACCCACCGCCCCTGGCGATAGATAGATAGATAGAGTGAGGCCCATAGATAGATAGATTGATAGACAGAAGACATCAGCCTTAACCAGGAATTGGATGAGACAGAAGACATCAGCCTTCCTACATCCCAATCCCTCGCCAGCACTATACCAAATTCGTACACACCTACATCAACAAACGAACTCCCAACAACACAGGACTTATCTAACTCCATCAACCTCCCTACACCTCACGCTAATACAACACCAGCGGCTTACAGACCCTCAACCTCTAACACGATCCTACCAACTCAGAACATAGCCAACAACAACGACACACCTAATGGAGATGGAATAGACAATCAAAAAGAGAAGATAAAGAAAATGGCAGCGCAACGAAGAACCGTGCCAAAAAGGAGAAGAGTTGAGCGGATGTACAGATCGGCCGCCCCAAAGAAACCCCACCAGATCAAGAAGGACTTTAATAAGCTTCAGAAACTTGTGAGCATGCTAACACAAGCCACGATGAATACCGTACAGGCGATAGAAAAAATCGAAGAGAGGACGGCGAACATTCACGCCAAAGTCACAGATATCCAAAATCTTGTACATTCCTCACACAGAAAGAGCATCAAGGTGAACATGCGATTAAAACAGAGAGACAACCGACCAGACAGGACGGAATCATTATCTAAAGATGAAACGCTGGCCTTAATCCGAACATATGACCTATCGGACCACAAGGAGGAAGAGAGAATCCAAACAGTCCCACTAGACGTTAACAGAACAGCGAGAAAAAATGATAGAACATCCAACCCCCACAATTTACAGCACATACAGCTAACACCAAACGAAGCCGAAAATGTGAATGCTAGTAAAAAAGAAAAACATCTATCCTGTCTACTACTCAACTGCCGATGAGCGACCAAACATGCATCGGACGTAGCGGACCTCATCCTCAACAAGGACATCGACCTGGCAATCCTTACAGAAACTTGGCTTAAGGAATCCTCATCCCCAACCATGGATCTATTGATACCACCGCAATTCAACGTTCTGAGACTGGATAGACACGGAAAGCTAGGGGGAGGGATAGCCTGTATTCATCGATCTGACATAGAGGTTAAACAAATTCAGGCCGACCCACTTGAATCCTGTGAGTATCTTGGTCTTAACATAAGATCAACTAACACTCAATGGTGCAACCTGCATACTTTTTACCACCCACCAGGAGATAACACAAAGTTTATAGCAGAATTAATGGAGATCATAACAGCCAACTCTAACGACGCTGCCAATAACATATTCCTAGGCGACTTCAACCTGCATTGGGAGAACTGCAATGACAAACAGGTCAACATGCTTAAAGGTTACCTCACTGAACTAAACCTCACTCAAGCGTGCACACTGCCCACACATTCTAAAGGAGGGACGTTAGACTGGATAATCTCAAGAAACAAAGTTGCAACAATCCACTCCATAACACCATGTGACTGGTCTGATCATCACGCTATAAATTTCATGATACCCGCAACGAGAAAAGGTAGGACCAGGCAACCTGTCAAGACCAAAAAATGGACTTGAGACACAAAAGAAGCAAATATGGAACTACTGGTCGAAAGCTGTGAAAGAGACTTAAAGCCACCCAACAACCTGGAAAAAGTTAACGAGCTGACGGAACACTACATAACAACTGTCGAAAATATCGTTAATAACACCATGCCATTAAAATTTAAACGAATCTCAGAAAAGACCAAAAACCCGTGGTTTAACGAAGCATTAAATGAAGATAGACGCAAACTGAGAATGGCCGAAAGAAAATGGAGGCAACACCCATCATCTCCTGAACTGGAAGCCCTCAGAAAAACAAGGAAACAATATAATAAAAAGATCATCAACTCAAAAAAGGAATTTATAAGAGCAGAACTGGATAATGCCAAAAACAGGCCACGAAAACTATTTGAAATCCTAAAGGAGCAATCAAACAAACTAGCCAAAACAGTGCAAGAGAATTCAAAAACATCCCTAAGCTGTGATGATTTCTCCACATTTTTCACCGAAAAGGCCAAAGCACTCGAAATAGAGCTTAAAAACTCGGCGTTGAACCTTCCCAACGAACCTTGGTCTACTAACGATGCCAACTCTACAACGGATTGCACTATGGCAAAAAACAAGGCGAGCTGGGAAACATTCGAACTGTACGACCAACACACAATTGCCAAGACGCTCTCAGGAATCAAACCTAACAACCACCACCAAGACCCTCTGCCTGCAAAATGCGTAAAAGAAATCAATCACATCCTGATTCCAATATGGACCGAAATAATAAATGCGTCACTGTCACAAGGGATCCTTCCCGACTGCCTAAAAACTGGTCAAGTCGTTCCCATAATCAAAAAACCCACAGCAGATACTTCAGATCCAAATAACTTTCGCCCAGTGACCAACATCCCTTTACTGGCCAAGTTGACCGAGAAATGTGTGCAGAACCAATTGAGCCAACACATCAACAAATTCTCCTTGCTAGATGAATGCCAATCAGGATTCAGAGCAGGGCACAGCACTGAAACAGCGATTCTCCACATTACCGATGACGCACTACAGGCCCTTGACCAAAATCAAGCATGCTTACTGATTCTCCTTGACTTGTCATCGGCATTTGATACAGTAAATCATGAAGCATTACTGACCAGGCTACGGGACAGGATGGGAATATCGGGAATAGTGCTGAAATGGTTCGAGTCCTTTTTACAGAACAGAACACAGCGCTTCCTGGTTAACCAATCAATCTCCCTTCCTTGCCCTACCACAATTGGAGTCCCCCAAGGATCGACATTATCCCCAGATCTGTTTAACCTATACGTCGAGCCACTCACAGAAATTCTCCAAAAATCTCAAATATCCTATCACATGTATGCTGACGACACGCAAATTTACGTAAAGATCGGATCCATAAAAGAATTGGAATTAATGAATGAGACACTAAAAATGACACTTCAATGGTTAACGGCAAACCACCTGAAGCTGAATGCACATAAAACAGAGTTCCTACTAATCTCTCCACCAAAGAGGAATACAGAAATAATGGAATGGATGAAAGTCGTGACTGCGCTAAACTGCACCCCAACCCTTGTCAACTCAGCCAAATCTCTAGGAATCATCTTAGATGAGAATCTAGACATGAAAGCCCACATTAACTCAATGGCGAAAAGTGCCCGCTTTCACTTGAACTACCTAAGAAAATTGAAACCATTCATCACAGAGCCAGACCTCAAATTGGCAATCCAATCCTTAGTTATCTCGAGGATTGAATATGGGTGCACCACCTTGGCTGGATTACCAAAAATGTCCACAGCACCACTGAAAGCCTGCCTTAACGCTGCAGCAAGACTTATCACCGGAACTAGGAAATATGACCATATATCCCCGCACCTGAAAGCATTAAACTGGCTACCATATGAAGCAAGAATCCAAATAAAGATAGCATGTATCACACATAAAGCATTACACGACAACACCCCAAGATATCTAGCAAAGAAAATTCAGCTGTCCAGTAGCAACCGACCATCTAGGAGTGCTGGGGAGCTGCTACTACGACCAGCCTTCTTCCGAAAGAAAAAAACCTATGACAGAGCGTTCTCAGGAGCGGCCCCCAGAATATGGAACTCACTCCCTCCAAACATCAGGAAGATCCAGAATCTGGTAACATTCAAACGGGAAGTGAAGAGCCTGCTGATGAATAGATACATTACTTAGCGAAGATCACTAAACATGGATCTGCTATAATTCTGCCTTAGTACAGATCATGTACGCCATCAAAATGGGAGGCACAGACAATTCTATAATGGAATACGTATCCTATGATATGGGAACAATCCAAAGGCCAATAGGAATGGAGATTTGATTTGAACAGGAGAACAGCATCTTTCATGAACTTATACCATGCTACCTCATACATGAACCTATACCGTGCTACCTCATATTTGTTATATATACATGTTTTGTTATTATTTAATCATAGCATATTTACTTATGCTAACGTCACATGTGCTACGTATATATATGTCATCTACCTCACTGCGATTGCTTGCTAACTGCTTATACATATGTTAACCTTGCTTCCTTTTCTTATTTCATGTTAAGCGCTCTGATACCCACGGGTCTTGTTCGCGCTATACAAAACTCTATAATAAAATAATAAATAAAATAAAATAGAGTGAGGCCGATAGATAGATAGAGTGAGGGAAATTGATAGAGTGAGGGCGATAGATAGATAGAGTGAGTGAGGGCAATAGATAGATAGATTGAGGGCGGTAGATAGATAGAGTGAGGGCAATAGATAGAGTGAGGGCAATAGATAGATAGAGTGAGGGCGATAGATAGAGTGAGGGCGATGGATAGATAGAGTGAGGGCGATGGATAGATAGAGTGAGGGCGATAGATAGAGTGAGGGCGATAGATAGATAGAGTGAGGGCGATAGATAGATAGATAGACTGATGGCGATAGAGTGAGTGCGATAGACAGAAAGATAGAGTGAGGGCGAGCGATAGATAGATAGACAGATAGAGTGAGGCCGATAGATAGATAGATAAAGAGATAGATAGAGTGAGGGTGATAGAGAGATAGAGAGATAGAGTGAGTGTGATAGACAGATAGATAGATAGATATACAGATAGATAGATAGATCGATAGAGTGAGGGAGATAGATAGATAGATAGATAGATAGATAGATAGATAGATAGATAGATAGATAGATAGATAGAGTGAGGGCCATAGATAGATAGAGTGAGGGCGATAGATAGATAGAGTGAGGGTGCTAGATAGATAGATAGAGTGAGGGTGCTAGATAGATAGATAGAGTGAGGGCAATAGATTGATAGAGAGATAGAGTGAGGGCGATTGACAGATAGATAGATAGATTGATAGATAGATAGATAGATAGATAGATAGATAGATAGATAGATAGATAGATAGATAGATAGATAGATAGATAGATAGATAGAGTGAGGGCAATAGATAGATAGATAGAGTGAGGGCGATAGATAGAGTGAGGGCGAAAGATAGAGTGAGGGCGATAGAGTGAGGGCGATAGATTGATAGATAATAGATAGATAGATAGAGTGAGGGCGATAGATAGAGAGATAGAGTGAGGGCGATAGAGAGATAGAGTGAGGGCGGTAGATAGATAGAGTGAGGGCGGTAGATAAGAGTGAGGGCAATAGATAGATAGAGTGAGGGCGATAGATAGAGTGAGGGCGATAGATAGAGTGAGGGCGATAGATAGGTAGATAGACTGATGGCGATAGAGTGAGTGCGATAGACAGAAAGATAGAGTGAGGGCGAGCGATAGATAGATAGACAGATAGAGTGAGGCGATAGATAGATAGATAGAGAGATAGATAGATAGAGTGAGGGTGATAGGTTGATAGAGAGATAGAGTGAGTGTGATATACAGATAGATAGATGGATGGATAGATAGATAGATAGATAGATAGATAGATAGATAGATAGATAGATAGATAGATAGATAGATAGATAGATAGATAGATAGATAGATAGATAGATAGATAGATAGATAGAGTGAGGGCCATAGATAGATAGAGTGAGGGCGATAGATAGAGTGAGGGCGATAGATAGATAGAGTGAGGGCGATAGATAGAGTGAGGGCGATAGATAGAGTGAGGGAAATAGATAGAAAGAGTGAGGGCGATATATAGAGTGAGGGCGATCGATAGAGTGAGGGCGATAGACAGAGTGAGGGCGATAGATCGATAGACTGAAGGCGATAGAGTGAGGGCGATAGATAGAGTGAGTGAGTGCGATAGATAGATGGTTGTGTGTGTGGTTGTGTATGTGTGGTTGTGTGTGTGGTTGTGTGTGTTGTGTTTTGGGTTGTGTGTGTGGTTGTGTGCGTGTGGTTGTGTGTGTGTGTTGTGTGTGTGTGGTTCTGTGTGTATGGTTGTGTGTGTGTGTGGTTGTGTGTGTGGGGGGTTGTGTGTGTGGGGTTGTATGTGTGTGGGTTTGTGTGTGTGGGGTTGTGTGTGTGTGGGGTTGTGTGTGTGTGAGGGGTTGTGTTTGTGGGGGGTTGTATGTGTGTGGGGGTGTGTGTCGGGGGTTGTGGGGTTGTGTGTGTGTGTGGGGTTGTGTGTGGGGTTATGTGTGTTGGGGGTTATGTTATGTTAATTATTTTATTAAGCGCGTCCGTTACCCTTGGGTGTCCAGGCGCTATCTGCTATCCTGGAAAGGGGAGAGATTAAGAAGGAGACTAGAACAACCAAGTTTTAAGCATTCTCCTAAACAGCAACAAATCAGTACAGTTCCACTGGTAAAAGGGAAGCTGGTTCCACATCTTTGCAGCACTTACCACCTAGCTTTTCCCACCCCAACAGACTTTTTTTTACGGGTTTGACTCTCACCAATTTTTGAGCTGATGAACGAAGGGGCCTAGACGGCCGGTACTATTGAAATTGATCCTGCAAATAGCGTGGTCCCTGGTTCTGAAGTGATTTAAAAACAAGACACATGGATTTAAAATATACTCATTGCCTTATTGGTAGCCAATGAAGTCTGCGGATTTCATTAGAAATCGGAGAGAATTTTGGTATGCCTGATATCAGCCTAGCAGGGGTGTTCTGCAGCATCTGGAGTCTATGTAATAGACTCTCTTGGATGTTTAAATAGAGGCTGTTGCAATAGTCCAGTCGCGACATAGTCAATGCCTTCGGCAGAAAAGGAAGAATTTTCTTGGTGGTCCTGATAGTGAACATAGTAGATGATACAATGGCATTAACATAACATAGACAGGTAGATAGAGTATGTGGGGTTGTGTGTGTGTGTGTGGAGTTGTGTGTGTGGGGTTATGTGTGTGTGGGGTTGTGTGTGTGGGGGGTTGTGTGTGTGGGGGGGTTGTGTGTGTGAGGTTGTGTGTGGGGTTGTGTATGGGGGATTGTGTGTGGGGGGTTGTGTGTGGGGAGGTGGGGTGTATGTGTGTGGGGTTGTGTGTGTGTGGGGTTGTGTGTGTGGGGGATTATGTGTGTGTGGGGTTCTGTGTGTGTGGGGTTGTGTGTGTGGGGGGTTGTGTGTGTGTGGGGTTGTGTGGGGGTTGTGTGTGTGGGGGGTTGTGTGGGGGAGGTGTGTGTGGGGGAGGTGAGTGTGGGGGGTTGTGTGTGTGTGGGGTTGTGTGTATGTGGGGTTGTGTGTGGGGGGGGTTGTGTGTGTGGGGGTTTGTATGTGTGTGGGGTTGTGTGTGGGGGGTTGTGTGGGTGTGTGGGCTTGTGTGTGGGGTGTGTGTGGGGGGGTTTGTGTGTGTGGTGTGTGTGGGGGGTTGTCTGTGCGGGGTTGTGTATGTGTGTGTGGAATTGTGTGTGTGGAATTGTGTGTGTGGGGTTGTGTGTGTGTGTGTGTGGGGTTGTGGTTGTGTGTGGGGGGTTGTGTTGTGTGGGGTTGTGTGTGTGGTAAATTAAGATTATCTCTTCTGAGACACCGTAAAAAAACTGGTTAAAAAGGAGCGATTTTACATACCAAAGTTTAAAGTGTTCCCATTTTAAATGAAAACAAATAAATGTAGTTTATTTTTGATTTGTAAAACACCAACTGACGCCATCAATCCCGTAAAACAGCGTGGTACAAGAAAGTGTGACCGATCCGCACAACAAGCTCTACAAAAAATTTCCAGAATAAATATACAAATTTATATCGTTATTATTTAGGTTCCTTGTTACACTGCACCCACTCAGACAAACGACCTTCAATCCCAATGTAAGAAAAGTTGAATTTGTGACCTTCATTTCTATCTGTCAAAATATACTGAACGAAGAGATTGTGAACGCATAGTTTTTCATTTTATAATATAGCGGAATGACAACGCAAAACTGTACACTCTACGGACCTACATTTTGTCATAAACGTGTGCTTTATTTCGGAATGCATTTGTAATAATGAGAAGGAGGCGATAATGCAGGAACAATGTTGATTTAATTAAGTCTCTGAATACAAAACCTCATCCACAGAAACGCTACGGAGCAACCACCAAGAACGCAGTCTTTAGTCCGTCTGCTTCAACAGCCACAATCTCCTAGATTACAGAACCAGAAGGCTGGCTGGTTCTATAACCTAGGATACTACATCACCTTCTTACTTATAATAAACAAACAACCAGAAAGAAAGAAAAGAAATAAATAATAATAAAATAACAATAATAATAATAATTGGACAATACAAACATTTAAACATAATCCTTAAAACAAATAGGTTTACATTTTTCATGTTTAAGTCTGATCAACAGACTATCAGACCCATTCCTCTTAGTCTTCAAAGAAACTGGATCAGAAGCAGGTTTATCATTAGAAGACAAAGAAACATTCTTCTGGTCATACAAACATTTTGAAATTCTGTTCAGATTCCAAATTCTATTGTCATCAGTTTTAACAGCATTTTTAAATAACTTCTTAACTTGACAAGGCATGCCAAACTTTGAACACTTTGCACCCTTCCTTGGAGATTTGATTCTCACCCAATCACCTATATCAATCTTAATTTCCTTGACAGCCTTCTTGTGTCATAAATTTCCTTTGATTTAAATGTTTTCTTTTCCTCCTCGTCTTCCCAGCCTGAAGGAACACAAATGTTCTTATCAATTTTTAATCTTTTCTCAAAAATCCACCCAGGACTAGCTTCACAAGAAGTTAGCCTCCCTTTAAACAAACAAAAAGGTGAGACACCTGTACTAGAATGAGGAGTCAGCCTGTACTCTCTCACTTTCTTCCTCAAACTTTCCACCCAATTAGACCCAGAAACCAAAGATAACTGCAAACACTCCTTTAAAACCTTAATAAAGCGTTCAACAACACCATTTGACTCTAGATGATAGAGTGAAGCCCTCTTATGCTTTACCCCTCTCTCTTCAACTTGCATAGAGGTAAATTGCACCCCATTATCTGTGAGAATACTAGATGGAAAACCTTCTCTCTCAAACAATTCCTCCAAAAATGTTACCACATCACCAGACTCAATTGAATTCACAATCTTTATCTCAGGCCACCTCGAAAACATGTCCACACAAACAATCACATATTTGTGCTGAGAACTGATCTTTACAGGACCAAGAATATCCATTGAAACATCAACCCACGGACCAGCCGCTCTCTCTCCAATAACCATGGGCTACGTCCTACACTTTAACACCTTATCACTCCTAGAACAATCCAAACATTCTCTAACCTCTCTCCCAATCATCAAATCCATTGAAGGCCACCAAAAACTTTCTCTGACCCTTTCTTTAGTTTTAGAAATACCCATGTGACTGGAATGCGCATTCTTCACCAAAACTAGCCTCAAATCTTCAGGAGGAACAAGTTTGCTACCTCTCATAAGTAAACCATCAATAATAGAGAGTTCATTGCGAACTTCCTAAAAACTCAATAACGCTGTCTCACACTTATTCTTCACCATCCAGCCATCCGAAATCGATTTCATGACACTCTGCAAACAGATGTACTTCTCAAAAGAAGCTTTCCATTCTGTTTCTTGTATTAAACATTCAGTAACAAAACATACTTTGAAATCCTCACCAAAGTCATCACCTCCAAAGTTTTCTTCCGAAGATTCTATGTCACATATAGACTCATTAAGCAACCTTGAAAGACAATCAGCCTGTAAATTACTAGCACCAGGAATGTAGTTTATTTGAAAATTAAACTCTTGCAAAGCTATTACCCACCTACGTATTCAACTTGAGAATTGATCCACACCCTTCTTTGAAAAGACCTCCTTAAGAGGTTTGTGATCAGTTTTTTTAAATTTTTTTTTAAAATATGTTTATTGCGGCGAAGATAGCAAAAAAGGCACAAAGTATACAGTCATCAAACCAGTTGACATGATAGGAACAGGTAGGCCAGGGCCAAGGTGAGTACACAGCCAAGTACGGCCCACATCCCGGAGGCAGGGCGGCGTCAAAGTGAACCCATAAGCGAATAGAAGGATCTGCACTTGTGCTTCAAATATCAGATAAACAGTATCAATGTCTACGCCATTTTCTTATGTTGCAGTTCCAAACTATATAACGGTAAAACACTAACAAACCCCCCACCCCCACCTAAGTGGCAATTCTAGCGCTGATCCGATCACAGAAGGAGATAAATAAATGCAAGGGCCAATTAGAACGCGGTCATTACAGTACAATGTGGTCAAATGGGAATTACAGCTAAAGACAAACGTAACCAACACGGAATAATGGCATGGCCCAGGAGACTACTACATTAACTCCTGACACCCACTCCCGACCCCCCCCTCCCCTTCACCAGACTCCGAGGAAGTGGAGGAAAACAACTCAGCGCTGGTGGCGTCCGAATCATCCCCCTCCATCCCCTCGATACACATGACTCTCCAGGCGAGTAAGTCTTCCTGGAGCTTCTCATCTCTGCGAGTGAGCTGCATATGCGTCTCCTCTGCCAAGGCCCATTCCCTGGCATCCCGTAACCAATGAGGTATTTCAGGTGCCCTCTGGCCCATCCAGGTAATGGCCACCCGTCTCCTCGCCAGAACCAATAGAAGTTGGAGCAATTTGTAAGATAGACCCTTTCTCCTTGGCCTGGGAACTAACGCCAGTAGACAGTGAAGCGGGTCTAGTTGCAACCGAAGATGTGTGATCCGGGTAATGCGAACCACCACCCCATGCCAAAAATCATGAACCAAGGGGCATTCCCAGGCCAGGTGAAGGAATCCCGCCCTCTCTGCGCCACATCTAGGGCAGTTATGGCTTCTATCTGAGGAAATACGGTGGAGGGAGACAGGTGTCATATAAGTGCGATGAACAAAGTTAAAATGGATTAGTTTGAAGCGCGCATTGCAGGATACCTTACGAGTCAGCAATCCAATCCGCTTCCTTTGGGCCGGGTCCAATGCGATCCCCAGATCTGCTTCCCAAGCCCCCCAAGCTGGCGCCACCGGGGGAGTTGAGTCCCTGCGCATGGCAGAGTAAAGTAGGGAGACCAGGCGCCTACCTCTACCACAGGATAAGATGATGTCCAGGGTATTAGTGAGCTGGGGTGCCTCAGGGAACTGGGGCCACGTCGTTCTGGCCACATCCCTAAGGCATCCGTAATGCAAGTACTGGCCCTCACTGAGCCCAAAGGAGTCCACCGCTCTCTCAAAGGACACAAAAGAATCGTCCGGATAAAGATCTGCGAGGGTTTCGCAACCGCCCAGACGCCACTCACGGAAGGACATATTCGCCTCCATTGTGAGTATCGGGGCCAGGATCCAAATGGAGAGCTTCCTGTGGAACGGCGCGCGTCGCAGAACCCTCTCAACGAACCGTTGCCAAATGTTAGCCGTATGCCGTACGGCATAGGGCAGGGTATCAGTAGTGCCCCGACCTTGCATGAAAGCCTCCTGCAAGTCTCTGTCCGAAGCCACACCCGCCAACAATGCCAACTCCCAGTTCTCGTTGTCAGCAAACCACCTGGCTGCCGGGAGAAGCTGCGCCGCATATTAGTACAGATCAAACCTCGGGGCCTCCAGGCCGCCTTCCTCCCAACACTGTGTCACCATGCGCAACGCGACCCTACTACGTCCACCCTCCCAAAGTAGGGAGGTGAGGAGTGAGTTCAGTGTGCGAAACACCCGGGGAGGCAATGGGCATAGGGTATTCTGCAGCACATATAGGACTCTAGGGAGCATCACCATCTTGGCAACTGCCAGACGCCCCATGAGGGAGAGAGGGAGTGTATTCCAAAAAGCAATAGACTTACGGAGGGCTGCGAGTATTTTGTCTATATTATGAGTCAAGGTAGCGTCGTCGGAGGCGGCCACCTGAATACCCAGGTATCGGAACGCCAGGCGCTCACACCGGAGGCCCAAATAGCGAGAATCCGCATCCGTGTCGGGGATAGCAGGAGTCAGCGGGAACACCAGGGACTTATTGACATTCATGCGCAGTCCATGAGGCTGCGCCAAATCGGTCCAAAAGCCGCAATAAAGCAGGGAGGGCCTCGACCGGAGAAGTCAGGTAGAATAGGGCATCATCAGCGTAGAGGGAGATGACATTGGTAGTGTCCCCCACCACAATACCCCAGTCATGCAGCTCCCTGCGGGCAGATACGGCCAGGGGCTCAATTGCGAGAGCGAATAGAAGGGGGGACAGAGGGCAGCCCTGTCGGGTACCCCTCCCCAACGGCCATTCCTCAGAGCGGGCTGATCCCAGGCGCACCCTGGCCCGAGGCGCTCCATAGAGCACCCGGATCCAGTCGCGAAATCCGGGACCAAACCCCATCTTCAAAAGCACTTGCATCAGATAACCCCAATGCACCGTATCGAAGGCTTTAGCCAGGTCAACGGAGACCAACACATGGGGAACCTCTCGCCCCCGGACCTCATGTAAAATGTGGGTTAGGCGACGCAGATTCATTGCCGTATTACGACCTGGGACAAAGCCACACTGGTCCTGGTGGACGAGCTGGGCCACGTGTGGGGCAAGGCGATTGGCCAGCAGCTTAGTGAGGATTTTTGCGTCTGAATTTATCAATGTGATAGGACGGTAGGCTGCTGGGTCCGTTTTATCACCGCCCGGCTTCAAAATCATACATACCTCACCCTGGTTCAAGGTGGGTGGGAGGGTGCCCGTACGCAAGGCCTCATCGTATACCTGTAGGAGGAGGGGGGCTAGGGTATGTCCGAACTCATGATAAAACTCCGCAGGGAATCCATCCCCGCCAGGGGTCTTGGCCCGGGGAAGGGCGGCTATCGCCGCAGTAATTTCACCCAGCGATAGCTTGACATCAAGTTCCTTCGCCACTTCCTCCGGCAGGGTCTGCAGACCGAGGTCTTCAAGGTACAAGCGGTAGACATCCTCAGATATGGACGGGTCAACCTCATACACCATACGTAGATGGTCTTGCAGGACTGCGAGTACACCCGCTTCCGAGTGGACCATGTCGCCACTGAGTGTCCGTAGGGCTACTATACGTTCGGCCGTGAACTCACGACGAAGAATCCAGGCCAACAAGCGTCCAGACTTATCCCCCTTGCGGTGTAGTCTCTGCCTATATTGTCCCAGCGTGAATTTATCGAGCCGCGTGAGTATGTCGTGTATCGACGCCAGGGCAAGGCCCTCCGCCCGTTGATCCGACGCGTCCAGGTCAGACTGGGTTTGAGTGCGTAGAAGCTCAGCTTCCGCAGCCTGCAAGTCAGATAGCAGCTGTTTCCTGACCCCGTACGACAGGCCCATGCACGCTCCACGCACAACCGCTTTCAGTGCCTCCCACTTGGTGGAATAGGATAGGTCCCGCCCCGCCCAGTTGAGTTCCAGGTAGTCGGAAAGCGACGATGCCACATTGTCCCGGGCCACCTGATCCTGAAGCAGGTCAGTCGGCAGTCTCCACGTTCGCGGACGCTCCGTGCGATCAGGCCACTGTGTCACGCATGTGACCGGAGCATGATCCGAGAGGTATCTAGCCTGGTGCATAACCGTTAATGTAAGAGAGGAGGGAAGGTTGGCCGCTAGCACTTGGTCTAGCCTGCTGTGTGTGCCATGTGTCGGGGTGTAACAAGTATAAAGCTTCTGTGCCGGTTGGCAGGCACGCCACACATCCACTGCCCCTATATTATGCATCACTTCCTGCAAGCGCGCTGTCATACGGGGCTTAGTGCCCGCCCTAGGTGGATGACGGTCCAGCTCATGATGTAGTACGCAATTGAAATCCCCGAACCAAAGGAGGGGTGCGTCTAGGCTCGGAGCCACAAGATCCTGCATCTGGGAAAAGAAGGCCGGGTCATCAACATTCGGTGCATAGGTATTAAGGATCAAGAGGACCTTGTCGTCCAATCTGATTTTCGCTAATATGTACCTGCCTTCCACATCCGCATCTATATACTGAACCTCACAGGGAACCCCAGGGGCTACCCAAATTAAAACCCCCCTAGCATATGTAGAGTAGGAGGAGTGGAAAATCTGGCCTCTCCACTTCTTGGCCAGCCTCTGCGCACCGTCCTCATCTAAGTGGGTCTCCTGTAAACAAGCAACTGAAACCCCATGGCGTTTGAGAAAGGTAAGGACCCTGTGTCTCTTAGTGCACGTACCCAAGCCACACGCATTCCACGTTAAGAATTTAAATCCCATGACCAACAATCACGCCCAATCGGGCTACAGCGTAAGCGCAACCTAGGCCGTTGCCAGTAGGCCCTCGCCACATAGAATTCTGGGGATGCATCGCGTAGCACAAGCACCCCACCAATCGGAATCAACATGCGCAGAATGCCAGAGTCATTATTGTCAGAATCCCAGTCCCACCCCCCAACAATCCCAACATTCAAAACGTCAGCATGAACCCCCTCAACCCCCCCACCCACGAGCAATAGGATAGCAACAACCAAAACCGCCACCCCGCCCTTCCCCTGCCAGTGCCAGGACGTGCACAGCCACCCCATACAACACACTCCACACACACTCACAAACAGCAAAACAACCCCACCCACCCACCCTCCCAGCTCCCCGAAAGACCCAGTGGATCTATTATACGAACCCGGTCACATCTCCTCCGCCGAGTTAGCAATGTGGGGATGACAGCCGCCACCCACACCTCCCACCACCCGGAGCTCATACAACCCAAACGCCCATCACAAGGTACCAACCAATGTTCAAGTGTCCCCAGCTGCAAGGTTGAAAAGTCATAATTGAAAGAGTTGCAGGGCCACCGGGAACTACACATTAAAGGCAAGCTCACCGTGGAGTCAATGGAGGCAGGACAAGAATCATTCCAACTCCGGTGCCGGTAAGGCAGTCTCCGGGACCACCGGAGCCGTAGAGTCCGTGGCCAGTGGCGTCTCCTGTAAAGTATCCGGTACCAAAATGTTATTAGGGGCGGCCTCCCCAGTCGAGCTCGAGCCAGTCCTCGCAGGTGAATCGTCCATTAGGATGGCCCCATCCGGTCCCACCGTGGGTCGAGTCTCAGGAGGGCCACGAGATCCAGAACGGCGATTTCTCCTGCCACGCCGTCTCCACTGTGGCCTGGTACCCCAAGTGTCTTGCGAACCCCCTCTCTCACCCGGGGGCAGATCATCTCCTCTGATCTCGAGCCACTCCCATACCTCCGCTGGCATCTCAAAGAAGTGTGCCCGGCCCTGGGAGAGCACCTTGAGCTTGGCGGGGTATAGAAGCATGTACTGAAGCTGCATGTCGCATAGTTTTTGTTTGACTCCCAGGTAGGATTTCCTTTGCTCCTGCACCTGCTGGGTGTAGTCGGGGTAAATAGAGATGCGACTGTTCTCAATCGTGTGGGGCCCCGACTCCCTCGCTGCCCTAAGAATACACGTTGCGGTCCTTATAGTTCAGGATTTTCGCAATAAGGGCTCTAGGGGCCTCCCCCGGTCGCGGAGGGGGCACCAGAGCCCTGTAGGCCCATTCCACAATGAAGACGCTGGACAATCCACTCGGACACAGGTGTTCACGGATCCAAGTCTCCAGGAAGCGCTCAGGGTTCCCCGCCTCCAGCCGCTCCGGCACTCCCAGGACCCGTATGTTGCTCCGACGCGCCCTACCTTCCGCGTCCTCGGCGCACCTCTCCAATGCACGGGTAGTAGAGGTAAGTTGGGAGAGTGACTTCTGTAGGGAAGCGACCTCCCCCTGTAGTTGAGTGATCCGAAACTTTGTCCGCTACTTTGCGAAGGTCTGTGCGCAAAAGGTTCACATCTATGGATACCGTCTCTATCTGGCGTTCCAGGGCAGTGTGCGAGCCCTGTATAGCCTTGAGAAGTTCCGCTCTGGATGGCTCCGGCGGGTCCCCAGCCCCAACTTCAACGCCCGTCTGGCGCGTGATCCTCTGCGGCTGCAGGCGAGGGGTAGTGTACTGCACAATTGTATTCGGTTGGGTGGCCTTAGGGCCACGTCCGGAACGGCTCGCCATGGCAACTGGTAGGGGTCCGCACGTCCCAAGCAGGTAGGGCCCCTCAGGAGCTACCCAATCAATGATAGGGCAGGCGCACACCACAGCGCTCGAAGGATAAAAGGCAAATGGCGTCCAGGCAGTCCAAACAAATCAGGAGGCAAGACAGCGTAGGAGCCGTTCTCGTCCGTCCAACCCCACTGGGGGACCAGGATTCAGGGCCTCGGCAAGACAACAGTATTCAGCACAGGGTAGATCTCGGGCTCGACCACCCCTCCCTGTCGTGCTCTTCACCAAGGCCCGGCAGCACTGGGCAGGGCGGGGCACCGAGGCACCCGGTTACCAGCCGCCACCGATCCCCAAGGGGCCACTCGGCATCGGTCCCAAAATGGCTGTTGTGTGGGGGAGGGGCGCAGGCCGTCCACGGGCCCAACAATGCCGCTCCGAGATCACCACCAAAGCATATGGGTAGGGAAAGTCCGAGACCCCCCCCGGGTACAGGATAAGGTCCGGAGGGAGGAGGTACAGGGGCGGCAAATCTCCGCAAGCAATGATACAGGGGCCGGACCCAGACCTGCACACATCTATCCGGGGCCCCTGTTTGTACCCCCACGCCTCAAATGGGAGCCAGGGCAAGCGACCTCCACATCGTCCACCTCCGGGTGTAGGCGCCCGATGACCGGGCGTGCAGTCTCCAGCAATGGCTAGGGGGGCCCCTTCGATCTCCAGTTCAGTGCGTCAGCTCAAAGTGGACGGCGCCTCCGTCTCGTCCCCCTCCTCACCTAACAATAGGGAGATCTCTGTGCCGCCGATGCTCGACCCCCGCTCGCAGACCGGAGCTCCTGTCAGGTCACAGGGGGTCGTTAGATGGGTCACTCCGTTCGGGGATCCCCTCACGCTATGTCCGCCATCCGGCCCAAGTGCGCAGGCCCAAGCCGCGGGGTCGCGTGAGGAAATGCGCCGGCGCCGCTTCCAGCAGCAGCCAGGCCAGCGCTCACAGCGGATTTCCGGGCACGGGTCCGTTCCTCCGGACACAGGAGTCTCGGCGGGGTGACCGCTACCCCTCTGACACGCTTTGCAGCAATTGGGAGAGCCCGGGCAGGATTTTGGAAGGATTTAGTCGGTCTTCGGGACGGAGCTGGTGGAGCTCACGTCCTGTCGGCCATGCTGCTTGGCCACGCCCCTTGTGATCAGTTTTTATTTCAAATCTGCACCCCCACAAAAACTTTTTACGTTTTCTTACCACCCAGAAAACAGCAAGGGCTTCTTTTTCAATTACAGAATAACCAATTTCAGAGCCACGTAAACCTCTTGAAATGAAAGCAATAGTTCTATATGCACCTTTTGATCTTTGTAACAACACTCCACCCAAACCTCGAGAACTAGCATCAGTCATAATAACCACATCATCATTAACATCAAAACTCCTAAGATCAGATGCATTTTTTAAGTTAGATTTGATATCTAAAATTTCTTTTTCACATTGATTTGACCAGACAAAATCTATGGTTTTTTTCAACAAAGATCTCAAACTTAATGATCTCTCAGCAAACTTGGGAATACATTTATTGTAAAATTCGGTCCTACCTAAATATTTAACCAATTCCTCTCTGTTCTTCTGAGAAGGTAAGTTCTCTATTGTGTCAACCAACAATTTTTTAGGTTGAATTCCTTTGCTTGTGACTAGATGACCCAAGTACTCAATTTCTTGAACACCAAACTTGCACTTAGCCTTTTTAAGAGTCAAACCAGACTTCAAAATGACATCTAAAACTTCACAAAGCCTTGTATTGTGTTCTAGTTCAGTTGAACCAGACACTAAGATGTCGTCTTGATAAATCTTCACCCCCACCACACCCTTTAATAATCTTTCCATGGCTCGCTGAAAAACCGAAGCTGCCGATATGAGTCCAAAAGGCATTCTTCGAAATTTTAATGTACCAAAGGGTGTCATGAAAGTTGTTAATTCTTGGGATTTTTCAGTGAGTCTGATTTAGTGGTACGCTGAACTAAGATCTAGCGAAGAAAAGTAGTTTGCACCATTGAGTATACTCAGCATCTCACTAATATTGGGTAATGGATAGTGATCAATAATTAAAGCTTTAATTAATTCTCTCAAGTCTACACAAAGACCAGACTCCCAATTGGCTTTACGAGCCATCACTACCGGAGAGACCCATTGGGAAGCTTCAACTTCTTCAATTATTCCATTAGTTACAAGTTTGTCCAATTCAGCTTTCTTATTATCCCTAACAGCCATGGGAACATTTCTAACTTTGGCAGCTGTGGGGATTGCATTATCCTTCAATCTAACCTCATGAAGGCAATTCTTTAAGCAACCAAGTTCACTTTTAAACACATCAGAAAACTTGTCTACTAAACGGTTACAATCAATGTCAATAGAGCTGACAGATGGTCTATCTCTTAAACAGACCATACATAGGTTTAGAATTGGGATCTAGGAAGACAAAAAGATCACGTTGATGTATCCAGCTTATCAATGAATCCCCTTTAATTGAAAAATACATTTTCTCAGAAATGATTCTATCTTTAAATTCTACAGAACCCCAAAAATATCCTGCTAATTTTATTGGTTCACCACCATATCCTCTAGGTTTTATATCTGGTTTTCACAATTTAACACTGTTTTTAAGTTCCGTTTCATAAAATGTAAAAGGTATCAAAGTAATTTTTGCTCCAGAATCAAAGAGCATAAGAACTTCTTTATCATTAACCAAAACCTTTTCAAGTGGTCCATCGAGTTTTTAAACGCAGTTTTCTAAAATATACATTTCTTCAACAAAGTCTTCACCATCACAATCAACCTCACTGACTTTGCTCTTGCTTGATGGACTAAAACGACAACACTTAGAAGCGTGCCCTTTCTTTCCACAGACTTTACAGGTGGCCTTCCAACCAGGACACAGTTTATTATTAGCTAGGTGACCCGTATCCCCACAACAAAAACATTTTCCCACAACATTCTTATTACCAAACTCATTTTGTGTAGAGTTTTTCGTATTGGAAGAATGAGATTTCTGACACTTGTCCTTATCCTTCTCAACACATTTTACACTAGCATCTGTAGTTTTATTTGTGGCTAAAGTATCCTTCTTTATAACTTCAACACAAGCTTGTGAATGCTCAGAAGTTTTTGCCATCGTTAGTACCTCATGTAAAGATGGGTCATTTTTCTCCCACATAGTTTATTTTGCTTTTTCTAAATTGCATCCTAACATGAACTGATCTCGCAGTCGTTCATGAGAAGCCCCAAAGTTGCACGTAGAAGCCAACTTACGAAGAATAGTAATGTACTGTGGATTCTGAGAGAAAATTAACTAAATCTAAGAATTAGTATAGGTGATTTGTAGAGAGCAAATTAACGAACGAAGATGAAGGTGGTGCAGAGGGGTAACAATTACAAGAGGCCTGTGGGCAGGAAGTGGGATAAGGGAGGGTGTGGTAAATGGTGAGCATTTTGTGGGCGCTTTGATGTTCTCAGTGACCACACGGCTCACTGAGAACATCAAAGCGGCCGTGAAAATGCTCCCAAAGGCTGTAGGCGGACAAATGGTGCATGCGCCTGGCGCACATAATCTGTGCTCGATCCGCCTGCAGACTGGGAGCATTTTTTGAAAGTCCCTCACTATACTCTTGCTGAACAATGCATCCGCGTTGGTTCAGCGAGACCTAAAAAGCATGAAAACAACACAATATGTTTTCCCTTGCATTATGTAACACTCGAAGCTTCAGTAATATGCTCCTAAATTCTAAATTCTTGTTTGGTGACATGCATGTCTTTAAATTTTGCGAGGAAAGGATTGGTTCTATGAACATGGAATACCAATTTTAAGCCTTGCTATGGGAAGGTTGGTTATCAGATGTACAATTAAATACTGTCTTCACTTCTATGTAAGCATTGATTTGTGGCTGCTCTGCCTCATCAATGTACATAAACTATTCATAGTAACCACCTCCCCCAATCCTCTCCCTCCACAGCCTGAGGTCGAAATCTAAGTGGCTATGGGTAGACTACCATTGAGTAAGTCCTCTGCATAGGCATGCTCATGTAGGACGTCCAATAGATCAAGGAGCCGCAGTGTTTTATCAATGATTAATTAAACCCACTGTTGTGTGCAATCATTTGAATGGCTCTCAGTGCAACAGTTGAAACTATGACTTTTATTATAAACAAGCTTTGAAGATGTGCTATTGTGCCCTTGCGCATTTTTTCAAAATTCAAAGTTGCTTCTACTCACCATAAATTCACAGCATTATAGTTTTCATTTTAAATCTATTCACTACCCTGCACCCCAATGCATTTCTGGATGATCTGTTAATTACTGTACAATTTAAATTCACTGAATCCCTCCATTCTTCGCACAGCTTATTAGGTCTGGTGTTATCCACGACCTATTTTATTTTAATAAAATATTCATGTAGGAAAGTAGGATCTGCTTGTATGGTTGCCCCCACTGTTTGCCTGGTGCTAAGATGTAAGGGACTAGTCTGACTGGGATCCTGCTAACCAGGACCTCAATTTATCAGATTTCTCCCTATATTGTTCAGTACTTGGGTACATCCCAGATTGGATACTGGGGTACCCTTATAAGTTCCTAGTATATGATACTTAGGTACCCAGGGAATTGGTACCCTAGAGGTGCCCCATGGGCTGAAGCATGCTATATGACACCCATGGGAGACCATTTTCAATGGAACTACATGCCTGACATTGCAGCCTGTGTCAGCTGGTGCTAGCACCACTTACTAAAGATATAAATTTCCTATATCTAGAGTCACTGCACTTAAAACCTATTAGTCACCCCTATAGCAGGACTTTACAACCCTGAAGGCAGGGTGATGGGTTCTAAGTGAGAGGGTGCCCCTGCATGAGCAGGGCACTCTTACAGCCCACGAAGTCCATTTTCCTGGGCTGTCAGTGGAGCATCTATATACCATATAGAGGGGGAATCGCGTGACTACACGAAGATCATCTCAAAACTGGCTGCAACGAATCCTATCATGTTTGATATCAAACATGTTGGAATTTTACCCCCACACCATAAACGGTGTGGGAGGTATGATTCCAAGCACCTCCGTTAGGCTCTACATGTCCCCGGTAGCAGTCTTCTAGACAGCACAAAATGGTTGGTGCTGACTAGAGACACAATTCTGCCCTCCTGCTGCTGAGCCAAGCTTGAGCAGCGGAAGGCAGAACAATAGGCATCCTCTCACAGAGAGGTGTGACCACCTCCCACACAGGATGTAGGGCCACATGTATGTAGCCCAATACCGGTCGATAATGGTCGAAATTACCGAATTTCGGCTGTTACCGACCAGTATTTAGGGTTTGAGATGTAGGAGGCAGGTTTAAGGATTCGGTAATTACCGATTCCTTAAGGAATCGGTAAAATACTGATTCCTTATTTTAAGGAATCGGTAATTACCGAATCCAAAAAGCTATGTAGGAGGCACTCATAGGAGTGCCTTCTTGCATTCAGGATTCGTTATTTACCAACAACTACAAGTTGGTGGTAAATATCGAAAACCTTTAGAAAAGCAATTTTGTGCTTTTTTAAAAGTGCCATGTGGCAGACATACATGCCCTTAGGGCATGTATGTGGGCCACATGTGCACACATGCACGATTCAGGGGTGCAACAGGGTGTCAATATGACACCCTGCCACCCTTGAATATGTGCACCCTATTACCGATCCGGTATTTACCGAATAGGTAATAATGAATGGCTTCCCATTCAATCCTATAGGCCTCCAGGCCCATAGGAATGAATGGGAATTACCGAATCAGTAAATACCGATTCTTAAATACCGAATCGTACCGATTCGGTAATATTTACCGAATTGTTTCCTACATACCATTTACCGATTCTGAAATACCAAATTGGTAAAATTCTGTATTTTAGAATCGGTAAATGTAGATTACCTACATATGGCCCTTAGTGTATTTGGGCAGGATGGGTGTGATTGCCAGAGCCACTCAGTCTGCATGTGGGGCACATTTGGTGTCCCCATGCATGCATAGTCCAGTTCAAACCAGTCCTAAGAACTGTTGGCTCCCGCTCTGGCGTGAAACTGGACAAAGGACATGGGAGCAACTTCCCCCTGTCCAGACCCTCCCCTGGGAGGGTTTCCTGAATCATCCTAACCTTTTCCTGAAGGTACTTCAGAGCTTACCTGTGGGTGGGTCCCTAGATTTGTTGTGGGATAAGATTCGGAACAGACATCACTTCTTCTTCTAACATCTGGGCATTCTGGACTTCGCTGGAATTCGGTTGGGTTTGACTTCGTCTCCCTTTCAGTCTGTTGCATCATCTGTGCCTGTGCACCATACAGGAACCTTTCAAGGCCTGTGGGCATCAACGACACCTGAAGGAATCTCCCTTGGAGTGTAGGAGTCACTCGCAACTAAGTCGACCGGTCTGCTGATCCTAAGCTCCTCCGGACGCTGAACGGTTCTGCAACACAGGTGGTGGTTTTCCACAGTTTCCGAGGCCTGCCCTGCCGTCTCACCAAGTTTGAAGACATTATACCCCGAGGGGGTTGCAATAACTGAATTCCCGTACACCGTGTCAACTTGCAGTTGCAAAGGCTAGTTGACTTCCTTCCAAGAAGATCTTCGGGCTCCAAGTAGCCCCAACCTCGAGCATCCGCCTGTGCCCAGAATCATCTTCCAAACTGCATCGTGGCCTGCATCTTTTGGTTGGCTTCCCTGGTGTTGGTAACGTGGGTACTAGGGTATCTATGGGTGGGGCTCTCCAACCTTCTGTCTTCCACAAGGTTTCTTCAGGGTCCTTTAGAAAGAGTCCTTAATCTTTAGAAATCTATCCTCGACTTACATGTAGACTTGTAAGGAGCATGCAGTCGTGTTCCCACACTGCACATGCTCTCCGTGGGGTTCCTAGTCACTCAACTTGGATGGTTCCTTGGGTCCCCAGCACTCCTACGTCCTCGACATTGTCTCGACCTGAGTCGTGATTCTTATACCACCTTCTTAGTATAAGGTTTGGTCCCCCCTCAGGTCCACTGTGTATTACATGCTATTTACTGTATTTCTTTGCAAAGTATTGTGTGCATTGTGCATATCTCCGGGTAGGAGACATTCGTATGTGTCAGAGAGTATTATATAATAAATACATATTTTTATAAATACCTTGTGTGGTTATTTTTCACTTAATCTATACTATAAGATTGCATTCTGGTAAAACAAATTGCTTTATACTCCTTCTGGACTAAGCCTTAATGCTGCTCTCCACAGCTACCACTTAGAGAGCTTTCTAAGATCGTCTAAGACCTCTTAAATCACCATAAGGGTTGTTTGGACTGGTGCAAGGTGCCCACTTACATATGTGGACATCATATACCAGGCCAGCTTCTCAAAATGTATATTATGCTTACATTTTGGGGCTTTCAGCCAACTTTTTTCATCCACTGATCTTTTACTGTTATTCACGTTTTGCTTCTACCCACTACAGCATAAAGCATGGGACAGCCGACTTAAGCCACTGGTTAACTTCACTTTGAGTAACTACATTTTGCTCTCTCGCAAGGAGCACATCCGCTCTTAAACTAGTTCCCTTCAGTGCAAGTGTTTTTGTTTTTAGTTTATAATTGTTTTAGTTTGGCATTTGTGTTTAAAGCCTGATGAGGTAGCAGGGACTTCTGATGTTGATGAGATAGCAGGCACTTCTGATGTACTTTCTATAGAAAGAGCAGGTATCATGTGGGTGCCTTTATACAAATACATGTATATTCATGAGAGTTATGGAATTTTTATGTGTACTTTGTAAGAAGTATGATCATGTAAGTGTTGGGTGATGGTAAATAGTGTGAGAGTGAGTGGTGTAAGTATAGGGTGAAAAATATGCTGATGCGAGTGTACGGTGAGCTGCTTGAAATCAGTGTGAGAGGAGGCCTCAGGTGATTGTCAGGTGAGAGGAGTGCATGCAGAGTGAGAAGAGTGAGTACAGGGTAGTGTAAGTGGTGTAAAAGCAGGATGAGTGGTGTGCCCTTGTGTGAGTGCAGAGTGAGCAGTGACAGTGAAGGGTGATCTGTGAGAGTGACTGCATGGTGAGAGGAGCTAGTGCAGGCTGAGTGGTGTGACCTTATACGTTTCGGCAGCCTAATAATCCTGTGTGCACACAGGGCAACAGCGTGCCTGTATAAGTGCAGGTTGAGAGATGTGTATTTGAGAGTGCATTATGAGTGCTGTGACTCAATGGTGAGTGATGTGCTTGTTTACGTGGTATGAGTACTGTGCCCATGTGAGTAAAGGGTGAGCTGTGTGAATGACAGGAGTGCCTATGTGATTACACAAGAGCGATGTGACAGTGTGCGAGTAGGGTGAGAAGAGTGACTGCCATGTGAGTGATGTGGCCATATGAGTTTGGGTGCGGGTGAAAGTGCAGAGAGGGAGAAATTAATGCATTGTGAGTGATGTGCTTGTTTGAGTGAGATTGCAGAGTTAGCAGTGAGAGTGACAGGTGAGTGAAGTGTCAAATGAGTGCAGGGAGAGTATTGTGCTTGTGTGACTGCAGGGTAGGTGCAGGTTGGACAGCGGGAGTGAATGGTGTTCATTCATTGGGATCAGTGAATGGAGAACATCGTGTAGCATGAGTGCAGTGTGGTCACTGTGAGGGCCGGGTGAGCCCTGTGCTTGTATAAGAGCTTGTGTAAGAGCATGATAAAGAGAAGGATGAACGGTGGGAGTGCAGGGTAACAGCATGAGTGGATATGAGCAGTGTGAGTGCAGTGTGATCGCTGTGAGTGGTGAAAGTGACGGGTGAATGGAATGTCGTGCATGCAGGGTGAGCTGTGTACTTGTGGGAGAACAGGGTAGGAGGAAGGTGAATGGTGAGCGGTGTGAGTGCAGTGTGATGCTGTAAGTGCAAGGTAAGTGTGAAAGTGAAGGGAGAGTGGCAAGAATGAGGAGTGAGTAGTCTGAATGCAGCATGTATTCCCAGGCACTTGGAGTAACTCAGTATGTTATTGACGGTTAGCGAGTAGGGCTTTAAATGTAAGCTCAACTATTGCTAATATGGCATCAATCAGAGATGGAGGGCGGAGAAAATAAAGGCGCTGATCCTGCAACAAACTTTGTCTCGTGATGAGGGTTGCCAGCTGACTGGATTTCTGCCTGCACCACTGGTATTTTGATGTCACGTCCAGTACAAAAAGAAGCAAAATCACCTAAAGCCAGTTTTTTAAAGCACTTATATGTGCATAATTCAAACAGCAAATTTAAATAGAAAGCACTTTTAAATGTGTTCTAGGACTGCATTAGTGATCCAAGACTAATACCTAATTATAATGTGTTGCTTATATCCTCATGCACCGGTATGTCCTGCTATGCAATGTACGACTACTTAGAATGTTTGGCTTTTATCTGTATGCATCCCTCTGTCATGCTATGTTATGCACCTATGTATGTAAAGCGCTCTGATACCCCCGGGTCTAGCTAGCGCTATATAAAACTTATAAAATAAATAAATAAAATAAATAAATTCCATCTTTATCAGATCCCATCTCATGCCAATGCTGTTGAAAATTCCATTTGGAGGATTTTGCTTTTCTGGATGCTGCCATTTCATTTGAAACTGTTTTTGTTAGGTGATAGTCTATTTACCTTTTTCCTTTCTCTCTTTCTTTGCTATTTTCTTCTTTCTTTCCTTGTCTTTTCTGTTTTTTTGCCTTCTCTCTGTAGTTCTCTCTTTTTCTCTTTCCTTACTTTCTCTGTCCATCTCTTTCTTTGTTTCTTTTCTTCCCCTTGCCTTCTTTCACTATTGCCTGTTTTCCTTTCTTTTCTTTCTCTCTCTTCCCATCTCTCCTTCCTTCTTTCTCTTTCCTTCTTTCTCAGTATTTCTTTCTTGCCTGCCTTTTTTCTTTTTCAAAAGAAAGGGCCCGCTTATTCCAAAACAGTAACTTTTTCAAAAACCACGACTAACAAAACAATACAATAATTGCCAGACCTTTTGGCTTTGCCAAACCTTTTTCTAATGGCAGGCATCCCCAACTACCATGTACCACAATGCAGATTGCACATAATCCCAGCTGAACATGCACCACAAACAAATTCAGTAAATCAGCTGCCTGCCACCCTGTAGGATTCAGAGAATTCTTAAATGGTTTGATGGTTAGGCCCCTCGAAAGTTCTAATCTGCTTAAAAATATTTGGAAATGTAGCACTTAATTGCTGAAATCGTGAAAAGCAGATGTTTATTGTCAAAAGAATAGCTTCATTCTTGTTTTATCTGACTGTAATCCATATTGCAACTAAATGAGAGGAATGGAATGACACAAGCAGCAAGGTTACCTCCTTAAAGGGGAAGGAGAGGACATCTGTCGGATGGATCTTGCCCCTGTAGGCATGGTTAATAAGCTGCATTCTCCTGTTGTCAACACAAATGACTCCCAGGTCAAAGTTTTGTATCCCCAAAATGCGCCGAAGGACTTCTACATTTTGACGCAATGGACCTCTCCTGAGGGGGATCACTCGCTGCAGATTCCGCAGTACCAGGCTCATCTCAACAAGAACATGCTGGGCAAGAGTTAGAACCCTGGGTGAGAAAAGAAAAAAACCGTGGTTATCAGGGCACAGAGTTGCTAACAAGAAAAACCTGAGCAAGCTTAAACATGACAATGTGCGAATCAAGCAACTGTCAAGAGAGATGGAGAGATAGGGAAAGGCTGAAACCTAGAGAGACAAAAAATAGAGATGCTAAGATGAAGCAAACAAGGAATACATTCTTTAAAACCAATTTAAATGTATTGATGCTCCAATCACACAACATGTCATGATCGCTTATCTCTCACCTAAACTTGGATAACCTGGTTTAGAGTTAGTTACAGAAGCAACATATATTATGCAGTGCTCCAATAAAAGGTAAGTCCTAGCAAGGTCATTCATAATGCTGTCATTTGGAATAAACAAATATAAATGCATAAAAGCAGCAATAGACCTCATACAATGTCTTTCAGTTGGTGAAAACAAAAGCTCTACAACAATATTAAATGATCCGATAAAGGATAACACTGTACCACTATGCTTTTCAGATCATGTGATGCGTGAATTTAAAATGCTTTTAGGAACAGAATGTGTTAAAAGCACTTTGCCCTTGGTTTGCTGCAGACACTTCATAAGATGAATAAAAGATTAAGACATGGGTCTCGTCAATCCAAACCAGTGAGCTCTACCCTGAAAACATTCCTATGTGATGAATATTCTGAAGAAAAAAATCAACTTGTTCAAGAAATTGGGAGTCAATGCAGGGAGTTTGGTACTTTGTTCACATTTAACATTTAGCTATTGATATTTCCAGTATATGTTTTACCTCTGATCTTTCTTTGCAACCTGGTACTTTCATATTTAGAACTTTGGTAAAGAAAGTTGAGCTTCTTTTTGTAAACACTTTCATGGACCTGAACGATGATGTTATCCCAAATGATGAGATGGAAAGTAATACAATAATCTTCAAAGATAGTGGATCTAATTGAGTAGCAAAACCTATTACACACAATAGATGTTGATGGTTCGTGGAAAGTCCTGTGGAATATTTTCCATGGAGCATAACACAGAATCATTCAAATGCATCTTGAATACTCAGTAAGAGTATCTTGTGCTAAGATTCAGTTTCAAAATATATGCCCACACAACGCCTAGTGACCTCACCTTTAGCCAGCTAATTAAAATCATATTCACAGGACAAAAGACCAATGACGATTGCTGGTCCAATGTGATTCTGAAATGATAAGAAGGCAGTATGAGGATGATTAAGCCAATTTTGTTAGCATAGTTAACCTCATGCCATTTTTTGATAACAAACAATATAAAAGACAATATTATTGTTCGAAAAACTGCCAGGAGACCAATGGGTCAAGTAACTTCATGACGTTACAAGACCCATGCAGTCCTCCACTCAACATTGAGAATAGGCATTTTGTTTACCTATTTATTTCAAAACTATACTTCCATTTGCCATAACAATTTTGTATTTAATTTTCAAGTGATGATATAATGGTAGAACAAACTTAGCTGTATGTCAAAATGCCTGGCATGCCACTGATTGCACTTCTAATATTATAACAAAAAGGGAGAGATCAAAGGAAAGAGAGTAATAAGATTCCCTTATACAACATGAACAATACTCACAAATTCCTATCTCCGTCTGGGAATACAAGGATAACACCAGGTATGGCAGAAGCTTGTTTAAATGAAACAGAGTTTTCAAGATATTGATTACTATGCAGGCAATGCAACATCTTAGCAGGACATTGAATCCCTTTATCCGCAAATGTACAAAGTTGCAAGTTATTCAAGGAGAGTATCTGATATTGGTATTTTGATAAATAGTTCTCAGTAGGATTGGGGCAATGTACTGATTTCTCAAACTCTACAGCCCTATTAAAGGTACGATTGATACATGACTATTGTACTGTATTCCTCAGCTCAGGCACTTTTATCAGATGTTATGAGACATCATTCACTGTGCGAAGCACGTACAGCATTTTAAAAGTAATCTTGAAACGTGACAGACAATTTTTCAGTAGGCCATTCAGACCCAGTTGAAAGTGACAGGCTTTTCTTCAGATAGCCAGCCATTTAAGGTTATTGACGCATACAGATGGATTGAATTAATTTATTTAAATGTACTTGTAGAAGGACCCATAGAAAATATTTTCAGATGAAAACTGCAAATTAAAATAGTTTATCCTCAGGCACTAACTCATGTAACCCACATATGCTGATCAAAGATTTTGATATTTTGGCATACATGTAGGAATTGAATCTGAAGTGACTGGTTTAATTAAGGATACTAATTACTAAGAGCACTTCGCTCATCCTTTATGAAAAAAGTGTTGGTGATTTTTGTGAATATAATTTTGATAACATGTACGAAAAACAGGAATCTGAAAAATGGTTGAAATGTATATTTATCTGAATTGCAAGCATCAAATGGAGGAATAATGACAGAAGGTTATTAACTCTTCACATATAATATGGCAATACAGTCATCCGGCCAAGAGAACAGTATCAGAGGTAGGGCTATAGCTGATTTAATGATCCAAATGGTTATTTGAAGTTAACTTTGTTTTATGAAAACATCTTTAATTATGCCAACAGGTTTATTCAGACCCACCACTGCTCTTTGATTTTATGCACAAGTCACTGTGGAAGTTATCTGCAGATTGATGGGCTCTCATATTATGAACAATGTACTTTTGTACTGCTATTAACCAAGTGACAACTCTATGTTAGATTTAGTTTTCTCTCCCTTACGTCAGCTTCATTTCAACAACATACACATATGTTTTTAAAACTGGCAAGCTTTAATTAGGAGCATATTTTTTGTTTAACAGATAATCTATCCTACAATGTTGTGGACTGCAATGGATTTGATATTTGGACCTCTGATGTGGCTCTCATGATATTTTTTAAACAAATTTGTTTGGCATTTAGTATTCAGCAGTGCACATACATACTATCACCTAATCTTGTGATTCCCTCCATGTCCTGCCCTTCTGGGCATCCGAATCCTCCATCATGTCTCTACTTACTTTGCAGATGCCTACCGCATTATGCACACTAACTGCAATCGGTTCCATCCATAATAACATTCAAACAATCCCCCTTTAACAATGTGACTCTTATGATGGGATTCTTTAGAGAAGATAATGTATTGTTACATGAGTTACATGTAGGATATTTGTATCTGAATAAGATACATTGATAGCCTTTAATTGTGTGGGGATCCACAATAGAAAGTTTTTTAACTATGTGGCTAAATTAAACCTACTGTGACATTCAGCAGGACAGAAGTTGTTTCTGATTTATATGTAATTGTTAATAACCTTATTTTAGAAAGGAGATCTCGAATAGCTGAGTCCTATGAACTAAGAGCTGCCATTCATTTTGTAATATTAGTACCAAAGATTAACACTAATTGATCATAAACAAAATCCGCTGTACATATAATTGAGGATTGTATACGCTAGTCAACTGATTGAGATTTTTAACAGACACCGACAAACATTCCATGATCTCATTCGACATAAGATTTTACTATCAATGACAGTTGTTACTTATTTTAAAGTCCACAATCTGAGAGATATACTGACTTTGAGCTTATGCGAATATCTGTGAATGCACAAATCAGGTGGACTGGTCTGTTAATAAGAGACAGCAATCAAAAGACTGTTGTGGAGGTGAATTTATTTAAGTTTAGGCTAGAGATATGAAGCAGTTGGCTTTTCAAGTGCGCGCTGCCAGACGCAACTAGCACAATCTTTATATACTGTTTGAACTACATTGACATACATTGGAATAGCAGAGTCATATGTGTGTGCACAGCACAGGTTTTGTAAGCTAAGCTTTCTACAGAGATGAATCTTAGCAAAGCATGAATACACTCTTGCAGCCAGAGGACAGGTGTAGTTTCAACATCTGCTGTTATCGTCCTTTCTTATCTACTTCTTATCTACCTGTTCCTTCATTTCTTGAAAGCAAATGGGGAAGCTTAACAAACACAACAGTTCCTCCTGCCACGTACTGAAGCCAGGGTTTCTACAGCTGCATGGCTTACTAAATCACTATGAATACACAACACGGAGAACAGTTGTTCAATATCATATTTATGCTTACACAAACCACCCTTTGAACCACTGTTCAACATGTTATTACAACTTTGCTATTCAATATTTATTCGTGTTAGTGCGGCCACTTCTTCCTGCTGCTTGAAACATGAACATTACTTGGTGTGGTAATGCTTACTTTGGTACATGCCTGGCAACAAACAGGAAGCATATTTACACATAAACAAACAACTAATATTGCAATAATTGTAACTATTATTACCTTTAATATAGTCCAACCCCCAGGCTCCAAATAGTGAAGAAATAGTATTCCTAGTGCCAAATTAGGGTCAATTAGAACCTAGATCTATGTGTACTCAAGGAAACGAGGTTCAATTAAAATGCTCACAATGTTATAAACCTCCTGCTCCCTACAGGTTATTCTATTATCCGATGCAATTACATTAGTACAACAGGGCGAGGAGATGCAGTACTTACAATGCAATTCAGTGTAAATAGGTACCACTGATTTGTTCTCATCTTGTCAGTGTCCATTTCTAGAACTCAGCTTGCCATTGAACACTCCCATTAGACTGAATGTCATCTTTTGTCCTTCTGGTGATGATGCAACCTTGCTCAATGAATGCTTGGGGCACATGACCAGCCAATCTATTCCAAGGGCTGAAGGGGATGGCAGAGTAACATTTTTCTAGGTAATTGCAATCTCCTCTGGGGTGACCATAAAGACACTACAGTCAATGTTTTTTCATCACTGCCACATACCCACACAACCCAAAGGTTCCACATCGGACCGGAGTATGTCTAAAAGTGTCTTGCTTACAGCTGATTAACTGATTTGTCTGATCACCATCCTATACCTTTTTCTTTGTTATTCTGGAACACTGTCACCCATAGCCAAACTAAAAGTAGCTAAAATATTTCCATGACACCAAATCTCTTGACTTCTACAACTATGCTGCACTAACAGTGAATATACTACCACTATTTGAGCTGATATCGACGTGCCAAAATTTTATTTAAAAGACTGTATATCTTAATTGCTGGATGATTTGGACCTGCTAATGAACAAAAGGAATACACATTTTTTGGTTCTGCAAAGATCTATATGAGGAAAGCAAATAGTTAAGACTGCTGGAGAAGAATTGGAGCCAGGCCTATTCCCCAACCTGGCCCAGCTGACAAGCAAACGGGACACTTTACAAAACAAAGATCTTCATTGCAAAGGCTACTCATTCAAATCTCTAATTAACACATCTAGTAGCCACCACATAGGACTATTTGAATCAGTCAGAGTTAATACTCCTACTCCCATCAGATTTGAAGGCCCATCAACTGATTCAGAAGAATTTGCTAATTTCTTCCATCACAAGGTGAAATCAACTGAGCAACCTATGTTTTGTAAATGAAGTAGGTTCCTTGTAGGTAATTAGTCCAGTAGACAATAGTGTAGATTATGTAGGTTTATTCAGTTACAGGTAAGATGATACTCCCCCACCGGGAACAGCATCCTGCTGCTCATCCTCACTCATTCCAACTGACCACTCATACAAACGATGCACTCATGAACGTTCTATTACATCACACTCACACAGGCTGAGCAGCAAGGAACTTGAAGACACAGGATATTGTAGTGTAGTTCCTATTTTCCCAATAGGCCCTGCGCACTGGAATAACATAAACAGTAGTATCGGCGTAGAAGTGCGGATCTTCCAGGCCTCTACTGACTATGCTCAACTTAATTGGGTTTGTTACCAACTAGCTCAGAGGTTGTGGTAAATAAAGATTTACCTGCTGAATTTCTATGCGGTAAAGTTCAATGAAGATAACTCAATCGAAAAATGAGAGGCAGAGTCCGTGGCATCTGAGTTTATAAGGGTTTTATTCCATAAAATGGAATTGGTTCGAACCAGGTATCATGTTCCATCACCACGAAGGTTCAGGAAGGGATAGACAATGCTTTATTAACAGAGTACAATATATATAGTAAATGCATATAATGGTGATGGATACAGAAGGCGTAACAGCTGAAAGAAACGAGATAAGAACACATGTGCGTAACAGAAGGCGTGCACGAGGGCGTACACGGAGGTGTGTGCTAGAAACGTCACAGAAAAGTGTCACAGGTGGGTGGATCCATAGAAGAATCCTGCAGTGTCAGCAGAAATGTTGGGCTAGATGCGCGCGCAGGCAACATGACGTGTGATTGACGTGGAACTGGCGGGTGAAGGAGACTTGACATTTAGCATTATATGTGGAGACAGAAGTCTGGCGTGTCAGAACAACCTAATCCCAAATCATATCTGGTATCTTGTGTTTGAGGAACTATATTATCTAGAAGGAAAGGTCTCTCGGGCAGAGGCTATTCTATACTGACTGCTAGTGCATGCAGATGCGACTACGTATCTACGTGTAATGCGAGGGGGCCATGGGCCTACCATGGTAACGGGAGCAATGAATTACTTGCACAGAGACAGAAAGGCCGGGCCCTTTGCTCTGCAGCTGGGGGGATGTTTACCTAAACCACTAGACAGGAATGTATTTTCGAGGAGCGGAGCAGATAACTTGAAGGCAAAATACAGTTTTGGCAGGCAAGCAGGCCGAGCCGGGCACTGCTCGCCACACAGGGAGTAAGACAAGGGTCATGGATACAGATCCAGGCTGCAGCTTTCAGAGGCAGAAGGCAGAAAAGGCTCGATGACAGAAATCAGGGCCTAGCTCGCCAGAGCCAGGAAAAACGTGAAAAGTGCACCATGTAAAGACGGTGGCAAGGCATACTTAGGAACTGAATTATCGATCCATTCATGGTGGATCTGAAAGAGGACATGTTAACGTTGGACGCAAATGTATTTGCGTCTTCATAGCCGGTTGTGGAGGGAACATACATGTACTTGAAGCACGTACATGGAGCCGTTGGGGTCTACGTTAGGGGACACGATTGATCATAAAAATTCATATTACCTCATTCCCTCCTTGTCCCCTACGGACCCTTCATGATATATCAATCTTCATTAGTCCATCTATTTGTTCATATAACATCATTTGCTCTTCCTTTTTCAGGCGGGATTTAGAACGTAAACTTGAATGGGGAATACATGATGTGGCGCACAAGCCGCAAATCGCTGGCCCACACTGCAGACATAGACAACAACTGAATACTATGAGAAGGGCTATTCCTAGGAAGGATAGGACTTTCCATCCCCAGGCTGATAACACACTCCAGAGCCAACCGGACCAAGTCCAGGTGCCTGGATTCTGGTGTATCTGATTTGCAATCTTGTGGAGACGGGTTATGGCTCTATATACTGATGGCGCGTTTTCTGGAATGAAAACACAGCAACTCGATCCGATGACTCTACAAGCTCCGCCCCTATCGGCCAGGATGACGTCAAGAACAAGACGATTTTGAAGAACAACAATCCGCATAGCAGACTGCTCCTCTGTTAAGTTGCCTAGGGCGGAAGTAGTTTCATTCACTACTGCTTCAAGGGTTCAGGTCAATCTACGTATCAATTTACTATTATAGGCAGCACCAAAATAGGGAAAGAAACCTTTATTGAAATCCACGTATTGCTCCCATGCTGTTTCAGTATAGTCGACAATCGGGAGATCTCTCCTGGGTCTATCGTGTACTAGATGGGAGTCCTTATGATAGTCAGGAGGGGCTAGGAAAACAGGTGGCAGAAGGAATGCAATGTAACAAGTACCATCCCAATCTAGGGGTAATCGTATATAAGCTGTATGACCACAAATGAAATAGGAATGACGGGAAGCTTTGAATGCAGACTTGCCTTTATCACTGAATTCGATAACAGTGGTACATTCGCTATGACCTAGATGTACTGAACCATTCTTTCTGACACATAATTCACCTTTGACTGGTAATACTGACATAGCGGGCATGATTGGTTCGGCTTCGGACTCAACATTCAGAATCATGAGGTTAAGTGTAAAATTACCTAATCCATATACTTCGTTTTCTAGATCGGTCCCTGTCCTTTGGGGAAGTCCCTCCTTGTCAGGGAAACATACTTTATGCAAAACTGTGTTCAGGTTTCCCCATACCCAGTTGCCCTGGTAAACTACGGAATCAGAATTTAAAGAATTTATTAAACTAAACCATGCACCACAGGAACCATTGTGTGTGAACGGGTACGGAAAGAGGGGCAGAACTCCCTTGTACTTCTGATAGGGAGGGAGTCGGCCACATATCCAACAATTGGTAGCATTGCTGGTCGGATGGGAATGATGTAACATACTAATGAATGTGTTGTTGCGCAGCGCAAGTCGGTAAGATAACTCATGAGGGGGTAATTCACTGAAAGTGTGCTCGACAGTGTCATTTGAAGAAGAATGTGTACGTGTGAAAATAGGATAGTATATGTGAAGCAGTATACTTGCAGCAATAATCAAAAGACTCAGAAAAAACATAATCAATAATGTCACAATGCAGTGACTACGGAGAGAATTACAATATTCACGTTTCTTGAGCTTTTCTGTCTATCTCTCTCTCTATTGGGGTCTAACGGGTACATGTCAGAAACTTGTCTAACCGATTCACCTAGAGGAGGACTTAAACAATTAAACTGTCTGACTTGCTAGACCTCAACTTTGATTTATACTCCTGAGAAGAAGTTTTCTCTACCAGGGGGAGTTTAGTCTCAGTCTCTGGAAGAGGGCAGGGCTGGGAGTCAAAATCTGGCGGCAGTCCATGACATTTCTTAACGTGACTCGAGTGAAGCCAGCCCTTACGGCCCTCCACCTTCAGTGCTGTCCTTGTTGTTAATAACACAAGCTTCGGCTCCTGCCAACGGGGCTCCAGCGGACTCCTCCTGTCAAAGTTCCTTACGAAAACATATTCTCCAGGAACGATCTCGTGTGGCTTCACCTCAGTGTTGTCGTGAAAAGCTGCAGCAACCTGTGAACGACATGATTGTAGTGCAGACATCAAGGAGGCAAGGTAATCTGTCAGCATATTACAGTCAATATCTGTGATTTTTCTCGGCAGAGGCGTCCCCCACATATTCGGTGGCCTGCCAAAGACCACCTCGTACGGGGATAGCCCTGTTCTTGAATGAGCTACCATTCTCATGAAAAAGAGTGCAACGGGTAAAGCTACTATCCAGTCTACGCCCTTCTCCCTACATATTTTAGCGAGACGAATTTTCAGGGTCTGATTGTGGCGTTCCACGAGACCTGCTGCCTCGGGATGTCGGACACAATGGAATTTCCATTGGTAGCCTAGCAGGAGTGATACCTGCTTCATAAGCTCGGACGAGAATGGCTGACCGTTATCTGAGTACACGATACGGGGCAAACCATACCGTGGGAAGAATTCACGTACCAGCTGTTTGGCAGTGGTCGGAGCAGTGTAATCTGGGACTGGATATGCTTCTATCCATCGGGAAAGTGCACATACAACTACGAGGACATACTTAAATCCTCGACAACGTTCCATCTGGATATAATCCATCTGGAGGACTTCAAAAGGGTAATCGGGAGGATGAAATCCACCTTGTTCTACGGGAATGCCTTTACCTGGGTTGAACTGACAACAGATCATGCAAGTACGCACTTTCTGTTTTGCTGCTGCTCGTAAATGTTTATTGAACCAAAGGTTTTGAATACTGTCTAACATGGCTTTTTCTCCTAAATGTGCTGGACTATGTACTGTGTTAATGATAACTTGAACCATAGAGTCGGGGAGAAACCATGTAGATTTTCCCTTCGTCATCCATCCCTGTTCTGTCTGGATCCCTCCTAGTTCAGTCCATTTCTTGATTTCATCTGGTGTAGCATGTGTCTGTATGTCAATTACATCTAGGGTGGGATCCTTAACTGTCATGCAATGTGTCGATGTCGGGACTATTGTCTTTGTCATGTCAGTTGTGTGAGTATGAGTCTGAGCTGTATGCTTGGCTGTTCGGTCTGCCAGGTCGTTACCCTGAGAAATGGTATCTGTGACTTTCGTATGTGCCTTACACTTCATTATGGCTATGGCTGTAGGCAAATGTTTTGCTTCTAACAGAGCTTGAATGAGGGGTCCGTGCGGAATTTTGGCACCATGAGAAGTTAAAAAACCTCTTTCTTGCCAGAGAACTCCGAAGTCGTGTACAACTCCGAAGGCATAACGGGAATCTGTGTATATGTTAACTCTCTTGTTCTTGGCTCGAATACAGGCTTGAGTCAGAGCGATGAGCTCTGCTGCTTGAGCTGACAGGGTGTCTATACGATGTGTTTCTATGACTTCAGTTTCTGTCGTTACTGCATATGCGGCCACTAACTCTCCTGTACTTGTTCTCATACATGAACCATCCACATAAAGTGTCAGGTCTGGATCTGGTAATGCGGTGTCTGTCAAGTCTTGTCTGGGTTTCGTCGTAATGGTAATGACTTCAACACAATCATGTGCCAAAGGGTCTGTCTCACTTAGTGGCAAAAGTGTAGCCGGGTTCAATGTATTGCAACGTCTGATTTCTATGTGTGGCTGAAACAATGTCAATTCATAACCTGTCAGTCGTGCTATCGTCAAGTGCTGAGTCTGTGTTCGGTTTAAAAGAACTTCCACGGAATGTGGAACTTGTACTGTCAATTGATGTCCTAACACTATGGAATCACTTTGTCTGATTGCTAGAGCTGTTGCTGCTACAGATTTCAAGCACGCAGGCAGAGCCTGGGCTACTGGGTCTAATGTACTAGAAAAATAAGCACACGGTTTGTGTGAACCTGCTTGATCTTGGGTGAGTACTGATAATGCAGTACCTTCGCGTTCTGTGACAAAAAGTGTAAAAGGCTTGCTGTAACATGGTGTCGCTAAAACTGGTGCTTGACATAAGGCTTTCTTTAAGTCATCAAAAGCTTGTGTGTGTTCCTGAGTCCAAGGGAGGACAGTCGATGACGCTGCCTCCTGTGTTGTCAACTGTATGAGTGGCTTGGCTAAGAATGCATACTGAGGGATCCATTGTCTACAGTAAGAAGTAAGGCCTATAAAAGCCCGTACCTCCTTTTGTGTCTTGGGTTGTGACATGTTTACAATTAACTGGATACGGTCAGGTGTTAGCTGTCTCCCCCCTTTGGACAGCAAGTGCCCAAGGTACACCACTTGCTGAACACAGAATTGTAGCTTCGAAGGAGACACCTTGTGTCCCTTGTCAGCCAGGAAATACAAGACTGTCAGTGATGCTTGTTCACATTCAGGTTCACTTCGGGCGGTGATCAATAGATCATCGACATACTGAAGTAGGGCAGTGTTAGCAGGCATGTGGATACTGTCAAGTTGTTTTTTCAATGCTTGGCTATAGATGCTGGGGCTTTCTGTGAATCCTTGAGGTGCGCGTGCAAATTTGAAGCTTCGGCCATTTAAACAGAATCCGAACAGATATTGGCTATCCGGATCAATGGGGACACTAAAGAAGGCGTTCTTCAGATCAATTACAGTAAAGAACGTTGCCTCAGAATCAATAGCTGTCAATAGTGAGGAGATATCTGGGACCACGGGGTACTGTGGTACAATGCATTTATTCAATTCGCGTAAATCGATAACTAATCGATAAACTGGAGGTGCATTTGGATCAGTGCGTTTAAGAATCGGAATGATAGGGGAATTACAAACATTGGAGTCGGTTTCTACAACTACTCCTTGTGCAATGAGCTCGCCAATGATTTTCAGTAAAGCCACTACAGCATCTGGTGGTAACTTGCATTGTCGGATTCGTGGTAAAACAACACCTTGCTTGAGTGTAACTCGATATGGTGTAATGTGCATACAACCTACATCAGTGGGGCCTTGTGCCCATAAATGTGCAGGAACATTCTGTAATCTGGGATCAATATCTCTCAACACATAGTGACCCTTAAAGTCACGCAGAAACAATCTCACCCCTTCCGGAGAACAGCATATTACAGCTCCTAGAGCTTTCAGTGTCTTGATACCCAATAAGTTTTCAGGACATGATTTCGTTAGCAACAAATCTGTAGTGCGAGACAACGGACCAACTGCAAGGGGAACTGGTTTTGAAACTTCATTAACAATAGGCTTTCCTGAAAATCCAAGGGAAACATTCTGTGAGCCTGAGAGGGGTGCCCCTGGAACCTCGTCGTGACTGATTGTCGTCCTGCTTGCCCCTGTATCAATCAAAAACTTTCTATCTTTCCCTAATACCTGACTATGTACATAAGGACCCTCTTGATCTACAGGAACCTCAATAAGAGGCAAGCCAACCTCCCTCTCTAGGCTGTTTCATGTGTATCGCTGATAATCGGGATAGTCAGTTTGCGCATACTGGTACATCTGCTGGGTCGTATGTTGTGTTGCGGCAATGGGTTGTGGCTGTGGTACCGCTACGGTCTGTACTGTCTGTTGTGGAACATGCATAGGCTGTACATTCTGTGGTACTTGTTGTTGGGCCTGGTCCTGTCTAGGTTGACGCGGCCTCTCTTTAGTTTTACCTGTGGATATATTGTGTTTCAAAACTGCACAATCGTTTACATAGTGACCTGGCTGTTTACAATAGTTGCATGTCCCTTTAACAGGAGCTGCTGAATTATTGGACTGTGTCATGCCCTTTTTCTGACCGTCAGCTGGAACTGACTGAGCAACTAACATTTTCATTTTCGTGTCTTTCATACGTCTTTGTTCGTGATCATGTTCTTCCCTAATTCTGTTCTGATGGTACTGTAACATCTGTAACATTTGTGAAGGCGTGTTTGCTTGCCATGTGCTCTCGACTTTTAATACACGATTCTTAACTTGGGGCAGGGAATTCTCGACTAATTTGGATACAAAAAGATGCGGGTATGATTCGCTACTTGGTTTCAGGCCACTATTAATAATAAAACATTTCTCAAATCGGGAATAGAAATCACTAGTGTCTTCATCGGGTTTCTGTTTGCAGGCTGATATTGCATCCCAGTCCTCCTTTTTAGTTGCCAGTAAACGTGGCAAAACCTGTACTAACAATCCTGGTAATGCTTTAGTTTTATCCCCAAGCCCTAGGCCTGGGGTTCGAGCCGTTTCTTCATTTTCTAATGCAGCCCAATCGATCTTTTGCTCTCCCACCTCCCATTCTTTTTCTTTGAGTTTCTCGTAAGTACCGGCAGGCAATAATACTTTCAATATTTTCATAATGTCGGGATAGGTATAGTCTCCCATGAGTAACATGTCTTTTATTTCACGGTGGAAACCTGCAGGGTCTTTATCATGACTAGGCACTATTTTCTTCATTTCCAATAATTCCATTTTCGTTATAGGCGTGTATACATACACACGTGTAAGGATATCATCGGCATTTTTGACGGGATGTACTTCTCGTAAGGGATTCTGTCTGTCTATGTAGAACGTTTTCCTTTCTGGGAGTGGAGCTGAAACAAACTGTGGGTTCAGGAAAGCACTATATCTGTGTCGATGTTCTAAAATTACTTTAATTAAATCGGTACCTAGGCCTCTCCATTTATTCATTAGTAACTCTATTAGTACATCAGGTAAGGGACCTGGATCCGAATGTTGGCTTTTATACAACAAAAGGAGGTGTTGTATCATGTACATACCAGCTAGTCGCTGTTCGTCTGGGGAAAGATTCAAAAAAAATTGCGCTACTGCGTCATCACTATATTTATCGGAATTGTCAGCCCATTGTACTGCTGACCTGGCTAATTCTTGTTCATCCATGGAATTGAGTACATGGTACCCCATTCGTTCTTGAAGTACTTTATCGGTAGCCTGAAATAGATGTTCAGGAGTTCTTGGGTTTGACATAGCAGAGTGAAAAAGTCTCTTGCTTTCTGGGCGTAACGTTTTATTAAAGGATCTACCCTTACCTACATTTGCTATTCTTCCTGTATCATCTGCCTCATCATCCTGTGAGGATTCGTTCTTGTCAGCATCTCCTTCACTTTCAGCTTTCTCCTTTTCATGAAATACTGTTATTTCTTTACGGATTTTTCTGTACATGGCCTCTATGCATTTCTGTTTATCATGTTTTCCGTCTGCAATATTCTGACCCCATGTAGTTAGTACCTCCATCTCGTCTTTATTTACACCAGGCCGGTCTCGTTCTCTTATGAAACAGTTTATGAGGAATTTTAAAATCATACTTTGAGTGTCTACTTTCTGATGTGCCATGGCCTCTTGAATACATTCCTGACCCTCCCCAGTCTGAACAAAACGATATATCCTATCAAGATAATCTGGCATTCCTGGGAATAGAACTAAAAAATTTGCAGCACGTCTTAAACGTATCGAGGCTAATATCATGCAACCGTCTTCACCTGGTACTGGATCATATCTACAGTCTGTAAGAAATTCTCTAAGTTTTTCAATTGTGGTTGGTTTCGGAGTACGTTGCATTGCTAGTTCTCTAACAGTTAATCGCTGTACTGGTGGCGGGGTACGGAAACCTCCTGATGCACCTCCGGAGACGGAGGCTTGAGCATAACCTGGCTGTAGGGTCGGGGCCTGCTGTAACTGGGTTGGAACCTGACCTGTGCCAGGCCCAAAGGGATTAAGCGGATTATTAGGGGGTGCAGGAAGTGGTGGAGGAGGGGTATGCTGTTGCGGACCTGGGGGCCGATGGTCAGCGGGTGGTATAGGTGCAGGTGGGACATTGGTATATTCGGGAGCTACATCGTCTAAATAGGAAGAAAGAAAAATATCTGCTGCGGTCCTGTGACGTAATTTAGTCGGAACCAATGGAGGGGGCAGATCTTTGGATGTTTCCGGGGTCGCCTTAGGCAGGCCCTCGGCCAGGACTGGATACAATCCTGTCATAATAGCATTACTACGTCTTTCGTGTTGTTCTATTCTGACTCTCTGTCCTTCTTCTAGTAGTTCCCTTTCTTTGGCTTTTTCGGAATCCTCTTTACTTCTCTCTGCTTTTCTGAGTGCTTTCTCTGTCCGTCTATGGGATTCTTTACGCCATAATTCAATGGCATCTTTCTGTGACTGTCTGGCTTTCTTTTTCCATAACGCTTCCTCTACTCTCATGATACACTCGGCATCCCATGTCCCTGTAACGGGCCATTTCTGATTCTCTGCTAAATCTTTAGTGTAGTCCACCCACAAGTCGAGATATAATACGGCATCTAGGCCGTGCTTGTGGTACATAAAATATCCGGGAGTGTCCCTGGGTGGGATGGGAACAGCTTCCTCGAGTATCCCTTTCCTAGTTCCTATCTGACGTAGCTTAGAGAACAGTGGCATTGTGAACCTTGATGCTTGATACTTGATACTTACTCGGATTTGGACACAACTGATACAATAAACACAGTAATGAAGATCAAACAATCACTCATACCACGACATTAAAAACACATTTAAGACATTTCAGAACGGACAATAACTAGATAACTGGATACTGGATATACTGCTAAACAGTACAGATACACTGCTAAAACAGTGCAGACCGGGTCTGTGTACCCAAACCAGTCTTGACCGGACACAAATTAATGCACCCGTCTTGATGCATCCCCAGCAACGGTACTCACCGGGAAGCACGGAACCGAAGGCCTCGGAAACTCGACACTGGACTGGACCGGACTGGACTCGACTCGACTCGTGACGTAAGTACTTCGGAACTGGTGGGCCTCTGAACACCTCGGACCTTGCTCTCTCGGCTGGGCTCTGGTCGGGATCCTCCGCACTCCTCACCGCCTCGTCTGGGTGTCGATCGCAGTCTCAGTCACCTCCGTTGGCCTGAGGGAGACACAGGAAATCCTGCGGGTACGCGTAAACGTCCGTCACGGCTGTGGCAGGGGCCTAGGCCGGCAACGCACCGCCGGCGCGTAAGGTGGGGGAGGGGTCCCTATTCGGGCGCCAAATTATGTGGTAAATAAAGATTTACCTGCTGAATTTCTATGCGGTAAAGTTCAATGAAGATAACTCAATCGAAAAATGAGAGGCTGAGTCCGTGGCATCTGAGTTTATAAGGGTTTTATTCCATAAAATGGAATTGGTTCGAACCAGGTATCATGTTCCATCACCACGAAGGTTCAGGAAGGGATAGACAATGCTTTATTAACAGAGTACAATATATATAGTAAATGCATGTAATGGTGATGGATACAGAAGGCGTAACAGCTGAAAGAAACGAGATAAGAACACATGTGCGTAACAGAAGGCGTGCACGAGGGCGTACACGGAGGTGTGTGCTAGAAACGTCACAGAAAAGTGTCACAGGTGGGTGGATCCATAGAAGAATCCTGCAGTGTCAGCAGAAATGTTGGGCTAGATGCGCGCGCAGGCAACATGACGTGTGATTGACGTGGAACTGGCGGGTGAAGGAGACTTGACATTTAGCATTATATGTGGAGACAGAAGTCTGGCGTGTCAGAACAACCTAATCCCAAATCATATCTGGTATCTTGTGTTTGAGGAACTATATTATCTAGAAGGAAAGGTCTCTCGGGCAGAGGCTATTCTATACTGACTGCTAGTGCATGCAGATGCGACTACGTGTCTACGTGTAATGCGAGGGGGCCATGGGCCTACCATGGTAACGGGAGCAATGAATTACTTGCACAGAGACAGAAAGGCCGGGCCCTTTGCTCTGCAGCTGGGGGGATGTTTACCTAAACCACTAGACAGGAATGTATTTTCGAGGAGCGGAGCAGATAACTTGAAGGCAAAATACAGTTTTGGCAGGCAAGCAGGCCGAGCCGGGCACTGCTCGCCACACAGGGAGTAAGACAAGGGTCATGGATACAGATCCAGGCTGCAGCTTTCAGAGGCAGAAGGCAGAAAAGGCTCGATGACAGAAATCAGGGCCTAGCTCGCCAGAGCCAGGAAAAACGTGAAAAGTGCACCATGTAAAGACGGTGGCAAGGCATACTAAATTCATGGTGGATCTGAAAGAGGACATGTTAACGTTGGACACAAATGTATTTGCGTCTTCATAGCTGGTTGTGGAGGGAACATACATGTACTTGAAGCACGTACATGGAGCCGTTGGGGTCTACGTTAGGGGACACGATTGATCATAAAAATTCATATTACCTCAAGGTCACTTGAAACTTTCTTGACTGAATAGGAAGTGATCAGCTTCCTTGGCACAGCCAAGAAGGGATTCAGTTTTCCAACAACCGTGCAACATGACAACTTTGCTACTCAGATAAGAGTCAATCTCTAGAGTCGTGTGAACAATAGACAGTTATTTTACTCAGTCAGTTGTTGTGCAGATTACTTTCACAATATGTAGAGAATAGAGAGACGGGCGTTTTCAATAAAAGGTATTATTTATTGAACAATCTTTCTTCTCGTACAAGAGAAATGAATTGCCACAATTGCAAGACTTGTTATTATAAAAAGTACGTACAGTAAGATGAGTATTGCGAAATAATACTGTAAAAGCATTGATATGGTTTCTTAGCCATACAATGGTTTAAAATGAATAAAACATATATACATTCATATATACATTAGGCTAAAATACTCAACTGGTGCTTCTAACTACGCCTACCCCAGTGTACCTGATCTAAGTCTAATACTTGGGAGGGGAGTAAGTAAGTAGCTTTAAGTTAAGTTGGTTTTGCCAAGGTTTGCTTCAAGAATTCTCTCTAAGGGTTTAGTCAACACCATACCTCTGGAATAGAATGCTGGAGGTCTGGTATCTCCTTCAGGGAACTCAATATCCCAGTCACTCGCAAGAGTAGGCTGGAAACGCCGGAGCTGGATTTTCTCGGCAAGAGAAAAGACAGCGTCTCTCTCAGCGCGTCGAGGAAGAGGAGGAGGGGCAGCGTCCGCGGGCAGCTTGCATCTGCTGGGCTCTTGCAGGGGTCGGATGTTCAGCTCCTGTGTTCACCACACCATCGTTCGCTCGTTAGCAGCGATAGCAGTAGCGATAGTGTCAGCATTAGCTTGACAGCGATAGCTTCAGCATAACAGCAACATTTGCTTAAGGCAACGTTGGTAATATTTATACCTGAAAGGTGCCTGGTTTGACGTAAGTTTTTGGACATAAGACGTCAATAAAGATGTCACTAGGAAGTGATCGTCTATCAGTGCTCATTAGAGTTCTATTACTAATCAAAACATAGCAAGCGGGGCTTTCCCAGGTTGCTGAGTTTTTATCTTGTTGAAGAACTCAGAGTGTTAATCTAGGAATCTTAGATAGTGGTCTCCGCTGTGTCATTTGCACTAATGAGCTGCAAAGGAAGTTGCAGAGGAAGCGATTCTGAAATGTGGCTCTGTTCGTGTGAGGCCAGAGACGATTTTCTGAATATTGCATTTGATCGGTAATGCCAATATAGGGGAACAAATGGATTTATAGCCGTATAGGGGCATAAGGTCACAGTATCGATCAGGGTCCTAGATTAGAACGCGACACCCACTCCACGAATTTATGTCCATCAAATTACTAAAACTAGAGCAATAAGATGCATGTGTAACATTGCCCACCCCAAAATACATATATGCATTTGAAATAGGCGTATTTGTAATACGTGAAAATATAGGTACTGTACGTTTTTGAAGCATAGAAATCATTCAAATTATAGCATATGCAATCAATGAACAATTTTGCAAAAAGAATTACACATGAAATATCTCTGAATACAGAAAAGAAGGGCGAGATAATTTCATCACATATAAATGCATTTCAGTAAAATGTGCTAGAGGCTGGTTGAAAGTTATTATGTCTCTAGATTTACTAAAATAGAAGTAGGAGCTTCTGTTCTCTATGAATAGGTCTACTTTAAGCAAAGAATTTTTGTGCCAAAAAAAGGTGAATATCTTTTTAAAAAGTGTTCAATTCAAAAGAATTCTTGTAGAACGGGGGAATAGAGTTCCAACGCTTTTAGCAGTTTTTGTTTGTTCAAAACTGAAGGCCAAATTCAGAGTTCATGGGAACGCTGTGTGTCGGAATGCTTCTCTAAAGTTATTGTTTCTGTTCGGGTGAGAACATCATATCAGACAGGCTCTCAAAGAATTGGTCTACAAAATCAGGTGACAGTTCGATAGTGCTGTAACTTGGCAGGTGTGAGAATGATTGCTGTCATCAAAGTCTGGATCAGCAATGCTCACAGAGGGTCGTACCTGGGTGATGTTGCTTTTGTCACTCGCTCCACTGTTACCACCTAGTCGTAGTACAGGAGTCTCAACGAATGCCGTCATCAGGATTGGTAGCCGCTGGGGACAACACAATGCGTGAGCCGTTATCGGACCGAGCAAAGTATCGATATCCATTGGTACTGCTGATGGAAGTGCAAGACAGGTGTCCAACACGCACTCATCTCCGCATAGCATACATCGTAGCACAGGTAAGATGCAGTTTTGCCATATCGGTCTGAATGAAAGGAACCAGGTCATGTTTAGATCTCTCAGCCTGGCCAATCCAAGGACTCTAGTTATTCTGTCCCGGTAGCGGATTGCTAGGATTGTTTCTTCCATTCCCATAGGAGTCATGTCTGAGCTTTGACTTGCCATATCGAAGCAGGAGGGTCAAAAATAAAATGCCTGCTACAAGTCCCAAAAATAGGGGTATGCCGCCAAAGACTGAATGGACAAAATTGGGAACGATTCCCAGAATTGCTTGAAATGGTGTTAGCAGTCCCGTAAAAATCGTCTTAAATATGCCTGGGATGCCTATGGCACTAGACATGTTAAGGAGTTGGCTAAGCATTTCTACGAAATGCACGGGGCAATTTGTTGATAAAAGGTCATTGCAACTAGGAGATCATACGTCTCTTTTGATGACGTGATGAGCACTGTTGTCTGCAAAAGCACAGACTTAATTTTGCTTAAAGTATCAATTCGTATAGAAGAGAAATTCAGACGAGGCCAGATGGGAGTCTCTATGTCTCCAGGGCCGCTCGGAAACAATGCTTGCATACAGCATTTGACCATGGAAGTTACGCTTACGAGATACGCTTTCCCTGGCAAAAGGCCACAACATCTGTGATCCGTTCTTAGAATGTAACTCCCATTCGCGAGTTGCCTAAAGAAAGGCTCTATCTGCGTTGCAGGTGTGACAAGCTTGTGGCATGAAAGGTTGTTAGAATTACCTTCACAGGCTCCGTGTAAATTAATACCCTGGCACAAAAGTATACCGCTCAGTGAACGTTTACAGTTTTCACCACTAAGAAATACATTTTTGTCGCTGTCACTATAGCATGAATGTGTGTATGGTAATTTCCATGCTGACTTAACATATCCTTTACCCAATCGTTCATACTGGCCAGTAGGTATGTATTTAAGGCACTTTTTAAATCGGAAAGTTGTTATCGGAATTGTGATAATCCCGTGTATTATCCATTCAATGACAGGACTTTCTGACATTGTCAAAGGTAATCTCTCAAGTTTTTCAATGCTCAGGATTGTATAGTCTGCTCCTTTCTGTGCCAAGCTGATTTGTTTATCAGTAAGGTTAAAGATGGAAAACAATGACGTTGTGTTGATTAAACGCCAAGGCACATAGCCTGAACGAAGATTTTGCAGCGTCCAGCCTAATTGTGACTGGCCATGCTGTAACATTAGCAAGTCTCTGTCTATTATGTTAAAGGCAGATGATACAATATTGTCCAACGAATATATTCTGGACGACAGAGTCATTAACCCATTGTCCACTACAGAAAGTGATTTTTCCAAATTAATACGATCAATTTCTCCTATTTTTTCAGCGGTTTCAATTTGTGTGACTTTCCAAGCCTCGTTGTATACCGCATAGATACTGGTCGCTATGAAACGCTTTTGACGCTGTTTGCGTGGTCCCATAATAAAATCGAGCAAATCAGCACCCTCTTTAAATAAAGACAAGTGTTGCTTAATTTCAGCCAGTGTGGATGATCCTAGCCATTCAAGGCAGAGTTTCCCTACACTGTATGTTGTTACTATCCCTGGATGTTGTCTCTGGGAGTATCTAGGGTCTTGTCTGGTCATTTTTAACCCCTGTGTTTTATTCAGGAATCTATCTTGACAGTTGTTTGTGTCAGTAGGCCAGATTAACCACTTTTTCCAATCAGGATGTGTTCTGTTTAAATGTAAAATTTTAGTTACGTCTATCTCAATATCTGTTGTTGAATTCTCAGGTATTGGCTTTGGAATAGACGGTTTGTTAAGGTCTTTAATCTTAGCTAGGCCAAGACAGGATGTTTGATGAATTGTGTCATTTAAAAACATCATTTGTTCTGGTGTCATGTAGGTTCTGAATAATGCTTCTAGGCCTTGTACCTGCCAATCTTTTGTACCCCAGATGGTTTTTGTTTCAATGTTATTTTTCCAATAATCAAAACCAAATGTCATCATTTTTTCATAAAATGCTTCTGAATATATCAATTTAGTGTTTGTCAGCATTGTTTTCAATCCTGTTTTATCTAACAGTTTGTAATAAAACGTTTCTGCATCACTGGTGTTAAACCCTGAGAAGTACTTGAATTTCTCAAAGAATGTTTTAGAACTGCTTTTAGGTGGTGTAGCACAATGTTCCCATTGATTATACTTAAAAACATTTCTAGGCTGTGCAGATTTATGCAAGTAATGGTCACCATAATGTGTGAAGCAGAACATCTGTTCATAACTAGACTAACCTTGTAAATAATCATGATCTGTGAATCTAGCTGACATTACTAAATCAGACATCATGTTATTAATACTGTCAAAGTCCCAATCATCAGAGAATGTACTAGGTTTTACAAAGTCACTTAAGGAAACCTTGAGTTGATGAGGATACTTCAGGATCTCGACCGGACCATAGATCTCATAGTCATTTCATTTCATAAAGCTTTATTCGGAGCATAAAAAACATGTCCATAAAAGCACACATAATTACAAATACAGAACATTTTATCAATTTAAAAAGAAACACATAATACATTATTATCCAGAAGGGGATGGAATAAATAATTAAAATGATTAAAAACACATACTTTTTCTGGCACCAATTGCTTTAAGCAGGAAAGTAGGCGTAAAGAAACAAATGTCCGGATGGTGCAGATTAAAAAGCAGTTTCATAGAGTCAGTAATTGTTCTTACTCCAAATCTTTTCAGCATGGGCTTTAAGAAGATTTTTCGTAACTCACTATACAATTGGCATGATAAAAGAAAGTGCGTAGTGCTCTGCTCTGCATTATTATCACAGGCACAGGGTCCAGTAGGGCGCATTTTTACATTGGGGCACGCAACCAGATGGTGTACTGTTCCCATCCTCATTCTAGTCAGCACAAACTGGTGCGAAGCTCTGGTCACCTGTGTCAAGTATGGATGGAATCCGATAAAATCATTCATGCTATTGTACAGCTTACAAGTAGAAAGATCTCATAGTCAGTTTTCTCCCATACTACCCCACCGGGTATTGGAATGTCTGTGACATTCACTGTTGACAGTTCTCTTTTCTTCACGTGGGATGATCTGTGTGGTTTGAGGACTAAGTTGATGTTCTGACTTGCTGTGTCCATTGTATTGTAATAAACTTTCCTAAAATTAAAACTAAAATTAGGCATAGTAGGAGTATGAATACCCCTGAAATAATCCAATGCTCAATCAATGGTGCATCCAGATATACTTCTTTGATTTGTTGAAAGAGTTCTGTTGCTTTTTCTTTAAAAGTCTTTTTTGTTTCTGGCATCACTTCGGGGTTGCTTTGATCCTCGGAAAAGTTATCGAAGTCGATGAAATAGCCAGAGGCAGTTCTGTCAATTGTTGGGATTGTTCTTTCAATTTGTCTTTCGGTAGCACATTCAAATGCCACATCATTGTAGACTGGTGTTTCTTGACGAACTGTTTCAATCTGTGTTTCAAGAGGCACAAGTTCCATGGCATTATTGCATAGTCCCTCTCTGTGCACTGCAGGCTGATCGAATGTGATTAGTCTTTCAGTTTGAACCTCTTGGATTGTTGCAAGTTTGGGTATTCTGTTGTTTCTTGGGAGTCCACTGGGCCTACTGTTGATTATAGGCCACATGCTTGTGGTTTTACCAGGTCGATTGATACAACTCTGTTCTTCTTTTTACCAGCAAGGGGCGGTAGTACTACTGATCTTGTTCCGTTGATAGCTAAGACAGGTACTGCTTTTCTGTAAGAAGGCCCAAATTACTTCTTCACCGCTATTTTTTCTCCGACTAGATCCCCAATCTTTGCAATCCAGACATGCCTTGCTGGGGCTGGTGGTGCCTCGTCAGTGGTAGCTGGCTGTTGCTTTAACTTTATGTTGCTTAAGGATTTTCTTGTTTCATTCAAGTCCTGTAAAACAGCCAAACGATCTTTGATGTCAAAGTCTGTTTTCTTATCTTGTACCACTGATACCTGACTATCTAAGTCCTGAACTCGCATTCTAGTTCCGAACAATAGTTCGTATGGGCTGAAACCTTTAAGAGAATTTCTTGGCAAATTATTAAGACTGATCTGGACATTTATTAAATGTTTGACCCACCCAGCACCCGAACCTAATACCTTCGCTGTTATAGATTGCTTTATGTCCCGGTTTTTTCTTTCTACCACACTGTTCCCTTCGGGGTGTGACGGACAAGAATACCGCAACCCAACTCCCATGCTGGCCATGGCCTCCTTATAAGCTCGAGAGCTGAAAGCAGGACCCTGGTCAGAATGGAACATGGCAATTGCGTATGTGCTGATAAAGACTCGCAGATCTTTTATAACCGTTCTGGCGTCAGCCGAGCGCTGGGGCCACATTTTGTAAGTGTGTTTAGCCTTAATGATTAATAGGACGCTGGATGGCATGTAGACAGCGTTACGCTGTTTCTGATTGGTAGCCGGTAGCGTAGTTCACTACTGCGATCCCTGTCGCAGTCGGGACAATTCTTTACATATATTTGATGTTGCACGCTCATTCCTGGCCACCAGTATACTGATTGTAATTCAGTCAGAGATTCATTGATCTTTTTGTGCCTAGGACCCAATCCCATGTGTGCGTCTGCTATTAAAAATATTCTCCTGTTCATGTTTGGAATTACCCTATCCCCCACTCCAGGGATTCGAGCAAAAGGAACGGAGTTTGCATTGATTACGTATGCATAATTGAGTGGATAGTTCACGGGTAGTGCTGCACAGTCGCCTTTTACGGACGTTTTGACTGCCAGCATGGTTTCCCCGTCTATGTATTTTTCTGCACGCTTTTTTGTGGCTACGGAAGCCGGTTTAGTTGCTTCCGCTGTGGCTGTGTTAGCCAATGAATTCCCTGCAACGTGAACGCCATCACGTTGAAGACTCTGTGCGTGTATCACGTGAGTCTTTTGTAGTTCTTTCTGTAAAAGAACTACCTGTTTCCAGAGCAATTTATGCTTTATTGTGGCACCTGTGTCATCTTTGTAATCGTTTTCAATCCAGCTCTGCAACTTATTGTTGTAAGAGTTGACGCATAAATGAGAATCGCACACGATTAGTGTCGGGAATTCACGTTCTGCATTTTCGAGCGCCATCTTTAAACATCTGATTTCAGCTCTCTGAGCCGAACAGTACTTTACTGATTCCGTTTTTGTTATTTTCGGTCTGAATTTACCGCTCAGCCAGCGACCTTTAACAATCGCACAGGCTGCATCGTAGGATTTGCTCTCTACGTTGAAATGCTGTACAAATCTATCTGTATAGATTATACAGGCGTACTGTGGGAGAGGCAGAAGTTCGATTGCCAGAGGATATTCTTCTTCATATTCTAAATCATTCAGCTCTTCGAATTGCGGGGCGAAATAGTATTTCACATCTTCCGCTCCAAGAGAATCTACACACTGTATTCATTTCGGATCCAGTGACACTGTAGGCAGGTTTACTGGGCTGAATAGCGCCTCGAAGGCGGATTCCGCTGTGAGGATATTAATCCTTTTGCTCTGTGCCAGTTCTCGTTTATTTGCTAATGCAATTTGCACTGCTTTCACAGTATTTTCTGTTGGACTGAATGTTTTTTCCGCTTGTGTGTACAAGTGAGATTTAATTGAAATTGGTACCTTTTCTCCCTCATTAGAGGTCAGGTACGTGAATCCGCATCTTCCTGGGATGACTCGGATTACAAGATTGCGTGTGTTGTCACGTGTATCTAATTTTGTTTTTGCTAACATGTCTGTTTGCAGTGATCTCAAACTTTCTGTGTGTTTTTGAGTCCAGGTGATTTGTTTAAAATCAGGTTTGATTAGTTCGTAGAGAGGTTTAACCCTCTCCGCGTAATTTAGAATGTAAGTTCTACTGAAATTCAGGAAGCCTAGAATCGATTGTAAGTTCTTCAGCGTTTTTGGAGCTTGGAGTACAGCGCACTTCTCTAAGAAGTTGTCCGCTAGGCTTTTTCCTACACTTGATAATTCGTATCCTAAAAATAATACTGTCAGATGGGCAATTCGGGACTTTTTAAAGTTGAATTTGTAACCCTCTGCTGCGAACCTAAGTATAATGGTGTTCACTCTTTTCAAGTGAGTCTCCAAGTCGTCATCTGTGAGATAGATATCATCTACGTAAGATAATGCCTCATCATCATATATTTGTAGTAACTCTGTTACTCTAGCTGAGAATAGTCCTGGGCTGTTCTTGATTCCCTGTGGGAGCCTACAGAAATTTTTCTGTGACCCCATTACTGAGAAAGCGGTCAAGTATCTGCTTTCTGGTGCAATGTTTTGACAAAAGAAACCATTAGATATGTCTAATGTTGTTTTATATTTTTTCCTAACTATGTTATTCATTAGTGCAGCACTATGCGAATTTTGTACTGAAAAAGTTTTGCAACATGCATTAAGGTGTCTGTAGTCCAAAACTAGACGATATGAATTGTCTGACTTGGAAACAGGAAACAAAGGATTGTTCATTTGAAAGGTGCATGTTTCAATCACCCCCTGGTATTCAAGTTGATCTAAAATCTCCCTGACTTGTTTTTTAGCTTCTTGCTTAATGGGATACTGCCTTTGTGCAGTTGGTTCACTTTTTTTTTTTTTTGAAAACCTTTATTTATCTCAAACATAGTACACAGCGTCTGCCTACAACCATTGCTGGCCGGCCGCTATGACAATATACGACCTTCCGAAGTACCTTGCTTGCAACAGTTGGCAAAGAATTTAGCAGCACTACAATAGACAGGCAAGGGAACACCGGAGGAGGATACAGAGGGTTTCGTTTTATACTTTTGACGAATCGTCCTAGAGTCAGACAGGGTAGCAGAGTGGGCGAACTACATAACAGGATAACCACAAGTAAACATCGTTATAGTGATACGGAAGTGGATCATTACGAACAGGATCGCTAAGCCTAAAGATACACGTCGCCCCAGTTAGCGCCCGCCCAATCAATGTATCATATCAAAGATTGCAACCTAGCGCAATACGATGGGGGAGGATATGGGAGGGATCACTACATGCTAGCAATAAAAGGATCCGACTACGTATGGAGAGAGGCATTCATTACATGGGGAACTGTGTAATAGGATATGCGCCCTCAATTGGTATCAGATGAGGGAAGGAAAAGCAGGATATGCAATCATACAGTGACTATACATTAAAATCAGTATCCTGGTCTTACAGTCAAAAAACATGTGGTAAAGACATAGACACAAAGCGCAATGACCTTCTCGGAAAAATAAAAAGAAAACCCAAAACCCCCACCTCCCGCCTGACCCAAGATATGAAGAAAAGAAAAAGAAGGGAATAAGGGAGAGAACAAGAAGAAAGGCCATAGAAACAAAAAGAGAGAAATCGAGCCCCAACCCCCCCACCCTGCACGTCGAAGAGGCTACGGCCCCCCCCCCAAGAACGTGCCTGTCGCCCCGAGAACCCACAGAAGGGAAGAGAGTTAGGGAGGAAGAACAGGGAAACCTGATCTATACCTCCCGGTAAGAGCGGAGGAGGACATATCAAAGAGATATAAAGCAATCAATACGCGCAACCACGATCGGCCATCCCCGAGCCCCAAGACCAATACAAAACCAGCATTCAAATTCCCGGCTCATGCATTACAATACCAGCAATAAGAGTTCCAGCAGGCAAAAGGAAAAAGAAGCAGCCTCAACCCAGCCCTTTACGGTCCAATGTGTAAACAGAGTCCAGTTGCACTGTAGCCATCCCGGACGGAGCAGGCGAACAAAACAGCCACGGCAAGATGGAGCGATGACCGCCATGGAGTGTCCAACACAGAGCCCAGAATATAAGAAGTGTAGCAGAAGGAATACCATGCAGCATTAGGCCGCCAAAAGAAGTCAATCCGAGCAATAGCGTCTGTTCCAGGGGAAGATAACAAGTTCCATCAGTGGACCACAGTGAGGTTGCCGGACGCGGCTTTCGTAGGAGAGTCTCTCGCTGCCGCGTGAGAACTTGAATAGCCGACGTCTTCCGAGCCAGCGCATGCATTGACTCGGCGGGGGTCGGATCCTGCGCCAGCGGCGCAATCGTGGGCAGCCGGATAGGTAATCCACGGTGATAGGGCATAGGATGTGGCTCAGCGTCCAGCACTTGCGGGCAAGTTTGGTCGGATCGCCGCAGACTGGGGGAAATGGCGGCCAGCCGGTCCTCCAGGTCTCTGGCCGCAGCACAGTGGGCAGCACGCAAATCACTCAGGGCTGCAAGGACGTCAACAATCCGCAGGGGCATCTCAGGAATTAAAGGTGCAACGATTCCCTGTAAGTCGGGTAGATCCTCCGAAGTCGGTGTTAGAGAAGAAATGCCACCATCCCAAGGAGCGGGTCGATCTTGGAGTTGCCGCTGCACACATCGCTTACAGGGGTGCGCCATGTCCAGAAGCCGGACGCCACCGTCTCTTGCAATCGGCTGAGCACTCCGCCGGCGCTCGCAGCAACATAACCAGACAGGGGGCATTAGGGCAGTCAAGACCATTCCTGCACCCTCAACGATAGCAGGCGATGTAGACAATAAGCGGGCTCCAGCAGCACCGTGGGGCAGTCTCTCGCCAGTAGCGAATGGTGGCTCTCCAAAATGGCGTTCACCACGGAGGAAGATAGAATGTATCGAGGATTGCCGTCTGAGAGCCGGGGTGATGATACATTGTGGCGAGGGACAACGCAGCAAGCTGGTCTGCCGCGGCAGGGAATCGTAGGCAGTAGTCGTTCCTCAGCGGCCGGCGCCGCCCAGCTCGAGATGGCCGCCGCTGCCGTTTTCGGGGCCGGCCACCAGCGCAGGACAAAGACCTAGGCTCTGCCGCGAGGCATCAGGGTAGGGCGAGGGCGCCCCGTCACCGTCACTGCACGGATCCCGAAAATAAGCACACCCTGGGAACCGGATTCGTCTCCCGACTCCGAAATCACAGATGAAAGTAAGGATAACTACGAGGATAAGGCAGGAGACGGGAGGACAGCGAGACGGTCCGCGGAGCCGAGGAATCAGGCGTCCATCGTGGTTGCTGGCTAGGCTCCTCCCCAGTTGGTTCACTTTTTAATTGGATTTTGTGAGGAGGAGAGTCCTCATCCCATCCTACATGATTTTTATATAATGCCGGTGCCTGGGCTACTGCCCATTTCCTTGCATAAGTATATTTTTTGTGAATCGGAATATGATTCGAGAAGGCAGGCATAATCATTTCTTCGCCACGAGGGCACTCCCTGACAAACTCTGGGGGCCAATCTTTTTCAGCTAACAGAATATCATAGCTTTTTGAGAGTTTATCCCAAAATAGACCCCTTATTTTCCTAGTCTTATCACCCTCTATATGCAATGTTATTTCGTATATCTTATGGGGCTCGCTAAGTCTGGTGTCGGCAGTTTCAACCTGAATGTATTCATTCGTGTCCACTGTCTCCAGATGACTCATCAGGATCTTGCGGGCTATAGTGATTTCTGCTGCACTGTCTAACATTGTCTGTGCCCACTCCCCGTTTTTCAACTGTGTCCTCAGTATTCACGGCATGGTTGATTACTCTAATACTGGCTACCTTCTTTTTTGGAAATTGAGATTTTTTACTCTGAGCAGGTTCCTTGTCTTTGGACTTGGTGTGCTCTCCTGGGTCTGACCGTCCTCTTCTTTCCGATTTCTGCGAAAAAGATCGAGAGGGACGTGTATCAATACTTTGATATCTATCAGGCTTCTTCAAATTATCCCTATTTCTAAGGTTATATCTTTTCTCAGAGGGCTCTCTCTGGGGATACTGGTGTTCTCGAGTCGGAGTTCTTTCCCTCCGTCGAGGAGACCTTCCTCTGGACTGGAAAACTTTTTCCTTGGGAGTGGATTGTTTATTTCCATCCCAGCTCTTTTTAGGAGTGTTTGAATTATTTTTAATAAATAATTTTTCAGGATTTTCGAGCAGTTGGGGTTTTGCTGGTTTCCCACCCAAGCTGTCTCTACCTAATTCTTCATAGCATTTCTCTATGATTCTGGCAAGCTCAATTGGTTGATCTGTTATATCTGTTTCCTTCAACTTCTGGCGGATCGCCACAGATGCTGCTTCTCCTTTTATATTGGCTAGTAATATAGCCGAGACCTGCTTGAAGTCTTTCAGTAATTTCATACCAAGAGTTAAAGCAGGTTCTGGACCGTATTCATTTTGAATCTGTTTTAGCACTTCTGGTATTACCGCCATAGACGGAACACCATGTGTTTTTGTGTAAATGGAAGCAAAGACTGTACCCCAAGTGTCACAGTCCTCCATGTGTGGTTCGACCCCCATTGGAAGGCAGATGGTCAAGATTCTGTGTTTCTCGATAGGGGTAGTATACGGAAATACTGCCTATATTTGAGTGATTTTCTGCGCTAACCAGAAAGGAATTTGTTCCCGTTTTATGGGTGTTTTACCAAGACATGACTGTATGTTCTGTGGTGTAATTTTATCAGTGTTCCCCTGATGAGGGGTCAGCTGTGGTACATTAACAGCTGTTTGGACTGTAGCAGTCCGCATTACATATTGGACTAATTGCCTATGTATTTGAATTAATGTTTTTAGCTGTACTAACAGCTCTTCTTTTGACATTTTTTCAATGTCCGGATGTGGTGTGTAGCTGGCTAGAACCGGCCACGTTGCTCCTGGTCTACCTACGAGCCTGGTAATATGATCATTGTGTTTTAGGGCGCCATTAAACCAGAGCAGGTGCTCTTGGAATTTTAATGGGATTTCAATCTTTTCGAAAGGAGCGTACTCTCCCGGTGGATCCTCTATTTTATAATACTGGAACTCATGTGTTGCAGCGTTTGCCGCTGGAAATTTTATCCATGAATAGAATACCTCTGTCTGCCGATATTCGTGTGCCTCTATCACGAAGACGACTGCGCCACCTTGTGTGGTCAGTCCATTTTCTATAAGTTTTAACGTTATAGATTTTCTTAAATGTGCCGGGATGATTATTGTACCCGGTTCAGTAGTCCCGTCGGGACCCTGCTGAGTCGCATTTACTGCGGCATCAGCTCCGTTTTCTCCTGGCATTGTATAAATGCAAGGTTTGCAGAGCAGGTCTCCAAGGAGACAAAGATTAGGTGCACAATATTTTGGAACACTGTATCCTTCAACGTTGAATAAACCAGAGCTTTACATAGGAATCTCTTCCTACTGAGTTCGGGCGGATTTTAACCTTTCACCCACTCCAGACGTCTATTGGAGTATTTACGGGAGAAAGGGGTCTGTGTGAAATATGCACAACTGAGTTACTCTAACGTCTTGCGTTAGTTTATCGCCTTACCAGACGTTTGGGCGCCATGTAGTGTAGTTCCTATTTTCCCAATAGGCCCTGCGCATTGGAATAACATAAACAGTAGTATCGACGTAGAAGTGCGGATCTTCCAGGCCTCTACTGACTATGCTAAACTTAATTGGGTTTGTTACCAACTAGCTCAGAGGTCACTGGAAACTTTCTTGACTGAATAGGAAGTGATCAGCTTCCTTGGCACAGCCAAGAAGGGATTCAGTTTTCCAACAACCGTGCAACATGACAACTTTGCTCCTCAGATAAGAGTCAATCTCTAGAGTCGGGTGAACAATAGACAGTTATTTTACTCAGTCAGTTGTTGTGCATATTACTTTCAAAATATGTAGAGAATAGAGAGACAGGCGTTTTCAATAAAAGGTATTATTTATTGAACAGTCTTTCTTCTCGTACAAGAGAAATGAATTGCCACAATTGCAAGACTTGTTATTATAAAAAGTACGTACAGTAAGATGAGTATTGCGAAATAATACTGTAAAAGCATTGATATGGTTTCTTAGCCATACAATGGTTTAAAATGAATAAAACATATATACATTCATATATACATTAGGCTAAAATACTCAACTGGTGCTTCTAACTACGCCTACCCCAGTGTACCTGACCTAAGCCTAATACTTGGGAGGGGAGTAAGTAAGTAGCTTTAAGTTAAGTTGGTTTTGCCAAGGTTTGCTTCAAGAATTCTCTCTAAGGGTTTAGTCAACACCATACCTCTGGAATAGAATGCTGGAGGTCTGGTATCTCCTTCAGGGAACTCGATATCCCAGTCACTCGCAAGAGTAGGCTGGAAACGCCGGAGCTGGATTTTCTCGGCAAGAGAAAAGACAGCATCTCTCTCAGCGCGTCGAGGAAGAGGAGGAAGGTCAGCGTCCGCGGGCAGCTTGCATCTGCTGGGCTCTTGCAGGGGACGGCTGTTCAGCTCCTGTGTTCACCACACCATCGTTCGCTCGTTAGCAGCGATAGCAGTAGCGATAGTGTCAGCATTAGCTTGACAGCGATAGCTTCAGCATAACAGCAGCATTTGCTTAAGGCAACGTTGGTAATATTTATACCTGAAAGGTGCCTGGTTTGACGTAAGTTTTTGGACATAAGACGTCAATAAAGATGTCACTAGGAAGTGATCGTCTATCAGTGCTCATTAGAGTTCTATTACTAATCAAAACATAGCAAGCGGGGCTTTCCCAGGTTGCTGAGTTTTTATCTTGTTGAAGAACTCGGAGTGTTAATCTAGGAATCTTAGATAGTGGTCTCCGCTGTGTCATTTGCACTAATGAGCTGCAAAGGAAGTTGCAGAGGAAGCGATTCTGAAATGTGGCTCTGTTCGTGTGAGGCCAGAGACGATTTTCTGAATATTGCATTTGATCGGTTATGCCAATATAGGGGAACAAATGGATTTATAGCCGTATAGGGGCATAAGGTCACAGTATTGATCAGGGTCCGAGATTAGAACGCGACAATATAACACATCTCCTTCCTTCAGGAAACAAAAGAAACAACAGGAACCAAAGTGAAAGAATATAAGCATTCCACACCTCTTGTAAATGTAAGTACCCAATCCTAAATCACAAGGAAGGATCACACTACATTACATAAATTACACGAAAATAAAATTGAGAATATTTACAATACTAAAATTGACGATAAGATCACATAAGTTTATTTTGCATAAATCACTACATTTCTTGAATTGTAAAGAAAGATGAAATAAGATTACATCACACTGTACGCATAAGTACATTCCTTACATTTGTAAAGGAAGGTCATTGCAAAGATAGATCACACATAAAAATTACATACTATAGATCTTTGTTTCCTGCAAGAAACACCATATATACATATATAGCAGGATGCAACCTCCACACCCCACAACTGTACGCACTGCAGAACCACTAGCACACCACATCTCGCTAAGCAAAGGAATGTACATGTTTCAGGCAGGATGCAACCTCCACACCCCACAACTGTATACACTGCAGAACTACTACAGCACACCACATCTAGCTAAGCAAAGGAACACACATGTTCCAGGCAAGATTCAACCTCTACACCCCACAACTATACACACTGCACAAAAAAACTCCAGAGTTCCCACTACTGCACACTACAGATAATTACCATCTATTCCCCCATGCAGGGAACATATCAAGGGTATTTTCCAACTTACACAACACTCACGGTCTCAACATAAACTTAACACAAACACACCGCCACGCATAGGAAACGACATTGTGCAATATAAAACATCATGCATACCCCATACCGCATAAGATCATGTACCTAACAGAGAGCAACAGTCACCAAAATACCTAACAGAGTGCAACAGTCACCAAAATACTTACTCACATGTGACGCTCATCCATTATGTATGGTAACCTATGAATATAACAAAATGATAACAACACTGTGTATAGCCATAGCATTAGAGAAGAAGAAGGAAAAAAAATACATAGTGTGTCACAAGACGACCACATAAATGGCAGTCTTAGCGATCGGTGAGCGACCTCTCACCCGTGCCACCACCAGAATAGTACCAGTATATTCCTCATTTTGCGACTCAGCCCTGTTAGAAGAATTGTTGCCCTCCGGCTTTGCCAACGATCCTCCCAGCTTAGATATGTAGCCGACACGACAAAATGTTCCTCGTCATTGGGGCGACAACCTCCAAACCCACGCAAACGTGCTTGCGAAACACTCACGTTGCGTGCTTGCGAGCATGAATAGGAAAAAAACCCAAAGGGGAATCCTTAGAATGCACAGTGCTCGCAATGAACTCCTGCATGTAAGTCAGAATGTCTCCACTAAGGTAAGCACGAATCCAAAGCACAAAATGGCTGCTTGCACACACGCTACAGAGGCTTGCTCCTGATTTCTGAACCGTACCACACCAGCACATTGAGGTGTAACCTGGTGTCGCCCTCACGTCACAACTGGATTCCGCCTACAGTGCAGCCTTTATACCTCCACTCACACGTCACAGCCAATGTCGATGCTGCAGTTGAAGGGTTCACGGTGTGTCTTTTAAAATTTCAAAAGTCCACAATACGGTTTCCAACAGAGCTGTGGATGCCACACTCAGCCAAATGCTTCCTGGGGCATGACAATGCCCAAGAATACATTGTTATTGTTAATGCATGAAGTAGGCAATGCCCCACATTGCGGCAACTTGAATTTTCATATCTCCATTGCTTGCCCCAAACAGCTTCACAACACAGATTGCCAGTTCATTGTGGATCCACAGTTCAAACACAAGTAACGATGTGCTGCACAAATTATACGCTGCCCAAGTTACAGGTTCCTCTCTTGAATTGCATTGGGGCATGCATTATCAATTACCCACAGCCAAAACATGAAGGTAGTTGAACACAAGTCTTGCTGTCAGCTGTGCCAAAAGTCACAATACTCAAAAATAATTCACAGCACAAATTCCTTCACAACTTGCAGTGCCGTTTGTATGTTAGCACTACCGGTTGGCTGTAAATATATTTTCAATTCCAAATTGCCGGTTGGTTTTACAATAAAAGCTATCAATTCATGTCACTACTGTAGGCTGCCTGTCTTCAACCATTATAGGTTAAAAGTCAAATCTAAAATCTGTAGGCTGTGTGTAGACTGGCAGGTTTCAAGCCACACAATGTCCAACGCCCAAAATGTATAATGTGTAGGTTGTCTGTTAGCTGGCAGATTTTAAACACCAGGTTACACATAAAATCTTCAATTTGGCATATTTCAGGCCACACAAGGTCCAACGCCCAAAACATCCAATGTGTAGGCTGTCTGTTGTAGTAGACACTGGTGGGACATCCAGGGGTTGCTTAGGCATATTTTCAGGCGGCTTCTTTTCAGATTCTGGCAAAATCATTTTTAGTTTCTAGTGGAATTACTTGGCTCTTCACTGGTGGTTCTTTTCAAAATCGTCACCAGTTGTGTAAACGAAGTTGGGTCCTTGTAGGTAATTAGTTTAGTAGCCAGTAGTGTAGATTATGTAGGTTTATTCAGTTACAGGTAAGATGGTACAGCACCACCAGGAACAGCATCCTGCTGCTCAGCCCCCCTCATTCCTACTAACCACTCATCCAAACGATGCACTCATGAACATTCTATTACATCACACTCACACAGGCTGAGCATCAAGGAACTAGGAAACACAGGATATAACACCATGCCTGACCTCCCGGACTCACAGTTGAAAAGGAAATCTACTTGCAAATCCATGCTTACTTGGCAACACTTTGACTTGGTTTTGGATGATGATTTGAACTATCATGAAAAGTAAACCCTCTCTTACATGGATCTCTTGCCATGGAACATAGCGAATATCTTGGCTTGCCAGCTGTTGCATCAGAAGGCCACTTTAGTAAATCTCTCAGTGAGACAAGGAGAACTCTGTGATTTCCCTAAGTTAGGCCACGTCACTCTCACTTCTCAAAAACCCTTTGCAGATGTGGGTGACCTCAATAATTTTCACCTTGTTTCAGGTGTTCCTTTCATGCAAATGTTATTTATAGCTATGTTGCAACACACGTACTCAACATGTTCTTTAAGATGTTCTTGATGAGCGCCAGTCAGGGTTCTGTCCAGTTTACAGCACAGAAACAGCCATGCTCCAAGTAGTCGATGACACACTCCACATTAATGATTCAGGCCATTCCCGTCTCCTTGTCCTTTTCAACCTATTAGCTGCCATGATACAGTGAAAGCACTATATTCTCACTGAAACCCCCACAAGAAAAATTGGACATTGATAATGTGGTCATAAAGTAGTTCACCTCTTACTTCACAAACGAGTCTAAGTGGATCAGAATTGACCCTTGTCTTAGAACCTTTGTTGATTTAAATCTGTGGTTGGGGGGGCTCTATTCTCGCCCTTACTATGTTTTTACTTGTATGTAAAACCACTTGGTTTATACTTAACCATTCTGGGATCCTCTAATATCATTATGCATTCGAAACACTGATATTTCTAAAGAGCCCCTCGGCCCCTCGCCCAATGATGTGTTTTGCCTCACTCATACTCTAAAATGTGTTTAGGACTCTATGACTGCTCGTCATTTAAACTAAATCAAAGACTAACATTCTTCCAATCTAATCTTTCAGTCACCACTACTAGTTCAATCATGGATCAACTCAAGTAATGCCTTGGCTATAAACCTATCATAATTGGCTGAACTAAATCGTTGGGTGTCATTCTAGGTAAAAGACTCACTCTTTAGACAAAAAGCAACACAATGGCCACAAACGCACATTTTCAACAGCATTTACTTAAGAGGATTGGTTGATTTACACCGGAACAGGATCATGATACTCTTGTTCAATCACTAAGGCTGCCAAGTACACAGATGCTGTGTTTTCCCAGGTCTTTTTCCAGCTAGTGAACAGTTTATTGTTGTGCATTATAAAACTGATAGTGAGGTTCTCATCGAAAGAAGAAGATGCCAAAATGGGGAGCAACAAGAAGGAAGAGCTGAATGTACCCAACAATCTGTCCAGTGTCAAAATTCAAGGCCAGAGACATGCATTGAAAACTGCTCCCAGAGTCTGGAGTAATACGATTGGCTCCTGAGAGTGAGATCAAGCAGTAAAGTTGCAAACTAGAGTCTAGTTGAATAATAATAGTGTGTGTTTCTTAAACTAGAAAGGAGATGATCTCTGACTTCGAACTGAGAAGATCGTTCTTAATTTTGCTGACCTCCACTGCCCTAGGGCAAAGGCTTTATGCCTAAACATTCATATTCTCTCAACAGACACCTTCATTTTATTTTCTGAAGCGGACACCTTACCTTATTTGACTAACCAAATGTCCCTTCTCTACCTATATCTGCTTAATTTAGATTAGGGGTTTATTTTATATGGAACTCCCTTTTTGGGTATTTTGTATTCATTATGTAGTTCTTATTAATGCTCTATATTTCCTTATTGTGAGATATGGGCTCTTGGACCATTTAAATGTATAATAACGATATTAAAATTGGAATACTTAATAAATAAATGACTGGGCAATAACTAAGTTAGTCAAAAAATTATTTTAAACTCACTCCAATTCTTTATTTCCTGTATAATAGCCATTGGTCGAAACTATATGTAAATGATTGCGCCTAGTTCTCTCGCCATGTTGAAAAAGGTCAATAAACTCATGGCGTTTGGGATGATTACTGTAGGAAGTTGGATATCTGACTATGGTTACCCCCAACTTTTTGCCTGGTGTTTTGCTGGTTTTTCGACTTAGTTGACATGGGACCCTGCTATTCAGGGCCCCAGGCCTACTGCTCTCTCTGTAAAATGGATTCCATGTACCTTAGGTGCATTTACCAATTGGTACTGGGCCACCTTATCAGTCCCTGTACAGTATACCTTAGGTATCCAGGGCATAGGTGTACCCAGGGCCTACCAGGGGCTGCAGCATGTATTATGCCACCCCTGGCTGGCCATCTAAATCTGACACAACTGGCTGCACGACAGCTGGGGCAAGGTGGTGTAATCACCCTTTGCTTTAGATATAGTATTCCTATATCTAACCCTAAAATGGACACATGTATTCCTATCAGTCACTCCTATGGCAGGCCTTATCAATCCTGAAGGCAGAGTGCTTGGAATTATGTGAGATGGTGCTCTGGCATGAGCTGAGCCCATCTGCAGCTTGCGGAACCAAGTCCTAATAGCTGTTCCATGATAACGCGTACCATATACTCTTAAGTGCATTATAATCCTCGCGGTTATTTGCCAACTTTGGTATCGCTTTATCAAAACATGTCGAGTAAGGTGTCATACGAATTGGAATACTAACCCCTCGCCAATTCTGGCGACGGGGTTAGCATTCCACCCTTCTAGAGGGACACGACATGTATGTAACTGAGAACCCTGGTTAAAGTTAACTCGAGCCTCAGCATCACAAAATGGAAGCTGCCACCACAGGCACAAGTCTGACCTCCTGCTGCTGGGAGTCCTTCCAGCGAGGAGAGCTCGGACAAAGGGTTTCCTGTCAGGGGCGGTGCTAGCACCATCCCAAACAGGGTTTTGTGTATCCCAGGTAGGCAGGGCTGAGAGGAAGGTGACTGCAAGTGGCACCCTGGTGCTCACTGTGCATATGTATGTATGTATGTATAAATTATTTTATAACGCGCTCCGTTACTGGAGAGTATCCTGGCGCGGGTAAAGGAGAGGCAGACAATGAGACATACAAGAAAAACTTAACTTACACTCTTGAACAGATGTGTTTTCAAATGCTTTTCAAAAACCGCCACTGAGGACATGGATCGTAGCTGGAGGGGGAGAGCATTCCAGGCCCGGGCCCCGATCACTGAGATCGATTGGCCGCCAAGTCTTGCTCGTTTGAAGCGGGGAAGATACAATTTGTACAGGGTGGAGGATCTGAGGGTACGTGCAGGAACATAGCTGGTAAATCTCTTCCTCAGATACAAGGGGCCTTGATCATGGGAAGCACGAAATGCAAGTACCAGTGATTTGAATAGAATGCGTTGAGCAACCGGAAGCCAGTGGAGCGTACGCATCTCAGAACGGACGCTCTTCCATCTCGGGATGTTCAGTAAGAGTCGGACTGCCGCATTCTGGATAATTTGAAGGCGTTTTACCAAATAGGCCGGGATGCCACTAAACAATTGTAATGGCTGCCCTTTTCTGGCTCTTTTTAGGGGGGGAATGATGGAGAGTGACTCCAGCCTATCACCCCCATAGCATAGGGATTAGGACTATAGACAGGACCCCTGCCTTCCATATATTAGAGCATTTTCGTGTCACTTTCCTTAATGTAGGGCTTATGAATTTAAGTTAGGGGATAGATATATAAGTATTAATCATGATTTGCCCATTTGCTAACGTGTTAGGATATTTTCCATGGAGTTACGCATATTGCGGGCCCTGTAGGCCTTAAACGAGACAGACTCCATTTTGCTTTCTGCCTGGTAGCTCGAGAAGGCTTTCTAGGTCAAGTGTAGTGTTTTAGTTTCAAGCTGTTGTTCGCTTGGAGAGAACCGGCTCAGGTTGGCCCTTATCGAAGGAATGTATTTTTCTCCACTCCGAAGACACAACTTCAGGCCGACCGGCTGGGAACGTGTCCTTGGTACGGGGAGGTACAAGAATTTGGTGGGCGGCAGGTTGCTGGCCGTAGCTTTCCATGAAGGAACGGGCTTTGATATTAGCGAAGGTGTTAGTCAGTTGTCAGTTAGTCCGTAGGCGGCATCTAGCCATTAGCATCTCTGCCATTAATTATTTCATGGCGGACAGTCGCCATCTTTGAAGTCCGAGAAAGATTTAAGACCGAAACTCTCTGAGAAAGACTGAAGGAGAATTAGCGCGGAGCGCACTGGTACAGAGAGAGAGAGAGACGGTAACTAATAACCAGCAAGGTTCCGGTGGCCTGGAGGGAAGCAGACGAGGTTGAGCCTAGCGGTGCAGACGTGTACCTGTGACGGCTGGGGTGTGACTGCGAGGCGAGCCAGGACACAGAGACGAGAAGGGAACCTAGATGACTGCCGAGCCCAGACTTCATATTAACAAGGTGATCTCCGGGGAGGAGCCAAGATGGCGACCTGAACGGACGCGAAGCTCATCGGCGCCGCCGGCCACGGGACCCCGCACCTAAAATCCTGCTGTATCCTGATATTTGCCCAGACCAAAAGGTGCGGGAAGTGAAGCTGACGCTGACGGTGTTCCTCCGTCCTCTCCATCCGCCCGGGGACAGAAGTTATCGACCGGATCGCCTCGCCCGGTACCCCACGCGCTCCACAGCGCCTGCCGGACCTCACAAGCCCTGAGGTGGCTGTTCCGCAACGGAGGTGATACAACAGCGAGGAGTCGTTTAACCTGCGCACAACCTGGCCGAAGCTTGCTGCCGAGATCTACAGCGTGCACTCTAAGCAGCACGGGGACAAGGGGGAGACGCGCTTTGCCTGCTGTCCCTTTGTTCATGGCTGCCATGATGCTGGTCGGCTTTCATTGTTCTATTACCCGGCATCGGCGAACCCCTCCTCACACTGCCTGATCCACCATGAGGCTGGCGGTTCCCTGGCCATATCACGGACCGAGGGGGACATAGTGTATTCTGGGGACTACAACTGTTGGTCGTTCGCGTCCCGCGACCCCCCCCTTGTCTCCCCCCCCCCCAAGCACTCCAGTGTACTGTGGGCAGGATGGCGACGCTTGCTAGTTGGCACTGTGAAGGTGAATACCCGCCTACATCGTGGGACTGCGGACACACCATTGCGCAGGGGGAGCACTTTTCCTCCGTGAGTAACGAGAAACGGGGCTTACAACCTGCATGGACTTACAGGGACGTATTAGCGGCTCTGGGGGAGCTGCGGTCGGAGATGATGCACAACTACAACGCGCTGGATGTGAAAATCGACGTTTGTGCCTCTGCTCTGTGTTGTGACCAGGGAGTCCACCTCCTACAGAGTCTGGATTCAATTTTGCCACAGTCTATCGGCACACCGCCGCTTCCTGGTGCTACTGTAGCGGTTAAGGTGGATACTGCAGCGGCTTGCAGTGACTCGTTCCCACTCATCAGGTCTGTTGCTGAAACATTGTCTCCCCTTTGTCCCGTGCCTGACAGTCTGCCTCATTTAACTCCCTCGCTGCTTTGGCTACTAGCAACCTGCCATCATGCCTCCTCTTCTGATCCTTCTCTAGGGACTTCGATCTCCATGCCTCGTGACTTTTGCTGCCTGAATGTTTCGGAAGAACTAGAGACTGGGGGAAACACTCTTTCTGGGGACTGGCGATGCTCCATTTATGTTTATGCACCTCCCCCCTTCTCAAGGCGGCCATTTTCCTTCGTCAACCTGGACTGCACTGGACTGCCGTGGTGGGTGGGTGAGAGGGTGAGTCCCAGATCGGGTCAGGGCTAGGCGATCCCTTTGCTGGACTGATACACTGGCGGGTGGAGGCTGGGAGGGACCCGAATTCGGCTTGCTTATTGTGTAATGCGAAGTTGAATCTCTCAATTCGTTAGCTTGCTGATAAATCTATTATTGTAGATATTAGATTGGAGAATGTTTATTGGGCCGACGGTGTCCATGCATATGTGTAATTGGCCCTTCTCCCGACCTTTCTTTAGTGGGAGTTATAGGTTGGAAATTCCTTTCTTGCTCCCTATATCACTGGGTTACGTTTTTCTTTGGTTTCTCTTCCTTTTTTTTTCTTTCTTTCTCTTCTCTTGCTATATTTCGGGTTTATGGGGCGACAGACACTCTGCTGGGGGGGGGGCAGGCCGTAGCCTCTGCATGTGTGTAGGGTGGGGGGTTATATTTCAGTTTCTGTTAGTTTCTATGGTACCTCTTTATGATCTTCTTTTATAATTTTTCCTTTCGTCTTGGCCCGTGTTTAGGCATACTGGGGGATGGGTGGCGGTGGGTACACGAACGTACTATTGAGATTATTACCAGTTACTGTGAATATCCAGCTGCCATCCTGCCTGGTGGGGACTTGATTTTCGAGATGTGAAATTGTTGGAACCGTAGATACTGCCTTGTCCCACCTGCATGGACCTTGCTTTCTTTTATTATTTTTATGATTAAGGAACACTATGACCTGAACTCAATAGTCGCATAAAAAATATAAAATTAACCTTCATTGCTCCTTGACACGGTACTGCGAACAGTTCCAGTTTACTTCCTCAACATTTGCTGATGGTATGCCGTAGTGCTGTGTCGCCGTATTGTATGCAATAGTGCTCCATGGTTGTCCGTGGCCGGCCAGATGGTTGTAGGCCCGTATTTGTTCTTCGGTATATGCACAATAAAGGTTTTCAAAAATTAAAAAAAACAAAAAACAAGGTGATCTCCACCCTTTTCCCAATTAGCGCGCATTCTAATCTTTACCTTTTCTTTACAGAAATTATGTTGCATAGTAATGTGATATGTGTTTATTGTCAATAAATACCCTAGTTCTTATAGAATTAACGTGTGCCTTGTGTTCCTGTTCAATCTTGGTAAATGGATCTCCTAGTCGAAAGTTGTTTATATGAACGGATGTGAAATCCCGATCAGGTAAATAGTGATCGAACAAAGAGGGAGTGAGTGGACCTTTGATGCCAAGAATAGGAGGTACATCATATAATTTGGGAACCGTATTAAAGGTCATTATTATAGTTTTATCCCAAGTAGATAACTGAGACATTGTCCCGATAATTGTTCATAGGAATGTGGTCGTCGTTGATATGCGGCGTTAGTGAGAACGTTGGGGGGGATTACCAACGCGGATACCCACAGGATTGTGGCTTGCATAAGTGAGAGCGTCAGGGAGGACACTGGCGTGTAGATCTACAGGATTGTGGATCGTTTGGAAAAGGGAGCATTGGGTTCTGCAGGCCCATGTGTAGACGCACCGGATTGTGTGTCATATCTGCCCTAGGGTAGACCGGTCTGGGCCGGGGTGGCCGCGAGACCAACTGATGTGAATAAGATATTGTAGAAAATCTATGCATGTGTATTGCTATTCCCCATCCTTAGGTGCGACCTGTATATATCTGTATATCTATCCATATCCATTGTGAATACGTTCTAAGGAGGGAGGTGAGTACGTTTTGGCTGGGTCATAGGGGCCCCTGGGGGCTGATCCCATCTAAGCGGAAAATCCGGCCATTACAACAATGCATTAGCATAATCCAGCCTAGCCAGTATAAGTGCTCTAGCAACCGTCTCCTTAGCATCCCTAGGGAGCAGAGGGAAAAATTTGCGGAGCATTTTTAGGGTAGCAAAACAGGTGCCTGTAAGTTTTTTAATATGGACCTCAAATTTGAGATCCTCTGTGAACCAGATGCCGAGGTTTTTTGCTGGTCTCCCCATCTCTTTCGGGCATGGAATGTTTGGGGGCCACAGTGAGTTCTTAAACGAGGTGGGGAAGGAACCATAAAAAAGTACTTCAGATTTTTCCTCGTTGCATTTCAACTGGGCCTGTGTTAACCAGCGAAATACAGCGGACAAGCACAAATGAACTACCGATGTGTCCAAATTATCATCCGGCCAGGTGAACAGCAGTTGGGTATCGTCTGCATACCCTATTATCTTGGCCCCAAACTGTTCCGCCAGAAAAACCAGGGGGGTTATATAGACATTAAACAGCAGGGGGCTAAGAGTAGACCCCTGCGGCACCCCTGTAAGCAGAGGTTTAGGTTCAGAGGCGTGAGGAGGCATCCAGACCTGCTGAGTCCTATCGGACAGAAAAGAAGATAGCCAATCTAGGACAACCCCCCCAATACCAATGGCCGACAACCGGCGAAGAAGGAGCTCATAGGGGACGGTATCGAACGCAGCAGAGAGGTCCAATAAAATTAGGACCGCTCTGCCACCCCCGTCCAGACATTCCCGAATTGACTCAGTCATCTCCACCAGCGCCGTCTCAGTGCTGTACGCCGCCCTAAAGCCTGATTGAGCGGGATGGAGGGAATTAGAGATGTCAACGAAGTTCTCCAGTTGTTGAGGAACTACCTTCTCACAAATTTTCGTAAGGGCCGGAAGAAGGGAAATGGGACGGTAGTTCCCAGGAACCGACACGTCCAGTCCAGGTTTCTTCAACAGCGGCAGTAGCTTGGCCTGTTTCCAAGCTGACGGCACCTCTCCAGTGACCAGGGAAAGGTTAACTATTTGCGTAATCTCAGCGCAGACCGTTTCTGCCACCTCCGACAGCACCCGGGCCGGGCACGGATCGGCTGGGGAGCCAGACTTTAGGGGCTGAAGGAGGGGGAGAACGGTACACTCCTCAATTTGCACAAAGTTCGTGAAGTGCTGTCCTGAATTTGGACATAGTGAAGGGTCCAAATCAGCAGCTGAGTAATCAGCTGGGAGGGCCGCTAGAAGGTCCTGCTGAATCCTCGTTATTTTCGTAATGAAAAAGGAGGATAGTTCCTCACACCATTGCGCAGAGGACGGGAGTGGAACAGCATCAGCCACAGGGGACATAAAACTTTTAACAATAGAGAAAATCTCTCTACTATTGTTGTCAGCCTTGGCAATGCGCCCTGCATAGAAATTCCCCTTCGCTACCTTGATGGCTGCGTAATAGTCTTTCTGGGCGAGTCGCAGAGCAGATTTAGCCTCAGAGCTGTAACCACATCTCCAAACTCGTTCCAATTTCTTACACCCCAGTTTCAATTCTCTCAGTTCCGGGGAGAACCAGGGTTGGGAGGGAGAGCGCCTAGCTCTACAAACCGTACTTTGCTTAGTAGAGGCAATAGTTGCCTCTCGAGCCCACTCATTAAACTCACCGGCTCAAACCAGTTCCAGGGGCACCCCAGCCCCTGAGCTGGGGAAAGTCCGGACAAGGGAGAGGGGTGTAACCACCCCCCTCCTGGTCCCACCCATGGGCAGGACCTAGTCGCGTGCCAGCCCCTTTTCTTAGAATAAAGGTCGGAGCGGGCCCCCTTCCCAAATTAGATAATTCTGAATCTTGACTACTTTCCATGAAAGGAACTCTGGAAACCTTCTGAAGACTCTCCCTTGTGGCTAAGGAGTAGCCACCCTGCAGCCGCAGGCACCATCTAAGCATCGCGGTTTGCTGTAAGTCCATCCTCCGGATCATGACTGCCCAGCTCGGCGAGACCCGGATTCCCTGGCATCTCTGACCTCTACCTGCATCATCAGCCCAGCTGAGATTCGTGGGTGTGACGAGACCTGAAGGGACCGGCCATCTTCAAAACTGCACGACGCTTAACCAGCACGACCGCCGAGGGATCCTCGAGTGAGTGCTTTGGGATTTGAGAAGCCCTAACCCTGAGCAGCTCCAGCACCGAAGTTCAGCCCCCAGCATCCACGAGATCTGCGTGGGGCCCTTCTGCTCTTTGCTGCTCACTGCGTTGTCCGGCCACTTGCCTGCTGGCTTGTGGCCCTCCTGACGACGAACCACGACGGTTGCATCGTTGGTCTGGTTGCTCCAGACTGGCCCTAGCTCCCCTCCAACAGAGGAGCACCCCGGACCCTCCTGGTCCACTCCAGACGCCATCTTGACTCCACCGCGTGGGCTTGACTTTGCCAAGGTTTGTTGCCCCAATCCTGGGTCCAGCATCGCCGACAGCAGATACCTCTGTGGGACAGCTCGCACCACCAGCCTGGTCGCCGACAACGCCTCCTAGCCCGTGTGACTGCAGAGTCCAGCGTCGCCCACTCACCTGGTCGAGGTGACTTCAGCCGGTGCCATCCTGGTGCCCACACAATCACTGGCTAGTGATTAAGAACTGAGTCCCCTCTGCTTTCAGGTCGTCTCCATCACCGATCCAGGCTTGGATCACATCGAACTTCTTCACTGGTCGCCTGCCAGCAACAACTTCTTTCAGGCTCCATAGACTCCAACGAGGATTCCTGACGTCTTTTGAACCCTATGCAGCCGCAGCCCCTGGGCTAGGTAACCCGAGCATTTCGGTGCTCCAACGTAGGTTCACTATCCAAGTGTCCAGATCCTTTTTCGTTTTGAGTCTAGCTAGTCGGATTCGTCCGATAACAGTAACTTTACAAATACTAGCATCCATAGACTTTGTCCCGCATCCCGCGTGAGAGTGCACACTCTGCACCCGATCTCCCTAGGCCTCCTGCTCCTAACCTTAGGGTTCAGTAGTGTAGTCCTAGCGATCCTGAAGCCTCTGGATCTTGTTACTTACCTGCTAGTATTTCGCATTCCACTTTTAGTGTATATAGTTTTTCGTGCCCCTCGGGCATTTGTGTAAATTGTGCAACTTAACGTATTTTCTTAAGAGTTTTGTTGTGTGCTTAGCTCCCTGACTCATAAAGAGATCAGGGTAGACTTGTTATAAATAAATATCCTTTTATTTTCATAACAACTTGTTTGGTGTCCTTTCACTTGGTGTTCAAGGGGTATATGTGATGGTATAACAGCTGGCTTAACACGCCCTCTAGAGTTTAGCCTAAAGACTGCGGTGTCCATGCTACTAGGATAGCTGGTCTATAAGGTTGACTTACAACCAATCATCAATAAGGGTCGTTTGGTATGATACACAGTGATCACTAGAATAGTGAGCACTATATATCAGGCCAACTTCTCACAATTACACCCTCTTGAGATTTAAAAATCTCTAATCCATCAGTATTAATCTTGTCACTTCTTATATAAGGCGCGCTTAAGCATTCGACTAATAGCCGCAAAATACTACAAATAAAGCCCTATTTTGGCAGTTATGAGTAAGGAAAACGAGCCTTCTAATCTGAACCATGAGTGTGCACACATGCTCTTCCATGGTTTAATAAAGCGTGGATGCAATCTTTGGCGCAAGAGTTGATCGCTTAAACCTGCCATGATCAAAATGCCTCACCCTGGAAACAGGACACCAAAGCCCGGCAATAGTTAGTACAGAGTATTGCTTTGTAATTACATTTGCATAGTGCTCACTACCCCTGAGGAGGCGTCAAAGTGATTTCTCAGTGAGTAGCATGCTACTCCGGGACCCATAGAGGATTAGTGTTGAATTAGTATAGTGAAACATGCAAGTAAATTTTAAGTGGTGGATATGTTAGTCAGTTATTTGGATTCGGAAGGCAAGCAGAAGGATAGAAGAGGATAAAAGGTTTGTATTTATATAGCACTTGTTACCCCTGATGGGGTGTTGAAGCACGTTACTCCGGAAACCCATAAAGTATTAGTGGTGAATTAGTATGGTGAAATATGAAAGTAATTTGAGTAGTGGATATTAGTCAGTTATTTGGCCTGAGAAGGATAGCTGAGGGATAGAAGGGGAAGAAAGGTTTGCATCCATATAGCACCTGTTACCCCTGATGGGTGTTGAAGCGCTTTTCTGGCAAGTAGCACGCTACTCCGGAACCCATAAAAGGATAAAAAAAAATTAGCTAGCTTACGCGACAAGAATTTTCAATTCCATTAAGGACACTGAGGTGAGGATTATGCCATACATCACATCTTGTAAGACCCTATAACAGCCACCATATCCGGATACAGAGCCTCTTTCTTTGCTCGAACATTTTTAGTCCAATAACATAAACTCAAGTCCAAATGAACATCCTCCAACGTGGAAGAAACCAAACCAACTGGAAAGCGAACGTCTTCTTAACCAGAGGTACTTCTAGTCCTTCTTCTTTTCAGAGCCTGAAAGGAATGAATCACAGGAAAACCAGTAACTTCTGCTTAAACAGAATATATATAATACATACAGGTGGGTCATCATAACAAACATTGTAATATAACTGGGTGGGATAATCCTCGCCTCCGTGTACTTAAAGAATTGCTAGCTAATTTTTTGTTCTATTTCAGGACCAGAGGCTTCTGATTATGCTAGTTTAATGCTTATCAAATACAACTGACTCGATATCACCCACTGGTTTATAATAAAATGGTTTAAATGTAGACTCGAGTTTAGACAATAGTTGTTTCCTGGTTAACAAATTATTATCTGGCCATCTGTCAAATAAGGAAAGAACTAAAGATACATCCCACAAAGAAGAATACTTTGGCTTGGGAGGATTCGCAACGCGGATACCTTTCAACAGTTTACAAATAACTGGATGCATGCCCACAGGCTTGCCATCCATTTGGGAATGACCAGCAGAAATGGCGGACCTAAAATTGTTAACAGAACGGTACGCCAAACAATCAGACGCTTTCTCTGAAAAGAAGTTCACCACATGGGATAACTCGGCCCCGAGGGATCAACATGTTGTTCCATGCACCAACGAACCCAGCCCTTCCAGGCGGAATAATATTGCTTTCTGGTGGAAGAGGCCCAGGCCTGGTCAATAAAGGCCGCAGCCTTGTCCGAAAATCCTGGCATTTCCCAACATGCCAGGCCATCAGGTACAACTGGCCCGCCACTACCATCGGATGCACGTCTCCATGAGGGCCCTGGAGCATCGTCACTGACCATGGGATCTTCCTGGGGAAGTTGTAGCTCATTTCCAATAGTATTTGGAACCAGGGCAGGGACTTCCACAGTGGGGTTATCAGGATTATCTCCGCCCGCTTACAGGTCTCGTGAGTAGTCACCCTGGGAATCAAGATGAAAGGAGGAAAGGCATAATTCAGAGCCTTGGACCAGTCCAGGGATAACGCATCCAATGCTTGTGCTAACGGATCCGGCCTCAAGCTGAAAAACATCTGAAATTGACGGTTCAGTCTGGACGCAAAGAGGTCTATCGCACATGTGCCCCACAAAGCTTGTAACCAACTCAATATCTGGGGCTGGAGCTTCCAGTCGCTGTAATCTTTGAGGTAACGTGAATTCCAATCTGCTATTACGTTGGATTGTCCCGGAAGATACTCCGCTACGACCGAAATCTGATGAATGAGGCAGTAATGCCAAAAATCCTTGGCTAGCTCCGCCAGTAATGACGACCTCGTTGCTCCAAACTTGTTGATATACGTTGCTGCTAATATATTGTCCATCTGCAGAATGATGCAGCAGGAGACTTGTTTGGGAGAGAGTGTCCGGATCCGAACGACCCGCCAACAGTTCTAGGCAATCGATGTGCAACTCGAGCTCGCGCAGAGACCACCGACCTCTGGTGGAGATATCGCCGCAGCGTGCTCCCCAGCCCCAATGGCTGGTGTCTGACTCTATGACCACCTTAGGCTGAGAGCTGAAAATGGCTCTGCCGTTCCACGCATCTAAGCCACCACTGTATTTCCTCTTGTACTTCGTTGGAAAGTGGAACCCGGTCTGTGTAGGACAGACCCTTCCGAAGGTGTTGAATCTTCAATCTATGAAGGGACCTGTAGTGAAGAGGGCCCTGGAAAATCGCTTGTATCAAGGATGGCAAAAGACCCACGTCCTGGCAATCACCTGCAATGAGACCGTCTGTTTGGACAACAGAGTGGAAAGCTCCTTCTTGATATCTTCAATTTTGAGCTGGGAAGGCTCAACTGGGCCATTTGAGAATTTATGATGAAACCAAGAAAGTCCATAGTCTGAGAAGGACATAGAGCTGATTTCGGTTAGTTGATAACGAAACCCAAGTTTTGAAGAATAGACATGGTCATGCGCAAATGCTGAGCAGCTAAAGTCGGAGTTTGTGCCATGAGGAGGACTATATCATCCAGATACACCACCCTGCGGACGCCCTGTTCTCGTAAGCATATTACCACCGGTTTCATCACCCTGGTGAAGCACTGCGGAGCCGAGGAAAGACCGAACGGAATTACCAAATATTCAAACTGCTGGTTCCGCCACTGAAACTGTAGGAAACGGAGGTGAGGAGGGAATATAGGAATCGACAGATAGGCGTCTTTCAGATCCAACCGGACCATCAGTCTCCTTCTTTCAACAAATCTGCTAAAAGATGGATGCCCTCCATCTTGAAATGGTTGTAGGTCATGAAATGGTTGAACTCCTTTAGATGCAGTACTAACCTGTGACCTCCACCTTTCTTCTGAACCAGGAAAATGTTGCTGCAGAAACCGTGAGGACTATTGTCACAATATGCAATCACTTGTTTCTGCAGCAAAGCGCCGAGCTCCGCATCTATAAAACGGCACTCTAGTCGGGAAAAAGAGTTGTCGGTGGAAAATCCCAAATAGGAGTCTGATGAAATTCTAGGTAAAAACCCTGAATTGTCTGAAGAACCCATACGTCTTGTGATATCGGAGCCCAATTGTGATAGAAAAAAAAGGAGTACACCCCCCCTCCCCCAGGGTAACAGACATTTGTCGGCAACTCTTACCTGCAGACTCTGGAGCTTGAAATCCCGCTCGATGTCCCCCTCTATTGAAACGTTTTCTGTTAAAGCGTTGTCTGGTGGGGTAGAAGGTACCCCCACGAGTGGAGTCCCACTCACCTCGGCCACGGCCATAGTCTCCTCGCTGAAGACCTTGGTGGTACTGGCGGCGTGGCGAGCGTCCTCGGTCTCGCCCTGCCATTCTGGAAAACTTGCTTTGTGCCAGACTGGGCCTTGTCAAGGGACGTGAATGTACCTACAAATTTGGACACGTCCTTCACGAAGCGGTCTCCGAAGAGATTACCCTCTGCCAAAGGGCCCGGTTCTGCCGAAGCAAGCTCCGTCAAGTTAGAGTCCATCCGCATGAGGAGCGATTTACGTCTCTCTGTGGATATAGCACAGTTGGCGTTCCCCAAAATCAGATTGCCCTTTGGGTTCACCCCACCAAGACGTCAGGATCTACGGGAGCACCAGACTCCTTTGTCTCCAGGGCCATCTCCAGGATTTTGGCCAGTGGCCCCGCCACATCCAGGAGCTTGTCCTGGAAACCCCGCCAGGCACGATCAATTCCCTTTTTGGAGTCTTTAGCGAACTTCTTTAGAAATGTAAGGAGACTGACGTCTATGTCCGGCGTGTCTGCCACTTTGTCAGGTATATCAGGCCTAGGGCACTCCGAACGCAACCTGTGACGCACTTCCTTATCGAAGCTTCCGCATAGGTTATTGTGAAAATACGCTGCCACCTCTGGGGCCGAAACCCAGTCCGACGACCTAGGGTGCACAATGTCGGCCGGACTGAAGGTAAAGGGTGTGCTCACAGTTGGAGGTAGATCCTGTTCCACATTCTATGACTTGTATGACCGCTTCTTGGGAGGGGCCTCTTCCTCCCCGGGTGTCAGTCCCCGTAGTATCGGTATCCGTATAAGTGTCCTGGTGCTTAAGCTTATCTCCCCTGCTGGGAGGAATAGCAGGTGTAGGTAGCATCGCCAACTCGTCAGAATGGGGCCACAACTTCGCCTTAGGGGTGGCTGATGCCTCACCCTTCTGAGGGTCAACAGGTGCCGTATAACCGTGCGGCTTAGCAAACCTCTTCAACTGTTTAGTGATGGGTTTCAACGCAGCAGCCAGAGCATGCTGCACAATGTCGGGCCCTGCCTTTTCTATGGCCTGGTTGACAGACTCTTGAACAGAAGCGTCCAGAGCCTCAACAATATTGTCCTCCAAAGAAGCTGTTTGCACTTCTTCCTGATACATCTCATCCTCTTAATACCTGACCCAGTCATACATCATTGAGAAATATGTAAATAGTCTTAATAGAATGAGGACTAAAAGAGAGGAGTAAAGGGGGAGTCAACCCACAGCACACAGAAGATATCAAGCACCGAGCTCCTCAGCAAAACGGTAGAAATACTGTTACAGCCCACAAGGCGTAGGGAGAGCCAAATAGACCAGTCTGTGGAGCGTGTGCTCCCTCCCGGGGGCCAGACGCTTATTTCAGCCAAGTCAGGCTTAAAGTGCAACAGCTCCGTGTGAATTCCCGGCTCAATTACGCTCCGGAGCACTCAGGGGGCGCTTGCGACATGCGTAGCCCAAAAGCTACCAAAAAGTAACCCATTTGGGCTACGCAAGTCGGAGCGATGCAGGCTCACAGAATGAACGCACCGGCAATTAGGGGAAGAGTCCACGTCGAGCGAGATGAGCGCGCACATCAATCAGTGAAGACGCTGCCTAAAACAGCAAGGAGTTGTAAATAGAATGCCCGAACAGGCCAGCAGCAGTCAGTAGGTTGGGAGTCTGTCCATTACAACGCCCGCGCAGGGTCGGATTGGCAAGGCGGGCATTCGGGAAACGGCTGAAGGGCCGTTGTCTCAGTGCCCTCTGTGGGCCGGTTTTTTTCTCCCCTTTTTCAGTTCACAGAGAGTGCTCTCTGCTATCTGCTCTTTGTGAACTTGGGAAGGGGAGAAAAAAAAACGGCCCACAGAGCGCACGGAAACAGAGACAGAAATGAAAGCGCTTCACTGTGTGCCATGCAGTGATTATTAGCTGTGGCCTCACTTCACCCCCTGCCCCTGAAAAGCAATCACGCCAAGGGTGGGATGGGGAGCGGTGATTGTCTGCGAAAATCGGCTTCCCTGGGGGCCAGGTGTTGCTCAGGCCTTGAGCCATTTCCACCTCGGCCCCCCTGGGGCCCACGCAGCCGAGAAACGGTGTTAATCTTAACACCTCGCCCACAGCCCCTCAGATTCAGGGCACAGTGGGCGAGGAAGAATGGGTCTGGCTGTGGGGGCTAGGTGATGTTTTGAACTCCCACCATCTTCACCTCAGCCTTCCCCTGTCTACCATTGTGCTCCCCTGCCAAGACATTGCCCTGGGGCCTGGAGGGCTGGGGAGGGTTGATTAATTTACTAATTGCAGAGGCCATACTGCTGTTCATGTGCTCTTGAGCTAAGTAGGTTAGTAATAGCAGGGGCTTCCCTTCTTTTCAGGTGCTCCTGTACTGAAGTTCTTGAATAATTTTGTGACAGAAAGGGGCCTTGCTGTTTTTAGGTCTCGCCTGTCGATGCGCATGCGCATCGAGCAAGCGAGACTATGGTGGCTTATCCACTCTTTATCCAACTTGCAAGGAATCGTGGCGATTCCTTGCAGTGCACGAGAAATTTAAGCTCAATGCGCATGCGCATTGAGCTTAAATGCGCGTGCACATGCCCCCAGCCGCCTGCCTTGCCTACTCTCTCTCTCACAGCCTCCCCCAGCTCCGCCCCCTCATTCTTGATTGCACGGCCGCTAGGCCGTGCCTCCCCTACTCTCCTCCCCCCTCCTCCTCCTACTCTCCTCCCCTGCCTGCCTGCCGTGTCGCACCTCTCCCCTCTCCGCCCCCTCCCCTGCACTCCCCAGCCATATCGAATCACTCCTCCTACTCTCCTCCCCTGCCTGCCTGCCGTGTCGCACCTCTCCCCTCTCCGCTTCCTCCCCTGCACTCCCCAGCCATATCGAATCACGGTCCACCGCGTTACTTGACGAGAAAGAAACTGGTGCCGTTGCCTTTATCTCCCGCCCTCCCCTTCGAGGATTGGCTATATTTTCGTTAAAAGTCCATTAATCCCGGATGCGTGTTTATGACCTGCATTGTGCTCGTGCCGGTAATCGCTGTGCTGCGCGAGAGACTGCTCGCTCCCTGACAGACTGCCCCAGACAAAGCCGGAGTGCGGCTTCGAGCAGACAGCGCGCCTCCGGGTAGGCCCAGCCTGGCTCCAGGATTTGTAAACAGCCACATTCCAGGCTGTAATCACGCAGACAGCAGCTCCTGTCTGATCCGAGACAGGAAGTGCCCGCTTTGTGCTGCCAGCCATCACAGTGGCACACGCAAGAAGGGTTTAAATTTAGCCCAGGCTTTCCTCTCAGCAAATTATGGGTGGTGTTGTCTCGAGATGCAGGCGACCGTGACAGCCCCATTATCAAGCATTCGCACATTCTTCTGATAAACAAGTAGGTGAAGGAGGCCGAAAACTGCCAGTGGAATTATTAAATGACGGCTTCTCTACTGTGAGCGTGACTGCGCATAAACTATTTTCATGTGCTTTTACTACGTTTTACTGGAGTTTCCAGTTGTAAATAAACACGTTAAAAACGTTTGAAGCGAAAAGGCACAGCTAGTGTGTTCTTCATGTATGTTGAAGTACACATTGTAAGTAGACTGCAGACATAATACTCTTCAAGTAATACAGATTTAATTGTTGTTTTAGTAAATGAAAGCTGCTGGAAAATAGATTTGTTCCCAGGAAAGGGAACCAGGGTCTGGTTTTAGACACCGGAGACTTCTTTCACCATGAGATAGCTTCTCTCAGTGTTCTCCTCCCACCCCTTCAGAGCACACCAGAATTGTCAGTCCCCTCGACACTGGGTTTCCACCTACTCTACCTTCGTGGAATAGCCCCTCTAAAACTCGAGAACACAGCGTTTCCGTTTAATTGCTTTGTCCATCACATGTATAGGCTACTGCAATTGAGTATTCGGGGAGCCTCCCAAATTAAAAACACTGTGTAAACTTGAAAGCACACAGTATTTGCGGCCTCTTTTTCCTGGCTTGAAAGATTCCTGATGTATTAACCCACACCACTGCCCGCCAAGTAACGATCACAGATTCAGCCAAACATTATGAAAGTGAAATGGTGACGTTTCGTGTACTTAACTGCTGTAAAAATGCCACCCTTTAACCATCATGGCATTGAGCTTCAATGCTCACATTGTGGGCCAAAACAATGACCTTGTGCTCTGTTTCTGAACAAATACCTATGTGTATAACAAATACACATGAATGAACTGCATGGCATAAACCATGAGTGAACAGAATTCCCGAATTCGCCTGGACAGTCCTGGTTTTTAAAGGATTTTCCTGACGTCTCAAAGTTTTGTTCTCATAAATATATGTCCCAGTGTTTGAGCGAGTCGGGTGAACAAGCACATTCTTGGTTCAGTCTCACGATCACATTGGCCCTCTTGTCAAACCACCGTCATAAACTCCCAGGTCTTGAGTCGCATGTTGTTCTAACTTGCCTCGTTCACGCAGCACGGCAGAGGTTAGTCAGGAGGGACTCTGCATCTAGCAAATCCATTAACCAAGGCCTGGATCATCAGCAACCTACTTCTGGCAACGCTTTTTTGGCTACATCTTTGGCTGTTTCCTGATCTGTTCTGTGGCACGCTCTGAAAGTGGAGTGTATTTTTAATCTCATTCCTTATAGAATGGTGATAAAAACGCCGTACAAATGAACATGTTTTCAGTGGACAGCTCAAAACATGTTGGTGGATAACATAAATAAGATAGTCTTACTAATAGCTCAGGGGTTATAATGAATGGCTGGTATAAACCTTCAGCTCCAACATCCCAGTGTTTGTCTTTCTATTACTCCCAGTTTAATTTAGCATATGTGGCATAACAACCAGAGCTGCCATCTAAGTCACGTAAATACAATACATGTTGCATAAAAAATGCTATAGGTGTCACATTCGCCAAAGTTATAACTATTGGCATTGTAAATGACAAAGCTATCAATTTAGCTATTTTAAAAACTAACACATAAATAAAAGATATTGTCATTTACAAGACCAATAGCTCCAACTTTTCTAATGCGAGACCTATTGCCCCCTCACCCTCACTCACCCTCAACCCCTCACCCACCCTCACTCACCCTCACCCTCACTCACCCTCAACCCCTCACCCTCACTCACCCTCAACCCCTCACCCTCAATCCCTCACCCTCACTCACCCACACCCACACTCACCCACACTCACCCTCACTCACCTTCACCCACCCTCACTCACCTTCACCCACCCTCACTCACCTTCACCCACCCTCACTCACCCTCACTCACCCTCAACCCCACTCACCCTCAACCCCTCACTCACCCTCAACCCCTCACTCACCCTCAACCCCTCACCCTCACTCACCCTCAACCCCTCACTCACCCTCAACCCCTCACCCTCACTCACCCTCAACCCCTCACCCTCAATCCCTCACCCTCACTCACCCTCACTCACCCACACTCACCCTCACTCACCCTCACTCACACTCACCCACCCTCACTCACCCTCACCCTCACTCACCCTCACTCACCCTCAACCCCTCACCCTCACTCACCCTCAACCCCTCACCCATCCTCAACACCTCACCCTCACTCACCCTCAACCCCTCACTCACCCTCACTCTCACTCACCCTCACTCACCCTCACCCTCACTCACCCTCACTCAGCGCAACCACAGCATCTTCACTAAATATATTTAATAAACTTTAAGCTATTGGCAATATAAAATAAAATCCATTTTATTTACGTATTAATTATTAATTGTTTTTTAAAGCCATTGATTTTTTTAATATTAATACATATAAGTCACATATAAGTCCCGTTAATACAAAACATGTTGCTTTACAAATGCTAGAGGTGTCACATTTACAAAAATTATAACTATTGGCTTTGTAAAGAAGAAAGCTATTAATTTAGCTATTTAGAAAAAACAACACATAAATAAAAAACAAAAAAATAAATAACACCTATAGCTCAAACTTTCCTACTGCGAGACCTATTGCATTTCCAATGCAATAGGTCTCGGAGAATTTGAGTTAGAGCTTTTAGAAATGTTTATGGCTTTTTTTTTTAATTCTTTAGCATTGGCTACAGGAAACAAAAATGCTAAAGATTTACAAAAAAACCCATAAACAATTCTAAAAGCACTAACTCTAATGCTGCGAGACCTATTGCATTTCTAATGCTTGTTTTAGTTGCTCAGCATGTAGGCCATTGTCACCTTGGGCCTGTGTCCTGCGCAAGAACAGTATCCTCCCACTTTCATTCCTTATCTTTGCATAGGCATAGGTGGCCTAACGCCAGAGTTGCAGGGGCGGCTGGTGACATTTGAAAGTGGTGGGGCGTAAACTAATTTGCATATTGCACCGCAGCGAGCGAGCACAGCGAGCGAGCACAGCGAGCGAGCGAGCCCGAACCACCTTGCATCCATCCATACATCATTCATGCATCCACCCATCCATCCATCCACCCACCCACCCATCCATCCATCCACCAATTCTGCATCCATCCTGCATCCATCATTCATTCATGCATCCACCCATCCATCCAGCATCCATCATTCACTCATGCATTCACCCATCCATCCATCCTGCATCCATCATTCATTCATGCATCCACCCATCCATCCACCCATCCATCCTGCATCCATCATTCATTCATGCATCCACCCATCCATCCATCCACCCATCCTGCATCCATCCATCCATCATTCATTCATGCATCCATCCATCCACCCATCCATCCACCCTTCCACCCATCCATCATCCATCCTGCATCCATTCATGTGTCCACCCATCCATCCATCCTGCATCCATCATTCATTCATGCACCCATCCATCCATCCATCCATCCTGCATCCATCATTCATTCATCCACCCATCCATCCATCCACCCATCCACCCATCCATCCATCATTCATGCATCCATCCATCCACCCATCCATCATCCATTCCTGCATCCATTCCTGCATCCATTCATGCATCCATCCATCCATCCTGCATCATCATTCATTCATGCACCCATCCATCCACTCTGCATCCATCCTGCATCCATCATTCATTCATCCACCCATCCTGCATCCATCATTCATTCATGCATCCACCCATCCATTCATCCACCCATCATTCATCCATTCATGTGTCCACCCATCCTGCATCCATCATTCATGCACCCATCCATCCATCATTCATTCATGCACCCATCCATCCATCCACCCATCCATCCTGCATCCATCATTCATTCATCCACCCATCCATCCATCCACCCATCCAGCATCCATCATTCATTCATTCATGCATCCATCCACCCATCCATCCATCCATCCATCATCCATCCATTCCTGCATCCATTCCTGCATCCACCCATCCATCCATCATTCATTCATGCACCCATCCATCCACCCTGCATCCATCCTGCATCCATCATTCATTCATCCACCCATCCTGCATCCATCCTGCATCCATCATTCATTCATGCATCCACCCATCCATTCATCCACCCATCATTCATCCTGCATCCATCCATCATTCATGTATTTTATGACCCTATAACTTGCACACAGCTTGTCAGTGTTTAATACCAGTCTCGAACCTTGTACTCCAGCACCAATGATACATGATTAATATTAATTGTTTTTAAAAACATGTATTTATTCGACACCAATTTCACACCTTAATCGGAACATCATTTTTATTTGTTTTTTAAAATATCTATTTATTTAACACCAGTGTAAGTCATGTATACATTTTTATGGTTCGATAAGAGGCTCAAACCTGGTTTCCCATCACCAAAGTCGGCCGTGCTATCCGTCCGGGGTTATGTAACAGGGCTATGTAGTGACCAGCCAATCCTGCGCCAGGATTGGCTGGGGGGGCACCATGACTCCTCGCCCAGTCGCCCTGTGTAACCCCGGGGCTGCGGCCCGCCCCCTGGTCCTCTCTCTAAGGGGGAATTCACAAGAAAACGATCTGCGCATGCGCGGGCATGTTTGTGCCCAAACATACACTTGCGCAGCTGCAGCAGCCCGTTCCTCCCCCCCCCCCACCCCCCTTTCGCACTGCGGGAAGGTCGGGTGTCTCCCGGTTTCCCGGCCGGCAGATAGCGCGATTTTTTTAAATAATTGTGTTTGGCTTCTAGTGACGACGTGGTGGGTCCATGGGGCTTAGTGGGGCTTCGCCCCTACGCCCCAATGGACGCACCGCGCCTGCAGAGTTGCAGAGATGGGGATTCAAGTTTGAATCCCAGGGTCTGCTCAACAGCCTGTGATTCTGGGCAGATCACTTCCTCGCCCAGGCCCTTAAATAAAAAATCAGATCATGTGTACTGTAATTGGTACTCATGAATAGAACTCAATTTGAATAATAAAACATTTACATTGGCTGCTGTGGGTAGAAAAATAAATAGAAAGAGAAGCATAATCAGAAGCTCCGGTCCTGTAATAGAATTAGTGTTGAAAATGAGTACAGTGAAATATGAAGTAATTTGAGTGGTGGATATGTTATTCAGTTATTTGGATAGAGAAGGGTAGGTGGCGGGAAAGAGGTTCGTATTAATATAAAGCTTGGTAGGGGTAGAAAAGGGAAAAAAGGTTTGCATTTATATTGATAAATGCAAATATCGATTCAGTAAAATAAACAGTTCCCTACAATAATAAGAGCAACACTTCCCAACACCAATTAATTAACATCTACTAGCAACGGAATTGGTGACGGAACCGAACGCTTCTAACCTTCTGTACTTTGCACAGGTAACTTCTTTCCGAACCGTAATGCTCGAAGCCCGATCCTGCCAGAGCACTAATGAAAGTACACCGGAAGAAGGTGCACGGGTATTTCCGGAAGTCTGTGTTTTTGGAACACTATCCGCTGTGTGGAGCGAAGTTGGTTGGGTTTTCGTTCTAGTCTTTTTGGCTCGGTGCGCACGCGCATTAACGTGATGGGAGCGGGAAGTGGGGACGCTACACTTTAATCACTGGCTGAGCGGAAGAGCAACAAGGCGGAGTCAAAAGTAGACAGGAAATGTGTTCCTTACTTTATGATGTCCGGCACAGAAAATGCTGCAAAGGAGAAGCTTGAAGTGAACAGCAGAGGTGAGAGGGAGCTTAAGTTGGGCGGGAAGGAATTAAGTATCCTTTCATAACCAAAAGTTAGGGTGTTTACAAAACGAATACCTTAGTGGCAATGCTACACAAACATATTGCCAAAGAACATTGTTTTGTGTGCACTCTAATTTGCATTTATGTCTGGACTTGCTTGACTCTCACTGCCTGATGGGATACCTCTCACATTTTTTCTTTGTCTTGTTATTTTCATGATTACATTCCTAGATTTTTGGAACCCCTTAGTTTAAAGGTTAACGTTTCGTCTGTGTCTGTTAGAAGCTCCACACTGCACTTTTGTATAATAAACATGCCACCCTCTGATTTCCATGCATTTCTTCGCAGGCCCGAGTAATAAGGCACCCTTCTGCACCAATAGTTTATGTTAAGAGCCCAGGGCATAGCCTAGATCTATCTATCACATGCCCGAGGCATGTTTTCGTAAGTAGCAGGTGGTTGTGTATGTGATTTAGCTCAAGGCAGAAGGGGTAGATCGAGACAAACACAGGGCTACGAATGAACGATATTTCTCCAAAGCATTATCACATTACCTACACTCGTTTTTTAAAAACGTTCCAACTGAGATTATATCTGTAAAGTCGGCTAACCCAAACGTGGATGGAAATGCATGTGTTTTATGGTGCAAACGCCTATTTCAAAATGTTCGTTTCATGGAGTCAGCACCGCAGACCATTACTTAATGAATTTCAGTTATCAATATCTGTTTTTTAAAGCCACATACGATTGCCTTATTGTTGCATAGCAGGGACGATTGCATGCTTTTCATGCATGTATTTTTATTACTTAAGTAACAAACCTTAACAGCTTTGGGTTGACAGGGCAATTACACGAATGTGAGCTCTATACATGAAAACAAATGGTTTTACTCCCGTATTTAGATGGATATATAATGTAAATAGGTAAGTTTTCCCTTCAGCTATGACTGTAAGAGGAGGCGGTGAATGTTTATGATCGCCCTTCCTTTGATGACCTAGCATCATTACCTATGCTAATTAATCCTTTAAAAAAAAAATTAAAGTTTTATCTTTTCAAGCACAGCAGCATAATGAAGCAACTATCGCCTGAGATGTATACATGATATCATAATCACTGGAGGAAAACACAGAAATTTTATCAAAACACTAAAGGAAAAAGCAACATAATTTCCACCTATAAATTCATCATCCATAATGATCAAACAAAATTAGGGATAAATCCCCGGTATGTACAGATATTAATCGTTACTGCTTCTCCTTCTAATTATAAATGAGTTCCCATATAAGCTTCCCAAGCGCTCTTCCCCTTTTGCCCTTCCTCACATACATTCCCTTCTCTAGGTTATAGGCTGAGAGCAGCCTGGCAAGCCATTGTTGGAATGTTGGTGGCACCTTATTCAACCATGGCGATGCAATACAAATACGAATAACCGACATAGCCACAAAAACAAAGTAATGTGACGGACATTGCCTATCTTCGCCATTTATCCCTAGTAATATTATAGTTGGTGTGAGAGAGATCTTAATCCCTAGCGTTCTATCGAAAAAGTATTCTGTAGCACTCCGCAAACCCTGTAGGTGAGGGCAGGATGCAAACATATGTACTCTTTCAGCATCCATGCTATCACACCGTGGACATGTAATACCCGTGGCGCCCCCCCCCCCCCATTGTGCTACCTTGAAGGCGTGTAATACAAGGAGTAGATTGTTTTATACTGCTGGGCTTGAAAGCGCTACGGAGCATAAGGTGGTCTGACCTAATTCTAAGGAATCTTGAAAACAGTCTTGATTTATCCCAAGTTTATCTGCCCACTTATTTCCAGATTTTCTGAGATCGTCAGTTTTCAAAGCAGATAAGGCGGCATAGATCCTTCGTATGCTGCAATCTACACCCACCTTAATAACATCCGTTATTTAGTTTTTACCAAAACCAGAGGGCCCGGCCTATTTTTTTCCTAAAAACCTCTGAATTTGCAGATACTTAAAAAAAATTCCTTTTACTGATACCAAAAGTAAGCTGTATAGCTGAGAACTGTCAAGTTCCATCCGACCCCCATAGGTCACCCAATTTCCGGATGCCATGCCGTTCCCATCCTACCATTACTGAATCTGCAAAGATTTCCGCCAGAAGGGTTGGATTCCTGAGTATAGGCGTTCAGCCTACCCAGACCACACTTTTTCCGGAACGATGCCGACACCTTATAAACAGCCATCAAGGTCTTAAACCTAGTTCTTTTAAAATAACTAGGGTCAGTGTATTTTAAGAAGCAGTTCTCCGCCTCCCCGCCAATCAATATAGAGTACATATCTATAGATCCTGTCTTTACCTGTGGATGAGAAGCATCTCCCCCTAACAAACCATACATATACAGAAAGGCTGCCGCCCAATAATACATTTTTAAATAAGGGACGGCTCATCCTCCCCTTGACCTTGATAGAGACATGAAACGTAATGCCCTCCTGGTTTTCCCGTGAGCCCAAATAGATCTATTGACCAACTGCTCCAATGCAGTAAACCATTTGGCCTCAAATTCAAGTGCAATTGCCCTAAAAAGATAGAGTACCTTGGGCAATAGGATAATTTTTACTACATTATAACGCCCCAGTAGGGAGAGATGGAGATTATGCATTCTATCTAGATCTTTTTTAGCTTTTAATGTTAATTGGCTCGATGTTCCTGTCCACAGGCTTACCCAAATCCGTCGAGATGTTAATCCCTAGATAGATAGCGGAGTTGACAACGCGTACATCATTGCAGACGGCCCCCTCATTCTTAACTATCTGAGTCTTAGGCTCGTTTAACGCGTATCCTGACACCCGGCCAAAAGCAAGAGCTTCTGACTCCACTGCAGGTATGGCATTTGCAGCTGAAGGGGTCACTAGAGCGATGTCGTCTGCGTACGCCAAGGTTTTATATTCATGGACTTTTATTGGGGGGATCCCGCCATTTGCTTCCAACCTATGAATTAATGGATCGATATATTCCGCAAATAGTAGCGGCGAGCATGGGCAACACTGACACGTACCGCTCTTAATTTGCAGGGGCGCTTTATATCCTCCATTGACTCTAAGGAGTTTTATATAGAGCCTGAATTGCGTTGACGAATCCCGCACCAATACCACACCACTTCAAAGACATCCAAAGGTAGTCCCAGGAGACCCGATCAAATGCCTTTTTGGCGTCCCAACAACATGACCGTCATGGGTTCTCCTGAGACTTCGGCTGCATCAAAGAATGGAGTGGTACAGAGTAGAGTGCAGTGGCATAGAGTGCTGTAGAATTCAGTGGCAAAGAGTAGAGTCGTGCATAGTAGAGATGTGTGGGATAGAGTGCATTGGCATAGACTTGAGGCGTAGAGTCAAGTGACAGAGTGAATTGGTGCAGAGTAGATTGCAGTAGTGTGGAGTGGTGCAAAGTAGTGTGAAGTGCCTTTATAGAGGGTTGAAATCTCGACAAATGACACCGTCTGCCATTTCAATGTGATGTTTTTTTACAGTTCATTTAATTTCTGAGTTCTGTGCTACCTAAATTGTACTACTAGCCAACAATGTACTAACCTTTGTAAATACCACATGCGCACCATTAATCACTTTTGTCACAACTCAATTGCTCTGCACCTCTTTTTGGAGCACCCATTTGTTTACCTCTGTATCGAAGTAAAGAAATGTACTGTATGTGATCCCTCACATAGGTTGTGTTTAGGGAACGTAGGCTGAAATGTCTCTCCTGAGGAACCATATATTCTTGCTATGAATTTACTGCCCACAGAGGGTTAGGCACAGGATCTGCAGCCATACCCCACTGTATGGCCGTGGGCCATGCCCAGGAGGGCCAGCTTGATTGCGGAGGGGCTTGATTTCATAGAAGCTGGATGTAGTAAAATAGCTTAACTGAAAAGAAATACAGTTTAAGTGAAGTTATGGTTGCATTAAGGTGCTGTTATGTTAAAAAAAAATAGGCTGAAAAAACTTTTAAATCTCCCTGTTCTAGTCTGCTCTGCAAAACATAGCTTGCACACTTGCAATACAAACCATTACTAACACTCCAAATACTGTTCTTAAGACCTCACGATGCATATAACTTTAAATATGAGGCCTTTACACAACATCTTTATGTTATAGAGGCACAAAAATTATACTATATCCATAGTTCTGTCATTCAAAATACAAGGTAATGTGTTATTACTGAGATCATGTATGTCATTTGTGAAGTCATCTGTTATATCAAAGGTGAGGTCAATAACATTGCATTTGGTGTAAAAGATTTCATTTGCATGGATACACAAACATTTTCCAACATGTCTGGACTTCAGGCAGACCATTATAGGTTTATGGGCATATCAAGATAAGCAGGATACCCCAGGTAATTTAGAAGAATGTGGTTCTCCGTTGTAAAATTCCTCACTTTTTGTTTAAAGAGTTGACATGCTAACTTGCGCAACCGAACGGTTTTGAAGAAGAGCTGAGTGCATCCTGTACATGTAATGCTGCAAGACTTGAGAATCCTGCAGTCTGTTAAACATTTCCCTGAGTGTGGGCGGTGGTCAGAATTTAAAGGGGAGTGTTAGATTGTTGAGGGAGGGTCAAGTTGGCTTTTAATTTACAATGTGATAATGCCGACCTCCTATGTTGTATTCTTTATCATAAAAATCACTGAAAAACGTATTGAAACTTAAACATTTTCAATTTTATTTAAAGCTACTTTGCCAACAATTGAAACTCTATTTTCTGTCTTTTAGGAAAGAATATTTTTGATATTGAGCTCTCCTGTGGCACTTCGTTTCTTGAAATTACTTGCGAGTCCATGCAGGCAAGATGAATACAGGTAATCCATTTGGATCACAGCATTCTGGAGCTGGCAATCACTTTGGTGAACATCAGCCAGGAGCCAGTAATTCTTTTGGTGGACACCAGCCAGGAGCCGGTAATTCTTTTGGTGGACAACAGTCAGGCGCAAGCAGTGTGTTTGGCGTGCAGCAGTCTGTAGCAGGAAGTATCTTTGGCTCATCTCAGTCTGGCGCAAGCAGTGTCTTTGGTGGACAGCAGTCTGGAACAAGCAGTGCCTTCGGTGGGCCACCATCTGGATCAAGCAACCTCTTTGGGTTACCACAATCTGGCTCAAACAGTACTTTTGGTGGGCTGCAGTCTGGAGCAAATAGTACCTTTGGTGGGTCACAGTCGGGATCAAGCAATCCTTTTGGTGCATCTCAATCTGGAGCAAGCAGTGCATTTGGTGGGCAGCAGCAAGGAGCAAACCATGCCCAAGGTGGGCAACAGTTTGGATTTTTCCCAACAACTTCCAGCAGTTCAACTGGAGTGTTCCCGGCACAGCAACCTTTTCAGTTTGGTCAACCCTCTTCATTTGGTCAAAGCAGTGGATCATCTGGTCAGCCATCCTCATTCGGGCAGAGTACTGCGGTAACTGGAAGTAACCCATCCTTTGGGCAGGGAGCCAGTGTTCCTGGACCGACATCTCTTTTTGGACATGGTGCAGGGGTCACTGGACCAACCTCTAGCTTTGGACATGGTAATGAAACATCTGGGCAAATATCTCTTTTTGGACAAAATAGTGGAAGTTCTGGGCAGGCCCCTTTATTTGCACAAAATAAAAGAACCTCTGTTTTTGGACAGATTAGTGAATCTCCTGCAACGACCTCTACATTTGGACAAGGCAGTGGAGATGCCAAACAGACCACTGGCTTTGGTCAAGATAGTGGAGCAGCTGGAACGACTTCTACTTTTGGGCAAAGTAGTGGGTCTCCTTCAAAAGGCACTTCTTTTGGTCAAAATCTTCCTGTGCTGAGACACTCTAGTCTTTTTGGGCCAGCTAGTGGGGCTATTGGGCAAACCAGTGGCTTTAGACCTAACAGTGGGGTTCTTGGCCAGGACAGTGGGGGAACTGAGCAAGGCTTTTTACAATCATCCGGAATAAACCAGGCTGCCTCCCAGCCAATATCTGTGTTTGGCAAGCCCAGTACCTTTGGACAACCTCCTGGTTTCACACATCTCTCACCATCTGGAATTAAGCAAGTTTCTCCACTGACTACAGCGACTACAGCCACAAGCAGCTCTTCTAGTGCAGGTGACCAGGGATTCGGTTACAAGCCGTCGAGCATTTCAACATTTTCTGTTCCTGATGGTCTTGGAAAGACCCCAGGCACAAGTGGAGGAGTTTCAGAGTTCACATTTAAACCACTGGAGAGTGCAACATTTAAACCTATCTTTGGAGCGTCACCTGAGCTGGAAAAATCCCAGGCAAAGATAACCCCAGAGTCTTTCACATTTTCCCAGCCTGTCAGCAATACACCTGCAGGTATTGGCTCAATCAGTTTTACCTCTCAATCAGCCAATCTCAGTACGAACACTGGAAATAATGTCAACTTCTCCAAGCCAGTACCCAGTGGGACTCAAGCACCTGCCTTTTCATTCTCTTTGCCAACTAAAAAATGTGAGGGAGAAACGGCAAACCCCAAAGCATCATTTGCAAGTGCTGGTAGCAGCTTTGTAAGTTTCTCCAGTTCTTCTGGTCTTTCGCCCTCGGGACAGGCATTTCAGACAAGACCATCTGTGAAACTGGAAAAAGAGGAGAGGGACAGCTCATCAGAGCCACCTAGTGTGCTTGTAAAGGGACAAAAAAGAAAAGAAGAGGATTATTCCTCATTCAGAACAGAGCATGACACTGCTGAGGTTCCAGCGCTGACATCCAAGAGTGATCGTCCCCCAGAAAAACGCTCTCTTATGCTAAACCGCCCCGGCAACAAACTATTTGGGAGAGTCCTCAAGGATGTACTAAAGAGTAACGAGCAAATCGGACGCCACTGGGAAGTAAAACATGAAAAATCAGTACCAGAGGCCAAAAATCTTGAGCAGCCAGCAACAAGCCAGGACTCACGTGGCCTGATGCAATCAGTTGCAGCAGAACGAGGAACCGAGCAATCGGGGATCAAAAAGGGGAAGCGTAGAGGTAAGCCATACTAATGCTAACTTGTTGTAAGGCAGAGAGCATGAGCAGTGAAAGAAAGTAAGCACCCTCTTACTAGGTAAATATGGGACCATGCTACAGGAGAGAATAATATTATAAAAGAGACTTCTGCTCTGGGCAAATAATGTAAATATAGGTCAATGTTAGTTGATAGCATTGAGTACCAGCACACAAGAGAAACTTTATTGCTAAAGAAAGAGGGGCACCCCTTTGAAAACAAGCATTGGAAATGCAATAGGGCTCGCATTAAGAAAGTTTGAGCTATTGGTCTTATAAATGATTTTTTTTATTTATGTGTTATATTTTAAAATAGCTAAATTAATAGCTTTGTCATTTACAATGCCAATAGTTATAACTTTTGCAAATGTGACACCTATAGCATTTGTCATGCAACATGTTTTGTATTTACGTGACTTAGATGTACTGATATTACAAATAACAATGGCTTTTAATTTTTTAAAATAATTAATACTTAAATAATTTATTTAATTTGTAATGGCAATAGCTTAAACTTTTGTAAATAACTTTTGTGAAGATTATGTTCAGTGTTTTTTATTGTGACGAAAATCCAAGAACAGAAGTGAAATATTACCATCTTTTTGTGATTTGTAATAAAGCGTGAAAGCTTGAAAACAGCTTGAAACATTGAAAGAACATATTTGAACCAGTGATGCTGTGGTTGCGCTGAGTGATGCTGTGGTTGCGCTGAGTGATGCTGTGGTTGCGCTGAGTGGTGTGTGCATCGGTGGAGCTTAGTGGGTGCATTGGTGGAGCTGTTTGGTGTGTGCATTGGTGGAGCTTAGTTGGAGCATCGGTGGAGCTGTGTGATGGGTGCATCAGTGGAGCTGTGTGCTGGGTGCATCGGTGGAGCTGTGTGCTGGGTGCATCGGTGGAGCTGTGTGCTGGGTGCCTCGGTGGAGGTTTGTGGTGGGTGCATCGGTGGAGCTGTGCGGTGGGTGCATCGGTGGAGCTGTGTGGTGAGGGCTTCGGTGGAGCTGGGTGGTGGGGGCATCGGTGGAGCTGGGTGGTGGGGGCATCGGTGGAGTTGTGTGGTGGTTGCATCGGTGGAGTTGTGTGGTGGTTGCATCGGTGGAGCTGTGTGGTGGTTGCATCGGTGGAGCTGTGTGGTGGTTGCATCGGTGGAGCTGTGTGGTGGTTGCATCGGTGGAGCTGTGTGGTGGTTGCATCGGTGGCGCTGTGTGGTGGTTGCCTCGGTGGAGCTGTGTGGTGGTTGCCTCGGTGGAGCTGTGTGGTGGTTGCCTCGGTGGAGCTGTGTGGTGGGTGCCTCGGTGGAGCTGTGTGGTGGGTGCCTCGGTGGAGCTGTGTGGTGGGTGCCTCGGTGGAGCTGTGTGGTGGGTGCATCGGTGGAGCTGTGTGGTGGGTGCATCGGTGGAGCTGTTTCGGTTGAGCTGTGTGGTGGGGCATCGGTGGAGCTGGGTGCATCGGTGGAACTGTGTCGGTGGAGCTGTGTGGTGGTTCATCGGTGGAGCTGGGTGGTGGGTGCATCGGTGGAGCTGTGTTGGTGGAGCTGTGTGGTGGTTGCATCAGTGGAGCTGTGCGGTGGGTGCATCGGTGGAGCTGTGTGGTGGGGGCATCGGTGGAGCTGTGTGGTGGGGGCATCGGTGGAGCTGTGTGGTGGGGGCATCGGTGGAGCTGTGTGGTGGGTGCATCGGATGAGCTGTGTGGTGGGTGCATCGGATGAGCTGTGTGGTGGGCGCATCGGTGGAGCTGTGTGGTGGGTGCATCGGTGGAGCTGTGTGGTGGGTGCATCGGTGGAGCTGTAGGATGGGTGCCTTGGTGGAGCTGTGTGGTGGGTGCATCAGTGGAGCTGTGTGGTGGGTGCATCAGTGGAGCTGTGTCTGTTGAGCTGTGTGGTGGGGGCATTGGTGGAGCTGGGTGGTGGGTGCATCGGTGGAGCTGTGTTGGTGGAGCTGTGTGGTGGGTGCATCGGTGGAGCTGTGTGGTGGGTGCATCGGTGGAGCTGTGTGGTGGGTGCATCGGTGGAGATGTGTGGTGGGTGCATCGGTGGAGATGTGTGGTGGGTGCATCGGTGGAGCTGTGTGGTGGGTGCATCGGTGGAGCTGTGTGGTGGGTGCATCGGCGGAGCTGTGTGGTGGGTGCATCGGCGGAGCTGTGTGGTGGGTGCATCGGCGGAGCTGTGTGGTAGGGGCATCGGTGGAGCTGTGTGGTGGGGGCATCGGTGGAGCTGTGTGGTGGGGGCATCGGTGGAGCTGTGTGGTGGGGGCATCGGTGCATCGGTGGAGCTGTGTGGTGGGTGCATCGGTGGAGCTGTAGGATGGGTGCCTTGGTGGAGCTGTAGGATGGGTGCCTTGGTGGAGCTGTGTGGTGGGTGCATCAGTGGAGCTGTGTGGTGGGTGCATCAGTGGAGCTGTGTCTGTTGAGCTGTGTGGTGGGGGCATTGGTGGAGCTGGGTGGTGGGTGCATCGGTGGAGCTGTGTTGGTGGAGCTGTGTGGTGGGTGCATCGGTGGAGCTGTGTGGTGGGTGCATCGGTGGAGCTGTGTGGTGGGTGCATCGGTGGAGCTGTGTGGTGGGTGCATCGGTGGAGATGTGTGGTGGGTGCATCGGTGGAGCTGTGTGGTGGGTGCATCGGCGGAGCTGTGTGGTGGGTGCATCGGCGGAGCTGTGTGGTGGGTGCATCAGTGGAGCTGTGTGGTGGGTGCATCAGTGGAGCTTTGTCTGTTGAGCTGTGTGGTGGGGGCATTGGTGGAGCTGGGTGGTGGGTGCATCGGTGGAGCTGTGTTGGTGGAGCTGTGTGGTGGGTGCATCGGTGGAGCTGTGTGGTGGGTGCATCGGTGGAGCTGTGTGGTGGGTGCATCGGTGGAGCTGTGTGGTGGGTGCATCGATGGAGATGTGTGGTGGGTGCATCCGGTAGAGATGTGTGGTGGGTGCATCGGTGGAGCTGTGTGGTGGGTGCATCGGTGGAGCTGTGTGGTGAGTGCATCGGCGGAGCTGTGTGGTGGGTGCATCGGTGGAGCTCTGTGGTGGGTGCATCGGCGGAGCTGTGTGGTGGGTGCATCGGCGGAGCTGTGTGGTGGGTGCATCGGCGGAGCTGTGTGGTGGGTGCATCGGCGGAGCTGTGTGGTGGGTGCATCGGCGGAGCTGTGTGGTGGGTGCATCGGCGGAGCTGTGTGGTGGGTGCATCGGCGGAGCTGTGTGGTGGGTGCATCAGTGGAGCTGTGTGGTGGGTGCATCAGTGGAGCTGTGTCTGTTGAGCTGTGTGGTGGGGGCATTGGTGGAGCTGGGTGTTGGGTGCATCGGTGGAGCTGTGTTGGTGGAGCTGTGTGGTGGGTGCATCGGTGGAGCGGTGTGGTGGGTGCATCGGTGGAGCTGTGTGGTGGGTGCATCGGTGGAGATGTGTGGTGGGTGCATCGGTGGAGATGTGTGGTGGGTGCATCGGTGGAGCTGTGTGGTGGGTGCATCGGTGGAGCTGTGTGGTGGGTGCATCGGCGGAGCTGTGTGGTGGGTGCATCAGTGGAGCTGTGTGGTGGGTGCATCAGTGGAGCTTTGTCTGTTGAGCTGTGTGGTGGGGGCATTGGTGGAGCTGGGTGGTGGGTGCATCGGTGGAGCTGTGTTGGTGGAGCTGTGTGGTGGGTGCATCGGTGGAGCTGTGTGGTGGGTGCATCGGTGGAGCTGTGTGGTGGGTGCATTGGTGGAGCTGTGTGGTGGGTGCATCGGTGGAGCTGTGTGGTGGGTGCATCGATGGAGATGTGTGGTGGGTGCATCGGTGGAGCTGTGTGGTGGGTGCATCGGTGGAGCTGTGTGGTGAGTGCATCGGCGGAGCTGTGTGGTGGGTGCATCGGTGGAGCTCTGTGGTGGGTGCATCGGCGGAGCTGTGTGGTGGGTGCATCGGCGGAGCTGTGTGGTGGGTGCATCGGCGGAGCTGTGTGGTGGGTGCATCGGCGGAGCTGTGTCGGTGGAGCTGTGTGCTGGGTGCATCGATGGAGCTGTGTGCTGGGTGCATCGGTGGAGCTGTGTGGTGGGTGCCTCGGTGGAGCTCTGTGGTGGGTGCCTCGGTGGAGCTGTGCGGTGGGTGCATCGGTGGTGCTGTGCGGTGGGTGCATCGGTGGTGCTGTGTGGTGGGTGCCTCGGTGGAGCTGTGTGGTGGGTGCATCGGTGGAGCTGTGTCGGTTGAGCTGTGTGGTGGGGGCATCGGTGGAGCTGGGTGTTGGGTGCATCGGTGGAGCTGTGTTGGTGGAGCTGTGTGGTGGGGGCCTCGGTGGAGCTGTGTGGTGGCTGCATCGGTGGAGCTGTGTGGTGGCTGCATCGGTGGAGCTGTGTGGTGGCTGCATCGGTGGAGCTGTGTGGTGGCTGCATCGGTGGAGCTGTGTGGTGGCTGCATCGGTGGAGCTGTGTGGTGGCTGCATCGGTGGAGCTGTGTCGGTTGAGCTGTGTGGTGGGGGCATCGGTGGAGCTGTGTTGGTGGAGCTGTGTGGTGGTTGCATCGGTGGAGCTGTGTGGTGGGTGCATCGGTGAAGCTGTGTGGTGGGTGCATCGGTGGAGCTGTGTGGTGGGTGCATCAGTGGAGCTGTGTGGTGGGTGGAGCTGTGTGGTGGGTGGAGCTGTGTGGTGGGTGCATCGGTGGAGCTGTGTGGTGGGTGCATCAGTGGAGCTGTGTCGGTTGAGCTGTGTGGTGGGGGCATCGGTGGAGCTGGGTGTTGGGTGCATCGGTGGAGCTGGGTGTTGGGTGCATCGGTGGAGCTGGGTGGTGGGGGCATCGGTGGAGCTGGGTGGTCGGGGCATCAGTGGAGCTGGGTGGGTGGTGCATCGGTGGAGCTGTGTTGGTGGAGCTGTGTGCTGGTTGCATCAGTGGAGCTGTGTAGTGGGTGCATCGGTGGAGCTGTGTGGTGGGTGCATCGGTGGAGCTGTGTGGTGGGTGCATCGGTGGAGCTGTGTGGTGGGTGCATCGGTGGAGCTGTGTGGTGGGTGCATCGGTGGAGCTGTGTCGGTGGAGCTGGGTGGTGGGTGCATCAGTGGAGCTGTGTTGGTGGAGCTGTGTGGTGGTTGCATCAGTGGAGCTGTGTGGTGGGTGCATCGGTGGAGCTGTGTGGTGGGAAGCCCTGTTCCCTTCTTCAGGGGCGAGAACCTGATGCAAACAGGAATCTAAATGTAGCGGGGAGACGTGACTCGAACTGTGACCGGTAACGCCCACCACCCATGCACCCATCTGGGTGGTGGGTGCATGGGTGGAGATGGAAGCTGTAAGAGTGGACTACAGGCAGTAAGCGCAGGCCATGGGACAAAGTGGCATGTGCGGGAATCAAGTAATCTAAGTATTCGACGGCGCCAGCAGTGGCCTTCCTAGAAAAACTTTCGTCTGTTACAATTATTAATAGTTTTTTATCTTTACAAATTCATCCCCGTGAGTTACATTATTGTCAGTCTATGTACTAAAAAAGAGTTCACGCTGACAGTTACAAGAAACAAAACACGAATCTTATTGGTGCAATGAAACACAAATGTGACTACAGGTCTGGGAACGGCAGGTGACCGGACATGACAGAGACAAGGAAGGGATAATCTGTAGGGATTCAACAGCAGACCAAGCATTAGGCGCATTTTAAGATGTCATTTAAAACTCAGTGGGTCATTTCGTTCCAGGAAGAAATGCTGCAGTGTAAAGCTGTACGTTTTGTTCGAGACAGGAATTCACGTGTTAATGGAGCTGGTCGGGGCAGCGCTTCCTGGATTAGCAGCTACGTGTGAATTTGAAGGCTTGGTCTGCCAAATGCTGGAAGGCCAATTGCGCTATACACACAACACAAAGGTGGCAGACTGTGGATCAGTAAAATACAAACTATAAGCAGACAATTGTGATAATACAATGAGCTGAGCAGTCTATGGCCAGTGAAGAAGCAGCTTCTGATGAGAGCCAAAATGAAGCACGTGGAATGTCAGGCAAGAGTAAATATACGGTGAATAAAAATAACACGAGAAAGAGACATGACAAAGTGCTGTGGATGTGGCAGTATTACCCCATAAGGAATAATAAAAGATGTTGACAAAGTGCTGTGGATGTGGCGGTATTACCCCATAACGAAAAATAAAAGATGTTCAGCAACTGTAAAGCTCGACAAAGGGTTTGAAAGAAACGAGTCCTAAGTATACCTATACAAAATAAACCATCATCAGAGAGCATGAAAGGAGACCTGAAAGTACGGCCGGCCGTGAATAATTAGGGGATGAGCGCACGCTGAGAAGCTTGTGGGAGGGGAGGCTGGGCTGCCTTTGATATGGTAATGCCAGGCAGGCAGGCAGGCGGCTGGTGGCATTGTGCACGCGCTTTTTAGGGCTTGCGCTTGCGCAATGACCTAAAAAGCACATGCACTGCTTGGAGTCGCCAGTGGAATTGTGCTTGGTTAAACGCTGTTTAAGCCCCTATAGAGCTTCGCCAGGTATGCGCATGCGCATGCGCACAGCAGGCGAGCCCTAAAAAGCATCTCTGCTGTCGGTTGAGGGTGACACCAGACATAAGCATTCTTGCTCGGGGAAAGGGCCACCGTACTAGGGAATATCTTTGCCAAAGGGAGAGTGCACCAACCCCGTGGAGAAGTATTTGTCTTTTGGGCAAAGAATAACTCTATATGGCCTAAATATTTTTGTTAGGGGATAGCCCACTTTAAAGTGGGGATACAAAATTTGAAATTAGTCATTTTATTAGCCCAGGTTTGCCCTGAGATCATCTCTTTGCCCTCGTTGGCAACCCACCAGAGGTAAATCGATGTCTGAAATTAACCACAGCATTCTTACATTTCCAGTACTATTGAGCTCATGTAACACATCAAAGCTGGGCGTTCCTCTATTTGTTGCTGACTGCTTGGTTATATCTGCATAGATAATTAAAGCCTGATTCCAAATTTGTCATTGCTCGGGAAATAGTTTACAGATTTTGGAATTTACTGCACCAAAATCTGCATGTGTTGCTGAATACCATTTTATTTTACCCTGCTAGTTTTGGCAGGGTTGACTTATGGAAATGTAATTTAACCGCATCGCTGCTGTGGTTATTTTTCCGCTACGCAGCTTTTTTCTAAAAGCCTCGTTAGATGACGAGCTCAGCTCGTCATCCGCACACGACCACTGTGGCTGATGACGAGCTGAGCTCGTCATCAGCATCGAAGGGGTTAAACAAAGGTTCTGTAAATGCAACCCTACTTGGAATTCTGGCCCCTACGCAAACAGGAGTTTTGTGCATGGGTCAAAAACTCCGACAAACTCTGAATCTGTTCCTAAGAGTAAGAAATTGAAAAACTGTGCAAGCATAGTGGTACGTAGTGCAATTTGTACTGAAAAGAGCATTCCTCCTCACCCGAATTGGGGCTAACGTGAATTTCACATATTCCTCAATCTTTTTCCAGCCTTCTTCATTGGAAAAATCACAGCCCAAACTACAGCCCATTAGCCAAGAATATTCTCCGTTTTAATGCGAGGGGTGCCAGGTAGTCATTTTCAAAATTAGGAAAGAACAAATCTCCTTACTTCATACCTGCCCTCGTTTTCCGGCAAGTTACTCGGGTAGCATTATCCGCACAGATAATTTTAATTCTCTAGACTTTCAAATTTTTAAGTATTCGTTACCCAGAAAACAAGGCAAAATTTGGAGAGAGAAAACGATGCTGAGGAAGGGTAACCAACTTCATTAAAGGATGCTACATACTTAGCCAGTTGTTGACATCCCCACACGTTCTCTTTTAGCTGGCTTGTTAACAAGCTTATCGGCCAACAAACTAGTCTCATATGAAAGATTTTATTAATCTGCTTATCAGAAGATAAAGCCATACTATCACCCCACATGTCTTTCAGAGTCAATGGGGCCAGCCAAAAGACAGTCTTCTTGCTGCCCTGAAAGCCATTCCTGAGTAAACACATTTTAAAAAATCGGGCTGCATTTTTTTTTAAATGCTGTATTAAAAAAAACGGTCACAGACATGGTGGTCTGCTGACCCCAGCAGGCCACCATCCCTGTGAGGGCTTACCATTCCCAGTGGGGTATCAATTTGCGCTTGCCTCTTTAATATTGATGAGGCATGCAATTTGCTACCCCATTGGGAACCGCGAACAGTGTCTGAGACACTGTTGTACATTCAATTTAGCGAGTCGCAATTGTGAGGCGCAATTTGCGACTTGCTAAAGTGAATGGTCGTACATCGGGCCCCAGGTCTTGTATGATTTGCAAGGATGCCACAAAATATAATCTCTTGGGGAGGCATGGGGACTTCTGGGTGAGCCAGGACTGATTCTCATTCTAGTGTGACAAATTCCTTTTTATCTGCCTGCTATTTGTCTTATCTTGTCCTGTTATAAAGCACTCTATAAAAGTCCTGAAGGCATCACAGAGAAATCCTTGTGTTGCTAAGACTTTATTTTCCAAAAAACAGAATAATCGTCCGGATGTTTCCTTTACAAAGGTGAGTTCTAAAAGAAGAGACCAATCCGTCCGGTTGGATATCTCTATTTACCCGACCCAAGCAAACGGATGAGCACAGAAGGTGAATGGTTTTAATGTCAGCTTGGTGTGGTTCTCCATTTTAGAAGCCAGAAATTAATCTGCGTTTGCCTAACTTTTTTGTTCCTTTTTACCAAATAAATTAAATCTTTGAATCTCCATGGGCAATTGCAAAAACTTCCCCTAAACCAAAGCATGTTAGCGCCCCTGTTATGGATATTATTAACACAGCTGGACTAGCGATCTTGACCAAATTGATAAAAAGGGAACATCAGACATTTTTCTACAATTAAGCCAAAAATTCAAGCAAACAACTATACCAGATTACCAAAACATTATCAGGCAATGCCCCCGACCTTGCTCCTCCTCCGCTACAAGCACTATGTGATGCCTTGGCCACATTCTTCTTCACTAAGGTGGACGATATTTACCAAGCTTTTACCGCCAAATCACCTATGGCGAAAGCCGCCTTCCCCACAGCACCTCCGCAATATACCTTTCCCAGCTTTCAAGTACTTACAAATGATCACATAAGGACAATTTTGTCAATAATCAAAACAGGATCTGCACTGGATCCCTGTCCTTTCTCGGTTCTCCCACCAGTTATGGAGTCCATTATCCCAGTAATTACACAAGTTTGTAATTCCATTTTGCTTTCAGGGATCTATCCAGACTTGTTTAAAACCCCTATTAAAAAAATCATGCCTTGACAAAAACGAACTGAAAAACTACAGGCCCATTGCGAGTCTTCCATTTGTAGCTAAAGTGGTCGAAAAGGCCATGAATTCTCTATCGGAATATATTGAGAAACATCGCCTTCTGGATGACACACAATTCGGCTTCCGGAAGTATCATGGGACCGAAACGGCCCTGATCAAAGCCGCAGACGACATCAGGGCTATCAGGGACCAAGGCGGGACAGCAATCTTAGTATTGCTGGATCTATCGGCAGCCTTTGACACGGTCGACCATACCATCTTGGTCGACCGTGTCGGAAAGCTCGGCATCTGTCATTCCGCTAGAGACCTGCTTGCGTCTTTTCTGGCTAGAAGAACGCAAGCAGTTACTCTAGTCCTTTCCAATCTGCTCAACTCTCGTCGCCTTGCTGGGTTCCCCAAGGCTCATCCCTTAGTCCGACACTATTCAACATCTATGTGTCGGACCTTGCTAATGTCATCAAAGCACACGGGATGAGCCTAACTTCCTATGCCGACGACACGCAGTTGGTACTGGCTATCAAAGGCGATGGAGGTCAAGTGTCACAGAATTTTAAAAATGGAATGCTCGACATAGGAGAATGGATGGCCACAAATTGTTTAAAATTGAACTCAGAGAAAACTGAGGTAGTTATTTTTGGACCCCTTCTTCCTGCCTGGCCATCATGTTGGTGGCTAGAAACCTTCGGTACCCCCCCTAGCCCGACAGCCAAAGTCAGGAATCTGGGAGTAATTTTTGACGAAGGACTTAATTTCATGGACCATGCAAATAAAATAGCTACCACAGCCCACTACAAACTGAAAATGATCAGAAAAATTTGCCCTTTCCTCCCGGATACAGCCATCAAAACATTGGTCAGCTCCCTAGTTTTGTCAACCTTCGACTACTGCAATGGTTTATTCCTTAATGCCCAGGTCAGAGTCACTAGGAAATTACAGTTGATTCAGAATGCTGCAGCACGTCTGCTTTCTGGCAAGACCAAGTTTGAGTCCATATCAATAATCATAAAGGAATACCATTGGCTGACGATTCGGAACAGAGTTCACTTCAAATCCTTATGTATAGTCTATAAGGCACTTAACAATCAAGGACCTCACTTTCTTAAGGATCAACTTCAACCTTACATACCTAGCAGACTGCTCCGCTCGGCCACCCTAAACCAACTAGTGATTCCACGATCCAAAACAGTGTCCTGGGGCGACCGCCGCTTTTTAGTGGCAGCACCTAAACTGTGGAACACTCTCCCCCAAAACATCAGATTGCGTCCCTCTCTTTTTCAGTTCCGCAAACTTTTAAAGACGTGGCTATTTGATCAATAACACCCAATTATTCTTCTCTAGTTCCTTGAACCTCAAGTAAGCAAATTTTCCTAGCGCCGAGACGCCTGCGGGTATTTGTCGCGCTCTAGAAATGTCAAAAATAAATAAGTAAATAAATAAGATGTTGGAAAGCTAGAAACATCAAGCATTTTCTCCTGTAAAGAGCTAGGTGAATCTCTCTGAACCTATAATAATATGCCTAAAGTAAAAGTTTGAGTAACTTGATGCAGATTTAGAAACTGTATTAAGTAGCTGTAATGGCACATTCTAAGGAGTACTGATATCCATTTGAGTTTTTTTTATATAACTGTTCTTACACTCATTACAGTTGTGGTCACATTTGCAAATGTTGTCTAATGGATCAAATATGTTCTGGATCAATAAATTAGCCCTGGTAAAGTATGTATCCTCAAGGCGACTTATGTCAGTTTTTAGGTCTCGCCTTTTCCATTCCGCAGGAATGGAAAATGGAGAGAATTCTAGTGCTCAAAATACTCGTCAAACTAAGGCTTTTTTCTAAGCGGTTTTCTTCGAGTTCACGTGAATCACGTGACCAAACAAGCATGCGCATCAGCCTTTCTCCCTCCCTCCTAATTGCATTTTTTCACGGCCGCCACCACATCAAAGGGCTTCTCCCAGTGTGCGGCTTCTCCTCCCCTAATTATTCATGGCTAGCCGGCCGTACTTTCAGTTTCCCGGCCGCTCTTGTTGCTCTGCCACTCCCTCAGTGTTCTGCTTGCCCTTGTGTCCTTCACCTCCCACGCATTGCTTTTTTCCCTGTGTGCTTCTACCTGTTCCGCGTTGCTCTCTTTCTCCTGTGTGCTTCTGTTCTCACGTGCTCCACATTGCTCTCTCTCGCCCTGCTTGTCCAGCCGCCATCCTCTATGATCTTTCCCGCACCAGTACTTTCCGTGTTACTTCTGAGCCCAGCTTTCGTTATTGCCACTCCCTCAGTGTTGTGCTTGCACTTGTGTGCTTCACCTCCCACGCATTGCTTTTTTCCAGCCGCCATCCTCTATGATCTTTCCCGCACCAGTACTTTCCGTGTTACTTCTGAGCCCAGCTTTCGTTATTTCCCTCCACCCGCCTTAAAAAAAAAAGCTTTGCCACTGCTTTTTTTTCTTTATTTACGAGTACAACTTGGATCAGTAAATGAAAAAAAAAGAAAACTTCACACGCACGCTGTAGGTGCGTTCATGTATTGTGCTTTTACCTACAAAATTACACAGCTGCTGCAACTGCATATTAGCATCTTTATTTTAATGGGGGGGTGCCTCTTTATCCATGCTGCACAACATCGCTAAACAAGCATTGCCACTAATTGCCACTAAAAGCACTGCAGCACTGTAAATATATATAAATACGAAAAATGTTTAGTGAAATTCAGAAAGTACAGACAGTCACAATAAAAACAGCAGACAGTGTGCCTCAGCGGGTGCACAAGAAGCTTATGCTTTCTGGGATAAGCTCCTATTTTACAGAGGTTCTTATCAGGTGAAAGCAGAGAAACGTTACAAGGTCCTTCCGCTTCCGGTTGGCAGATGTCCACTCATATTCCAGAGCTAAGGGCTGCATTCCATGGGCCCGACACTACTCTGACCTACTCGGAACCCCCGCTGTGCTCTCGGACTGATGCTTGTAAGACAGCTCGGTAATTAGAACGTTCGCCACTGACATCGGCGGTCAACCGAATGGCATGAATTTGAATCCTGGTGAGTCCAACCCTTCTCTGGGAGACAATGGAGTGCCTTAACACTGGATAATAATACGAAGTTTGGTTTATGATTTGAAATATTTGTTTTAAGGGTTGAGCCATAATAGGACAAACATTTACTTATGGTTAGGTACGTAGGTGTTAGTACAGCACATTGCAAATGAAGGCCACTTCTGAGCGTGGGGTTGAGTCCCACACGCTCTTAGATGACCCCAAATGGGTTCAAAATCCTCATTAAGCCATTGCCCAGTTCCTGTATTGGATACAGCGTGGGTTAGATTACACACACTGTCAGTTCATCGTTCTGTAATTGAAATTAGATTTTGCTTCTCCCGCCCCAGGCAATCCAGCTATACTTGTCTCTAGGAGTTAGCTGGCTCTGGCCTAATTATAGTGCTACGAGGCAGCTACTTTATTTTATTAGCAGATTTGTGAAGCGTTGCAACATGCTGAAATGTATTGTGATAACAATAATATTCATTATCTTTTAAGTACTCACTAATGCTATGGTGCACAGGACAAACAAAGCAGGCATTAAAACAAAAAACAAACAAGCATTTGCAATGCAATAGGTCTCGCATTCATGAGAGTTTGAGCTATTACAATTGCTAATAACAATGCCTTTTATTTTTGTTTTCATTTTAAAAACATAAAGGGCTTTGTCATTTACAAAACCAATAGCTCCAACTTTCCTACTGCGAGACCTATTGGCAACGCCAGTGCTTGTTGTTTGTGGACTGACTTCATAAAATGCTCGTTTCTCTTTTGTCTGGAACTCCATTCACATTGATAGATATCACTGCATGATTCCTCTTACTTGAATTATTGTTTCCTTAGCTCCAGTCTTGCTTTCTTTTCCTATTTTTATATATTTTTTGCTGCACCTGCCCAGTCAAGTTTTAGTCAACCCGGGTCTCTTGCTATGGGGCCCCCACATAGCATTTAATGCTTTAGAGGCATTCTAAAATGGTCTCGGTCTCGGAGACATTGAAGCCTCCAGGAGAACTTGCAGCAGCTCCTATCTCACTAATGATTTCCAAAGACCAAGAGCATATATTTTGGAATCAAAAACTGAATTATTTTCCATTTTCTAGGTTCAACCCACCACTTTCTTTGTCTAGTTCTCCTCTAGAAACCCCTCTGCATCTTCTGTCTCAGACAGCAAGTCTGCAAGGCATTTGAGCAAACCTAGAAGCTGGGAGTTTTGAGCTATCTCAGCCTGCACTTCTGTATTCTTAACCTCAATATGAGAAAACTGAACTTTCTCTGTGTCTGTGCAGTTTCAGATGCCATGTCCAGAAGACTTTTCATATTATTACCCTTGTACATAGTAATATTTCTAAGTTCTCTTCGTTTTCCCAAACACTTTTTTGCTGAGGGAATGCTAGAAAGAAAGTAATAATTGTTCTTGCACTTAACTACTTGTCACAGTGGCCGATTTTCAAAAGCAATATACTGTAATGTCTGCTAGACTCTTCTGGCTGCTGAAATATATAGGTTTCTTCAAGACCCTGAGGTACTCAAAGCCAACAAATGAGCTGCACCTTACAATGGTTTTTCATTGTGTACTGAGTATAGAGTATGTCATTTGGGGAAAATAGGAGGGAAAAATTAGTATGAAGGAAACCTGTGTATTTCTGCAATGTTCAACATGCAAAGTGGTTATTTATACACTTCTGAATTTGTGGGTACCCATACGAGCATGTGATTCTAAGGACATTTTGCTAAATATCTTCTTTCTTGCACAAACTGTACCCCACCTGTTGCTGGGCCTAGTGCCTGCGACACAAAACACCCTAAACTGCAACCATGATGCATCATATTCCACCCAGCAGAATCCATGCTTTTTATGCAATGTGGAAAGCTGCAGATTTTGGGACCTGCATCACCTGCCACTCAGGAAAACCTCTCACCCGCATTCATTTCTGGAAACCTGGTATCCGGGATAATGTGACTTATGTGGTTCAAACATGGTTTGTCTTACCCAGAAGCCCCTGTAAACCTCAAACTTTGGCTAAAAGCACTAATTTTCCTCACAGTTCTGTGAGGGAAAGTTCTGGAAAGCGTTAGGAGCAACAGATTTCCTAAAACCCAGAACCCTCTCCCCCCAAGTCTCTTGCTCAAAATGGTACCTCTCTTTGTGGGTGGGCCTAATGCCCGCGAAAGGAAAAGGTCCTAAACGTAACATGGAGTGGCCACATTTTTTCCAGTCAAACCCCACCTTTTTGACATGTGGATAGCTTTGAATTTTGAGCCCTAACTCAGCAGGCACCCAATGAAACTTATCAACCTGTACATTTCTGAAAACTAGATACCCAGGGGAGTCCAGCGTGGTTTTCTTCGCATGGATCCCACAATATTTTCTTACCCACAATGCCATTCAAACCTCTTTGGTTAAAACCTATTTTCCTCACATTTCTATGAGGAAATGTTTTGAAATCTGGAAGTGCACAAAACACAACCACCTTTCTTTTTGTGTCCTTTCCTACCACAAACGCTAGGCCTGCCCACACAAGCTGAGTTCCATTTTTATGTGGAGACGTGTGGAAATTATGGGTGGTTGGAAATCTTTGGATCCCCAGATATTCCAGAGCTTTTCCTTACAAAATGTAAAGAAAATGCTTCATCTTAGCCACTTAGGCAAAGTTTGAAGGTTACATGGCATTATGGAAAAATGAGTGGGATCAATGGAAGTTGCACCAACCTGGGTACTTCATGTTGTTCAGGTCTCAGAAACGTAAGGGATGGTTATTGTCCATCACCTACGTAAAGTAAAGACTTACACCAGTTGTTTTTGGTACGTACAGACATGCTAGCTTCAAAGAGCAAATACTAATAACAGTATCAGAATATTGAACCTATGACTACTGGAGGTGTGCTGTAAACCTCTTTTTCTCAGAGTGTTTTTCCAGGCCCCACAGAGCAGCACGGACACACGCCATTGCCTCTCGTGTTCTGCGCTTCCAGTCACTGTTGGAGTAATACTTCCGCGTCCTGAACTGTTTGACGCTGCCAGACACCAGATGCCCTGGACGCCGGCCCTGCTCTTTCTACCGGCTCCATCATTTACTCAACACTAACTCAGGGACCTGTGATACTTTGTACACGATTCCCCTGCTTGCCCCACTCCAAGGACTGGTTGCTGTATTATCTGCAACCTATGACTCCGCTTGAATTTGTTCACCTTGAGGACCCAGCCATTTCTGGCAGACACTCCTTTGAGTAACCTTGCCCTGCGGTTTGATACTGACGCTGATACCAGCTCTTTCCTCTTGTGCTCTCCCGGTGGGCCCTATGCAGCACTTCAAATTAAATGTAATGGTGCTGAAGATGACCTGCATTTTTATCAGGTTTAAACGTTGTTGACTCGCTAGCGCAATTCCCCAGGCGTATCTGTGTTTTGGTCCTTCAGTCCTGTAAATGGTGTTTTAGCCACTTTGCCGCGGCGGACTTTCCGCCGCTGTGCGGAAAAAAATGACGCTGACATACCGAAAAGGCTGGTGATTAACGGAGATTGGACCATTACTAATGTTTTGTATATAATATATCACTGTTACTTTGCGCCGTCCCTCCATGATTTACACTTGTCACTTTGCGCCGTTCACTGTTTTCAAGCACAAACGTACTCCAGTGGTACATGTTACATGACATTAAATGTAACCCAGTGCTTTTTTCTTTGTTGGATCCAATTCTGAATCTAAAACCGCTCTTAGCAAATTTTGCAAATCCATTGATGTCTCCCTCCCTTTTTATCCCCTTTTTCTCTTAAAACTATTGTGTGCATACTGAAACTGTCTTGAATTGATACATTAGACATTGTTAATTGTTGCGTAAAACCGTGTCAGGGCAAAAACCTCTTTATGGGTCATTTACATGCCTCTCACGCACCACACTCAATCAGTTACACATACTGCTAGCCACTGGCCCAATCCAACACAGCAGAACACTTAGATGAACATACCCCCGTTTTTCAAGGGCCGATCACGTTCATATGCTAAAGGGAGGAATCACAAATTGTACTACCTCTCACCCAGTCATCGACCAACTTGCATACAATTTTTGCTGCCTGTCAGCTATCTGCCTCAAAGTCTTAAACCATACCAAACGCGTGCCAACAAAACCAGTATTATCGACTCCAATGAGAGCCCTATCTGGCTTAGGAAGACACGTGTTTCAGCCACCTATGGAAAGTGTCATGCACTCACTGTTCTGAATCTAACTCTTTCCAATTTGTGGCTCTGAGTTAGGTGTTCAAGGATGGAAATATTTTTTATTTATTTAATGAGCTTTAGATAGCACAAACTTGACCCAAAGGTATCAGAGCGCTTTACATAGGTTGGTAAGTAGAAGTTACACAAGATACATATGGAGAAGTTACTATTAAAGGTACAAACTGTTGTGCACACCAACAAAGTCAAAAACAGTTCTGTGAAACACATATAAAATGAAAACAGATGAAAATGTATTAACATTAAAAAAAAATAGCACAGGTAGATTGATTTAAACTAACAGTCTGAGTTTAATCTGTCGGTATTGGCCGGAAGTGAGAACAAAGAGTATTGGCAGGAAGTGAGCACAGAGAATACAAACATAGCATAACATGGTGATGTTAACCAAAAGTATACACATGTATCATATGTCTGCATTACATAAAATATAGAGTCTGTGCTGTAGGTACAAGATAGGGGTGGAATTAAATGTAATGCCGGTGCTGACTACTTATGTTCAGGTTGGGATATTGACTGGTTGGTTATCTCGAAATGCGTCCAAAATGGATCCAAAGGCCCCAGCCTGCAGCCATGAGCATGCGATCAGTCCGAAGGTATATCTTGTGCTGCCCAGGGGATCAAGCCAGGCTGTAGCCTCTGTGCTCCAGGTTGCAGGATTTAAGGCAGATCGCCCTCTTGACCAAGAACGGTTGGGCGTCATGTAGTCATCGTGCCCCAAGCTGTGTCAGGAAACGGTGACTCATAGTAGACCACCCCTTTCACCTAGGGTCGGTTGAGCACCCACCTCTAACATGGCCGCCTCCGTTTCATAATTCTCAGTTCCTGCAGATCGTGGCGTCTTGGAGGCTTGAGAGGCAGCAGCTGTTAGCTTGCACAGGGGACCTGGCTTGTGTTGGCTTTTACTCTGCGGTGGGAGAGAGATTTACTTTACCTCGCGGTGAGCGGGGAGCACAGGGTCAGTGGTGTTGGTGGCCGTATGTAAGCAGGCTGCTGAGAAGGCATGGCTGCCTCATCCTCTTCGTTCCCCACTCCATCTGGACACATAGGTGCAGTAGAGTGGGAGCGGCAGCGGGCCCCTGCAATTAGCACTGGTACTGATTCCTGTACCTCCTGGTGGGCTTTTTGCCAAGGATGCTCCCTGGCCTAGAGCCTCTTTCCGTGTTCCTTCATCAGGTCCTCTGAGCTTTGGGGGCAGATTGCGAGCTGGATAAGAAGCGTGGAGCTCCTCTGTCACCCGTCTCCCATTGTGCCTTGTCGCTTTTAAAATTTGTTTTAACCGCCCTGCATCTCTTTTAATAATTAATTTAAAAAAACCCTTTGTACTTGCCTTACTTTATCCGGGCCAGACAGCGAGTGACTCAATACCCGTCTCCTCAGTAGGGTGTGCCTCCCTGCCCTGGTCCTTCACGGCTGACGTGCCGATTGCTGTGGAGGGCAGGTGCCATATTAGGTGAGGACCTGGATCTCGGTGGTGCCGTGTGCTGCGGTCTAACTGGGGGTGGGGTTTAGACATAAATTGGCCATAGGCGTGGGGTGCCTCGCGGTGCTAGAAGGTGTGGTGGCAGCACTCTTGAAGGTCAGCTGAGCTTTGGGGGCAGATTGCGAGCTTGATAAGAATCGTGGAGCTCCTCTGTCATCCGTCTCCCAGTCTTCGCTTCTTATCCTCTTCCTTCATTTAGTTTCGTTTGTTTCTGCCCTGCAGGAGGGTTTCCTATGGATCCAAGGGACGGAGGCTCGAAGGGGTGTGGGGCATGTTTCCTGGGATTTTCGCCATTTGGCGATTCCTTAGCTGTCGGCCAGGATGCCTCTGGGCTAGATTCCTCGAACTGAATGAGCAGTTCTACCTTTGAAACCAAGGTAAACATCCCTGGGAAGTCCATCCTACTCCTATATTCCCTAAAGAGCTCATCCAAAAATACAAAGAGCGTTAGTTTTTGGGTCACAAGGTACTGTCCAAAATTATGTGCAGTTTTGTGACTGTAATGCACTTGTCATATGGCGAATAGCACATTTACCATATTCGGGCAAAGGATAAACGGATGTATGTCGTTACAACGCATACTTTTACTCCGCGTACCATTACAACGCGGTATTTACAATGCATACCGCTACAACGCATAGCGCTTTGGGGTGCTGGATAGTGGTAAGTATAATTTACTATTCTAACTCCAGTCCCCGTGGACCCTAGGGAAGGTGTTGGATAGTAAATTAAACTTACCTCTTATCCTAGAGCGCCCCCCAGCGCAATGCGTTGTAACGGTATGCGTTGTAATGCCCGCGTTGTTGTGGTAGTGCGGAGTAAAAAATGCGTTGTAACCGGTGAATACCAGGATAAACATGTGAAAAATAATAAAGTATGCTGTCTCTATCCTAACCAAGGTGGACACTGTTTGTGCTCTTAGGTGAAGAAACGGTCAGTGAGCGTGTTGTCTAATTTCAGCAAGAGCCCTCACCCACCTAAAAAGGGTGGCATGGTTCATCATCGACTAGCTCCTCGTTGCGCTGCAATGCCCTACGTCCCCCTGGATAGGGGCTCTTTGCTGAAGATCTTTTTCTCAGTTTGCCGTGAATGAAGCTATATAAGTTATTATTATTATTATTATTGTTATTATTATTATGCTGTTTTATAACGCGCTCCATTACTGCCGGAGTATCCTGGCGCGAAGAAGAAAAGACAGAATAAGCAGCCTACCCTACACAGCACAAAAACTAAAAGGCTAGTCGAAACAAATAGGTTTTCAGCCCTTTTTTAAAAGAAATAAAGTTCACCGTAGCTCGCAAGGATAGAGGGAGCTCATTCCAAGCCAGGGCGGCCTTCACCGCCACTGATTGCCCTCCCAGCCGAGAAAGGCGGAAGAGCGGGACCTGAAGCAGATGTTGAGCAGCAGAACGCAAAGGTCGCTTAGGAGAGTAGCGCCTAAATCGTTTCATCAGGTAGGCGGGGCCTTGTCCATAGATGGCTTTGTGGGCCAGGGTCAAAATTTTAAAAGTAATCCTCTGGGAGACTGGCAGCCAGTGCAGGCTCTGTAGGTGATTCCTAGCGCTGACCCGACTGGGGATATTACCCAACAGTCTGACGGTTGCGTTTTGGATCACCTGGAGACGTCTCGCCATATAAGCCGGGGATCCACTCAGCAGGCCATTGGCATAGTCAAGTTGCGAGAGAATTAAACCTCTAGCAACTGACTCTCTTGCTGAGGCAGGTAAATAGGGAAAAAACTTCCGCGACGCCTTAAGGGTCCCGAAACAGCCTCCTGCCAGCTTCTTGATATGCCCCTCAAATCGGAGGTCTTCCCCGAACCAGACCCCTAGGTTCTTGGCAAGGACATTGACTGAACCGGGCCTCGGGAAACCGGCCGGCCAAAGTGCTTCTCTGAAATTAGGGGGGAATTGACCGTAGAGCAGTATTTCCGTCTTATCCTCGTTGCACTTCAGTTGCGCGGAGGCTAACCAGTTGAAAACTGCGGATAAACAAAACTGAATCCGCTCGGTATCTAAGACAGCATTGGGCCAGGTGAACAACAGCTGCGTATCATCGGCATATGTGATGATTTTGGCCCCCAAATGTTCGGCAAGCTCAATCAGGGGGGTCAGGTATATATTAAAGAGAAGAGGGCTCAAGGTGGAGCCCTGCGGGACCCCAGTCATGAGGGGCTTAGCCGAAGATGAAAAAGGAGGGAGCCAAACCTGTTGTGATCGAGACGAGAGAAAGGAACGCAGCCAGTCCAAAGCAAGGCCAGCAACCCCAATGTCCGCAAGTCTAGTGAGGAGGCGTTGGTGCGGCACCGTGTCGAACGCGGCAGAGAGGTCCAATAAAATTAGAGCTGCTCTGCCGCCACAGTCCAGACACTCCCTAACTGCCTCAGAGATCTCCACCAAAGCAGATTCCGTGCTGTGCGCAGCACGGAAACCAGATTGAGCAGGATGGAGAGCCCCAGATGATTCCATAAACTCATTAAGTTGCCGGAAAGCCAGTTTTTCTCCTATTTTTGCCATAGCCGGGAGCAGGGAAATTGGGCGATAATTGGCCAGCACTTCAGGGTCTGCTCCAGCCTTTTTAAGCAGGGGAAGTAGCTTAGCTTGTTTCCATTCAGCAGGAACTGTGGCTGATTTAAATGAAAGGCTGACGATATGTGTCACTTCCTGCACCACCACTTCCGCAACCCCTGCCAACACCCGCGCTGGACACGGGTCAGAAGGTGATCCAGATTTCAAGGATTTAATCACGGCTAGTGTGTCGGTAGCAGTGGGAGGCGTGAGCTCCACTATCCGGGGAGATGAACCATCTAAGGAAGGGGAAAGATGGAAAGAGCCATCTGGAAAGTGGCTAGAGCTAAAACTCGCCTGAATAGCCGCTATTTTTTGCTCAAAAAACCCGGACAAGCTCTCACACCATAC